>NC_069661.1:41983750-42618437 GCF_027244095.1 Hemicordylus capensis | reverse complement strand
TTGTTTTTAGAACATTGTTTTAAAATTTTAAATTGTGTTTTAAGTTTCTTGCTTTTAAATTTTTTGTTTTTGTTTTTAATTAATGTTTTACTTTTAATCTTGTTGTAAACTGCCCAAAGGTGTAAGTTTTGGGCGATGTAAAAGTATGATTGATTGATTAATTAATTAATTAATTAATCACCAACAAATGCCTTCTTCAATATGAACCCCGCCACCTATTGAGATCTTCAGGGGAGTGTCGCAGGCTCATCTGGTAGTGACTAAGACCACTTCTCCGTAGTTCCCCGCCCCAGAACTGTGGAATGCACTTCCTGCTGAGATTAGAGCTGCTCCACCCCTGTTGGCTTTTAGGAAGCAACTAAAAACACCTCTCTTCAGCCACGCTTTTTAGTTAGTTGGTGTTATTTATTTATTTCTATAATTTATTTATTTGACCTATTTTTATACCACCCAAAACTCACGTCTCTGGGTGGTTTGCAACATGGAAAGAAACAAAAACTTTAAACGGTAGTTAAAACAAAATAAATGATATAGTAAAAGTTAAAACAGTACAATTCAAATTCTAAAAACAACATTTTAAAATCATGCTAAAACTGTTAAAACAATATTTAATTAAAAGCCTGGGTGACTAGGTGCATCTTTAAAGACTTTTTAAAAGTTGTCCGAGATGGGGAGGCTCTTATTTCAGCAGGGAGCGTGTTCCAAAGCTTTGGGGCAGCAGTGGAGAAAACCCATCGCCAAGTAGCCACAAAACAAGCTGGTGGCAACTGCAGACAGCCCTCTCCTGATGATCCCAATGGGCAGCAGAGTTCATACCAAAGAAGATGTTGTCTTAAATACCCAGGGCACATTTTATACATTTTAACTGTTAAATTCTTGGTTTGTTTTATGCTGTTAAAAACAAGTAGTTGCCCAGAGACTTCAGTAGTGGGCAGTATACAAATTTATTAAACGAACAAATAAATAAATAACATATATGGCTAATGAGACATTACTGAGCTGGTTCAGACAGTGAGGCTGTTCACATGAGCAGACAACATGAGCACACAAACAACCCCATACCTGGGTAAAAAGGGTATGCTCACTATGGAGGCAGGCTATGCGAAGCTATGTGGGGAGCCCAGGTAGGGCTGCCCAAGCTTGAGTAAGGCTGCTCGTGTGAACAGCCTCACACAGCCTGAGGAGATACGGAGCCAGGTGCCTAGAAGAGCACCCGACTCACAGTGGAATCCCTTAATGCACCACACTCGTTGCATGGTGCATTGTGGGATATCAGGAGGCCAGGACACAGTTTGCCTTGCTGCTCGCAAAAGCACCAGTCTTGTGGGTGCATGAGCTGCACAGCTATGATCACTGCTGGATCATCTGGGGGAAAGGTTGGTGCTATCCTGCCTTCCCACGCCAGCCCGCCAGCCCTCTCCAGCCCAGCAAAAGTAAACCACCCTGAGCCATTTTTGGAAGGCTCAAATAAATAAATAAATAAATAAATAAATAAAAGAAATGAAATGAAATGAAATGAAATGAAATGAAATATTGTGTGAATGACCTTAGTATCACCTCCCTTGGCCAGACCACACACAATAAGTGGTACCGCATCTATCTATCTATCTATGTATCCATTTATTTATTGAACGTATTTTTATACCGCCCAAAACTTATGTCTCTGGGCGGTCTACAACAAAGCAAAAACAGCAAAAGTTAAAACAGTAGTTAAAACAAAATGATAACAGCAAAAGTTAAAACCTTACAACCATTTTTTAAAATAATATTTTAAAACAGTGTTAAAACTATTAAAACAATATTGAATTAAAATTAACATTCTTTGTTAATTGCAGGGTGGTGGTGGTGCAGAGTGGTTCATGCATAGGAGAGAGTTGGACAAGTTGCTCCCCTTATGATTGCCCTGACATGTGTGGAAGGGGGAAGGATGTTTTCGCTTATGGCCCACACATACTTATTGTATGTAGTTGAGCTGGCAGATGAAGTATCATCCAAACTGACTCTGCCTGCTAATCATAATACCGCTTTCTATATAAGTAAGGAAAATACATCAACTTTGAGGGGGGAGGATTCTTGCACTCAGCTTTGCAATAGGTTGGAGGAACCCATTGCTTCAAGAATCATTATTCCTTCTGCATGTCTCACAAAACAACAACAACAACAAAAACCGATTCTAATGGAGAATGTCATTTTTCAGATTCCTTAAGCACTGCACCACCAAGTAATTTGGTCCAAAGAAAAGCAGAAATATAATCAGGATGCGTTCCATCTTTATCAAAGTGGAGCCAGGCAAAGGTCACAGACATACATGCAGGGTTAGGTGAAAGTCTTTAGTAATAATAGGATCTGGGGAAAGCAAGCAGGTATTAAGGAACAGGTCAAGCAAAGGTTATCCAATATGGTTGTCAGGAATATACATTTATTTCTGAAACTGTAATAAAGGTTAGGAGAAAAATTATAGTTGAATAGGTGGAGCTCACAAGTGAACATTATTTTAATCAAAGGGATGGTTAAAATTAGGAATTATCAGTCAAGGGAAAACAGATGTGCTTTTAAATATAATTCAAGGAGGAAGATGAATATATAAATAACAGATCTTCTGCACTGTATGGAAATAAGGGTAAATGTATTTAAATGTAATTTCTGGTGGACAAATGGATTAATCATCCACAGAGGAGGAAAACTAGTGTTTTAATTAGCATTCTAATCTGTGGCAATTTTAATTGACCCATTGAAATCCCTGGATTTTCATGGAGATGGATAGTGCTTAAAAGATAGTCGCGGAAATGCTGTAGTGAAGTATTGTAAAGTCCAAGGGCACACAATCCATTGGGAAGTTCTCCATACAAGCCCCACTGAATGAATGGGAACTGCAAAAGATAATTTCCTGGTGGTTTAGGATAAGTGACTTTAGCCCAAAATTTGTGTGCAGTAAAAATGCACAAATGTGAATTATGGATGTGCACAAACCACGGTTCAAGCACATTTTGGTAGCGAAGCCTGGGGATGTTAAGAAAGAGGAGAGCAGGTCCTTACCTGCTCTCCACAGCCTCGTGCAGTTTCTTGCTGGGGCAGTGCATGTTCCAAGAAGCCCCAAGAAATGCCAGCAACCACATGACATCCGTGCATGTGTGGGCACCATTTGTGTGGTCAGCAACACCATGCTGACCATGCACATGGTGTCCATGCATGCGTGAGCATGCCGTGCCACACAGCATCAGTGCACGATGTGCATTCTGATGCCACACGGGTCTTCTTGGGACGTGCACCACCCCAGCAGGAAGCTGCATGGGGTGGCAGAGAGCAAGTCTTTCTTAAAGCTCTCGTGCCCTGCTCCCGAAATGTGCTCGAATCATGGTTCGTGTACACCCCTAATGTGAATTTTAGTATTTTTGGTAAAGGTAAAGTGTGTCGTCAAGTCGATTTTGACTGCTGGTGCTCACAGAGCCCTGTGGTTTTCTTTTAGTAGAATACAGGAGGGGTTTACCATTGCCTTCTCCCGTGCAGTATGAAATGATGAAGGTCTTCTCACGATCTGTGAGAAGAGCTTCTGTCAGGCTTGTGGGGAAAGCGGGCTTAGCCCGCTTTTCCTGCAGACAATCAAAGGGCAGCCCTGTGAGTGCTCATTCCATTAACCTCATTTAAGGGGAGGGCAAGCCCGGTAGTTCCCACGATCGATGGGAAGCAGGCTAAGCTCCCTTAACCTGCTTTCCATCGATCGTGGGAATAGCCTCGATGCCTTTCAGCATCTTCCTATATCACTTCTGCCTGATATAGTACCAGATTCAAACGGGCAACCTTCTGCTTATTAGTCAAGCATTTCCCTGCTGCGCCACTTAAGGTGGTATTTTTGGTAACCTAGGATATTATTACCACATGGGGGTGATTTCACAGAACCACTTTCTTATGTGAAAATCAGATGCTCTCGAAATGGTTGTCTGAATGATTCTCTAGTCAGATTGTATTTCACAGGGTTACTTGTTTTCCATATGGTAAAATAATACTGTGTATAGAGGCAAAGAGTTCATTGGGATGATGTACAGTTTCAGTATAACAGACAGGAATCCTGCAGGAATGTATACAGTGAGTAACATGATTAAATGTTGTTGGTTTATGCTCATCATCTTGTCATCATACACTGTTTGTTTCATACTGCTCTCAAGCACTTCAAATATTTGGGTGATACAGTATAACATCAACAACAGCCTGCCACAGCCACAGTACAGGGGGTCTTACGCAGTGAACCTGATTCTCTGCTCCAGCTATGCCTGTTTGGTGGAATTTCTGCATTGCTATCACCCTTTTTTGGTGTTTGCACCCCATTTATGGAATAGCCTCTCAGTGAGGTTCACCTGCCTTCATCACTTTGTTCTTTTAGATGCCAGGTAAAGACCTTTTTGTTTACCCGGTCCTTTTAAATTCTGATTTTCAGATTTGATTTGATTTGATTTTTAACTAATTTTAAAATGAGTTTTTAAACTGATTTGTATTGTGTTTTGCTTTCTCTTTTCTCCCTTTTTGTCTGTTATGATTTAATATGTCCTTTTAAAAATTATTATTATTATTTATTATTTATTCGATTTCTATACCGCCCTTCCAAAAATGGCTCAGGGCGGTTTACACAGAGAAATAACAAACAAATAAGATGGAACCCTGTCACCAAAGGGCGCACAATCTAAAAAGAAACAGACACCAGCAACAGTCACTGGAAGTACTGTGCTGGGGGTGGATAGGGCCAGTTACTCTCCCCCTGCTAAATAAAGAGAATCGCCATATTAAAAGGTGCTTCTTTGCCAAGTTAGCAGGGGAATTGTATGTTTTAATCCTGTGTTGTGAACTGCCAGAGAACAATTTGTTATGGGGCAGCTAACAAATAATGTGTGTTGTTTTTCTTTTTGTTGTTAATGCAGGGGCATCCGCAGGACTTTTTCCAGGGGTGGGGAGAAAAGCCAGCAATCCAAAAACCCTCCCTGGGAGTATGCCCTATTGAGTTTGCCCAGAGACAGAAGATTGGGGTAGTCTACAAATTTTAAAAATACATACAGTAAATCGAATTCAATGGGAATTGGCTCAATCTGTGGTGGAGGAACTGCCCCTCTTGCCCCCTTCAGACTCCCATACCTTTATGGCACAGCACAGAAATCAAAATCTCATTTCACTGTGGAAATACAAAGCAGCAGTGCTCAAAACACACAAGAGGCAGTAGTGTTCTTGCACAGTTCCCATTCATTTCAATAGGTTTTGTGCAGGAGATCTTCCTGATGAATCATGCCTAGCATTTTCTGCTAGATTTATATATTTTAAAACTCAAACTCAAAGAACATTGTTCCCTGTGTATATGTGTGTATACTGTATATCTATACATGCATTCTGTCTGTGGTATCTATTGCATCTATTTCTTTCTCCCCTTTCATAGGATTTCATTTCTATTTATTTTTGTTGCTGCTGGGTTTTTATATAAATCCTCTCAGATTTTGTCTGAATCCTTTTCAGTTAAATACTTGTAATTTCCTTGCACTGTTTTAGGAATCTCAGGGCTAATCCTCAATAATACACTCTTTCTCATGGAGTTTCCTCATTCTTATTGCTTAGGCATACCTTGTGGTTTGTACACAGATAAAAGAATCTTGATTGATCTGTGACCTTCACAAAATGAAATGTGCACAGTCCACCTAACCGCTAACTCCAAATGTATACATATACAGCTGGTGGAAGAGAGGAGATGGAGTTAATGTGCCAGCTCTATCAGTGTATCAAAGAGTAATTGCTTTCCTTATCTTTGGGCAGAACTCTTTCCAGTCTTTAATAAACTGAACATCAGGATGCTAATAAAAGAATTCACTTCAATCAAGGCATGGTTTTTTTTGTACACACACACGTGTGTGTGTGTGTGTGCATGTGTGTGCGTGTGCCAAAAAGCTTCCATCCTATTTGAAAGTGGGATTGAATTATAACATTATACCTAGAAAACACAATTGAAGCTGGGAAGACATGCTTCATAGATGCTCTCAAGTATCAAATGCAGCGATTAAATTATTTCCTTGTGCTTCATTATTGAAGATTGCTAACAAAGCTATTAGAGAACCCTTACCTACTTGCTTTGTTTTTGCAACTGGTATTAATTAACAGATGATCTTCTGACAAACACTGAATACTTTAATATTTCAGGCTAGTAATATGTGTTCAAATCTGCATTAGCAAGAAGAATAGGATTTATGTTGCTCTTCAAAGGAATCATATAGCCTTTGGTTTATGGATAAGTATGACGTTCCTTTTGGATACCAGGCAGAAGAAAAGGCAGCATTCAGCTATGTTGTTGGCAAAACTGGTTAGAACAATTAGAACATTGTGCAATTCTACGAGTCTCCTTTCTTAGCCCATGAAATGCTTTCAAGAGTTAATATTATACACCTGCTTTTCAACATTAATTGTAAACGGTACATCACAATCCACCTTGTCTGCTTACTTACTTATCATTAGTTTATAAATTTCTACCCCATCTTTTCCTAACCCCATTTTGAGACCCATAGTCCAACAGTAAAATGTAAGGATTCACTAGAGATATTTCAGCATGGTCCAAGAGTGCTACTATTAAAGGTTTCCTTCAAGGTGTTAAGAGAAAACCAAGGTACCTTTGCAACTATAATAGTATTGAATAAAGAATATTCAGCAAAAAGAGCAGAGAAAGTTAATCACTATGCCCCAATTAAGCAACTGTGGGGGGGGAGGCACTAAAGACTATTGTCCCCTATAACATACAGGACCTGTTTTGAGATAATATTGTAACCGAGACAAAGGCACAATGAGGAGCATACGCATACACATCATGCATGTCCTGCCCTTCTAGTGTCTGCCCTGTGGGGATAGATCATCCAGACTGCCTCTCTCAAGCCTGTGGGTCTTAAATGAATTAAAGGAATGCATAGAAGAATCATGAAGTATACACTTCTTTTCTGCTGACTGTGTAATCATTTTGAGCCCTAGATTGGAGGCAGTGTTGAATCCTGAAATGCAGTAATACATTATCATACTTTTGGGGGACCTGGCAAAAGGGATATAGTGAAATAATCCTGTCTAATGGAGGACAGTGTTTCCATGCTCAGGCATAATGGCTATTACTTCTCCAGATGCTACGAATATAATTATTAATTGCTACAAAGCCATGAAGATTCCCCATGCATTTTGTGATTTAGCTCCTGTGTCCTTTGGGTGGTTTTATTTTAAGCACAGAAGCAGCCAGTAGTGCTATATAAACCACCAGGTCTAGAATAATTCGGGTTACTTAATTCAGGGTATTGAAATTTATAGTTACAGAAATAGGCTATACAACTATTGTGTGATAAAGTTTTGTGTGCTTAATTGTTTTACTGCAACTAGAATGGCGTGGGGTGAAATCTACAGTGGGAGGGGTGAACACAGTGGGAGGGGTGGACACTTTATCCCCACCATGGTCCCAATCCTGATCAGGCCCTTCATGCATGTTATTTACAGTGGGAAAATTAAGTGTGCATGGCTTGGTTGCACAACAGGCATATAATCAAACTGGCAGCTTGATTATATACAGTATAAAAGGCATTGTTATTGTCATTGTTAAAAATGCCATTGTTTATATTTCCATGCATTTTTGACCCAAATCACACTAAAAATTCATTTTCCTTTGATCTCTCAAATCATCTTCATAATTTCTGATGTTGATAGAGACTGGCTTCTACATGCTCAAGGATGAGGCTACAGCCTTTATATGACCTTGTTTTTATCTTCATTAAAATGCCTATTCACATAACAAGCTAGATAGCCCCATTAAAGAAGCAGAACACATCATCTTTTTCCACTCTGCCAATCTTTGGCTCATCCACAAATCTTTTCAGCAATAATTTTTTTGTATCTTCTTCCAGATCACTGATAACTGGTATTTACTCTAGAGGGTAAAATTTTGCTATAGTTCTATGCTGCTCCTTCCTGGTTCCTCTGATAACCTCTAAGCTTCAGTGCTCCGGAGGTACCTAGGAACTGGCTGATAAGCAGATATTATCAGATTCACATGACAGCAAGGCACAGATATGCTTATCACTGGGGGTGGGGGAGTATCCCTGATTATTGCACAAAATGAGCAGGTTCTCATGGTTACAATGATAAATTATATTTCAACATTTGTTTAAAGGAAAGATTATTTTTACCTTCTGTCCTTATGAATCTGTAATTACTACTACAACAAATATTTATATACCACTCTTCACCCAAATTTCTCAAAGCTGTTTACATAGACAAATAAATAGTACATAAATAAGATGGTCCCCTGTCCCCAAAGGGCTCACAATCTAAATAGAAACATAAGGCAGATGACAGTAACAGCCACTGGAGGGATGCTGTGCTGGGGTTGGATAGGGCCAGTTGCTCTCCCCCTGCTAAATATAAGAGAATCACCACTTTAAAAGGTGTCTGTGTCTTTGTGCTCAGTTAGCACGGTTTAGGGTCAGGGTAAGCAGCACAGTTTGGGCATGGCAGGGCATAAACTTGCCAAGAGAAATGCCTTCACAACTAAGTTTAATTCTCACAAAAAGTAAATGTGATAAATTTGTGTTTGGTTTATACCATTTCAGACAGCTAGTGGAGCTTACAAGTTTCCTTCTCCATGTACTGGGGTGGGGAGCCAGGGAGGGAACTAAACGTGAAGGGGGAAAATTCTAACCTAGCCTGAGATTCAGGTTTTTGTTTGCTTGTTTTTTCCTTGTGTGGGGTAATTTTTTTCATAGAAGGACATTCAGTCCTGTGAGGTCCCAGCTGTAAGCTGAAATGGTATTGTGAGGTCACAGATTGACCACCTCATCTACTGTTTGTGTAGAATGAGTCCTAATTAAGCGAAAATGAAGACGTATATGAACATCTACACAATCACTGCTTATATTAGAGTTAAATCAGTAACTATGTTATTTATTGATTAATTATGTATTTTTCTATGTAAACTGATTTGAGAACTTTTGTTGGAAAGTGGTATATAAATATTCATAGTCATAGTAGCGACAATTTGCTAGACTTAGCAGCTGAGCACCAGTATTACATCATGTGCTCAGAATCCTCTGCGTACTTGGTTAGAAGTCCTATTGGGTCAGTTCAAACAATACTGGCACACTACAGTGGAAGAAAGTGGGTCCATGCCAAGAGCACATCTGTTGGGAGATCCTTCAGCTACATCCTAACACTCTCATATTTGTAGCTTGTGTTTAGGGGCCATTTGGATGAATAGCCCTCATCAAGAGACTTACCAGAAGGGTATCATCATGATGTCCATGAAGGACATCTTGACAAGCACACGCTTGATGTGACCACTCTTTCTTCAAGTGTGCTGGGCTGGTATCATTTGAACCAGCCCAGTGAGGTTCTGCTTCTAAACAAAAGTGTCAAAGATCACAACCCACATCATGGATGCACCACTGAGCCAGAATCAGTTTGCACAAAAGCATTTGTCCTAATAGTTATATACCATAGTGCTATCAACGTTTGTACCTGTGCCACTGCAGTTAAAACAGCATAGGGCCAAGCTATAAGACTAGAAAAGTTTTCCAAATGGTCGCCAGGCTGACCAATGGTGCAGAGGCACTGCATGCAAACCACCTCTGCAATGTTTAGTAATCCACTTCCCACTGCATGGGTGGAAAGGGGATTTTTGTTGATCTCTCCTTCTCCCAGAATCAATACCCATAAATAAATACATCCACAAGAGCTGCATATGATATGTTGCCTGCAGCTTATTGTTTTCTTCCTTTTCACAGAAACACATGAGTCCTGAAACAGTACTGTAAAAGTACATTTAGGATTAAGAGTATGTCTAGAAATAAACCAGACTCTAGACTGAATCCAGATGGAGTCACTAAGTGCTGAAATAGTATTGCTTATTGAGCAAAGAGGCACCTTTTTAAAGTGCTGATTCTGAAGTTAAATCCAGACAAACGGAAGTTATATCTAAACAAGATGGAGGTGCTGCTGGTCAGTAGAAGAGCCAATCAGGATAGGGTGATTCAACCAGCTCTGAATGGGGTCAGAGGCATAACTAGGGAAAACGGCGCCTAGGGCAAGCACTGAAATTGCCCCCCCCCCCGATTGAAAGCATTACAGAGTGGGGATGTGTGAACCAGTTCGGATCCAAACTGGTTCGGTTCCGAACCGGTTCCGGTTCGGAGGTTCGGATCCGAACTGAACCACCCCTGGTTCGGTTCGAATCCGAACTGAACCGGGGGTGGTTCGTTTCAAACCGGTTCAGACCGGTTCAGACCACTTTGGACACCTGAGAATTGGTAGGATGGTAGCTGGCACCCAGGGGAACCTGTCACCCAAACCCCAAAGCAATCGGACACTTGTACGATTTTTTTAATGGATTTTTGAAAATTATCTTTATTTTTTTATCATAGGATATAATGGGACTCGAACCAGGCCATTATTCCTTATTGTGGAGCACCCATGGGTACCAGCAACCATGCAAACCCTGAAGCAATCAGACACCCCTATGATTTTTTTATGAATATTTGAAATATTTTTAATTATTTTTCTCATAATCGGACCCGAACCAGTCTATATCCCCTATTGTGGAGCACCTAGGGTCACAAAAGCGGGGTGAGTGATAGACACAGGGGTGCCTACCACCCAAAAAATCCCAAGGCAACTGGACACTCCTCTGATTATTGGTGAATTGTTAAAGTATTTTTGAATTCCTCATAGAGAATAATGAGGATTGCAGCAAATGTTTAGCTTCATGTTGGGGGGAAAGGGGTGTCGTAGAGTGCAGTGTGGTGGGTGGTAGTTCCTAGGGTAGGCAAGGAAGCTATCAGAATTATTTGAAAGGAATTGGGCAAAGGGGTGATTTTTAAGTGATTTTTGAAGTTTATGCATCTTTAAGGTTTTTCTCCATAAAGAAGCATGGAGGTGTCAGCAAATGTATAGCTTCACATCAGGGGGAAAGGGGTGGCCTAGAGCGGTGTGGGGTTGGTGGTAGTGCCGGGTAGGGGCAGGGAAGCTACCTGAATTTTTTCAAAGGATTTGGGCAGAGAGCTGATTTTTGGTTAATTGTTGAAGTTTACACGTCTTTAAGGTTTTTCCTCATAATAAGTTATAATGGAGCTTTCAGTAGCCCCATAAGTGCACTTGGGGGGTGCTGGGGTGGCCCAGACTGAGTGGTGGTGTAGTGCACATAGGGTGCCAACCACGCCCATGGGTTTCTAACCCATGGGGTACAGGGTTCTCTTGTTTCTGAGGTATTGAGTGTGGATTCTATGATAGCAAATGAGATTTTCAATGAGACACCATGAATCCACTCTAATATGCTATCATAGAATCCACACTCAATACCTCAGAAACAAGAGAACCCTGTACCCCATGGGTTAGAAACCCATGGGGGTGGTTGGCACCCTATGTGCACTACACCACCACTTGCTCTGTGCACTTATGGGGCTGCTCTGTGCACCCCCCATGTGCACTTATGGGGCTGCTGAAAGCTCCATTATAACTTATTATGAGGAAAAACCTTAAAGATGCGTAAACTTCAACAATTCAAAATTCACTCACCCTATTTTATTTTATTTTATTTTATTTTTATAGTTCGATTTCTATACCGCTTTCCATTAAAATAATCTCAATGATGTTTACAGTGTAATTAAAACAAGGCCCTGTTAAAATACAGAAGTACAGGTATTAAATGTGAATAGGAAAATATCATCTCTATTTAAAAGTTTAAAATGGTTTGCGGTTGCCATTGGCTGGATGGAAACTCGAGACTGGGCCTTTTCTAGAGTGGCCCCCAGGGAAAACTGGAATGCACTTCCTAACACAATTAGAGTTTCCCCTTCTCTGGTTGTTTTTAAGAAGGACCTAAACACATACCTGTTTAGTCAGGCTTTTAGTTTATAGTTTTATAGTTTTAAAGCTTGGGTTTTAGAGTTTTTATTTTAACTTAAAATTTTCCCATTTTGTTAATGTTTTAATTGGTTTTCTATTGTGAACCGCCAAATAAATAAAGAAGGAAGGAAGGAGGGAAGGAAGGAAGGAAGGAACATCGGACGTATATAAATAAATAAATAAATATTGTGAACAGTAAATATCCAAGAGCATCTGCCTCAGAGAGAGGCTTCTTGGTCTTCCCAAGCCAGCAAATACCACACACACAGTCCTCAACACGGCAGGTAACTGTGGAGAGTTTTATTGGGGGGGACTGCAACACTCCCGAAGCAGTGTTGGGAGACAAGGCAAGACAGAGGATTCTTCCACACGCTGCTGGTGGCCTAGTTCCCCACCCACCATAAGTCTTTCACGGCGGCCACCCTGGGGCCACTAGTCCCGACCTCCCAGCACTTCACGGTCCCATCAGCTGCAGCCTCGTTCCTCCGACCCTGCCCATGCACTTCCAAGGCACACGCACACACGTGCACACACACACACACACCCCAGTGCTCCAAGCGCCAGATCCCCAACTGCATCTGCCGAGTCTCTCTCACGCGTCCACCTGCATTCCAGCCCTTCTCCAAGGCCCCAGACCCGCCACCTGCCTTCCCGCCACCGCACACCCCTTGAGAAAGGGACGAGCGCTGGCACAGGCCCAAGGTGAGATGCCCCTGCATGGTGATGTCCGAGGGCGGGAGCCCACGGGGAGATCAGACGAGGGGTGGGGGGGAGGTTAGCAGGAGAGCCGTCGGTGTAGGAAAGGGACACTTCCTCAGGCGCCAAAGGGTCCAGCTCCGGCACCACCCCGACACCCGGGGAGGCCTTGGACTCGGCTGCATGAATCCCCTATCTGGGAGGCCCCCGCGCCGGGCCCCAATGATTACCGTGGCTGCCACCAAGCTTCTCTAGTTTCCAGGCTTACCTACTGTGGCTCTCAGGCGCCTGCTCACCTGGCCCTGCGAAGTCAGGCCTGTGAGGAGGCTGCTCCCTCCCGGGACTCGCCGCCGGCACAGTGACCAACAGACCAAGCGACCGAGCAAGTGCGATGGCGCGTGACACGTACCTGGGGGAGGGGCGGCGCACAGGAGCCTAGCAACCGCTGGCACGAGCGCACCACAGCCAATCACAAGGCCTCCCAGAGCCGAGCCGCAGCACAGTGCAGCTCGGCAGCCTCTCTACAAACAAACTTTAGGCGCCCGCGCCGCACTCCAGAGGCTGGAGCCGAGCAATGGGGGGGCGGGGGGCTGTGCTGGGAATGGGGGAGGGGGCGCCACCACGTGGACAGTGCAGAGCGGACTACTTTTTGCGGCTGCTGAGCTAAAAAAAAATCTCAAAAAAAAAAATCGGGAAAGGCAGGGGATCGGCGGGGGCACTTTTTGGTGCCCCCCTACCGAAGTGGCGCCCAGGGCATGTGCCCTGCCTGCCCCTGGATGGGGTTGCACTCCCCTTGAAAGTGCACAGCTTGCGGGTGTTGCTGGACCCGTCTCTGCTTTTGGGTGCTCAGGTGGAAGCAGTGGCCAGGGGTGCTGTTGCACAGCTTTGGGTAGTGCTTCAACTGTGTCCTTTTCTTGAGAAGGCGGATCTGGCCACAGTTACCCATGCCTTAGTCATTTCACAGCTAGATGACTGCAATGTGCTTTACATGGGGCTATAAAACACCATGTAAGCACTATGGGGCAAACACCCCACGGTGAAGAATATTCTGAAGAATATTCAGAAACTTCAGTTGATGCAGAATGCAGCTGCCAGGGTTCTCTCTGGAACCACCCGCTCGGAGCATATTACACCTATTTTGAAAGAGCTGCACTGGCTGCCAGTTTGGTTTTGGATCCAATTCAAGATGCTGGTTATTAACTTTAAAGCCCTTAATGGTTTGGGCCCTGGATACCTGAAGCACCACCTGCTCCCAAGGGTTTCTCCTCACCCAAAAAGGTTGTCAGAGGGGCCTTTGCCCCATGAGCTGAAATCAAGAGAGGCTAAACTGTTGTGCACATGGGACAGGGCCTTCTCTTTTGTTGCCTCCAGGCTCTGGAATGTTCTCCCAGTGAATGTCTGCTCTGTGACATCTGTGGCTGCTTTTAAAAACTAAAACCTTTTTATTTGTTCAGGTTTTTCCCCTTAGGGGCTGCCGGGGTCTCTCAGCTTTCCTGCTTCTATTTGTCTTTTTAATGGTAGGGGTGTGTGTGTGTGTGTGTGTGTGTGTGTGTTATAGATTTTACTGTTTAACTGATTTTAAGCTTTTAAATGTGATTTTAATTGAGTTTTATTGTATTTTAACTTTTGTAAACCTCCTTGGTTTTATGAAAGGTGATATAAAGATTGAACAATGAATGAATGAATAATTTTCATCTGCAAATTTGGCCACTTCACTGCTTACCCCAACTTCCCGATCATTTATGAACAAGTTAAAGAGCACTGGTCCCAGTACAGATCTGTGGGGGACCCCATTTCTTACTTCCCTCCATTGTGAAAACTATCCATTTATTCCTACCCTCTGTTTTCTGTCCTTCAACCAGTTATCAGTTTACAACTGAACATGTCCCCTTATCCCATGACTGCTAAGTTTACTCAAGAGCTTTTGGTGGTGAACTTTGTCAAAAGCTTTTTGGAAGTCCAAGTATACTATGTTAACTGGATCACCTTTATCCACAGGCCTGTTGACACCATCAAAAGACTCCAAAAGGTTAGTGAGGCAAGACATGCCCTAGAAGAAAGTATGCTAGTTTTCCTTCAGCAAAGCCTGTTCTTCTATATGTTTTAAATTTTTGTCCTTAATATGCTTTCCATCAATTTACCTGGTTACATTATATTAATATAGATTGTGCAAATGTGCAATGGGCCTCTTTGTGGCCTGGGTCATGACCCGGCCACACAGGGGCCCATTGTGCATGTGTGGTGGCCTCCAAAATGGCCACCGTGAATGGGGGAAAGGCCCGGAAAGGGCTGAAGAATGCCCGGACTGGGTGATTTTTGGCATAAGGAAGGCTGGTGGGAGGAGGGGGAACCTCTGCAGACCCCACCCACAGCCTCAGAGAAGCCCCCCGGAGGGGGTAAGTACTAAAAAAAATTACCTGCAAACGCCGCCCCCACCCCCCCCCCGAATGGTGGTGGTGGTGGTGAGTTTCAATCCAGGGTCTGACCAAACAAGGGTTGGGATGGTTTGACCCCAAACTGTTGAACCGAACTGATTCAACACTGAACATGTCTGCTGTCGAACCTGTTTGCACATTCCTAGCAACACACAGGCAGACAGGCGGGTAGGCAGCTAGAGAGATGGGTTCTTCCCCCAGCCACAATTGCTAAGAGAAAAGACAAGACAAGAGTAGACTCTCACCACCATTTGGCGCTCTGGAAAATTAATTATTAAAATATTAATGAAAACAGTTGTTACTTGTGGATCTCTTCTCTGCATCGAGGTACCCACCATTTTAACTAAGATTAGTGGTCAGAAAATAGGCCCTGTCCCTGCTCAGTCAGTGGAACACCTGAACTGCATGCCAGCCCCAGGTTGGAGTGAGGAGGTAAGGTTAGTAGGAAGAGGGATGGTGTCAGTGGGCTGTGGCCCAGGGCACCCAGCAGGACAGGTGGCGGGGGGCATCTGGGCATCTGGGCCAGCTGCTTGTTGGCAGGACAGGCCAAGACCTCTTCAAGCTGCAGGTCGACAAAAAAGTCCCTGTGGGCCATATCTGGTCCTTGGGCCTTATGTTGTGTGGTTTTGTTCTAGGGGAACTAAAAAGAAATTCACAACAGTTCATCAGATGACTATGGAGTAAAATTCTTAGACCTTTAAATCTCTGCCTCTAGTCCTTCTAGTTAAGGAAAAGAATAAGAAATATTTGCATATCTCTAGTTAAGTTCTCATGGTTCCCAATGCCCCGTGATTAGGTTAGAATGTACCTGCTATAGCCAAATCACAGGATTTGGCTGTTTATACCAAACAATTCAATACTCCCAAGCAAATGCAACCAAAGCAAAAAAAAAAAAGTGACACATTGACACTAAGAGGGCAAGTAATCCCATCTTTATAAATTCAGGAAGATGGATGAGCACACCATTTAAAAAACTTGCTCAGAGATATGTGAGGAAAGTTCCATGAAGTATAAATGGTAAAAAGGCAAGTTAATTAGTTCATCTATCCATGTCTATATTGTGAAGACAGCCTTTAGCACTACAATTATCTCATGCATAAAAATCTTGCATTCAGATAATTACACACTTATTCAGCCTTGGTATAATGCATACGCAAATCACAACTAAATTATAGGAATAGATTAAATGTGAAATGCAAACTTTTAAAGAAATCATCTAGGTGTAGCATGGGCCATTATTTTATACATCCGAAAGTGTAATAAGCATTTAGCTTTCCCAATAAGAAATGTGTCTTCAACATTTGTTATGGCTGTCATTTTTCTTCTGTTATACAAAGCTCTAGTCTTCTGTAAAATCGGTCCATTTCACACAGTTTTATAAATTCATGGTAACACTTTGCAGAGTCTAGAGGGAGAATAGTTTAAGCTTGGTGATTAAGGTCTAAGCTGGACAACTCATTTTAGCATGAATGGAACATTTGAACTCCAGTTCAGAAAAATGCCCTACAGATTTTCTTGTATTCTATGACTGCATATGAACAAGCACTAATTTTTCTCACCAATCAACACTGATAGTGGCACTTATTCAAAATCCAGTAGCACGTATTATACAGAAAACACAATGATTTAATCAAGTCCATCCAAACTCTTCTTTTATGTTTTTGTAAAAGGGAATGTGGCTTGCAGATTGGCTTGGTTGACTACTCAGTGGATTGCAAGGCACTAATTATGAGGGTTATACCTAGCATTTAGAATTTCTTTTTAAAAGATAGAGCCAAAACAATTAAAAAGAATTCACTCAAGACTGTCATTATAAACATAATACATACCTAGGCAGCAAAAATCATTTTAATTGTTAACTATGAACTAGAAAGGTCACAGAAAAAATGAACTGATAGCCTTAAATGTACATGGCCATGGCCACTAGAAATACTACAAACCTTTCAACCCAGCATACTTACTATACATACCTTTAAGACCAATCCTTTCAACCAGTCATCAGTTCATTGTATAAACTTACATATGAATTGAAAAGGGAACTGTTGGAAATGGAACATAAATGCTTCTGACTGAATGGAGCTCAAGCTGTTTTACATTAATGAGAAAAGAAAATTATTTCTTGTACCTTGTATTTTGTAAGAGGCAAAATTGGACAGCAAAGAAAATAATTTTATTTTGGGTGCTCCGAGAGAGAAGGAGATGGTGGCTGACATTCAGACTTACATTGTGCTTGCACTAATATGTTGTGCTAATTGGATACAGTAAGTCAAGAGCTTGCATTTCAGACCAGTGTTGTGCTAATGCAGGGGTGGACAAACTTTGCCCTCCAGCTGTTGTTGAACTACAGCTCCCATCATTCACAGCCACAATTTATGCTGGAGGGCCAAGTTTGCCCACTGCTGTGCTAGCTCAACAAAGCACAGAATTGTATCCCCACATCCTGTCTGGCCATTTTTGTGGTGCAACTGCAACTCTGAGCATCCCCATGCCTTCACACAGCTACACAACCCTCTTGCACATGCACAGCATTAGTCTGGATGCTAGCCATCATGTTTTTGATATGCCATATTCTTTAGCCTGGCCTTCCATTTTGATTTCAGGTCATGAGAATGTCATGGTGCCATTAAATAGGCACCAGCAAGGATGGCAGACAGACAAATTATATGAGATGACCAAATCTGACTCTTCCTTTTTACAAACAGTTTGCTCTGTTTACAATGATCATGGTTGCCATGAGTCTTCCCTCCCACCCTGCTCTCCTGGTGTCATTCAGATGAAATTGAGAGTTCCCTCTCTGAAGTTTTGCTGACTGCAGAGTTGAGGGGGGACTTCCTGCTTTAATGAAGGACAGCCCCGGCAGACAATAGGCACTGGAACAAGGGAGGCACTTCCTCCTTCAACTCTAGTTGCAGAAGGGGGAAACTGAGATGCCAGCGTTTGGACATAATGCTGGCACTGCAGAACCAGAAGACCAGGCAGCAGACCTTCCTTAAAATTCTACAAAGTAGAGTTTCAGGAGGGAAACCATAGGTCAATTTCTGAACAAAACAGAAGTTGCCCGCATTCAGATGTTTCGTTAATGAAACCAGAGGTGAAGGGACCTGCAGTTTCATGTTACATACAAATGTGGCCAGTGTTTGCTTATTCTGCTGCTTGGCATGGAGAATGTTCATGCCAGGGCTACCAATCCCAGGAGGAAAATGGCAGTGATGTGGTAAACTTTCTGCAATCGACTGCAATGGGGTGAGGTCAGCACTACACTTTATGACCAATGCAGCAGTAAGTGAGGCATTCTTTTCAGCAGTCTCCAAATTTCTTCTTGTGGCCAAGAAGCAGAAAGAATCTCTTTGGCGGCAGAAACGGTGCAGGCCTTCTCCACAGAGTGAGTGTGTGCAAGGACCTCCCTTGCAGGTTGGGGAGCAAGCAAGACTGAATTCTCTTCTGAGGATTTCAGTATGCCACAAGCTTTCTGGGCAGGATGGACAGAATGGAGCTCCCCTAAAGACTGTGGGATGGACCTCTTCCTAATAGGCCGAGTCATTGCTATGCTCTCCTGTGGCTCAATGGTTGCTGGGGAGGTTGATGTAAACTGCCCTGAGCCATTTTTGGAATGGTGGTATATAAATCAAGTAAGTAAGTAAATAAATATATTGTTGTGTGTCCTTCACCTCATTGCCTCAGAGAATGATCTGATTCTTGTTAATTAAAACTCCCGCTGTCCAACTCAACAGAAAAAATGTGTTCCCCCCCCCAGAAGAAGAGAACAGAGAGATCTGGCTTAACTCCTGCCTCAACAAAACAATCTTAAGCAATGCATTCAAAATCAGCATGTGCACAAAACCTTAGCCTGTCCTTCCATTATATAGTTAACCAAAACTGTTAACCAAAATCTGATTCAGAAATTATGCTGTATGAGTGTACAGATGTCTCACTCATACATGTATTTGGTGAATAACCATAGATGTTTCCATTTTAAAAGTGAACCTGGATACAGACCCTTCAAATGCATAGTATAGATAGGAAGTATACTGCTGTACCTGCATTTAACATAACATGTGAATGACTGGACCTGTGTGCAGATCTGTACTTGTGTACACTGTATACACATAGAAGTGTTGAATATAAAATGTGAATAGGCCTCAAGGCAAAGTCCTTTTTGGTAAATTAAGAGATTCCTCTCTGAGAAGGCCCGTGGATCTGATACAGATCAGTTCTACAGTTCTATTTTGTGTCTGATACCTTCTTTTTTCTCCCGTTGCTCTGCTTAGTCTGATATTCAATCTCAGCACTTGCACATAATTCTTAGGTTGTTACATAGCAAAACCATTCTCTTTTTAATTAGTTACAGTTCAGTAAATTCATATTTTGCTGCCTATTTGTCTCTTTGTGACCTTTATCATATAGGTGTTTCTTTTCTCCTCCTCTGCCAAGTAAACCATGGGACTGAATATATTGTTAAATGCCCTGGCTGATGTTCACATCTTTCTAGAGGAGACATTTGACCTTTCAATTTTTTTTCCTTTAACCAGAAGTTTTTAAAATAATTGTGTTCCTTTTCTTAATCTGTTATTTATTCTGTATGCATATTTATCACCTCTGCAACTTCTCATTTTTCTCTTACAGACCAAATAAAACAGCCCTGGTGTTCAGTGTCAGCAAGAAGTAATATTCCTGTGCTTACCACATTTAGGAACATATATTGAAGGGATGGGGAAGGGAGAAGCACAACAGGGGGAGATCTTTGTTACCTCTAATTCACAAAAAGATTAACCATAGTATGAGAACAATAGCTTTTTAGAACATCATGAAACAAATCAAGGATATTCCAACAAATCATATGCTGACAAATTATGTGTGCATCTGCTATTGTTTTAATAAGACAATCAGTTCTATTGAATAGCTCCAAGGCTTAGTAGCAATAGCAATAGCACTTACATTTATATACCGCTCTATAGCTGGAAGCTCTCTAGTAGTGATTAGCACTAGGCCTCTTTTTTTTTTAAAGCAGTGCTTTTCCTGAAGTCTTCACAGTTGATCCCATGATGGCCCTGGTATGCAATGAGGTTATTCTCACAACCAGCCTAACTCAGCCTGGGGCAGCCCAGCCTGGATTAGACTGGTCATGAGAAGTGATGGGATCCTCACAGATCTCTCCACTCCCTGCCTGACTAACCTTGTAAACAAACCTGGCAGCCAGTGTTAAGGGTGTGCTCGCACCTTTAACCTGGCTGCCAGGTATTGCGTGTCTCTTCAGGCTGAGTTCAGCCCAAGGAGACACAGAGACAGGCACATAGAGTGCCCATCTGACAGGGGAATCCCCCATGCAACCCCAGGTACCTTGTTTTGCATTGTGGGATTCCCAGAGGTCAGAACAAGAAGTTACAGTCCTGTATCCCTCTGCCCTACTCCGTGCTTCATGGAGCCGCTTGGAGCGAGGCTGCCCATGTGGGAGCACGGAGTAGACGCCCACCACCTTCGCTGTCATCATTTGTGAGGAAGATAAGGTTTACCCTGCCTTCTCCACCCCCACCCACACACCCTGGCAATTGTGAGAATGGCCTCAACATCTTCCTTGATCCATGTAATGCTTAGCAACCACTCAAGAGACACACCACCCAAGGAGTTGCTAAATGCTGTCAGAGGCACCCATGTGGGTGGAAGAGTTCTGTGGAGCTGAAATTCATCAGCAGAGGTAAAATTAGGTAATTTTGGAGCCTAGATCTAAAGGCTTTTTGTGGGGCCCCTACTGCTCCTTCCATTGCCAATAGATAAGCTGCAATGCATCATTTTTTACACCAGAACATGCTCAGGGAATGCTGGAAACGCTATCTTTTAGAAGATATTTTGAATAAGATACTTCCCACTGACTTGCAGAGAGATACCACATTTTGCATGGACAATCCTGCCACTTAAATTAGTGGAACACTCAGCATTTGAAGGCCACTCAGGCCTGTAGGGGACTGAACCTCTGCCCGGAAGTCCAGCCCAAAGAGTGCCACTGTTCATCAGTTAGAAAAAGGGGTTCTTAAACTTTGGTCCCCAGATGTTGTCAGACTACAACTACCATCATCCTCAGCCATAATGACTTTCTGCCATTGTGGCAGGGGGTGATAGGAATTATAGTTCAACATCTGGAGACCCAAGTAGGAGAACATTTGAGTTAAAACTGGGGTTCCCAACCTGTGGTACTCCAGATGTTGCTGAACTACAACTGCCATCATCCCTAGCCACAATAAATTATAGCTGGGAATGATGGGATTTGCAGTCCAGTAACATCTGGAGTACTACAGGTTGGGAATCCCTAAGTTAGAACAATAAAACATTTTAACACAACAAGTATAAGTCAATGTATTATGGTTTGCAGCCAAAATCTGATTCAGGTTTTTTATTCATTTATTTGTTTATTTGATTTATATACTGCCCTTCCAAAAATGGCTCAGGGTGGTTTACAACAAAATAAAAACAATTAAAACCAGTTAACAATTAAAATCAAAACTATAAAAACAGAATAAAGCCAAATAAACATTCAAAAAGTTAAAAACCCTGGAAAACCAGAGCAAACATTTAAAACAATTTACAATTTACAACAATTTAAAAACCCTGGAAGGCCAGGCCAAACAGATAGGTTTTAAGGGCTCTCCTGAAAGACAATAATGAACCTAAATTAGGGATTTCTGCCGAGAGTGCATTCCATAGCCCAGGAGCAGCTACAGAGAAGGCCCACCTCTGAGTTGCCACCAGACAAACTGATGGTAACTGGATCACTAAGATAGCCTTAAGCACTACACACCTCTGGATGCAGACACATTTGGAATGGGAATTTTGTATTTCTGAATATTTTGCCTTTGAATACACAGGCAGAGAAAATAAGAACATTTTTCCTCTACTGTGTGTATTAGTCTAATCATTCCATCTATTTATAAACCTGTTATTCACTTTGAGCCTTTTTATTAATATACTAACTGACTCACTTATAATTTTATTCCACTTTTCAGATAAATATGATCTTCCAAAGTGACTCACATTAATAAAAATACGAGATACGGGTCCTGTCTTCGGAGTTGCCAATTACAAAGATAAGACACACAAGGCAATTAGAGTGTGATGGGGGGAGTTAAAGGAGCAAGATCAGTTTGACAATGCCTGGATAAAGTGGCAAGTTGTAAAAAGGTATTGCTATCCAGGTGGGGCCAAGCTGATCTTCCCTTGATGGCATCCTTGGACAGAAGTAGTACAACTAGCAGTGGTCTTTGTTCCTCTTGCAGGTTGCAGAGAACAGAATCTTTCCCTCACTTCTGCAGTCACAGGACAATGGGAAGTTGGGTCAGTGTTCTTTGGCCATGGGGAAGCAAAGTGCCTTGTTACCTAAGCTCTATTTAAGTGGAGGTGCCCGGGATTTAATCAAGGGCTTCCAGCATGCAAACCATATGCAATAAGAGTGAACTATTGTCCCTCTGTAAGATGGGACCAAGTGGGGTCCACCATCCATGATGTGTATACCTAAGTGCTTATAATTAGTTGAAAATATGTAACTAAGTAAATTAATAGAAATTTTAAGTACAAGTGTGAGGAGCAAAAGATATTACTAGATAACGATGTAGATAATAGTGATATTATGTGCATGAATCATTGCCAGATCATAATGGGACCATACAATGTGCTTATTTCAACTAAAATTGTAATGACCTGCCAGAATTTGCCTCCAAAACTAGCAGGCTTCAGGGTAATAGATTAAGAACATTGCCTTAATTTAGACTTCTTAATATATTTACTATACAACAAATATGGGAAATGTGTCTGTATAAATATTCTAATCTTGTTGCCACAAAATGGCATTAGTAAGGGTAATTACTTTAAAGATTTATTTACATGGAAAATGTTTTGCATTATCTCATCCATTAATTTCCAATTTATTAATGGCCTTTTCAGCATTTAAAACCAACATGACTAATCAGATGCCAACCAAATGCAATTACTACCAACTCAAACATAATATTCATCCTTAGACTTGTGCTTTTTAATGAGCCCAATACAGAGCAAATTTTCCTGTAATTGCAATGTTTCTCAATTATTCATCTTAAAGTTGCAGCTCAGCATTCCTATTAACGTGGTCTCTTTGAAGAGAAATAATAGGCTTAGCAGCAGCGCAGAATCCCCCTTTGTCTTTTTGGAACAAATTTTCCATTCAAAAGAAATGAGGTACCTAAAGGACTTTGAGGAGCTGTTTTGTTGTTACTTAAAGACTGGTGATCAGATGTTCTCCATCTCACACACTCCCTGCCGCTTCTGTCGCCCCCACACAGTTAACTGAAGAGGAGGGAGGATTGATTACCAAAGTGATAGGCTTTGCAACTTTATGAAAGCAACAGCTCATAACCTTGAATGTGCATTGCGTACACAGGACCATTTAAAACAGGGCTACACACATTTGGCCCTCCAAGAATTGTTGGAATACAACTCCCAACATACCCATCCACAGTGGCCAGTAGTCAGGGATGATGAGAGTTGTAGTCTAACACTACCTGAAGAGTCAAAATTGCACAGCCCTGATTTAGAGCTTCTGTGCAGGTTGAAACCTCCCAGCTCTCTCTGTTGCTCAGATTACTCTGCAGGGCTGAGAAAGATCTGATGTGCATTTGAAGGTGGTCTGTAAGGTGCATGCTAGTTAAAACATCAGCACGCTTCACTGCTTTATGGAATGAATCAGACTCCAGAAGAACAGCAAACCATCCAGCAAAAATAATCTGGTAAATCTGATCCCTGCCCCTGAAATAAGAGGTAGGGGTTCTTCACACAGGAGAAGTAATAGTGTTGGTATGGGAAACCCAGGGATACAATCTTAGATTTCAGAACAGGGTACAAGATTCTCAGCAAGGCTGAAAGGTCTGCTATTGGATTAAATTGCAAACAGAAAAGCAAAAAGCAAAACAGAACACCAAGATTGAAAGAAATGTGTCTTTTAAGTGCAATTGTTGTTTTTCCTCTCATAATAACTATGGCACAATGCAATGAACTTTTTTTGTAAGTAAAAGCATTTAGGCCTTTTCATGCACAGCTAAAATACAGACCCCTTTGATTCTTTAATCATAAGAACCGTTTCTCCCTATGTAGGACCAATGAAGTCCTACTCAGTCCTTTCTTCTGTACAAGTGAAGAGGAGCAGGATTATATCCACTGGCCTCACCCTGCTCCAGGCAATTCTACATGCCCCTGGTGGCACAGTGGAAAAACTGCCGCCCTGTAACCAGAAGGTTACAAGTTCAGCCTTCCATCCTTCCGAGGTCAGTAAAATGAGTACCCAGAATGTTGGGGGCAATATGCTAAATCATTGTAAACCGCTTAGAGAGCTCCGCCTATAGAGCGGTATATAAATGTAAGTGCTATTGCTATTGCTAGGAAACCCCAATTGTTCAGGGTTCCAAATCATGTGGAAGAGTTTTTAGGCTGGTTCAAATGCAGCAAGTGACATGTTGAGCCGGGTCTTACGATCAGTAAGACCCGGTTCCAGAGAGTGAACAGGGAGAGCAGGCTAAGCCCGCTCTTCCCACACACAAGCAGGGAGGGAGCCCGGAGTGGCTGGATCGGCTGACCACATGATTGCCAGTTCGGTGACGTAGCCGGCAGGGGCTGGGGAGCTCGGGGGCGTGAGCGCGCAGGGCATACCGGGGAGACTCCCGGAGCTGAGAGGCGGCTTTTTGCCTCCCCTCCGGGGGGGGGGTCTACTCACGAGTAACTGCAGTGCAGACCCGAGCCACGGTTACTCACGATCTGTAAAACCAGGTCTAAAACCAGCACTCGCTCTGAAAACCTGGTTTTAGGGGAGGGCTACAAAAGCGGGCTAGCCGCTTGTAAGCCACCGGGCTCGCCTGCGAGCCCAGCGGTTTATGCGAGCAGCAAAAATCAGGTTAGGCTCTCCTAGCCTGATTTTTGCTGCCCGTGAGAATAGCCCCATTGTGTCTCCTAGCACTCCTCCTTCCCTGACCTGCATGCAGGCCAGATGAATATTACTTACAATAGTGGTTAGAAACAAAACCATTCATGATCACAGAACTGACCAACCTTGGTTTATTCTAACCAACTTGCTTGAAATAAACTGAGATCTGAAACCCACTTCAACCCTGGGATTCATATTTCATTTTATTTGAAGTAGCTGGTTAGAATAATCCAAGACAAGACCCCTTGTCCCTGCAGATGAAGAACACAAAACTGGTTAAAGGATAAAGCTCCACCCACAGGGGGGTGCTCTGTACTCGCTTCCTGTCCCAGAGAAAAGTAACTTCCCAGTTGGTGCAGGATGTTCTCGTTGTCCTGCCTCTGTTATTTAAACTTGAGTCATTTCAATGAAGCATTCAGCTTTATTTTTATCTAAATTAACATATCTTATCATTAAGGTAGAGTTCAGCAAATAAATAGGGCTGAAACGTATATTAAGTGAAAAGCTTTTACTTCAGTATTTTCCTATTGATGAATATTCTTGATTAAACAATTCCTCTTATATGCATAAGTTTAGGTAGTTTCCTGATTGAATAATTAGGGATGTGCCTGAACTGGCTCGGGCAGCAGCGGGTAGGGTGGGGTTTGATTCCTTTAAAAACCAGGTAAGTAGGTCCTTACCTGGTCCTCCACCACCCCACCGCTTTTCCAGGCACTGTGATCGGTTTCCAAAAGGCCACGCATGGCTGCAGCACTGCTCCCAGCTGCCATGCATGAGAGGCAGCCATGAGTGTGGTCAGCATGGTGTTGCTGACCACACAATCACTTGGTTTTAAAAAGAACTGATCTCTGCCCCACTGAACTGGTTCAAATGTGGGTGCCCAAGTCGGTTCAGGACTTCCCCAAGGAGGCACCGAACTGATTCAGGCACATCCCTATGAATAATGATGGAATGTAGTCATTTCTATTTTGCAACCCCCTTATTTCTTAGGAAAATTCTGAGAAAGATGCAAGTGACGGTTATTTGATGTATCCTCTTACTGTCTTCATCTAATTCAAGGTCAATAGAGAACATCAGCATGAGGAGCCCTAAACAGGTTGGCCAATTTTTGCTCTTCAGTAGATTCAGCTTTGTGTAAAAGAAATACAGCAAGTTGATAAAATATTTAGATTATAAATTATACCAGCTTCACCACAAGGGAATTGAATGAGCTGGAATGCATCTGAAAATACTTTAAAAAGACATTTAGTACCCTGTTGTCAGACATATAGGAAAAAATCCTCATTTTTTGTCCATCTGTATGCGAGAACTATTTAGTGTCATAAATCGGGAGGCAGCCAAAAGAGATGCAGCCCTACAGATAACACCCTACTTATGCAAATACTACATCTGGTGCTATCTGAGAAAGAGCCAAAAACTATTGCAGAGCAGGCTTTGATACTTGAAGTGAACTCAGTGAAAGCAGAATCAGCTGAACCAATTCCTTGCTGGAGCTAAAATCTTAAGGTTTTTGATAAATACCTAAATAACAGTAGGGAAGTGAGAACGGTCTGGCAGTTCATGGGTTCGGCGGTTCCATCCAGAGGTTTGGGGGGTTCGGGATCTAAACACACACACACCCGTTCCGTCTGAACCAGCGGAAGTGAACCACCGGACAAAGTTCGTGAACTTTTTAATTTAAAAAATGCATTAGAATTACCTTTAGCCCCTTCAGGGGGCTTACTGTATGCTGCAGGGGGGAGGTCCGTGAAGGTTCCCCCTCCCCTTGCGGGCCTCTTAAGTCACCACCATGACCTCGGTAATCCATTTATTTTGGCCTGTTCGGGCCTCTGTAGTGCACAGCGGTGGCCATTTTGTCCGCCGCCACGTATGCACAAACGATCTCCTGCGAGCCCTGGCATGACCCAGGGCCTCATAGAGGTCATTTGCGCATGTACAGCAGCCATTTCCAAAATGGCCACTGCGCATGTGCAAATGACCTCGGCGAGGCCCTGGGTCTTTGCCAGGGCTAGCAGGGGGTCATTTGTGCATGTGCAGCGGCAGCCAAAATGGCCACCACCATTCACTACAGAGGCATTACCCAGGCCGCAGCGGTGACTTGAGGCCAGTGGGGGTGGTAGAAGGGGGAATCTCCACGGACCACGACCCCCGGCGGCATAAAGGAAGCCCCCCGTAGGGGCTAAAGGTACTTTTAAGGCATTTTTTTAAAATAAAAAAAATTCACGAACTTTGTCTGGAGGGTTCGATGGGGGGGGGTGCAGAAACCGGGGAGGGTTCGATGGGGGGGGGGTGCAGATCGGACTTGGCTGGTGAGGTTCAAGTCCGGTCTTGACTCGAAATGAACTGGGCCAGCCGGTTCCATGCACACCCCTAAAGAACATGTTGCTTTTAAAAAGATACCTGCTCCTCACAGTTATCCTCACAACTCCTATGGCATCCAGTCCTTAGAATATGGATGGGTTCAGACACAATACAGAACTACATACAAAGTCTGTAACTGACTTAAATGTGACCATGTCACTAGGGCAGGAACCTGAGTTTATCTTGGGACATCAACTTAAGATGTGTAACCGAAATTTGAAGTTGGCTTGCCCAACCAAATGCTGTTTCCACTGTGGTGCATGTTACGTCTGAACCCACGGTGCATGTGCACTGTGATTCGTTCCACTGAGCCAGCCCTCTTTGCAATTGAGATCAATGGCTGCAAAGTTGATGACAAAGGGAAGCCTTGCCAGTTGAGGGGCAGTTCAAAGCAGGGATATGCAAAACATATCGGGTACAGAATGTTCTGTGCCAGAAACAGGCCGTTTTGGGTGTTCCATTGCCAAAACGAAACACCCGATAGCCAGTCAGAAGAGTTTTGGAGCTGAGACGAATCACCCCTGTTTTGGTTCTCAAAAATTTGTAGATTCGGCCCTCCATTTCGTGATTTATATAGTGCTTCTTCTTCCTCCTCCATTTTGAGTTTTGACGTCTGCATGAATTTCCCGCCTTCCAGCCTTCCATTGCTTTCAATTGCAAAGTTCTGCTCTGCAGCGGAATGCCCATATTTGGCTCTGCAGGAACCAAATTAACCCCCCATTGGCCAAGTGGAGGTGGAGGAAGGGGTGAGAACTTTCAGAGGGGTTTGCAGGAGGGTATTTACAGGGCCAGCAGTAGCCATTTTCTTCCTTTCTGCTGCCTCGTGTGGGAGAAGAGAGAGCTCTATTGACTGCCTGCTTAGCCTTGCTGCCCTCGACCTCATCCACCATTGCCTGAGCATACATTTTGCTTAGCAAACATTGCTGGCCGCTATTGTTCAGCATTTACGTCATTGCTCTGCCTTGCCGGTTGCCTGCCCTTTCTCCTGCATTTTCAGCCTTTTTTGAGAAAAAGAGAAGAGGAGGAGAAATATTTTGGGTTTTTTAAAATGTTTTGCCTTGCTGCCAGGCCAGCCTGTGCCAGCCATTCTCTCCTGCATTTTTGTTTGTTTGTTTGTTTGTTTGTTTTGGGGGGTGGGTTTGAGAAAGAGAGAGAATTGGTAGAAAAGTTTTTTTTAGTTTTTTCTGATTATTTATTCCTGCTGCTGCGAGAATCATCACTTCTGCCTGCCTGTATAGTAGGCAGCCAGCCACACCAGCCCGAGTACAGTGGCCACCTGTGGCCCAGCCAGTAACCAGCCACCACCCAGATTTTCCAGAGAGGCTTGCCTTTTGCTCCAGAAGAGGAAGACTGAAGAAAGACTGACCAGACCCTCAGAAGTCGACTACAGAGACCCAGCTTTTGGAGAAGCCTTTGACTGAGTGAGTCATTTATTTTAACCCATTTATTTTAACACACACACACACACCACACCACACCATACGTCTCTAGTCTTGAATTGTATATTTGGGGTTTTTTCCTGTTTGGAGGGAAGTTTTGATTTAATTGAATTTAAAAAGTTGTGTGATATTTAGAATAAGTTTTAAATAGGGGTTAAATCTGAGTAGCTTTAGAGTTTAAATAGGGAGGATCCCCATTAGCTAGGTAGTAGCAGCACTTACATTTATATACTGCTCTATAGCTGGAAGCTCTCTAAGCGGTTTACAATGATTTAGCATATTGCCCCCAACATTCTGGGTACTCATTTTACCGACCTCGGAAGGATGGAAGGCTGAGTCAACCTTGAGCCCCTTGGTCAGGATCGAACTTGTAACCTTCTGGTTACAGGGCGGCAGTTTTACCACTGCACCACCAGGGGCTCACTAGTAGGTGGTTTAGAGGGTAGTGTAGCCTAGTGTTGTTGCGTTTTTTTGTTTTGTTTTGTTTTTTAAAATTCTTCCCCCCCCCTTCCAAATAATTCTTTTGCATGTACTTGCATTTTTTTTAAAGGAAAGGAGCCAGTCTTCCAGTGCTACTAGTATTAAGAAGTTAATTCAGCAAGCTAGGCTCTGCACGCCTGCACACTTTGTGGGGTTGATTTTTTTTAAAGAAGCCTGTCCGGTTCTCTCTCTGGCCATAATTTGTGAATTAAAACGTTGCTTGTGTGTTTGTGTATGCCCACACCACAAGTTACATTATATCTTCTGGGGCTTCTTGATATTGACATAATTGTATCAAATCCATCTGCCCTCTCCTAGCTAGTAGTTTATTTATCAACACATGGAACCATGTGTTGAGATCTGGACTTGGCAGCCCTAATTTGGAATCATAATTCTGAGAAGTGCTAAACCTATTTATTTATTTATTTATTTATTTAATTTCTATACCGCCCTTCCAAAAATGGTTCAGGGTGGTTTACACAGAGAAATAACAGAAAGAAAGAAAGAAAGAAAGAAAGAAAGAAAGAAAGAAAGAAAGAAAGAAAGAAAGAAAGAAAGAAAAGCTGGATCCCTGTCCCCAAAGGGCTCACAATCTAAAAAGAATCCTAAGATAGTCACTAGCAACAGTAACTGGAGGTACTGTTCTGGGGGTGAATAGGACCAGTTAGTCTCCCCTTGCTAAATAAAGAGAATCACCACGTTAAAAAAGGTGCGTCTTTGCCAAGTTAGCAGGGGTTCTCTGCTAAACTTCTCTTTTGCTGGATAAACAATATTTGCTACATTGCTGAATAGATATACTATTATAGCTGGGTGTTTTTATTTTTCTCTTTCGTTTTATTAGTGCAAGTTTTTCACCCATAGATTAGACATGTTTGAAAAGAAATCTGAACTTATTATTAGAATCTTGGTTATTTGTGGCTGCCTGCAAAGTTGCACAATATTTTTCAAAAGCCAGATGGTAGCACATCTTGCATGTCTTGTAGATACAAAACTGTATCCCTATGGAAACATTTTTGTGATCTCTTTTGGTGAGAATCTCTTTCCCTTTCCTTTTCCCCTTTTCCTTCCTTTTCTCATTAAGGATACATTGCTTCACTTTCCAGAACTCTAAATGAAAATATTGGCATGTATTAATGTTAACATTTTTCTATTTTCCTAGACATCTGCAACTTGGATGCCTGCAATGTTTTAGGCCTTCAGCTAAAAACACAGGGGCAAAAACACAGGAGAAAACACAGGGGCAGAGCTATATTAGAGCAGGCAGTTTCCAAAAACCCAGGCCACCCAGCTCCTGGTTGCTGCCTGCCTTAGCTCACCTGCCTTCTTTAGCTGATTTCCCATCCAGCATTTTTTGGCTGTGTGCATCTACTTTCCTTTCTCTCCCTCCGTGGAATGAAAAAGAGAGCCAGCATGGTGTAGTGGTTAAAGTGCTGGACTAGGACCAAGGAGACCCAAGTTTAAATCCCCATTCAACCATGATACTTGCTGGGTGACTCTGGGCCAGTCACTTCTCTCTCAGCCTAACCTACTTCACAGGGTTGTTGTGAGGAGAAACTTAAGTATATAGTACACTGCTCTGAGCTCCTTGGAAGAAAAGCAGGATATAAATGTAAAAAATAAATAAAGATAAATAATTAAAATAAATGGCGGGAGGGGGGAGATGAACAAAATGCACCAGCCCAAAAAGCTAGCTGAGAATGAGCTGCAAAGGGCTCCCATGTCCCTTCCGGGGATCTTAACACTCCCCCAGAGTGTGACATCACATGCAAGAGGCGTGGTCAGAGCCCCAGAAGAGCCATGGAAGCCCTCTGTAGCTCATTCCCAGCCGGCGTTTGCTGGCTGGTGAATGTTTTTCCCCCTTTCTCTCCCTCCGGGGAAATAGATGCACACCAGCCAGCAAATGCCAGCTGGAAATGAGTTCTGGAGGGTTCAAGTGGCTCCTCTGGCCATGTCCTCTTGTGTGTGGCATCATATCCAGGGGTGTCACTTGCACCCATGCTCTGTGTGCTCAGCAAGGATGGGTCAAACATGGGCCCCTATTCCCTGGGTACAACAATAAGGAAACAGACCAGCACTCCAAACAATTAATTGGAAGTAAGACTCAGGGCAGTAAAAGAGCTTCAGGTGAGACTCTGGCCCCATTGTGGCTGCTTTACTCTCCTTTGCTGCACCCAGCCATGGTGTTAACCCACACAGGCTGGTTGTTTGCCAGGTTGGGAAAGTGGGCAAATGGCCAGTCCATGAACAAAAGGTGAACAATAGATGCCATGGCTGGGTGCAGCAACGGAGAGCGAGTTATCAGGATGGGGCCAGAGAGTGAGAAAGAGCCTCACCTGAAGCACTTTTACTGCCCTCTCCCCAACCTCTCATATTGGCTGTCACTGGTATTACTGATGAATAATTTAGTCTGGGTATCAGTGGTTAATTTTCTCACATTTTTTAAAAGATCTGTGCCTCTGAAGAGAGTCATGAAGGGCTTGTTCTATTCCATTACCATGAGGCTTGCACAAGGAACTGTCCAGGTGGATTTTGCCCTTAAGTATTTAATAGAATGACCAATACAATTCCAAACCTTCTTCTTATAGGGACCGCATTTGCACATAGCATGGAACTGTGGGTCCAATTGTCCTTCGAATCCACTCCCCCCTCTCCCCGCTTTCCCATCCAAATTCAGACATAATTGAGAGCTCCCTCTCTGCAATCAGCGAGACTCCAGAGAGGAGGGGGAACAGGCTCCCTGGGCTTCCTGCTTGCCTGAAGGACAGTCCAGGCAGCCAATAACAGCCAGAGTGAGGGAGGAGCTTCCTCTTTCAACTCTGGTTGCAGAACAGCCAGGCTGCAGTGCCACGTTCGGATGCAACACTGGCACCACTAAACTGGAGGTCAGGGGCGTAACGAGGCTGGAGTGGGCCCAGAGGCAAAATTTTAAAATGGGCTCCTTGCTGATACACACACACTCACTTCACATGTGACTTGCCTCTGGGGGGGGGCCTCGAGACATGGGGGCCCCCAGGCAGCCGCCTCCCCTTGCCTAATGGTAGTTACGCCCCTGCTGGAGGTCCAGGCAGCAAAACTCATTACAAATCCAAGGCACAAATTGTAGTTCGGGGAGGGAAACCACAGGCAGATCCATTTTTAATTGTAACTGCAGTTGCCTGCTTTCGGACATACACAAATTGTAACCAGAGGCCCCTTCAACTCCACTTTCTGGTTACGTGCCAATGCGGCCTTAAAAGAAAATTCAAATAAACTGTAAGTTAGTATACAACTTCCTAAGGATTTTGGTACCTAAAGTGTAAAATCTTGTCTATTGTGTATTTGTTTAATTATCATGAAACCCAATCATTGCATTACCCCATTCTCACCAGTATTCTATTATGCTAAACATTAAAAGTGTTTAATCTTGTCGTCTAGCAGATATAATACGACACTTTAAGAACTACCCCACGAAATACAGTGTTAGCAGAGCAGATACTTCATGACAACCAGTGAATAAAATGCAAATACCAGGTAATTATCAGCTGTCATCTCTAGGAGAAAATTGCTAACAACTCCTGGAAGAGACAAATGCAATGGTTCATATAGAAATCTGCAGCCCTCAAGTGTTTTTACTGGGCTTTCTTTTTAACTCCTTAAGAGATCATGGCCATCATTCACCTGAGCAAGGACTTTGTGGTTGGTTGGTTGGTTTTGGTACAATTTCTGATTCAAAAGTGTTCTTCTCCTGCCCCTACTGCTTAAAACAGTCTGGGTAATTTCTCATGAAATAGATTCACACCATACCATGTAAACCACTTTGAGAACTTTGTTGGAAAATGACATTAAACTATCCGTTGTAGTAGTAATACTACTAGCAGCAGCAGCAGCAATGCATCTTTATTGAAAAGTTGTTATTCGAATTAGAAAAGAAATTGCTTAGACAAGAAAGGGAGGGGAACCCGCACCTCTCAATACGTACATGAGGTTATTCAATAAATCCTGCGTTCATTTTGCATGAGCAGCTGTTTTGCTTTATCTTACATATCATTCCTGGTTATACTTTCAGTCAAGAACTACAATTTGAATAATACCCAAGGATGTTTTTAAGGTAACAAATTGCTTAATCATGCATTACATTATATTTTAGAGGGGGAAATTATTTTATTTAGGTGACTTCCATACCATAGGCACATAACCTGAGGTAGCTAATTTGATCTTGGGCTTGTTTACTTAGACAGGATCGTGCATATGAATGATCTCAAATGCTATTTATAAAGTGCTAAAGCATAACCGTTCATGCTGTATATGCTTAACTGCATAGGAATAAGAAGGAAACGAGCGGGTTCTGTTTATACAGTGCCTCACAGATGGAAACAATGCGAAGCCTATTGATTTTCTCGAGTGTCACACTATGTTTAATTAGCTGCCAAGATCTGAAATGGAAGCCATCTATTTGCACCAAACAGACTCGACTACAGTCCTCCCAGTGCCTCCAAAAGATTTCTTTCACATTGAACATATTGCAGATGGATTTGATGTGTTGATTTGTATGTCTGTATTACTTTTTGAATAGAGTCTCACTATTTCAGCAATGACAACAATTAATCAAAGGTATGACAGGCACAGTGTGTGAAAAATAGCATGGCTTGTCACCAGGCAGATGGTTCAGAGCAGTAACTAAACTTAATAAGGGACTATGTCCAGCAAAATTTAGCCATAGCAGATTTTTTTTAAAATGAGGAATCAAAAATTAGAATTGGCGGGGCATAAGGCTGTATAAAAAGTTTATGCCTACTGCTATTGGCATTGGTATTTTCCCTGGCCCAACAGGTCAAGAATTTACACCCAAATGCTATGCATGTTTACTTGTGAGAAAATCCAGCTATGTTCAATGAGGTATGCTCACTGGTAAATTTGAATAGGATTTCAATCTTAGACTTTTAACTTCTATTTGAGAATTAAGCAGCGGCTGGTGCGGGCACCGCCAGGAGAGGGGGTGGCGGGAGGCACCCATAACTGTAAATTAAGAAGTGCTCGCTCTCCTCCTGCTGCACCTGAAAGCTCTCCCAAGCTGCGTCGCACCGCCCAGCACCCACTGTGGCGGAGGATCGGCTCTGCCTCTCAGCTGGCCTCTGCACATGCACACAAACAGCCTCCACCAGCTAAGAGGCGGAGCTGATCCTCCACCACAGAGGATGCTGGGGAGAGCTTTAAGGTGCGAGGGGAGGAGATATAGCACCTACTAATTTCCAGTTAAAGGTGCCTCCCACCACCCCCTCCCCTGGCCACTGGAATGAAGGGGAAATCGTTGTTTTGAGCTACCAGCCTAAAACATAATTTTATATGCTGTTCTTCCCATAAACCCATAATTGATTTACATTCATCTGTCACACGTGAGAACAGTGTGCAAGCTAGTTTGGCTCTCAGATTTCACTTTTTATTTGGCCTCCAAATGCTTCAAATTAAGTCATCTTTTTTAATGACCAATTTGCTTTTGACCTGGGTAATCTAGCAAGCCTGCTTATCCCATATAGCTGCCTTGCTTGATTATGTTATAAATAAAATATAATTAAAAAAGGAGAAACTGGAAAGCCTTAAGCTTGGCATCTCTCCAATGCTTTCCAACAAAATACCTATAGAATTGATTTTTATTTTTATTTTGCCAGGTTACTTTTGGTTTGTGCTTCTGACAGCCTATGGATTGTGAAGAAATATTCCTGGTGGCAGCTGGTTTACTCCAGAGTTGGTGTGAGCATTAAGACTAATTTATCTTGATGTGGTAAAACAACAACAACAACAACAACAACAACAACTATGTACGAGTTGCTAGGGCTCCACTGTTGTGTCAGTCCTGCCTCATCCTGTTTCACACAGTGGCCCAACAGATGCCTCTGAGAGGCCCACAGGCAAGAGGTGAGAGCATGCCCTCTCTCTTGATGTTGCTCCTCTGCAACTGGTATTTAGAGGCATCTTGCCTCTGAGGCTGGAGGTGGCCTGTAACCCTCAGACGAGTAGACTAGCCATTGATAGACCTCTCCTCCATGAATTTGTCTAAACCCCCTTTAAAGCCATCAAAGCTAGTGGCCATGACCACATCAAAATCAGGCATGTCAGACCACATATCAGGCACGTGAGACCCGATATGCCCAATGTCAGGCACCTGAGGAATGAATTCCACCAATAAAATAGGGACATTCAACAGTTGGATCTCCAACTAAAATCTCTCCTGCCCTGGAAAGTTATTTTTATCAGATTTCCAATATGCTTGTTGGAACTCACTTCTGCCACCCTAACCCCATTCCTCACCACCCTGTCCCCATGAGGGGTGTGCACAAAACTGGGGGGTGCACAAAACCAGTTCTGTGTACAGTCGAGCCAGGCCCAGTTTGGTTCAAATCCAAACCGGTTCTGCCCTGGCTCAAGCGGGGTGGAAGGCAGTAAAAACGTTAAAAATATGACAGACATTGCCGCCGAGCGGCTCGACGGCCTTGGGGTTACTGTGGCACCCACAAGAGGGTATGCAGAGGCTCCCCCTCCCCCTGCTGGCCTCCCCCTGCCCCAGTCTCCTACAGGCCGGTTCAGCTAATTTCCTGGCCATTTCGGCCCTCTGTGCACACACAGAAGGTGACACAAATGGCCAGTAAGGATGTGCGGCAGCCCCCCAAATGGTTGCTGTGCATGCACAAACGGCTGAAGCAGTCATGAAACAGGCCAAACCAGGCCGCAAATAGCGAGGGGCACTTGTATTATTATTCTGTTTATGGCGGCAATATGTATACATAGCATGGATGCATATATCCGTCAAGTAATAGATCAATAAAGCAAGCAAGCTAGTGGCTGACCTCCTGCACAATATTATATCTTTCTGTGGGGCTGCTGCATCCTTCAAAGGCAGTTTGGGGGTTGTGTAAAATGGGCGGTTGCACAAGCAGCCCTTTGGCAGTTTTTCCCCTTGTCCCCATTCCATAAATATTCCTGTTGAACATAACTCAAAGCATTGTGTGAACTTATTTTTACAGATATCTGATAGATGTATTCAGGGTTGTTGTGTTTTTTTTTCAGGGGCTTGAGATAGAAAACAATACTGTGAAGCACCTCCTGAACAGCCCATTTAATGGAGGATTTTCTTTTTCTCCAAAGTTGTCTACCTCATTCTTTTTCATCTCTCATTTTAAGGTTAGTGCTCTCTGCCGGCTTCCCAACACACAAAGAAAATGGTTCTTTTTGCTGTTTCTCTGCCCCCTCCCACCCCACCCAGTGATCTGCTTTATAAAAGCATTTATTTTCTGAACTCAAGTGTGGCAAAGCATTGATTATATATACAGGATAAAAACCCTAGTCATTATTTTAGGCATTCTGATGCTAATTTAATGCAGCATAATTCAAATTGCATCAAATTAGTGTCAAACTGTTAAATGCTATTTGGGGCAGTTGTCTGACAAGTCTGACAATGCTTACTCATCAGTGGCTTACCAGTTTGGCTTCTTTTATACTTTTGATACAATTAACATTAATCCACTTTGTTGTAGACACTTTTTTTTCCCCCTGGAGGGAATAAGGCAGTGATATTATAGGCCTGCTGGTTTCTGTCATTTACAGATAGTGCTTTACCTTGATTGTCAAATTCCAAGTCTGAGTTTTAGCACAAATTTTAGAATTTGAGAGGACTCTTAATTAACAAGGTTTAGAGATGACATCTTGTCAGCTCCTGTCCTTGCCTAACATTTCAAACAGCCCTTTTTGTATTCAGAGCAGCAAGTAACTGTCATTTAATTGATAGCGGTGGGGGAGGGGGATTACTTACTTACTTACTTGATAAATGAGAGCATAGTGTTGCAACTCAGGAATCACCAACATAGCTCAATCCAATAGTTTAGGAATCAGCACTAGCCTAATAGGCAGATTCTGTGCAGTCTGTGATATGGAATTTTGACTCTGTTCTGACCCTCTTGGCATTGTAAGTCAAGCCTGAAGGTATTAGTACACGAAAAAAGAAGCAGTACGCAGTAGATATGGGGAATTAGGTGAGGGGGTGGCATATATCACTGCAAAACAATAGATCTCTGGGAGATCATTGAACTCTGTGTTAGAGCATCTGCTTTGCATGCAGAAGCTCCCATATTCAATCCCTGGCATCTCCAGGTAGGGCTGGGAAAGACTCCAGCCTGAAACCTTGGAAAGCTGCTGCCAGTCAGTGTAGACAATACCGAGCTAGATGGACCAATGGTCTGACTCGGAATAAGACAGCTTCCTATGTTCCTGACTAGAACAGCTCACAGAAATCACACTCTTGTTTATAAGTACACACAAGTAAGTGTCATTGGTTTCAATGGGGTGAACAAGAATGCAGTTGCGGTCTCCAGCTCGAGGAGATCTGTAATCCCCACTTTCCATATTAAAAAAGTAGTGGAGAAATATGCAGAGAGTCTCTCCTGAACTGTTTCTTCATGTTTATTGGGCCATCCTCCCAAATCCCCCAGTGTTATTGCAGAGGATTATGGGAGGACGTCTTTTTGCCAAGGGGAGAGGAGAACAGAAGGAGGCCGAAGCAGTGTTCCCTGTAAGAGAGAATCCCAGATGTTGTTGACTACAGCTCCCAGAATCCTTAGCTGCAGTGGGCTTTGGCTGAAGATGCTGGGAGTTGTAGTCAACAACATCTGGGATTTTCTGTTAGTGGGAACACTGGGGCCAAGCCACCATTGCCTTCTCCAGCCTGTTCACTTTCCACAAATAGACTGCCAGTGGGCATGTATCCATATACAGATGGAAAGGTGGGTGGGAGAATCCATCAACAGTGTAAGGAGTATACAGCATCTATTCCTCCTCTCAAAACCTGCCATTTGGGCCCTGGAGCCTTGGCAGGCAGCCATAGACCTTCATCCTGGGCCCAACATGGCTGACCCCTGATGCCAGCTCTTCTATTCTGTGTGATTTGTAATCTTGTGGGATCTATATTTTGTAGAAAGTAGCAGTCAGTTTCTGCAGCTTCAGCTTCATCCACCGAGACCCTTTGAATAAAGCTCACCCAGCTTTACCAACAACATCTGAAGTCTCTCTGTATGTCTGCCTATGCACTTGATGTTCCCTTGATGTGGCTTTGTTGGCAGCCCTTAGGACACTAAGGGGTAAGAATGTGTCATTTCTCCAGCAGATGCAGCTGTGTATTTCAATACTACTATGCCAGGAATTCCTCTGCCAGATGTAGCACAGCTGTGATGTACAAAGTGAAATATACATGGAGAGAGGGGATAGCAGAGGAAGATACAACTCCAGATGGCTCATGCAACACCACCTTAACTGTCTTGTAGCCACAATGGAGTTAGCTATCTGTCACTTAATGTGCCTAAAATGTAAGAACAGTCAACTGTAATGAGATTTCACAAGATGAAACTGGCAAATGAGATTCAACGTTAGATCCACAATCTCTCTTAAGATGTTCTCCCAACTCTGAGCACCATCAATTGGCTTTTAGGAGTTCTAGGAACTATTATCAAAGTACTGAAAGCCCTTCAATGTTAAAAGTCCAGTTCGTTTTAGGAGTTCTACAGTCTTATTTGAGGAGGACTTTAGAATTTTATTTTATTTTTTTTAAAAAACAAGAACATTAGAGTCATTTATTCAAAGAGATTTTTTTTGAAGCTCAATTCTTCCATAGACAAATAAACATAGACTCCATACCTTCATGCATCTTATTGATATGCTTCTCACTTCAGAAATGTCCTCCCTACTTCAGTCTTGCTATTTCTCAGGAAATGGAATTTAAAGACTGCAAAGAAAACGACAAAGGAAATGGGATATTTCAAGAATGTGGCTATAATACTGAGCCTTCTGTTCCTATTAAGCATACTATCCTTGCTTTCATCTGAATTGTCATGGCTGTGCTCTTAGGAAAAGCATTGTAGCTGAAAATATCTTCCTTTGTTTTTGCCTGAGCCCAACCATGTTTACAGTGCATCTGTTATGCAATGTTCTCATCTAATTAGCACGCAATTGCCTGCTGTGTTGATTTTTCTTTATTAGGTAAAAAAACAAATACAAATCACATATCGGCAATTTCCAACGCTCTTTGTATTACAGCTTTTGGCTTTTGATAATTGGCCATTGTCATAATGCTAGAATTCATGGCCGACCAGGGTTCCAAGTGCTCATGGTTTTTAGCAAATAATATCAGCATGTTTAATTATTATTATCTCAATCAGGTTTGGGCTGTTAAAACCCAGCTTTGCAATGGAAAGGATGGAGGCTTCAAACCACACAGCAGATGTGAAACATTAGCATAACTGGAATTTATTCATCTTGGGGGTTTCCCCCCCATAGAACTATGAAGAAGTTTGATTAAAGAAACACCATAACTTTAAATAATGTAGCCTCTCCTCCAGGCAGATTCTTAATCCTTTACTTCCTCTATACATGAAGAACTTTGCTGAAATCTGTGACAGTTCCTGAATCCTCTGCCACCATATATCTGCAAAAGCATTCTTCCATTTCACTGCCTTTTATCGTGGGGGAATCTTTGGGTGTGGGATATTGTTCCAAGAGAAAATCTTCTTTAATGATTAAGAGGATTTGTTGTTTCATAAAGAGAGACAAGACAAAAATCGATCCTTTTCAAGAAATACACTGTTCATATCACAACCAGTGATGCAAAATCTGCATTCAGACATTCAGTCTGGGTCCCTTTCTCCTAGCTTCCTCCTTGACAGCTAACTTCCAATGGGCTATATACAGCACACATCTATAGTATTCCTCCAACATTTGCCATGCTAAATTCACTAAACTGCTACATCAAGCAACATATAAACACATAAAACATGCTTCGTCAGTCAGTTCTTTACAAGTCAATAAACCTATTCACACATTAAATAAAAAATTATTCCCACATTAAATAAAAAGACATGAGTACTGTGGTGTTTTTGGTTAATCAATTCCTTAATCCAGGCCAGATTTTGAATGGTGTTTTAGTTACTTTTAGTCCAGTCCTGGAACAGAGGCGGGGCTAACAAACAACCAGCATCAAGAACATTGAAAGCAGTCTATACTTGTTGCTCTGTAAATAATATCTATTTCATTAAATCATTAATAGTCCTGATTCTACTCCACTGCCTTGTCCTTGTGTGCCACAACTGAACTCTTTCCTCTGGATTCTACAAGTACAACGCTTCTACAAGTACTTCTGAAACGAGGCTCACCCCCATCTCTGCAGTGCTCACAGACATGCCAGCGTTCATCTGAAGCGATTTATGCCATATCTATGAATGCAGGCATTTCCGTGAGCAGGAAACCCCAATCACAGAAATGCCCACATTCATCACAGATAGAGTGCGCACCAGCTTCAGATAAATGCCACGATACAGTATCTGTAAGCACTGTAGAGAGGGGGTGATTGACAGGGCTGGGTGGGACTTTCAGCCCTGTTTTAGATGCTGTACATGAGTACAACAACTGGATGGGAATCACTTAATGTAGCAGCACATATGCACAGGTCTCCCTGCTTACTCTAGTGTCAGGACAGCTTTGTGTGCACATTCTTCGATGTGTGCAAAGGAAACTTGTGCACAGAGATGATATCTGTGCCACTGCTGCTCCCATCAGTCTTGATCAGAGTTCATGGTTTCAGTCTTTCTCCCAATCAACAAATGTTTGAGTACCATTCAATTCTATGGGATTTTTAAAAAAAGTTTTATCTGCACAGACATGGAGAAATTGTCTTAGAAAATATCTGACATTTATCCTTGAGAGGTATGCTGATATTCTCTTTTGAATTTCGTTTGGAGAAATGTTGGTACCAACTCTATGGCATCTGTTGCATGTACATAAGAATCTATTAGCATGCAATGTCTTTAGTTAATGCGAGGAACATGGGAAGCATGCTTTTGGAAAGCTGATAGGATATGACATGAATCAGCCTCATTGTGCTGTTTTTCCTGTGGCCATGCATATAGTAGTGTCTGCAGTGACATAGTAGTCTGAGGTGGACTTAGGAAATTCTGGAGCCTGGTCCTAAAGGCCTTTGGAGCCCCCCTCCCACTGCAAGATAAGCATCATCCCCCTACACAGACACACACACACAGTGGGGCTATTCTAACAATCAGCAAAAATCGGGCTAGCCTCTGCTAGCTTGATTTTTGCTGAACGTCAGAACCACCGGGCTCGCAGCTGAGCCCAGTGGTTCTGGAGTGGCTAACCCGCTCTGGAACCCCTGATAAAAAGCAGGTTTGTGGAGCGAGTGCTCTGCAAACCTGCTTTTTACAATTGTGAGTAGCTGTGCCGTGCCTTCGCACCACACCTACACACAAGTAGAACCCCAGCCGGGAGGCGAAAAGCCACCTCCTGGCTCCGGGGGTCTCCCCAGTATGCCCTGCGCGCTTGCGCAGGGCCTACTGGGGCCTACTGGGGCCTGCGGGGGCGGCGCGGCCCCCGAGCTCCACAGCCCCCGCCAGCTCCGTCACAGAGCCAGCAACCGTGTGGGCGGCCGATATGGCCGCCCAGGGCTCCCTGCCCGCTCGTCTGTGGGGAGAGCGGGCTTTGCCCATTCTCCCCGCAGTTTCTAAAAAAGCGGGTCTCACGGATCGTGAGACCTGCCTCAGTGACTAACGCTGTATTTTTTGTTGGGAATTTTCTCTGGTAAGAGAAACCCTTTTTCATTATTACAGAGTGCACAGAGGCACAACACAGTGGAATATGGTTAGTCATGCGTGTATGCTGAGTAAAATAACTTGGAGCCATTTCATAGTTCCAAACCAATATAAGGAGTATTTATTAGAGAACTCCATTCTAGATAGGAAAGTGAGGAGACAGGATCTCTAATCTAGCTATCTAGCTGGATGCAGATGGATTCTGCATCTCTGCACACATTGTGCAGGGAGAGAGGAGCTTGCATGTTGCAAGGGAGAAGGAAGGGAAGGGAAAGGAAGAGGAAGTGGCAGGAAGGAAGGAAGGCAGTCCCTGAGATTAGCAATCTACATATCAAAGGGATAGTGTCAGAGTGGTAGTGAAGGGATGACCAATGTCTTGCTCCTCTAGCCCTCTGACTCACTAGTCTGTCCTCCTATATCATTGAGACAAGAGACAGCACATAGTCCTTCATTTCCAACATTTTAACTCATGGGGTATATTTATGAAAATATGCAGTAGCAGAAACATTTCAACTTAACACATTCCCATCCCACACATTTCTTTCCCCACTACCCCCTCTGTCTCTAAAGCACGTGGCACAGATCATAATCACACTTAGCCACCCAGTATAGTGCAGGCCAGCAGCAACCACACTACCCGGGATAGTCTAAAGAGGATTTGGGGGGCCCCCGGGTGTGTGGAGGCCCTGGACTTTGGCCCTGAAGTCCAAGGGTAAGAGTACCACTGGTAGTAGTTATACCTCTATGTGTCATGTCGAGAATCACCATTGCCAAGCCCATCCTTTTTTCATATGTACATATCAGACATACATATCAGGCAGTATAGAAATATGATAGATAGATAGATAGATAGATAGATAGATAGATAGATAGATAGATAGATAGAAAACGTGCTAGTCATCATTTATGCTCCTGTAGCCCTTATCCTCTTTGTAGAAGGCCTACTTTTAAAATGAAATATACATGTAAAGGTATTGAAAATAGGTATTTAAATAAACAGGTATTTAAGTTACCTATTTTAAATATCTACCTACTTTAAGAAAGAAACATACTTGTATCGATTTCTGAAAGAGCTGGAAATGTTATGAGCCTTATGGAAGCATAACTGGAGCACCTGTGGATGAAAAGGAGGTACTCACAGACTCAGGGTAGCCTGCAGATACATCCATTTCATAAAAATCTGAAGGGAAATTTCTAAGGGGGCCAACCCCCCCCCCAAAAAAAACTGCTGCAATGGAACTCAATGGAGTTGAAGGTTCATGGACTCAGAGGGCAGTTAACAGCCAGCCAGATGGGTGAAGCTAATGGAACTCAGTGGTGAGGACGAAGAGGAAAGAGAACTTGAACAAAAAAGTGGGAAATTTCTCAGCATGAAGAATATTCCATCAAGGCAGTCACAATCTTTTCTACTACTGCCGGGGAGGCATTCACCATTCTCAGGCACTGCAACACTTTGTTATGGATCCATGCTTGTAATGAACTATTTTATAATAACTCTGTAGATTAAAATTGTTTGGTTAGCGGATGATGGTAATTAAATGCTTCTTAGGAAAAAAGGGTTTGAAGAGATGAAGAGAAGTATTTTTTTCTAGCCAAAGGATCAATATTAAACTAGTGAAGTCCTGCTTGGTTTTCCTAAACTAATTGTCTTTACAAGGAGCGATGTATGTGTGGTGCAGAAACCAAGGTAGAAATAGATTATCATTTTGTAAGTCGTGTCTGGGGGAAAAAAAAAATCTAATAAACCACTAATGAAATTCAACTAGATCAGGAGTCTGTAATCTAGGAGATAGAGATTTTCTGTGTTCACATGCAGGTCATATTTGGAACATATCACTTGGTTTTAAAAGAGTGACCATTTGTTCCTTTCAGATGGTTGCAATTTTTCTTTCTCAGGAGAGCTGAATTTTGTCATTTTTGCTATATGGCTCAGAATTGATTGGAAATTGCATGAGTCCTATAGTTAGACTCAAATTCCACCTCGCTGGAATATGATGAGAATTTCAAAAGAAAACCATTTTGTTAGTTCTTGTTTCCATGATCACATTGTATGAAATAAACCCATTGTGGCTCACATTCACAAAAAGATATAGATATGTTAGGTGGGTTTTGCAATGAGACTATTGCCTTTGACTCCCATCTTGCAAATAAGATCACCGTTCCTCAAAGCAGCAATAGTAGTGCTGTTAGTCTGTGAACAACAGCAAAGGAATATTGAAGTGCTCATGTCTAGGGGTAGTAGTTCAAATGTGGGAAATAACAGCCAGAGCAAATATGAACTAAGTATGCAGGGTTAATATTTGGGTGGCATTGCTAGGCAACAGCCTCAGGAGGGCCCATTGCCAATCCCTGAGATTACCTCTGGACCCATAGCTTTTGTGTGATGATGGTAGACGAGAGTGGGCAGAGTTGCAACTCTCTGGGCAGAGTTGCTCTATCTTCACCTCTTCTTTCTTATCATAACCACCTGGGTAAGACCCATCATAAATCTGGGTAGGACTGAGCCAATGAAGGGCAGTTTACCAAGGGCTCCTTGAAACCTAGACTCAGTCCTGGATGTAAGGCATGAGGTAGGGCTACTCAACTTTATCCCTCCTGAAGATGTTGGCCTACAACTTCTATCATTGGCCTCTGTGGCCGGGGAGCTGTAGTCCAAAAGTGCCTGGAGGGCTACTGTTGAGGCCCTGGCATAATGTTTTGCATATGGGCTATATATGTAACAAATGTGAAGGACTGAGCCCATTATCACAACCAGCCCTACCTGGGTAGGACAGGGCTAGCCAAGGTAGGGTCAGTCATCTGGGGTCCTGGGGTCCAAAACCATTGTTCCTATCCTGGATAACCCTGATAAGCTACCCAGGTTTAAAGTGAGGTAGGAGGACAAGCGCACACCTCCTACCTCACTCTTGGGTTGCCTGTCACTCTCTAGTCCTCACTTGCATGGAGGCCTGGTGAGGGCCGGAACTGTGCCTCCACTATGAGGGCTGCTGGGGGGAGCACCACACCTCTGTTCCAAGCTGCTTTGGTACCGGTAAGGACCTTCTCATTTACTCTGAAAGATGCCTTTTGCGGTTCCTTTTGCACTGCCATTATCCCTCCTGCCCTCACCCCTCTTGCTGCCGAACCACCTAAGTAGTTAACTTTAGACAAGGTTCGGTTCAGTTCAATCTTAGACCAGGCCCCCCTTCCTGAAGGACGGTCCAGTTCATTATTGAACTCCTCAAACCAGCCTGGTTCGCGGTGGACTGGTTCTCTTCAAACTATTCATGCACACCCCTATTACACAGTAATTGTCTGATTTCTCTTTATAGGTATGATTTTTCTTTCAGTGAGCCCATTCTGACAACCACAGGGGGATGGATTGGGAGGAAGGCAGGAGCCTATCTGCCTTATCCAAGATGACCAGTTGCACATCAAGGCTCCACCACCCATAGGCCCACATGAGCAGTACAATGGCAAGCCCAGAATTCATTGGAAGGGGGGAAAGCAAGCCATGGATGCTAGGTATCCCACAATGCACTATGTGAGCAGCACAGTGCATTTGGGAAGTGCATTCATGCTGCCTGTCTGCTCCTAACATTGACAGGTCAGCAGGCTGTTGCAGGGGAAGGGAACTCAGAAATTTAATTGTTGTTTCCCCTTCCAATGAATTCTGGGCAGTCTGGGGGTGCTTCTGGATCCAAACCTCTCCCTGTTGTCCCATGTTGAAGCAGTGGTAACAGGTGCCTTATATTGGCTTCGGCTGATACGCCAGCTGCGTACTTTTCTTGAGATGAGCTACCTCAAAATGGTGGTACATAAGATGGTAACCTCTATGCTGGATAACTGCAATGTGCTCTATGTGTGGCTGCCTTTGTATGTAGTTGGGAAACTACAGTTGGTTCAGAATGCGGCAGCCAGGTTGGTCTCTCAGTCATCTAGGAGTGACTATATTACTCCTGTGTTTGAAGAACTATACTGGCTGCTGATACATTTCTGGGCAAAATACAAGGTGCTGGTTATTACCTATTAAGCCCTAAAGGTAAAGTGTGCCATCGAGTCAATTTTGACTCCTGGTGCCCAGAGTCCTGTGGTTTTCTTAGTAGAATACAGGAAAGGTTTACCATTGCCTCCTCCCATGCAGTGTGAGATGATGCCTTTCAGCATCTTCCTATATCACTGCTGCCCAATACAGGTGTTTCCCATAGTCTGGGAAACATACCAGCAGGGATTTGAACTGGCAACCTTCTGCTTGTTACTCAAGCATTTCCCTGCTGTGCCACTTAAGGTGGCTCTAAATAGTTTAGGTCCTGGGTATCAGAGCAGAGCTGGTCTTGTGGTAGCAAGCATGACTTGTCCCCTTAGCTAAGCAGGGTCCACCCTGGTTTCATAGGAATGGGAGACTACAAGTGTGAGCACTGTAAGATATTCCCCTTAGGGGATGGAGCCGCTATGGGGAGAGCAGAAGGTTTGAAGTTCCCTCCCTGACTTCTCCAAGATAGGGCTGAGAGAGATTCCTGCCTGCAACCTTGGAGAAGCTGCTGCCGGTCTGTGGAGCAGTGGTGCAGCACTCCCAAAGCAGCCTGCATGGCGGTGGCATGACTCTGGCCCTCACCTGGCCTCTGCACATGTGCAGAGGCCAGGTGAGTGCTGGACCCCAGCCTCCACCACACCGGCTGCTGTGGGAGTGCTGCACCACTGCTCCAGGCAGCTTCTGTACTGGTTTGGACCTTCTCATTTACTTTTGAAGATGCCTCTCACCACTCCCAGGGCACCCTCACCCAGCTTGCTGCCAAACCAGTTCAAGCTGGTTTGGTTGAACTGACTTGGTCTGAATTCGGTCAGGATTAGGACCGAACCAAACAAAAACATAGACGCACACCCCTACTGTGTGAGTCCATAAGGTACAGATGTCCCAAAATCATGATGCTGGGTGGGTAATATGTTCAAAATGTTACAATTATCGAAAGTTGAAATGTATGAATACATAATTGAATTCACAATTAACAAGACCAAAGGGGCTGAACTGAATACTATTAGATGGATATAGGCTGCTGTGCTAGAAAACAAAGTATCCTTGATAAATGAGCAACAGCCAGATTAAAGAGCTACAAGACACATTTACACAAGATGTTTACAAAGATTTACAAAGATGTTTATTCTCTGTGGCAGCTAGTTTATTTTATTTTTCATTTACTTAACATATTTTTATACCACCCAAAACTTACGTCTCTGGGCGGTTTACAACAAAGCAAAATAAATACAACAGAAAAGGTTGAAACATTAGTTAAAACAAAATAAATGACAACAGAAAAGTTAAAACATTACAACAGTTTAAAAATTTAAAGCAATATTTTAAAACAATGTTGAAACTATTAAAACAATATTTAATTAAAGCCTGGGTGAACAAATGCATCTTTAAAGACTTCTAAAAAGTTGTCAGATGGGGAGGCTCTTATTTCAGCAGGGAGCATATTACAAAACTTCAGGGCAGCACCGGAGAAGGCCCGTCCCTGAGTAGCCACCAGATGAGCTGGTGGCAACTGCAGATGGACCTCTCCTTATGATCTCAAGGTGTGGTGGAGTTCATGACGAAGAAGACTTTCTCTTAAATACCCATGGCCCAAGCTCTTTAAGGCTTTATAGGTTATAACCAGCACCTTGTATTTTGCCTGGAAACTTATTGAGACGTGGAGGCAAGTCTCACAATCAGTGAGACTTGCCTCTAGGAGGTTAGCGGGGAGAGCGGGCTTAGACCGCTCACCCCGCAGATGAGCAGCGTGTCCACATGACTGCCCACACGAATGTTACGGAGCCGGTGGGGGCTGGGGGATCGGAGGTCGCGCAACCCCCGGAAGCTCCAGCATGCCCTGCACAAGCACGCAGGGCTTGCTGGCGAGACCCCCAAGCTGGGAGGCTGCTTTTCAGCCTCCTGGTCGGGGTTCTCCTCATGAGTATCTGCGGCAACTCATGAGCAGAAAAACTGAGTTTAACTGCCGGGATACTTAAGCGGGTGACCCGCTTAAGAACTACTGGGCTTGCAGCCAAGCCTGGTGATTCTCATGATGGGAGGAAAGCGGGCTAGCCTGTGCTAGCCCGATTTCCTTCCATCATGTGAATAGCCTCAAGAGGTCATTCACGCAATCAAAAACTGTTTTCTGTCCAGGTTTGGGAGCTTTGTGTGCTCCCAATTTTCAGTTGTGTGGAAGCAAGATAGAAGGAAAATCTGGGTAGCTTTTCCTCCTGCCTTGCATCCACATAATCACTTCTACCCAGGTTTTTCTCTTACCTTGCTTACACACAACTGAAAATTGGGAGCACACACAGCTCCCAAACCTTGGTAGAACCAAGTTTTTGAATGTGTGAATGACATCAATGTGTATCAGCTCTCTTGTTCTGATATTCAATAGTGCAGCTATTCTGATGATCACCAGAAAGCAGGCTAAGGGAAACTTAGTGACTTGGTGATCATTGGAGCTATTGGGCTTGTGAGTGAGTCCGGTGGTTCCAAGGTGGCTAGCCTGCCTAATTCCCCCCTCCCTTAAATGAGATTAATGGAGTGAGCATTCCTTTAACCTCCTTCTTCTGCTTGTGTGCTTCCAAAATAATACCGAAGCAAGATAACGAGGCTATTCTGATCACTACTGGAAAGCAGGCCAAGGGAGCCCAGCTTGCTTTTCAGCAGTCATGAGAAACACCAGGTCTGAGGATGAGCCCGGTGGCTATCCTGCTTAATCCCCCCTCCTCTAAAGTGAGGTTAGCGGAGCAAGCACTACGCTAACCCAGTTTTCCTGATCATGATGCGGCTCTGCGGTGCAGTGACTCATGATGACACCCCTGACCAGGAGGCTACTAACAAGCTACCGGGCATTGGGGGTCTCCCTCACTCATGCGGGGCACCCTGGAGCTTCCGAGGGCCGGGGGGGCGATCCCTGCTGCCTCTACTGGCTGTGTGATCGAGCTGGTAATCGTGTGGGCAGCTGATCCAGCTGCCCTGGGAGGGCGGCGTGCTTGTGTGCAGGGATTGCTGGCCAAGCCTCAATCTGCTTTTTGTATTTTTGTTTATTTATATATTTTTAAATTTAAATCCTACTCTTCTTCCAATGGGCCCTTTCCTCAAAACAACCCTGTGAGTTAGGTCAGGCTGAGAATTAAATGACTGGCCCAGAGTCAACAGTGCCATGGCTGAACGGAGATTTGAAACCAGGCCTCCCCTGTCCTATTCCAGCATTCTAACCACTACACTACACTGGCCAGTGTACGTAGCCTTAAGAGCTATAATATTACACTAGCCGACCCTGCACAGAGCATCTGTGCGCTCTTTGGGGCTGGCTACCTCTTCCTCCCACTCCACCTTCTGCCCCAGTCTCTGGCTGGCCGGTGTCGGGCCCGAGTGCTGCCACCACGGCCAGGCCAAGTGCCACAGCCAGGGCCAGGCCCGTTGCCACCTCACCTCTGCCGCCGGGCCCACCGCTGCTGCCTCGCCTCCATGGCCAGGCCCACCACTTCGCCACTGCAGCTGAGCCAGGCCCGACGCGGCTGCCTTCCTCTGCAGCTAGGCCCGCCACCGCCTCCGCGGCCGGCTGCCGCCGCCTCGCCTGGGCCTGCTGCAGTGATCAATTATCTTGGGTGCACCTCAGCCAATCAGGTGCCTCCGGTGCCCAGCCAATCAGCTGGGAGCCAGAATGCACATTCCAAGGCTCACCCAGGAGAATTAAATATATAGATTATAGGCCACCTTTGGATATAACATGGAACTGCAGGTGCAATGAACCTGCTATTCCATTCCCCCTCTCCTTGCTCTCCAGTCTGCATTCAGACAAAACAGAGAGCTCCCTCTCTGCACTCTTTCTGCAGAGAGGAGGGGGAACTGGCTGCTGGGGCTTCCTTCTTTAATGAAAGACAACCCCAGCATCCAATAGCAGTTGGATTGAGGGAGGAGTTTTCTCCCTCAATGCTAGTTGCATACACAGGAAACTGTGGTGCCAGTGTTCAGATGTAACACTGGGACAACAGAACTGAAGTTAAAGGAAGAGAAATTCACTACAAACTGAGGGTACAAAAGACAGTTCAGGGAAGGAAGCTGTGGGTCAATTTCTTTATGAAACTGCAGTTGCCTGCATTTGGATGTTTAGTTTCTGAAATTGGAGGTGAAGGGACAACTGGTTTCATGTTACCTGCAAATGCGGCTAGTGTGTATGGCGTAAGAGCTATAGTATTACTAGTGGGGGAAAAAATCAAAAGGTTAGCTTTATTCTGTTTTATGGGAAAGGACAGTGTATGTCTTTCTACCTGGCCATCTATAATCAGGTATGGCAGGAACATATTTTCTGACATCTGTGCCAGACCTGCTAACTGGTTTGAAGTCTAAATGAAACTTGAAGAATCCAGCATACTACCTATTGTTTTGACATGCTGTGTTTGCAGAGTCCTGAAATGCATGGTCAGTGCTTGCATGATCTTTTTCTCTTGAAAATCTACTGGCAAATACCCAGTGTGCTTTCTGAAGTCATCTGTTTACTACTTGTCATCATATTTAGTGTGGGGAAGACACATAGATCTCACATTTCTAATGGTTTGCATCCAGCAGTACTGGATATCCAGGGATGGGCATACATGCGTGCATACAATCTATCCCTGCTAACTTGGCAAAGAGGACCCTTTTAATGTGGCGATTTCCCTTATTTAGCAGGGGGAGAGTAACTGGCCCTATCCACCCCCAGCACAGTACCTCCAGTGACTGTTGCTGGTGTCTGTTTCTTTTTAGATTATGAGCCCTTTGGTGACAGGGATCTATCTTATTTATTTGTTATTTCTCTGTGTAAACTGCCCTGAGCCATTTTTGGAAGGGCAGTATAGAAAATATGTAGAAGCATGCCCAATTCCTGGATTTTAAGCCTAGAGATATACATAGTAGGTGGTATAAAAATATGATAAATAAATAAATTTTATCGGGTAATAGACTATGTGATCTCTATGCATTCTGGATTTTATGTAGTATTGCATCCATGAATTGTCATCTAATGGTTTCAGAGGTAGGACAGACATGCTGGGTGGAGAAAAGATGCACTCTTGCTTCCCTCAACACACAGGGAGCCATTTCTCATGACTAGTGAGAAAGGGCTACCCTGTCAGTGGGGAGGAAGCCCATAAAAGCTGAACTCCCTACAGATGATCCTCCAGGCTTCCCTGGGTAGGTGAATCACCTGCCCAGGCTCAGGTGGTTGTGGTGCTGGGACATGTCATCCCATGTCACCCTACCCCCCAGAAATACCATAATGCATGGTGCCTTATGGGGATCCCCCTCCCCAGGCTCACTGCAGTCTGGCAGCTGTGGCTGCAAGCTACCGCAGATGACTAACAAGCAAAAACACAGGGTTAGGAGAGGACATGTGTGCAAAACTGGGCTAGGTTTTGCATGTGTGTGTGAATAGCCTCAGAGAAGTGATTTAGGCAAGGATTCCACCCAATGTGCCTTTCATCTGAGGATGCAAATAATTTCATCTGGCCCAATTATATTATGTCTTATATATTACATAAGTATTATATGTACCCCGCCTAGAGATGTACATATCAGGAGGTATAAAAATATGAATAACAACAACAACCCCCAGTGAGGCACTATCATGGTGTGTTTGTGGGGCTTGCGTGCTCTGAGGAAGGTGAGAGCTAGGCCAGAGGTCCAAACATACAGGACAGGTCTCATCAGAGCAGCCAGACAAAGAGTGCCTCTCTCATCAACAATATGCTGAGACTTTAATAAATCTATACTGAATCGGTCGTTGCCTGGGTCAACAAGGACCGCACCAGGTGCTGGAGTCCCTGGACATCTGGTGGCAAGTGAGCTACAGGACTCAGGATCTTCAGTTGAGCAAGCAGGGCTGGAGACTGCAGGGTTACTGGAAGAAACATTGCTTAACCGGAAAAAAATATGGAAAATGCCAGCAAGGAAATAATGATTTGCTATTACAAGTCTAGTCCAACTAGAAGAGGTTATTTTAAAAGAATGAACCAAATTTGGAAAAAGAAGCATCCAGATACATAAATAACAGAACAAAGGCTAGTAGACCAGAGAAGATTCATAATAAGAAATAAAGTATTCACAGGAGTTGATCTGGAAGAACTGCAAACAGCAACACAGGCTCAAGATATGGAAGAAGAATTACCACCAACTGAAGAAGTTGCTCAGGCACAGGTGGAGGAGATGTCGAAACAGAGGATGCCACTGTTGCTGAACTGTTTCAAAATAAAAACCAGGCAACCTCCCCTTTGCCTTCACCTCAAAAACCCAAATGCCATTTAACAGAAAAGCAACAAGAACTAAAGCAAAACATAACTGAGCACATGAACCAAACAACCACCAGGGTTTGACTTCCAGCTCTAAAAACATTTGCCAAAAACCAACTTGCTCAGGCATTAAAAGATGTAAATGTTGCACTTACGGAAAGGACAGTGAAGAAGATGCACTTAAAATGGTCAATAACGAGAAAATATTAAACACCAATGAAACAAAGCAGGCATCTTCATTTTCTACAACTTTTTCAATTTTATGGTCCCACCAATCTTTGGCTACAGGTAGCTCGTATTTTTTGCAGATGTTCCAGTGTATCATCCCTGCTATTTTGCCATGCCTTTGTTTGTAGTCAGTCCGTGCGATCTTTTTACAACAGCTGATTAGGTGGTCCACTGTTTCATCTGCTTCTTTACAAAGGCGGCACTTGCTGTTTGTTGCTGATTTTTTTTATTTTGCTCTTATTGCATTTGTTCTTAGTGCCTGTTCTTGTGCAGCCAGTATTAAACCCTCTGTTTCTTTCTTCAATTTGCCATTCTTAAGCCACTGCCAGGTCTTGCTGATATTTGATTTTCCACTTATATTGTGCAAATATTGACCATGCAGTGGCTTATTTTTCCATTTTTCTGCTCGGTTCTTGACTTGTTCTTTTTTGTAGGCCTGCTTTGTTTCATTGGTGTTTAATAGTTTCTCATTATTGATGCTTTTAAATGCATCTTCTTCACTGTCCTTTATATATTCTTCAAGGCCTCTTTTCTCCTCTTCTACTGTTTGATGGACTTGCAGCATTCCTCTTCCACCTAAGCTGTGAGGGAGGTAAAGCCAATCTACATCACTGTGGGGTGCAGAGCATGATTGATGATCACTATTTTCCTGGTCTTACGATCTAGCATCTCTAGCTCTGCCTGGGTCCAGTCTATTATTCCTGCAGTGTATCTGAGAATAGGTATAGCCCAGGGGTTTATGGCTTGTATGGTGTTCCCGCCATTGAGTTTGGACTTGAGGATTTTTCTAACTCTCCTGATGTATTCACTTACAATTTTTCTTTTAACCTCAGTGTGTGTGATGTTATCAGCTTGGAGAATGCCCAAGTATTTGTAATGTTCTTTCTTTTCCAGGTTCTTGATGTCGCTTCCATTGGGCAGTTCTATTCCTTCTGTTTTTCTTATTTTTCCTCTGTTTATTATTAATGCAGCACAATTGTCTAGTCCAAACTCCATTGCTGTATCACTACTGAATATACGGACAGTGTTTAGCCATGATTCAATTTCTGACTGGGAATTCCATACAACTTCAAATCATCCATGTTCAGCAGATAGTTTATTTTACTTGATGTTTTAGATGTTTGGTTGGTATCCGAGGCCTGTTTTGTTTAGTATTGATGAAAGTGGAATCATGGCGATTACAAACAACAGAGGGGATAGTGAGTCCCCTTGGAAAATACCTCTTCTAATGCTAACTTGTCCAGGTTCCTCACCATTGATTGTTAACTGTGTACTCCACATGCTCATTGCTTTTTTATAAGCAATTTTTAAATGTGATTTTATATTATTTATTTATTTATTTATTTATTTACACAGTCAGACAGGTGTTATTGACTGGTTTGTTTTGTCCAGACATCGAGTCCTTCCCAAGGACCTGGGGTGGCTGAATTTTATTATCAATGTTGTTGCTGTTATTATAGATATTGTCACAGAATATAGGCTGTTCCCACTTCCCAGTAAAGTTGCTTTTTGTAATTGGCTGATGGTGATTTCTGTGGCCCCTATGGTGTTGAGGTGCTCTTCAAGTTGTTTTAGACTTGCACCTAAGGCGCCAATTACCAATGGGATTATTTTGGTCTTCTTCTGCCACAGCCTTTCAGTTTCAATTTGTAGATCTTTGTATTTTGTTCTTTTTTCTATTTCTTTTTCTTCTATTCTGCTGTTGCCTGGTATTGCTATGTTGATGATTTTGACTTTTTTCCCTTTCTTCTTGACTACAATTATATCTGGTGTACTGTGTGGCAGATGTTTGTCTTTTTGTAGTCGGAAGTCCAATAATATTTTTGCATCTTCATTTTCTACAACTTTTTTAATTTTATGCATAGGTTTTCTACCAGTTTGCAAATGTGACCAGATGAATGGCTAGTTACAAGCTTGAATTATCTCTATACTTAATAAAACCTTTTACACATGTAAGTTTACTTTATATGGATTTTTGAAGCATGCTGTCTTTACACAATGGCTTCCCTTAGGTGAAATAACCTATCTTTGATTCAGTTCAACAGCTCATTGAATATTCATTCCTACCTACTTTGCTTGCCCTTTGACTTATAAACTAGTCTTGATTTTTACTCCCCCCCACCACCACCGCCCATAATAAAGAGCTTCAGGAAGTCTTACTACATGGACAAATATGTCCATTTTAAGTGTGAAAATTCATATCACTACTATGCTTTCTTGAAGTACCAGCCAATGGAAGACAAGCAGGGCAGTGGTGGTTTAAGACCGCTGTGTGCCTGAGCTAGGGCACCAAATGCCATTCCTTCTCATATAAGCGCCTCCATCCCTCTTTCCCTTGTTTTAAAAAGTGGGAGTGTGAGGAAAGCATCTTGCTGCATTGCTGGTGCCCCAGTAATCTGTAGCCTGAGGCACCTGCCTCACCTTGCCTCATGGAAGTGCTGCCTTTCAGACAGGAATATGAGAACTTGCCTTTTGCTCCCTACAGTGTACTACTTCTGCTACCAGCTTCAATCAGTTGCTAGTATTGAATTTGTTTTTAATTTAAAAATGCTGTGACAGAGGCTATTATCATGATCGAGCAGGCAGGTGGGGGAGGGGGAAGGGAGGGTGGAACCTACCTTTGCCCCAGATGATCTCCAATGTCTTCTTCAGTGCACTGCTGCACACCCACACTATCCATGATGCATGGAGCAGCATGGTTCGCTGGATGCTGGGACTCATTGTCTTGGCCTCCAGGAATCCCACAATGCACCACATGATGAGTATGGCGCATTAGGGGATTCCCCTGGGAGTCAGGTGCTCTAGGCACCCAACTCTGTGTATGTTCGGGCTGTGTGCAGCCCAAACATACACACAACCCTGTACCTAGGCTAAAGGGCATGCTTGCACCCTTTAACCCAGCTAAAAGCCTAGGTACAAAACCCGGACTTTTGTGAGGAGGCAATGCCAGGATTGTGTTTGATCCTGGCGCAGCACATGAGCAGCCCTACCCAGCAAACTGGGTAGAGTTGCTCATGTACATAGCCTTCCTGAGTAAGTGCTGTGTTTCAAGCTTTGTTGGGGGAGGGGGAGAGTGTCTGTGTGCCCCACCCACCAAGATTTCTGAGTGTCCATGCATTGCATTATGAGATGCACTGAGCTCATGTCATCTTGGCTGGCAGGGAGGTGGGCTTCATCAGCCTTCTGCCAAACCCAGAATGCTTCAGCAGCTGCTCTCCCACATGGTTTGCTGGTAGGTTGCTGCCTCCCTATTAGGCTCTACACACAATGAGGCGGGTCTCATGATCAGTGAGACCCGCTTTTGCCAAAACTGTGGGGAGAGCGAGCTAAGCCCGCTCTCCCTGCAGACGATCGCTCAGGAGCCCTGGGGGGCCAGATTGGACGCCCACACAATTGCCAGCTCCGTGATGGAGCCGGCAGGGGCTGGGGGGAGCGGGGCCCACACAGCCCCCGGAAGCCCCAGGATGCTCTGTGCAAGCACGCAGGGCATACTGGGGAGCCCCCCGGAGCCGGTAGGTAGCTTTTCACCACCCCTCCAGGGGTCCACTCACAAGCAGCCATGGCTACTCATAATCAGGCAGCCTTGGTTTGCGGAGCGCTCGCTCCACAAACCCAGGCTTAGGGCAGGGGTACCAGGCTAAGGGCAGGGGTAGCAGCCGAGCCCAGTGGTTCTCACTATTAGCAAAAATTGGGTTATGCTCTCCTAGCCCGATTTTTCCTAATCGTGAGAATAGCTCCAATTAGTGTGTAGAGCCTAATAGGGTTCTGCAGGTAGAGTGGGTCTCGCTCTCCCTGCAGATAATCAGGGGGCTAGCCCTGGGCGGCCAGATCGGCCACCCACACGATTACCAGCTGCGTCAGGGAGCCGGTTGGGGCTGTGGGAATCGCCCCCCCCCCGGCCTCCAGAAGTCCCAGAATGGGGAGCTTGTTGTAGCCTCCCAGTTGGGGGAGGTCTCCTCGTGAATCACTGAGACTCATGATCACAGATACAGGGTTAGCAGAGGGGTATGTATACGGGCTAGCCACCACTGAACCACCAGGCTCGCCTGCAAGTCTTCACAACTGCTTGAGAGTGGGTTGGGCTCTCTTAGCCCACTTTCGAGCAGTCGTGAGAAGCACCTCTATATCTTGCCTGCCGTATGCCTGTTCTGCCCTCCCTGCCCATCCATGTGCACACAAGGAGAGTGAGCAAGGGAGAGACAGATAGATGAGTTCCTTGAGAGCAGCAGCAGCCACCACTGAAGCAGAACCCACATTTAATTTGAAAAATAAAAGCCAAAAAAACCAACCCTTTCTCACATACTCCCTCTCTCTGTATGCATACATGTGTATATATGCGTGTACTGAAAAACATCAGGTCAGACCATAAAAATAATCACTTTATTTACTTAGGTACCTCATTTTATTGAGATCCAGGGGTCTGGTTCTGGGGGCTCCAAAAATGAAGATGAGCAAAAGGTTACACTACTCTAAATCTGCCTTTGAGGATTACATACAGATCAGTAAAATGCTTTGAATAATCAACAGCATATCGCTAGGCTATGAACATGAGACAAAGAGACTTTACTTACTCCAGATTAATTACTCTGAAATAGTATGATATTGTTTATGAATAATGTGAGATAAAATAAAGCAGAAGAGATGCTGTTTTATCAAAGAGCAATGAGGATGGGGCACGTGAGATTAACTGGGTAGCAGAAGGCATGTTTTAGCGAAAGTAGGAGGAGAAATCCCTTCCATCTTGCTTCAATGAACAATGAACATGGTTGCTATTCTGAGTTGGTTGTTCCCTTTTGATTGTCTGAATTCTGAATACTGCATCTGGCAGTGCTATTCTAGGCAACATTTGTTCTTCCAAATGAAAGCATCTGGCACTAGCTATGCCAAAGATATTTGTTTTTATATTGCTTTTATTAGCTATTTCTAAAAATGTAGCAATTGTTTGTTTGGAACTTGAATAATGGCCGATACTGTTACAGAAGTTTCAGGTTTCTGCTCTCATACAACCAGCTAATCCTCTTCTGTGCTCCTCAATATCAAAAGGCTATTATTCTTCATTAATTTTCATTCAATTGGATTTAAGCTTCTCATGTATGAATATTTTCCCTTCAGCTAATAAAAAGAGCACCTTTTATGATACAAACTTGCGTGCTCCACTTAATCCTACTTTAAGCTATATAACACAAGCAAGTACATTTGGTTTTATTTCTAAATAAATTGGCAGTTTCCTTTTGATTTTTTTAAAACCCTGGCTGTCATCCAGACTAAGGAAGCACCAGTGCTACATGAGAAATGGTGGTGCTCCCAATGATTTCCTGATTTATGCAACACTGGCACTCACACAGGGAGGGTGAATTTCGATGAGCTCTCCTTCTCCTACAAGTTCTATATTTCACACAAAAATATGTCCCTGAGAGCTGCACAGACCTCAGGGACATATTTTTGTAGTACAGAGCATTTCCGGGGGAAGGAGAGCTCATCCAAATTCACCCCCTCCCCTGTGCATAGTTGCCACTGCTGAGTTATTTGAAGCCATTGGAAGCACCACTGCTTCTCATGTAGCACGAAAGGTAAAATGTGCCATCAAATCGATTTTGACTCCTGGCACCCACAGAGCCCTGTGGTTTTCTTTGGCAGAATACAGGAGGGGTTTACCATTGCCTCTTCTGGTGCAGTATGAGATGATGCCTTTCAGCATCTTCCTATATTGCTGCTGCCCTATATAGTACCAGCGGGGATTTGAACCGGCAACCTTCCGCTTGTTAGTCAAGCATTTCCCCGCTATGCTAGAACTTCCATAATCTGGACGTTGGCCCCTGACTTTTAGTCTTAATGGATTGGTTCACATTAACACTGCCCTCTACATGAGATGATGTCAGGGCCACATAGAGAACACACACACACACAGCCATTACTAAAGGAGTGCTGATGAATTCTTGGCACATCCTTTAATCGTGTGTGAGAGTTGTTCATCAGAACCTCCGTTGTACATATGCTACAAAGCCCTGTTTAAACAAAATGCTGTTTGACATTCCATCAAAGTCAAATTTGAAGTAGCTAATTAACACTGAGAGGAGGATATATTCACTGGATGGTTAAAGACTAGCAAATAACAGAGCTTTGCTCTGAGATAGAAAACCAGTCTCTCCATCTTGCTCTCATCTTAATAAATACTATACATGCTGTATATGCAACACCAGAACTCGCTAATGTGAATGGAAATTGTGAACATTTGAAAAGTATCACCGATGAAAGAGGCTTGTGAAGTGCGGATTGTGATTTCATCTCAGCCCGGTGGTATGTTATGCAATGTCTTTTATTTATGCTTGTGAGTTTTTTTATAATTAAACTTCTGTCTCTACTTTAAAAGACTGTTTCAGATTTTCAGAGAAAAGTTAATACTCACAGCCACTTATTTTGGTCTTGGATATTTTAGTGTGAGCATATTTTATGGTTTTGCTTAATGTCTAAACATCCTTTGCTCCGATATTTGCAAATACATTTAAAATCTGAAAGGGAGAGAAATACTGCACTGCAAGCAAGATTCAAAGAACCATGGCTTACATTCTGTGCATCCAGCCCTACAGATGCAGAGGGACATGGGCTCACTGGCTCGGCAGCATGAGCTAGAGCATGGATGTTCCTACTGATGGCAGGGGAGGCTCCATGCATCCTAAGCACTGTATCAGAGCAGTTGTGAGCTAGTGCCATTGGAAATGATGGGAGTACATAGGAACATAGGAAGCTGCCATATACTGAGTCAGACCATAGGTCCATCTAGCTCAGTATTGTACACAGACTGGCAGCGGCTTCTCCAAGGTTGCAGGCAGGAATCTCAATCAACCCTATCTTATAGATGCCGGGGCGGGGGGACTTGGAACCTTCTGCTCTTCCCAGAACGGCTCCATCCCCTGAGGGAATATCTTGCAGTGCTCACACATCAAGTCTTCCATTCATATGCAACCAGGGTGGACCCAGCTTAGGAAAGGGGACATGCTTGCTACCACAAGACCAGCTCTCCTCAGGTCACGGCTGTTCTGCTGCAGCACTTAGGATGCATGGAGCCTTATCTAATGTCAGTAGGAGTGTCTACACACTGGTGAGTGCTGCGGAGCCAGCACACCCTCATCTTTCTTGGGTGAATGGTTGGCTGTATGGATTGTAGGCCCATGACACCAGTGTTGTGAGCCAATAGGGCTTTGGACCTCTTCTTCTTGAACAGCAGCTTCCATGCCACATGTTTGGCTGTTTTTAAAAAAAAAACAAAAAACTAAGCAGACTTTAATAACATAAAGTGTGATATTGCACAGGGGTCAGCTGTTTGGAGGGGGGAAAGGCAAAACTCAAGGCTCAGCTTCTGTCGGGCTACAAAAAGCCTCTTTTGTGAGCCTAAGCAGCTCTTGTATACCAGCCAGGTTTTGCAATATGTAAGAGCAGAAACTGAATCAAAAGTGTTTTGCATGGACTTGAACAGGAAACAAATATAGATATGAACGTGGGAGAATGACACTGTATTTCCAACATGATGCTGGAGGGGCGCAACTTAGCCCTACCCAGCCTGGCTGAAGCATGAGGCAGTGGGCTAGGGTTCCAGAAGGCAGAGCTAGCAGAGACATTCCAACATTTGCCCAACCATTTCACTGTTCACGTCTCTGGATTGGCTCCCCATTGGGAATGTGCACAAATCGAAAATTGCAATTCGATTTTGAGTTTGAACCAAAACCTGCTGTTTCAATACAAACACTAATAGAATCTGCCCTAAAACAGGCTGATTCTATTCAGATTTGATTAGATTCAAATCTGAACAGATTTGCCCTATACTGTGTGGGCCAAACAGGGGGGAGGTGAGCCTCATTTCAGCCTAAAAACCAAAAAAAATGAAGAAGTGCTGAAGCATCCCAAAATTACCTTTATTGTGCAGAGCCTGCATTGGGGGGCGGGGAGGTAGTGACTCAACCCGCCACCCCCCTTTGACAAAGAAGAGGTTTGGAGGCACCTTTGAACACTCCTGGTGAGAGCAGTAACTACTGCAGGGATGAGTGGGGAAGCAGTGACTAGACCCACCATTCCTCCTGCAGCTAGCATGGCCGGCCGTTCATACTGGGCTAAGCCTTTAAATGGCCTCTGCATAGGTGTGGGGAGGCTATTTAAAGGGATGATAGCCCATTGTTCTTTTAGCCCAACAATGGATTGTCCCCTTGAATGACCTTCCTGCACCTGAGCAGAGGCCCTTTAAAGACTTAGCCCAAAGTGAGCAGCTGACCAGGCCAGCGGCAGGGAGGGATGGTGGGTCTGATTTCTGATTGAATCAGAAATCGGTCTGATTCAATTTGACTTCTGTCTGACTTAGGGGTGGTTTAGATTTAGACCTTTTAGGGGTGAGTTGATTCAAAGGCAAAACACTTGAATCAACCAGATTTGAGTTGAATCAATTCAAGTCCAAATCAGTTCACACATCCCTACTCCCCACTTCCTGGGTGGGCACAGAATGGGCTTTTGATCATCCTTTTGGGTGGCAAGCAGGAATTTATTTGCTTCCCAGCAGATTAGATGAGCTGGGATTTGTTGTTTTGCCTACTCCATCCTGTCCTTTTTAGTTAGTTTTGGGTCCCAATGGACAGATTCAGCAGAGGAAGAGGAGAGATTTAAGGATGAGGTTTCAGTGAGCATCCTTGGCATGTTTGAAAAGGGAGTACCCAATCAGTTTTTAATGGTTTGGTGGGCTAGGATTGGGGCTCCTAGCCTCCTACCACTTTGGTGGCACCCTCAGCCTTAAAGCCTGAATGGCTTGTGGAGGGGAGTGATGCCTCTGAATGACCCTAACCCCCTTTGTGAGGTTGGTAAGGAGGAGCAGGGATCAGAATGCCTCTGGTGGTATTTTCTGAGCCATGGTTTGATCACCCAAACTGTGCAGTGGGGTGATGGCACTAGTGTCAACCTCTGGCCTGCATTAGTACCCACACTGCTTGCAGGGGTGGAGTGTAGACCTGTTACAATTCTTGCAGTTATAATGTTGTTATAATAAAGTTCAATTTTATAAATCTTTCCTGCTGAGTCTTTGCTGGGACCTTTCAAAGTGGTGATTACCTTTATATTTAGCATGGGGAGAGCAACTGGTCCTATTCAGCCCCAGCACAGCATCCCTCCAGTGGCTGTTGCTGTGTCTACCTTTGTGTTTCTTTTTTGACTGTGAGTCCTTTAGAGACAGGGAATCATTTCCTTATTATTCACATTCTATGTAAACCACTTTGAGAATTCTTCATTGAACATAAGAACATAAGGAAAAAAACCTGCTGGATCTGGCCCAAAGCCCATCTAGTCCAGCATTCTGTTTTGCACAGTGGCCCACCAGATCCCACTGGAAGCCTACAGCCAGGAGTTGAGGGCATGCGATCTCTCCTGCTGTTACTCCCCTGCAACTGCTACTCAGAGCTTCAGAGGCATCCTGCCTTTGAGGCTGGAGGTGGTCAATAGCCCTCCAACTTGTAGCCATTGATAGACTTCTCCTCCATGAAGTTATCTAAACCCCTCTTAAAGCCATCCAGGTTGTTGGCTGTCACAACATCTTGTGGTAGAGAATTCCACAAGCTGATTATGCCTTGTGTGAAAAAGTACCTCCATTTGCTGGTCCTAAATTTCCTGGCAATCCATTTCATGGAATGACCCATGGTTCTAGTGTTATGTGAGAGGGAAAAGAATTTCTCTCTGTCCACTTTCTCTACACCATGCGTATTGTTATAGACCTCTATAATGTCTCCTCGCAGTCATATTTTTTCTAAACTAAATAGCCCCAGGTATTGTAGCCTTGCCTCATAAGAAAGGTACTCTAGGCTCCTGATCATCTTGGTTGCCCTCTTCTGCACCTTTTCCAGTTCTACAATGTCCTTTTTTAGATCTGGTTACCAGAATTGTATGCAATACTCCAGGTGTGGCCACACCTTAGTTTTGTATAAGGGCATTATAATATTAGCAGTTTTATTTTCAATCCCCTTTCCAATTATCCCTAGCATGGAACTGGCCTTTTTCACAGCTGCCTCACATTGAGTCAACACTTTCAATGAGCTGTCCACCATGACCCCAAGGTCCATCTCCTGGTCAGTCACCGACAGCTCAGATCCCATCAACGTATACTTGAAGTTGGGGGTTTTCGTCCCAATGTGCATCACTTTATACTTGCCAACATTGAACTGCATTTGCCATTTTGTCACCCACTTGAAAAGTGGTATATAAGTAGTAGTTTTACTAGTGAGGGGGCAACTGCATTTAGTTCATGCTTAATATATCTTTCAATGAAATGCATTTACACAAGAAGGAAAGCTAGGGAATTAAGACATGAGAAGACATGAAAAGTTACCCCTGCTAACTGGGCAAAGAGGCACCTTTTACTGTGGTGATTCTCTTTATTTAGCAGGGGGAGAGTAACTGGCCCTATCCACCCCCAGCACAGTACTTCCAGTGACTGTTGCTGGTGTGTGTCCTATGTTTCTTTTTAGAATGTGAGCCCTTTGGGGACAGGGAGCCATCTCATTTGTTATTTCTCTTTGTAAACCGCCCTGAGCCATTTTTGGAAGGGTGGTATAGAAATTAAATTATTATTATTATTATTATTATTATTATTATTATTATTATTAAAATCCAGCAATAACAACAAAGATGAAAACACTGGAGAAAGAAGTGTTAAGGACCTGAAGCACGATGGTAAAAAAGATTTAAGGAAAAAGCAGAAAGGGATATTACGGGGTTTGTTATTGTCATGAAGCGTTTTGGAGACAAATACTCAAACACATAGTGAAATAACCTTCAATACTTTCCCTCCATTTTATTTCATCTTCTTAATATGATCGCTGGGTTTATTTTGATCCTCCATTTCTGACATCAGCAGCTTGTGAGGGCAAATGTGTTGCTTTTGAGTCAGCATAAGGAAGAAAAGATCAATACTGGGAGGTGGGATTTGCAGTTAATATCGAGCAAATGGGGAGTGGGGAAGGCAGTCAAGAACAGATGGCACTATATTTTAAGAAGGTCCTAGATTTCAGATATATTCCCTTGTCTCCCCAATGGAAATCTATTGTTTTGTGGACTTTTGTTTTTCATATCTCTCACTTGGGTCAATGATCATACCTCTGCATGGTGGAGGGGAGATTTTGGACTTGATTTTAAAAATGCACTGTCATAGTTGCCTCTTGGTTTTTCAGTATAAAATATAACTGAGAATTTGCATTTTTCCTCTTTAAAAACATTAATAGGCATGATCCAGTGAAAATTAAACATAAGTGCTATTGATGTGAATTAAAGCAAATCACTCTTTACACACGTGCTTAACTCTTCCCTTCAAATTAATGGGGTATACTGTATTCTGTTCTTCTATGCTGCTTATGGAAAATAGTTCATGTATGTAATAAATTTATGCAGCTAATGATTTTTAAATATCTTTTTGAGACTTGCCTGAGATTTTCAGACCTATTGACATGAGCTACAAAACACTACACTTCTGACTGGCTTCAGAAAATGTCCTGAGGCAAAACTCTTTGAAAACAGAAGCACACTTGGAGTGCTTAACCTACTGGTGACCGGTTACAGAAATGTTTACAGAGCTATTTTTGGTTGTGTGGATGATTTGTTGTATATATCTTTGTCGAGCTGTTGGTATTAGTAGTATAGCAAAAAAAAAAAAAAAAAATCATCCATATCAAAATGACACTTCATATTTATTCATTTAAATGGAATGTTCCAGTTAACAGTAATGTTCATAGCAATAATAGATGCATAGAATGCAAACAAAAAGTGACAGTGAAATCAAGAATCATAGCAACCATTAGCAGCAGCCACATCAAATAGTAGCAGCATTAAAACAAATACATTTTTTAAAGGAATCCACAACAGAAAGAACAAATTATTCCTTAAATATCCAGGAAAATAAGATTTTATTAAGCTAAAAGATAACAATGATGGTGCCAGGAGAAGCAGCCTGGAAAAGTTATTCCATAAATGTTTTTGGTGTCTTTCTGTCTCTCCTTTAAAAAGTCATTTGTCTTTCATCTAAGTTCTGAATAATCAGACAAAGCTGTGCAAAAGTCCCCAGCAGCTGATTTTTAAAGCTCGAGGGAATTGTATAGTCCCTAAACTAACTTATAGGGCATGGTTCAGGAAATCTTCCAAGCTTTGAGTGCAACAGAGTTGTTCAGACCCTGAACCTGTCCAACCATGTCATGGGAAACTCCCCAACCCAAATGAACTAAGGTAGAGTTTCTTTATATATACGCCATAAGCTCTTCCCATAGCCCTGCTTTGTCCCTACCTGCCATTCTTAACTACTATCCAGGAGCTTTCCTGAACATGGTCATTAAAGCTCAGGGTTTGCACATGTCTGTTGCAGTAAGGCTCAGGAATTTCCCCTGAGGCTTTGCCCTTCGAATGGGCACTGCATCATTGTTTCCTGGTGCCTTAGCAATTTGAGGACTTTCACACAACTCTGTCTAAGCTGTGGTTCCTGTCTAGAATCTGAGCAATAAGGAGAGAAAGACTTTCAAACTTTATTCCATTTGTTTTCCATGGCTCCTCAAAAGGTTTCCCATCACCAAACATTCACATTTCAACACAAAACCCAAAATGGATGGAAATACAGCTCAACTCTGTATGTACGATTGGCTTATATGTATGATCAGCTGTGGTCCAGGAGTAACTACCACAAGTATGGAAAATGTTTTTCCATTGATGGCCATCTTGCACTCATGGATGGTTATTTGCTTTCTACAGCTATAGAACGTGGTTGGACTTGTGGCTGACACCACAGTCCATTGCATTCTTATGGATATGCACACATGGATCTGTTTCACTTGTGAAAGCTCCCCCATTCATTTTAGTGGAGAGACTTAATTCTACACAAAAAAATATTTTGTAGGCACAGAGTAGAGCATCACACTGAAGCCAATGCAGAAGCTTGCAAGCACAAGGGATTTAGCTACTGTACACATCCAAATAGACAAGGATGCTTGGATTGAGGTAATGGTTTTCAGGCTGTTATGACCGAGTGGGGCATATTATTTAGGGAGACAAAAATGAGAGGCCTCACTTTTGAGGTGCCTCGAAAGATCCCTCACTGTTGAATTAATAATAGGCCTGATGCATTTTGAATAAAAATCCCTTAGGAACATAGGAAGCTGCCATATACTGAGTTAGACCATAGGTCCATCTAGCTCAGTATTGTCTATAGAGACTGGCAGCAGCTTCTCCAAGGTTGCAGGCAGGGATCTCTCTCAGCCCTATCTTGGAGATGTCAAGGAGGGAACTTGGAACCTAGATGCTCCTCCAGAGTGGCTCCATCCCCTAAGGGGAATATCTTACAGTGCTCACACATCAAGTCTCCCATTCATATGTAACCAGGGTGAACCCTGCTTAGCTAAGGGGACAAGTCATGCTTGCTACCACAAGACCAGCTCTCCTCTCCTTATCAAAGGAACTTCCACAACTTAACAAAGAAGGCTAAAACTAACCAGTCTCACCACAACTCCACTGCAATTCAATAGCAGTAAACATCTGAGGCATCTGAGGATCCCTTCTAGTTTTTTTGTCTTTGTGCTGCCTCTACCCTTCTCTTTCCCTTTTTTCTTTTTTCTTTAGGGCAATATACTTAAAACAATCTTACAGACTGGAAAAAATGGATTGAAAAATGTGTTTGATCTGTTAAAAGTCCAATTTTTTCAATGTTTGGTCAATAGTGAAATCACTGCTGAGGCACATATAGAACAACATTGCTAGTGCAGAAAAGGAGAATATGAATGAGAGTCTACTCTTTTTATGTTACAGAATGAGCCTGGAGCTAACTCGTAGAGTTATGTTATTTTATATATAATAGGACTCAAAAGATTCTCACTCTATTACAAAATATTATCCTCCCAAATAAATTAATCTTTCACAAAAGCATTGTGTCTTAAACTGGCTTTTGCAAAAGAATTTTATAAGATATAATCCTGATTGTCGTCTTCTCCTTATAGTACTGCAATGAATTTCCTGATTTGCAGTGCTCTTCTAAGGCTATAAATGCTGTTGTTTTATTCAAATGACAGTCATCCTCCTGTGAGGGGGAAATAGAGACTTCCTTTAGCTGATTGGAATCTCCGTGTAACAGACAGTCAGTTCATTTAATACCTAAAATTTAAATATTTATGAGTCCCTGTAATTAAGCACCAAATTACCCATGTAAATTAATTGTTATATAATATAGTGTGAATATCCCTCCATTTTCAGCCACCAAGCTAGACATCTGAGCTGGCAGCAAAGATCAGGTGAGAAGAAACTGCACTTTTTTCATTTGTGTGTGTATAGTTTTATCTACCGGGGGGGTTAGTACAGTCTTCAACAAAATATAGGGGAACAGGCTTCTTCTTCTTTCTTTCTTTTTGCTTTACCAAAAGGCTATAATATCACCTGGATTACATCTGTGGACCATCAGCATGTCAAGGCAGTTGGATTTTACATATTTTAACCCAGGTGATTGAAGAAGCATGAAAACAAGCATGTAATTTATAAACAGGACTTACAGAGCAGTCAAAGTGTCCCTAGCTACGTTTCACAATGGAATGGCACACATAAGAGACCATTAGACTTACATCTCCCTGTCTGCCTAAGGGGGTTGCCACCTCCTTCTCCTCCTCACCTCACTGGAGAATGCTAAAAATGTGCACACCCTGGAGCTTGATATCTGATTTGGGAAGATGCTGTGCTCTCTTCCTCAGGCACTCAGCTTCTGACCACTGTTAACTTTCCCCAGTCAGTAGAGGAAAAGGTAGCAGGCGTAGCAAGCAATGGAGTGAACAGGTGGGGGGTGGGGGTGGGAGGAGACTTAACTGCTTGAACCAGTGTTTGATTGGTTGTTAAGTTTGTCTGTCAGTTCAGTGGTGAAACTGGGCTTGTAACACAGCTGAAGAAGGCATGTTGAGCAGTGGCGCCCAATGTGGTGGTTTCCTAGGTGAAACAGCTACAGGCCATCAATTCCCCCGTCAAGGGAAGTGGGATTCTTGCCCTTACTTTTAGGTAATGCAAAGCAACAGCAGACAGGTAGGGATGTGCAAACAGGTTCGAACTCGAACCGATTTGGTTCGAAGGTTGGAACTCGGACCAAACAGGGCATTGCATTGGCAATGCTGGTCCGAGTTCAAACCGATCAAGCCAGGTTCTGTTTGAACCAGTTCAAACTGGTTCAAAGGTTCTAGACTTTATTTTAGGTCCTATCTTCCATTTTGTGTGACTTGTGTTGCTTGATTTCTTTGGCTGAGCTCATGCTTTCCTTATTGGCTAGATGAGTCTGGCTTGAGAAGTGGCTATCTATTGGTCAGGGGGGAGGGCAAAGGTGGGGGCTCCCAAAGGAGGGAGTTCTGAATCCTATTTAAAGCCAAGCCTCTGGCCTTGCAAAATCACTCTGGCTGCAGTCTTCCATGGTTTGCTTCTGGCTACTGCTGCCTACTGCTGGTGAGAGTCTGCCTAGCAGACTTGTGGTGTTCCCAATGCCTTCTGCCTGCCTGTTCCCCTCATCCCCCCCCCGCTTTAAACTCTTCCCCCCATGTGTGTTTGTTCTGCTGCTTCTTGGCATTCCCCCCCCCCCGAGTGAGTGAGTGAGTGAGTGTCTCTCTCCACCCTCTTCTGCTCTGGGCCCCCTGAGGCCTCTCGCTAGCCCATTTCCCTAACCCCCAGTCTCCACTGTCCCCCCACCTTTTTTGCTTCTGTGGTGGCTGCTGCTTTAAAATCTGTTGGCTGAGTTGAGCTAGAGAGTCCTCATTTCAGCAGATGCCACTGCCAGTTTTCTTTATTTTATTCTGGGGTGTTTTTTTGGGGGGGGCTTCCTTGTTTTCTCTGGATCAGGTGCTTTTCTTTGTCAACCCTGTCCTTGCTGTGCTTAGCACACCACCTGCTTCAGAGTCCAGCAGCACCTTCCCACATCCTCCTCTTTCCTTCCCTTTCTTTCCCCCTCACCTCTTCCCCATCCCCACAGGCCTTTTTTCTCTGCCAGCTTTAAAATTTAAAAATTTAAATTTAACTTTAAAAATTCAATGTTCATTTTAATGTGTTTGGGTGGGTGATCAGCTGGAAAGCTGTACTCTGGCACATTGAGCATGCACCCACCCCCCTCGGCTGTGTGTGCCCGCCCACTGTGCCAGCCTGCCATGGGTCTGGAATCTTTTTTTTTCCCCTGAACAGTGTGCAGGGCAGAAGATCGTCAGGACAATGAGGGGGTAAGTGCTTACTTTTTGTTGCCCCCTTTAGTTTCCCTTAAATAGGGCCTCCCTTCTTATTTGGGTGTGGGGATGTATATTTTCTGTGTTTTTGCTTTACAGGTTGTCTCTTGATTCCACAATCAAGTGGAACAAGTGGTTTCTTGTTTTTACAGGTTCCCCCTTAGTTGCCCCCATTGTGTATTTTATTTTATTTTATTTTATTTTATTTTATTATTGTGGGTGGAGTGGGTGGGTAGGTATTTTTTTAAAATAGGTTTTATTTCAAAAAATCCCCCTCTCATTTTTTTTAAAACATTTTTTCTAAAAAAAAAATTAAAGCACCCGATGCCTTCAGGAATGTCTGAGTACCGTGTGGTGAGCAAAGCTCGCAGCAGGGTGGCAGGCACAGGTGGGAGGGGTCCTCAAAGCTGGTGCGGGAGGCCAGAGTGGGGGGCAGAGAAGATGCCAGCATTGGGTCCCACAGATCACCATCAATGAATTCTTTGGCCCAGGCGAGGCAGTGGCGTGAATGTTCTCCTATCCAGAGGAGCCTGCTGCCACTGAGCCAGGTCCTGGATCAGTGGCAGGTCCATTGGTTGCACTGCCAGTCCTGGTGTCCTGTGCGGAGCCTGGTGGTACAGAGGGCTCTCCTGCCAGGGAAGCATCTTCCATGGTGGGGGTGGAGGGCAGGGGCTTGACGGCTGGCAGTGCAGCCAGATTGCGGCTGCTCCAACACTCCCCTTGCCACTCAGTGGGGGGACCCCTGATGATGCCCAGGTTGTGGCAGAGTCCAGTTCTGGGTCTTCCCAGTCTGGCTCTGAGGGGGAAGGGTCTGCTGCTGAGGTGGAGGGGGCGCCCCATCCTCCAATGAAGCTGGGCCCCTCTTCTTCTGCACAGGTTGGAATGCGGGTGGTTGATGGGGGTGGGTGGGTCTGCTGTCACCCAAAAGCCCAAGATGGCATCCAGGACCAACTAGAGGCCAACTAGAGCAGCAATGTTTGGTGGCATTTTGAGATCTCTCAGGATGCCCCAACTGCTGCTTGCTGCATCCAATGCAGGGCACAGGTCAGTCTGGGCAAGGATGCTAAGCATCTGAATAATCTCCATGTGGCAACCCATATGACAGTATCACCCAGATCTCCTTGACTCCTCTGGCAATGCTAGTGCGCCTACTGTGCCTGTGACTAGCACTGACACGGGCCATGTGAAGGCTTCCATGAGGCAGGGCACATTGCCAGTCAAGCAGTGGACATAGTCATTGGGCAAGAAGCACCCTGCTCACATGGACCCAAGACTCCTCTCTATCAGAGTAGCTTCTCTGGTTTGTACATATATGAGTATGAAAAGTTCATAGGGATTCATTGAGATAACTCATACAGCAGCAAGTTCAAACACATATTGGATTTTTGGTGGCTGTATGCGTTCTCTCAATGAATCCCTATGAAGATATAGATATAGATATAGATATAGATATAGATATAGATATAGATATAGATATAGATATAGATATAGATACACACACACACAAACACACACCAGAGAAGCTACTCTGATAGAGACAGACTGTTAAAAGGCCAGAAATTAAACTTTTCCTGGAAAAAACCCACAAGCACCACCGGCTTGGGGCTGCTGTGGTGGGGGGAGCTGTGGCACAACCTGCCATGCCACAAAACCCACATTGGGGTGCCGAGGAACCCCACTAAGGGGGAATGGGACTGCCTCAAATCCCCATTATTCCCTATGGGAGAAATGCAAAAATTGGAAAAATCTTCAAAAAATTATTAAAAATCGCAGGAGCGACCGACTGCTTTGGAGTTTGGTGGATGTTTGGCATGCCTGGTTGCCTACCACCCACCCCAGTTTTGTGCCCCTAGGTGCTCTGCATATGGAATAATGGGCCAGTTCAAGTCCCCATTATTAAAATGTAGAACCTTTTAGAACCAGTTCGAATTGGGTTTGAATTTGAACTGAACTCTGTGTGGGGTGGGTGGGTGGGTGGGTGGGTGTGTGATTCCAAGCAGAACTGAACCTACCCATCCTGGTTTGAAGCTGGTTCAAATTCAAACCAAACAGGCCATGCTGGTTTTGTGCACATCCCTAGCCACCATCAAGCCTCAGGTTAGAGCAATGAAACTCTCTACAAACCAAAGGTTCAGATTATGGTTTCAGCTCAATAGCCTCGGGTCACTTTTTTTTTTTTTTTACAAAACCACATTTTCACGCATTTGGACAACCATGAAATGGAAATTCTGCCCCCTTTGCCTCTGGTTTGGCATTATGTGTGAAGGCTACCAGTGTGTAAGAGCAGAAAGCTGACGTTCTGGGATGGATCCATCTTTCAGTCTTCCTTTCCTCTCTCTCCCTTCCTCCCTTAGTCTTCCTCTTAGAATATCTTCCCTTCAATCCCCTCAGAATCTCCTCCAGCAAATCTCTTAGCCAAAAATAATAAAAGGATTACATGCCACACATCCAAATCAGAACTGCCTTGGGATTGTTTTTAATGAAAGTTGGTACAGTATATAAATTTAACAATAAATAAAACAAAATAAAGTAAAATCCAGGCTATTTTAGTTATTGATTTAAAATATGTATACCCTGCCCCTCCAGTGCACTACTGCTTGGGGAGGCTCACAACATATTTCATAGGATTACATAAATGTTAATAATACACATATGAAATTGGAAGGGAGGACCTCTTTTCTTTCAGAAGGTGTAGCTTCCAAACAGACTTGATTGGGGTGTCTATTTTAGAAATTAAATATCACCCAGGGCAGAATAATTTTCAAATAAAGAAAAAGAAAACAATGAAGCTTCCATATTAGGGATTCTGTCAATCCATTAAAAAAAATCCAGTGGATATGCCAATCAGATACTAATTAGTGTCTTATTATCACTGAAAATAAAAGCATTTTGAAATAAATCTAGGATAATGACACTATTCAAACAATAATGGTACATGCTTCTGTTTGGATTTAATGGATGAGTACTGTGAGCAGGAGAGCCATTTCAGTTTTCAGGGTGTGTGAATGTGGAGGGAAAGAATTCAGGGACGATCCACAGTGGAGTTCAAAGACTTGCTTTTTGTTATATTCGGATTTATGTTGCAAAAGGTTGTCGACCTGAAGAGCAATTTTTGGTTATCTTTATACATCACATTAGCTAGACATGTAGGCACTCCTGAAGAATAAGTACATGACACTGGAAACATGATGAGAAGGGTGCAAGTTCCCTTGCCTTCTCAAAATGGCACCTCTAATTGTGGATAACTTTTCTTTGGTATTTATAAAGGTATGTGGCCCCAGAGTCAGAGGGCAATGAATCCATACAATACTTAGAAGTTCATCTCCCGGCAGAGAGAGGAGCTCCTGATAGTGAATCTATTTGCATCCAATTACTAAGTGTATTTTTCTATCACATAGAAGGAAACCAGGATAATCAGCAAATATATTTGGACTTGAAATTGAATGTAGAATTCTATTATCCATGCTTCCTGAACCATTAAAATAGGCGAAGAATCTTTTGTCAGTTTCAGGGACTGTTACTTGGCAAACCATTTTATTGGTATTTGCATGAGCAGCATGTCTGTTGCAATTTGTTTGTGCCTATCTCTCACATGACATAGGGATGTAGAGTTAGGATGCTGTGAAGGAAATCCAGACCAGTGTCAGAGACACTGATAGGAATGCCATTGTTAATGTTTCTCTAACAATTAAATTCTTCAATGGTTGCATTGCTTACTACTGAGAGGAAGAACATATCTTTTTGGGGGGACATTAGCTAGACTGACCATCTCCACAGAGGTTGCTTTTCTCAATCAAGATCAGTGATACATTAAGAAGAGTTGTTTTCAATAAGCAGAAGCCCTGTTCAGGCATTATACAAAGTGGGGATGCTATACTGATGTACAATATCCCTGAGAGTGTCCTCTCCGGCATTGACAGGCTCTGTAACCCTCCCCCACCTTGTGTTCCATGCTTACTGCAGTTGTATGAAAAGACAAACTCTCCTGAAAAGATCCTTCATGTGATCTGGAATACTCGAGTGCCAACTTTCCACATCAAGGGGAGGATCTCTCCACAAGTACATTTTTCTCTTTAAACTCTGCAAGTGGGGGAGAGGGTGGGGTCTTAGAGCATGTCCATGCAGCAGCAGGGCTTCCAGATGTCCTTCTGAGGATGCTGTACATGAGAACAGTGTCCTCACTTTCAATAATGCCTGGACAGGGCTAGAATTCTGACCAACCAAATTTCATGGGAATATCAGAGGATCCCTGCTGGACCAGATGAAAAGTTCATATCTCAGAATTACTATGGTGGCATAAAAATGGTTAGGAAGACATTAACCAACCACAGTCCAGGAGAGTTTCACAAATGTGGGCTTCAGTTCAAAGATGACCTTCCACTAGTGGAAAGCCTTTTCCACTTATGAATGGTCTATTTCTGACTCAGCAGAAAAGTGTTGCATGAGAAAAGTGACCTCAAGATCCAAAGGACTGCCTCCATTTGTGCAAGCATTTGGCGCAAACCTTTGCATAAACTTTCTTCAGAACCTTTGTATGCTTTCCAGTCACTAGAGTGTATGTGTTACAGCATGTATCTTCCTTATTCACCATATTTCTTGTACTGTAATGCAATCCCCAATACACTGTTTATCAGCACTGAGGGAAGCCCTCCACAAATGCTTGTTAAATAGTTTACTGAACACTACTAAGCCATTTTCTCCTTAGAGGAAGTCTGTACATCCAGACTAATGAAGAAGCAGTGCTTCATGAGCAGTGCTGGTATGGTGCAGGCCTGGTGCTGCATTCCAAAGCAATGCAGCACACACATTCATGCAGGAAGGCACAATTATTGCCAATCTCCCCATGCCCTGGAAGCATTCCATGTGATCCAGAAGTCGATCCCCAAGGATTGGCCAGCTCTCGGGGACCTGCTGAGTTGCACAAATGCTTCCAGGAGAAGGGGAGATCAGTAGAAACCCCTCCTCCCCGCACACATGAACAGCAGTGTTAGTCTATAACGCAGCAACACCAACATTTCCCATGAAGTGCTGGTGCTTCATTAGTCTGTATGTCAGCTACAGTTCTTGGAATCCAAGCCCATGACATCACACCAGCACTGCAGAGATGTCATGCTGGTTCTACAGTGAAATAATTTACTACCAGTGCAAATCTTGAAAAATAAGAACCATATTTTCTCTTGGCTGATGATACTGAAGTTCCATCTACATGAAAAGACGCACAGAAAACCACAAGGGAAATTACATATATGAAGAGGATGTCTTCATATATTTGAGTATAACATTGGCCACCTTTGGACGTAACGCTGAACCATGCGAGGAGTGGGAGGAGGTTCCATGCCCCCCCTTCTTCCACTCCCCCCTCTGCTTTCAGATGAAATGGAGAGCTGCCTCTCTGCAGTCATGATGGAACTGGCTGCCTGTGCTTCCTTCTTCCATGAAGGTCAGCCCTGGCAACCAATAGCAGCCAGAGTGAGGGAGGAGCTTCCTCCCTCCTCTCCGGTTCCATGAGGGCAAAACTGCAGTGCCGGAATTCAGATGTAATGCTGGCACTGCAGAAATTGAGTTTACGGTGGCAAAACTCCACTCTGTACTGAAGGTTCAGATTGGAGATCAGGAAAGGAAACCATGGTTCCCTCTCCACCGTAAACTCTGGTTGCAGGCATTCGGATGTACAGCTAAGGAAACTAGAGGTGAAGGGACCTCCAGTTTCCTGTTACGTCTGAACTTGGCCATTAATATAATTTTGGCTAATAGATACATCTATATATACAAAACATGATGGAACAAAGAAGTACATCAGCCATTAAGTATTTTGCTGAAAGGGCTGCAGCAAATGTCAAAACTTTCCTGCATAAAAGCTTCTCTCAGCATTTGCTTAATTTGAATATCTGAGTAAGATGTTCCTCTGCCTTATTTGCCTCTAAAATCCTGTATCATGATCCAATAACATGGTTGAAAATCGTTTATACTGACTACACAATATACATTCTCTCACACCAAAGCAATTCAATTTTCAACAAAGTTGTAAAGATCATTCCCTATTTAAAATTCATTTTTAATTTGTATGAAAATAGATGCAGCCACTGAGCTCCCCCCCCCCTTATCAAAAGTGGATTTTAATAAGCAGCTCAAAAAGTGCAGATATTTTTTAAGTGCCATACACAAAAAATTCACATTAATGGGTCCAGTGCACATTTCATTATAAAAATGTGCCATAAGCAGTTTACATTCCTAAAATGTAAAATAGGAGATGGTTTATATCACCAAACTCTTTACAGCTGGAGGCACAGTAGAAGGTTTAATATCTATGTAAAGGCTTAATCCCATTAAAACTTAAACCTTTAGTACTTCAGCTGGAAAGATATCCAGAAAGGGATATTAATACCTATAACACACACTGTTTTAATTTTCACAGTGTATGTAATTGTTAACAAAATTGCACCCAGCTTCTTGCACAGCCAAAGGGCTATGCTAGATCCTAACATCTGGTAATGCATAAACACATTTGATTTTCTTCTGCCCATGAACAGGGATAATAAAATATTTATGCCATCACTGAACCTATATTTAAATAAGAACAATAATTTACAGTTATGGTAACAGATTTGTGCCTACCATATGCCCAGTGGTAATTTGACGGAAATATAGATTTACCACCAGGAACACTGTTCTTTTTCCAGCTCCCATTTTGAACACTAAAAGTGTGAAGCCCAGGCATCAGGAAGCTAAATGCCTTACTTGTGCAATGTATAATACAACAGGAGGTGGCAAATTAATAGCATTAAAGCTTCAAAATACAACCACAAGCAGAGAGAGGAATATTTCTAAAATAAGGCCTGTGCACACAACTGTAGGGTTTGAAATGTAAAGTGGGCACTTGAATGAATGAAATGAACTCATGTTCTCCCTCTGTTGTCCCCTTGACTGTAGCAATGCATGCAGCAAGGGACGAGGATGTTCTCATTGCCTATTTAAGATTTGCCCTTCCAAGGTCTTGCAGAAGGCCCCTCAATAAGAGGATCCATTACAGTTCTTCAGAAAAAGTGTCTGAGAAGGCTGTCTTTAGTTTTTCAGTGGGAGATAAACCTTTTGCTCATGCTCATTCATCCATGGGGAGGAGAGATGGTCTTGCAGTATTGAGCATGAATAGCCCCCTTTGCTAAGCAAGGTCCACCCTGTTTTGCATTTGGATGGGTGACTGCATGTGAGTGCTGTCTGCTATGAGATATTTCCCTTAGGGGATAAGACAATAGCTCAGTAGTAAAGCATCTGCTTTGCATGCAGAAGGTCCCAGGTTCACTTCCTGGCATCTCCAGATCAGTATGGGAGAGCCTGAAACCCTGGAAAGCTGCTGCCAGTCAGTGTAGACCAGGGATTCTCAGCATTGGGTCACCAGATGTTAGTGGACTTCAACTCCCATAATTTCCAGCCCTTGTGGCCTTTGATTGGGGATTATGGGACTTGAAGTCCAATAACATCTGGGGACCCAACGTTGAGAATCCCTGGTGTAGACAATACTTAGCTAGATGGAGCAACAATAAAAGACAGCTCCTATGTCAGTGGGGCTATTCTCATAATCAGGAGAAATTGGGCTAAGGGAGCCTAGCTCGATTTCTCCTGGTGGTCTGCTGCCATGGGAGCCATGCAGCTTCCGGCAGCAAACCACCCCAACCACCCCTCCACCTCCACAACGTTAGTGGAGCAAGCACTCTGCTAACTCCGTTTAGTTGATCGTTTTGTTGATACATGAGGAGACCCCTGCTGGGAGGCTAAAACAAACCTTACGGTCTTGGGGGTTTCCCCAGGATGCCCTGTGCACTTGCGCTGGTATCCTGGGACTTCTGGGAGTGGCGCAGCCCCCTGCAGCCCCCACCGGCTCTGTGACATAGCCGGTAGTTGTGTGGGTGGCCAGCTTGGAGGCTGCTCATGTGCGTGGAGAGCGGGCTAAGTCCACTCCCCACACAAACCCTCCGAGTCATGTGAAGCACCTTACTATGTTGTTCCTGGCTGAAAGAGATCTCCAGTCTAGAATTCTTCTAAGTTGTTCTCAGTGACAAATTATCTCCTACCTTCTCAGGGAATTTTGAAAATGCTTGTCCTCTCTAGCTATACTCCCTCCCCATTATACCTTCAGCTGTGAAAGCCTTGTAGCTCCTCCCATCAGTAGTGATTGCCCTTTTCCTAACTGAATTTGTTATACTACTCTGCCTAGCAGTAAATCCATGCCCTCCAACTTTTTTTTTGGCTTGAGCTTCACTTGGATAAAGCTTCCCCAACCTCTGGCTTTTCCTTTCCAGAGCGAGTTCCCAGCTGATCTAGGATTCCCTATAGTCTTCCTCTTCCTCTGTCCTTGAGGTGGTATGGGTCAGCAGCATCAGCCTGTATTGTATGGTGATGGTGATGTTCTCAACTACTGCTGCTGAGAAGGAACTGAAAGATCTCTGACTTGATCTCTGTTCCTAGGGCTCACTACCTCCAAAGGAAATGAGAACGGAGGTGTTGTGAATGGCAGGGCTTCTATGTCCTGAGACTGTACAGCCATACTGCTGCCATATTGCTCCCGAAAGAAGACTCTAGGGGCCCATGCCTTCTTCTCTTGACAGCAGCTGACAATAGTACTACACTGTTGAATGCACAGCTCTCCTCTCCTGCAGCGATCATTCCACCTGGTCATTATGTCATTTCATCATGTAACAGTAGGAAATATTTTGTATCTGAATTATGCTCATTTTCCTCTTACCTCCCTGTTCTTTATCCCTTTTCTGTTATTGTCTACTACATTGTAAGCCATGATATTAAAAACTGAACCACTTTGAGAGCTTTAGCAGAAAGGAAGTGTAAAAATGTAGTAAGAAAGAGAAATTAGAGTTGGCACTGACGAGGTGTTTTTTTTTTAAGTGAAATTGGAAGCAAACTTCAGGTTTCCTCCCATGAAGAAACATCAAAGTTCCAGGGGAAGCCAGACGAGGTTATATATGTGTGAAATTTCTTGTGGGATGTCTGTCAATCATAATAAATCTGAATGGGCTCATCCAAAGTTCTGTTCATATGCTGTGCTCAATGCAAGTACACTCTGTGTACAGTATACACTCATACATATGTGGCCATACATGTATGGTATCAGTTGGAATCAGTTCCTCAGTCATAAAAAATCAATACCTGAATCAAAAAACATAGGAGATTCCACCCCCTACAACGCAGGAACTTGAGACTGTTTTTAATAAAAGGCAGTATAGAAATTTAACAATAAATAAACTTACTACCCTATGAGTTCCTAAGCTACATCATGTAGCTCAAAGCATCCCAGCTCAGAGCAGCATCATGGCCATAGGAATGATTGCTGCTCTTCTTAACCAACCAAAGGGGTCAAAGCATCTGCAGGAAGCTTCCCCTCACAAAGCTGCATAGTCTTTGGTAACGCCACTGCAACCGACAGAAGAATCCAGCCAGCACTCCCTGAGCCATTAAGCCTCTAGGGAATGATTGAGGACTCATCACACCAAAGGTTTGCCTTGGATTGCTCACTTATAGACTATCCTAGTGGCTGTGGGCCACCTCCAGCCTCAGAGGCAAGATGCCTCTCAATACCAGTTGCAGGGGAGCAACAGCAAGAGAGAGGCATGCCCTCACCTCTCGTGTGAGGGCTTCCCACAGGCATCTGGTGGGCCACTGTATGAAACAGGATGCTGGACTAGATAGGCCTTGGGCCTGATCTAGCAGGGCTGTTCTTATCCTACTTCCCCAGTCCTGCACTGTAACTGAAGTGGTGACCAGGAAAGGAACCTAACCTCAGAGGTAGGCAAAAAAAGAAAAAGAAAAAAAAGATGCCCCCCGCCCACCAGCCAGTTTGATGAAGCCAAAATATTCCTACTTAGCCTCCAAAAGGGCTACCAACTGAAAACCATGCTGTTCTTAAGGGTGAGAGGGAAGGTTTCCTCTTTAAAAACTGAATGAGGATCTAGGCAGACACAAGCCATAATGGATCAGTAACTCTGCCCCCAGATCCTCCAATCAATCTGCTCCCATGCTTCATTCTGAAGCCAGGATGGGGAAAGAGGCTATATCAGGATCTGAGAAAGTGGCATCATTCACATGTTATCACATTACGTAGTTGGACTACAACTCCCATCATCTCTAGCCACTATGACCTTTGGCAAGTCATAGTCAACAAGTCAACAAGATGTAGGGATCCAATTTGAGAACCTCTTTGTTAAATAAATGAACTGTAATACCCTTCCTATTTGCACCCTGCAGCATTTGAAGGGGTCTGTACCCAGTATTCACACAAAAAATGTATATGGCTACAGACAACTGTACACCTAGGTTGCCAGAACCTAAGGGGTATACTCGTGGGTCAAATGGGCCATAACCCAAAGTTTGGCACACCATCTACAATATAATGTCTGAGTGGGGTTTAAGCAACACTGCCATCTATTTTCAGTCATGTGTTTTCAATACCATGTCTTTGAATGTGCATCCAAATGTGAATCCCCAACTACATTCCATACATATCTTTTTAAAAGATTAGCAGAGTAATCAGAGGCTGTATTTTATAAACCATTCATGGACATATTCACATCTAACATGAAACTGAAGTTTAAGGGATGACCAGAGTTTGCCAAGCCTGTATGTCTGAATGCAGGAAACTCTGGTTCCACAAGGAGAGTGACCCAAGGCTCATGTTTCAAAACTCCAGTTTGAACCCTTGGGTTGTAGAGAGTTTCGCCACTCCAACCCAAGGTTAGCTGCAGCCTGCAGTATGTTCAAGTGCGGAACTGCAGGCTCGACTATCTGGAACCAGAGCTGAGGGAGGAAACTCCTTCTTCTCTCTAGCCATAATTGGCTGTGTTGACTGTCCTTCATGCAAGAAGGAAGCCTGCACAGCCAATTCCCCTCCTCTCTGCAGTCTCCCTTTCTGCAGGCTCTCTGCTTTCTGTTACATCTGAATTTGGATAAGAGAACAGGGGTGGGGTGGGGGCCTGAACCACGGGTCTATTGGACCCACGGTTCCACGTTACATGATTGCATCCTGTTGTTTTGCCTTCCCACCACATCATGAGTAGGGATGTGCACGAAGCATTTTGTGAATATCCGTGGCAGGGGGAAGAGCAGGCACTTTAAAGGGAGGAAGGCAGGTCTTACCTGCTCCTCCGTGGCTCCTCCTCGGCCACCCCCTCCCCCAAACAGCGCTGTTTGTATTAAGCAGCCAGGATCTCTGTTTGCCTGGCTGCATCTTGCTTGGATCAGGATGTTCCCTGTTCCCAGAAACCTTTGGGCAGCATCAGGAAGGAAATGGCATCTGAGCATGTGAGGACACCATCTTGAGTGTTCAGCAATGAAATGATTTGGCTGGGGCAGCTCGAAGCTTTTTTGCATCTCGAAATAGAGGTGCCAGAACACTTTGGGCACATCCCTAATCTTAAGTACTACAGAACAACAACAACAACAGGTCATGAGGGTGGAAGATTTTGGAGGCTACAAGCTTAGCCTTGTTTCTTTCAAACTTTCAAGCCACAATCAAAATAAATTCAGCATCATTAATCAAGGAGCCACTAGTGTGCATATTCTGTATCACAGCAGTCATTGTTTTAGATGGTTTGTTGAAGAAGAAGAAATTCCCTAGATTGTATTGGAAATATCTGATTGCAAATGTAAGAGGGGGACATTGCTTCAGTCTAACTGCATATTTATAGAAAGAGATAAACACTCTTGACCACTAGCTTTCTTAAGCTGAGGTGGTATGAACGGTTTAAAATGCATTTTTCCTAACTTATAAGACCCAAACCTTTTAGTTTTCACTTATTGTACTAGTCAAAGGGTAAAACACAATCTCTGTCATATCAGGAAGAAAACTGTATCCTTCTTTTTGCCAGTTGTTTCGGATGCTGTTGACCTAAACTGCTTGACTGCATTGTAATTTTGCTATTTCTGATATTTCCAGCTGACTTCTGTGACATTTAAAAGTTTAGAGAAGAATCCTTTTAAAATCCTCACAACCTTTAAAAACATCTAAGTGGGTAGTATTTGTTGGCCTGGCTAGAAGTCACCAGTCAATGCAGAGCTGAGAGGTTTATATAAATGTCTGCGTGTATTCTGTATAAGGGAGGGAGGGAGATATATATTTCAAAAACAAATGGCAACCATTGGGAGAAAGCTGCTGAGATTCTCATGATTGGCAAAAAGTGGGCTAAGGGAGCCTAGCCCGTTTTTTGCCGATTGCCTGCTACAACTGGAGGCACGTGGGTCCCAGCAGCAAACCTCCCAAAGTACCCCTCCCCTTAGCCGAGGTTAACGGAGTGAGCGCTCCATTACCCTTGTCTTCCTGATCATGTATTGCCACAGCGCAGCTCTGTGCTGCAGCAACACATGAGAAAACCCCCGCCAGGAGACTGAAACAAGCCTCCTGGCCCTGGGGGTCTCTCCAGGATGCCCCGTGCACTTGTGCAGGGCATCCTGGAACTTCCGGGGGCCACGTGGCCCCCAATCCCCACAACCCCCGCTGGCTCTGTGATGGAGATGGCAGTTGTGTGGGCAGCCGATCTGGCCACCCTGGGCTGCTGGTGTGCTCATCTGCGGGGAGAGCGGGCTAAGCCCGCTCTCCCCACTAACCCCATTCAGGCGAGTCCCACTGACTGTGAGACTCACCTCATTATTTCTTTCTACGTCAATTCTTTAAAAAATAAATGTAATGGCTCACATGATGAAAAAAATGATGACTTAAAGGGGTCCCATTTGCTGGCATGATTGTGTAGCCCTCCATAGCCAGAAGGAGAGTTGCAGAGGGCTGTGGGTGTCCAAACAGCCTTCAGTCTCCCTTTACTGAAGGCTGAGTTGTGCAGCAGAACAAAGGAAGCTGCCTCATACTGAGTGAGACCATGGGTCCTTCTAGCTCAATACTGTATAGTATAGGTTCTAGGCACCTGTCTCTGTGTGCGCTTGGGCTGCAAGGAGCCCGGGTACACACACAATCTCGGCACTAGGATTAAGGGCGTGCTTGCGCCCGTAACCTCAGCAAAAGGCTGGGCTTTAAAGTGGGGTTGATCTGCCACACATGTCCTGGTGCTGCACATGAGCACTTGGGCTGCCCTAACCTGGGTTAGACTGTTCCATCAGAAGAGCCCTGCTGGTTAGTTCAGACCAAGAACCCCTCTTGTTTAGCATCCTGATTCAAATAGTGGCCAGTCAGGTGCTTCCAGGAAGCCCAACGGCATGGCATGTAGAAGAGAGCACTTCCATTGTTTGTTCCTCTAACACAGGGTTTCTTAACCTTGGGCCCCCAGATGTTGTTGGACTACAACTCCCAGAATCCCCAGCCACAAAAGCCATATCTGAGGATTCTGGGAGTTGTAGTCCAACAACATCTGGGGGCCCAAGGTTAAGAAACCCTGCTCTAACTTCTGGTATTCATACTGTATCTGAACCTGAGCTTCCCCTGACATATTATGACTCATTTCTGTGCGCCCTTATGAATTTCTCATTAGGTGATGTAGAAATAAAACAATTCTCACATTAAGAACACTTGAGAACAGAGAGGAGAGCTGGTCTTGTGGTAGCAAGCATGACTTGTCCCCTTAGCTAAGCAAGATCTGCCCTGGTTAGATTTGAATGGGAGACTAGAAGTGTGAGCACTGTAAGATATTCCCATTAGGGGTTGGAGTTGCTCTGAGAAGAGCATCTAGGTTCCAAGTCCGCTCCCAGGCAGCATCTCCAAGATAGGACAGAGAGAGATTCCTGCCTGCAGCCTTGGAGAAGCTGCTGCCAGTCTGTGTAGACAATACTAAGCTAGATGGACCAATGGTCTGACTCAGTATATGGTAGCTTCCCATGTTCCTATGTTCCTATTCCTGTTGCCACTAAGGTATTTGAATTTGTTTAAGTTTCCTGTTCAGCATGGTTTTAATGGTAGAGAACAATGCTTACAAAGCTTTTCCATAGCTTTCTATTGATTGTGAGCATAGATTTCCAGCAGGAGATTTAAGTATGAGTTGGAAGGGGGAGGAAAACGCCAAACCAAACCACACTTTTTAATGAGCAAATATGAACTTCTATTGGAAATCATGTTTATAGTATGGCCTGAAGGGGAAAAAATATTATAACTGAAATACTGGTTTTTCCCTATGTGCCTTTAATTTTAGACTCAAATTCACTTTAAAGTTATTTTTCTTTATTTTTCAATGTAGCAGAAGGGAGAAAAGGTCAAGCTGAAATTTTAGCTAAAGAGAAACTTCTCAGAGGTTTAAGCTGAATATTGGCTTTGCTATGAAGACATCAAAATTAATGAGAGTTCATGCTCAGTAAGAAAATTCAAGGCAGTGGAGTTTCATGGAGCTTTCTAGATATGAATTCACTTCCTGCTGCTCAGATTATTCAACAACAAAAAAAGTCATCTTGGAGGTATAAAAACCCTGTCTCTTTGGAAATATAGTTAGTAATGCATTCAGTATTTATCCCGATCAGCTTCCTGTGCCAACATATAATCAAAACCATTGAGTCCTTTTGCCCACCTTCCTTTATTTGGTTCCAAGATAAAATATTAGTCTCCTACTTCTGGCACTTTAGTCTCCTCTTAATCTTTATCCTGATATTATTCTTAAAAGTTTTGCCTCTCTTTTCTCACATTTCTTCACCCACAATATCCAATTTATTGGCTCTGAGTCTTCCTTGTTCCTGTTATGGTACAGCATGGCCTATTCTGCCAAATTTGTCTTTGCCTCAGTTTTAATTTTGGTATTCTAATCCTCCTAGGATCCACTTCACTTTTTTTTTTTTTAATGGAGCTTAATCGCTGGGCTTGTAATTAGAGCTGTGATCAAGTGTTGCCTAAAATGAAATGTAAGATGTATTTCATAATCATACTTGAGCACCATCTCAGAGGGATTTTTTGAAAAGCAAAAAGAGGTTTGTTAAAGGGTTTTTTTTGACAATCCCAGGGTTACCACCAAATGTTGCCTAAAGCCAATTTGAAGTGAATCTGAAGGTTTCTGTCTGGGCAAAACATAAAGGAGTTTTGAGGCAAGCTAAAAGACTTTAAGTAAAACTTGTGAAATTTCTTAGCTAGAAATAAACATACCTACTCACTGTTGATGTAAATCAAAGCAAATGCACTTTTCCGACTGTGCATAACCATAGGAAGCTGCCACATGCCTCACCCTTTCTTATATTGTTATTATAAAATAATAAACCACTTAGTATGCTTTGTAAACAAAGTGTGTATCTTCTGAGGATATTAAGGGGAAAGTCTGTGTTTGGTTTGGTAGGCCAAAAACCATACACACTTTGGTCAGGGTCATCTCTGTGCTCCATATGAACGCTTTTCCTTGTACACTGTTGACTAGAAGTTAATGTGAAAGCAATGTGAAACAGTAGCACTAATAGGGGTGTGCACAAAACCAATTTGCCCGGTTTTGTTTGAGTCCAGTCTGGACTCGAACTGAACCAGGTATGTTTGGTTTTGTGGCACCACAAAACTCCCCTGTCCTGGCTCGAATTTGAGCTGGTTTTGGGGTCCTAAACTAAAAAAACCACACAATTTTTACTCACCGCTGCAGGTCTGGTGGCCTGGAGGTTGCTGGCATGGCCAGGGTGTGTGTGTGTGTGTCTATTTAGTTTCCCTCTCCCCCTGCTGGCTTCCCTCCAGTTTTTCAAGGGGTGGTTTGGCCCATTTGGGGCCCTTCTGGAAGTTTTCCCAGTGGTGATGGCCATTTTGGAGGCTGCTGCACATGCTTCCTGGACATTTAAGTAGCCTGGGTCATGACCCAGCCACACAAATGGCCAGGGAGCATGCATAGTGACCTCCAAAACGGCCACCACTACTGGGAAAAGGGCCAGAAAGGCCCCAAAATGTGCCAAAAAACCCTTTCAGGACCACAGAGAGGCTGGCAAGGGGACAGGGAGACTAAGGAAACTCCCCTGTGACTGCACCAGCATCCCAGAGGGTGCTGGTGGACCCATGGCAAAGATATACATACATACATACATACATACCCCGAACGAGTCCTGAGCTGGACGGGGGTGGTTCAGCTCGAGGTCGAACCGAACCAGCTTGAGGTCAAGCTGGACCAGTTTGCACATCCCTAAGCACTATTAGCATGTGCAAAAACTTAGGGTTACATTTTACCATTAGTCATGCTTTGTATTCTTTTGAAGTGTTATGTGACATCTTTTTATAACCTTTGCTCAGTCCAGAATTGCTCAATCTGCCCGATATATATGGACATAATTCTCATTCTGATAGTTCTTCCTCAGTAATCCCTAGACATTTATCAGTGCACAGCTAGCTTCTTTCTCTAGCCATTCTAGATAGCATAAGAACAGCCCTGCTGGATCAGGCCCAAGGCCTATTTAGTCCAGCATCCTGTTTCACACAGTGGCCCACTAGATGCCTCTGGGAAGCCCACAGGCAAGAGCTGAGGGCATGCCCTCTTTTCTGCTGTTGCTCCCTTGCAACTGGCATTTAGAGGCATCCTGCCTCTGAGGCTGGAAGTGACTTATAGCCACCAGACTAGTAGCCATTGATAGACTTGTCCTCCACGAATTTATCTAAGTCCTTTTTAAAGCCATCCAGACTGGTGACTGTCACCACATCTTGTGGCAGAGAATTCCATAGGTTAATTATGTGTTCTGTGCAAACTCTAGGCGTTTGCACAAAACCAGCTGGCCTGATTCAGTTTTGCCAACCACTGAAAGCCCAAGGCAGCAGTGGGGGTCTGCAGAGGTTCTCCCTCCCCCCGCCAGACTTCCTTATGTCAAAAACCTCCTAGTCTGGGCGTTCTTTGGCCCGTTCTAGGACTTCCCCACTCATGGTGGCCATTTTCGAGGCCATTGTGCATGTGCAATGGGCCTCTGCATGGCCTCAGTAATGACCCGGCTATGCAGGGGCCCACTGCACATGCATGGTGGCCTCCAAAATGGCCACCGTGAGGGGGGAATGGCCTGGAACAGGCCAAAGAATGGCTGAATCAGGTTATTTTTTACATAATAAAGGGTGGTGGAGGGAGGGAGAACCTCTGAAGACCCCCGAACTGTTCATGTACCCCATGAACTGCCAAGATGGTTCAGTCCAGGCTTGAGCTGAACCACGGGTGGTTCAGCTCGACCCTTCGAACCATCAAACTGAACTGGTTCAACATCAAACCAGTTCAACGATGAACCAGTTTACACATCTCTAGTGTACTTCCTTTTGTCAGCAATCAGTTTCATATGATGACTCCTGGTTTTAATGTTTTGTGAGAGGGAGAAAAAAATTCTCTTTCTCCACTCTTTCCACACCATGCATAATTTATAGACCTCTATCATGTCACCACTCAATTGTCTGTTTTCTAATCCAAAAAGCCCCGGGTGTTGTAGCCTTGCCTTGTAAGGAAGGTGCTCAATGCCCCGATCATCTTGTTTGCCCTCTTCTCCACCTTCTCCAGTTCTATAATGACCTTTTTGAGATATGGGGACCAGAACTGTACACAGCACTACAAATCTGACCCAAACTTCACATATATACTGATGGGGTCTGAGCTGTCAGACTGACCAACAGTGGGATTTGGGGATCATGGTGGACAGCTTGTTGAAATAGTCGACTCAATGTGCGGCAGCTGTTGGAAAGGCCAATTCCATGCTTGGAATCATTAGGAAGGGGATTGAAAATAAAACTGCTAATAACATAATGCCCTTATACAAATCTATGGTGTGGCCAAATTTGGAATATTGTTTAGATAAATTCAAGGGGGGGAAGTCTATCAATGGCTACTAGACTGAGGGCTATAGACCACCTCCAGCAAGGTGCCTCTAAATCAGGAGCGTAGCTAGGGGAGAGTGGGTCGTGTTCATCCTTCTCTTTGGCGGCCCCTCAGAGTGGTAATGGTGGACCTGGGGAGCCCTCAGGAGCTGAGGGCCTGGGTTCTTTGAACCCTTTCCCTCAATTATAGCTACACCCTTGCTCTAAATACCAATTGCAGGGGAGTAGCAGTAGGAGAGGGGGCATGCCCTCAGCTCTTGCCTGTGGGCCTCCCAGTGGCATCTAGTGGGCCACTGATATAGGATGCTGGACTAGATGGGCCTGATCCAGCAGGGCTGTTTTTGTGATCTTATGTTCGGTTTGGAGACAAAGGACTGCTGCTCCCTTCCCTTCCTTTCCCTCTATAATAATGTTCAGTAACTGAGCTGAAATAAAAAGGAAACCGAAAGTCAAAGAAAGGTAGAGGCATCAGTCACCAGCAAAGTATGACCATTCTGTCCACTGCTGTCTATGGCAAGAAAGGCATGAGACACCCCATGGGATTGCCGATTATGAATAGCCCTTAAAGATGAACAAATGACAGCATGACCAGTACAGGGAATCCTTTCCATGTCCCAGATTAGCCTCCATTGGGTTAGCAAAACTAAAATCTCATCATAATGTAATCACAACAAAGAACCAAGCTACAATGTGGGGTTGTTGTTTCTTTACAAAAAGGAAAGATGTCTACTATATTAAAGCATGTGGACAGGGGCCTAGAGAGCTTGGCCATGGCTGGAGGATGAAGTCCTCCAGCGGGCTCCTCCACCCCCTAAACTTTACAATCATGTACGCAAAGCATGTGTGAACCCAAGCCACACTCCCTGCGTCTGATGTCAGATGCAGGGGATGGGGACACTGCCTGGGAGAGGATCCATTTGGACCCTCTCCCATCCCTCCCCAGTCGGTTTTTCATTCAAAACCCGTCGGCCCAGCACAGCCAGCATCCCACCTTGCTCAATCCCATCTTGTTCCATGTTCCGTATGCTCATGCATGCTAATTGGGGAATAAGCAATTAGGATAGTCAGACTTGCAAGTAAGTAAAACTTTATTTGAGTTGTAGACCAGCAATACAGCAACATACTTGGTGGTTTTTGTTAGAAAAAATATTTCCCTCCAATTCAAATTACAAATGATGCATCCATGGGTTGATCGTTATTCTTTAATACCTTGCAATATTATTGGAGGCATCTCTGTTTTCATAACCTTCATGAAAGGTTTGCAAACTGCTGCTTGTTCCCCACCCCCATACAAATTGTTCAACCAGGTGATTTTTTTAAAGTCCTCAGTCTAATGGCATAAATCTTTGGAGCATACCATTCTGACACTGATAATCAGAAATCCTAGCTCAACATACCTCTTCCTAAAGATTAACTTCAAAGAGTTTCATCCTCATCTCTATAGAATATACTTTGTTCTCTAAAATGTTTCTGGTGAACATTAATCACGCAGTCTCTTTTACAGAACCGACAGTGATTGGCAAGGGGAGTTTGCTTTCTTTTTGATATAATGTAATTTCTGGCCTAGCCAAGATGATGAGCCACGCTTTAATCAATCATAATACATAATAGCTGTCTCTCTTATTGTCAAGTGATGCTTTTACTTAAAAGGGACATCGTCCATTCATCAGATTGCAAAAGTTTATGAGAAGAGACCAACTGCCATTCTCTGAGTACTTCAGAGACAGAGCCAAAGAACAGATATATCATGTGACCTGGGCCTCCTGGGATTGTGCCTCTGCAGTGGATGAGGCAGTAGATCCACAGCAGAGCACAACTTTGCAATTTTGCAATTTTGCTTTTGCAATTTTGTAATTCACAATTGCCAGCTTCAATCATTGCCAACTCTGAGTAGAGTTGGAAAGACCCCTCTCTGAAATTAGGTTGGGTGTGAGAGGGGGCGAGGGGGCACACTGGCCAAAAACAAGGGGGTGCCTTGGTGCCCCCCCAAACCCTGGCAGCCAGGGGACTCTCACCCTATCTTGCTCCATGTTCCATATGCCCCTGCATGCTAATTAGGGAATAAGCAATTAGGAGAAGTCGCACTTGGTGGGTTTTGTCAGAAAAAAACCTTTCCTCCAATTCAACGTACAAATAATGAATCCGCGGGTTGATTGTTATTCTTTAATACCTTGCAATATTAAAGGCATCAGAGGAGGCATCTCTGTTTTCATGACCTTCATGAATGGTTTGCAAATGGCTGCTTGTTCCCCACCCCCATACACATTGTTCAACCAGGTGATTTTTTTTAAGTCCTCAGTCTAACGGCATAAATCTTTTGAACATACCATTCTAGCACTGATAGATAATCAGGAATCCTAATGCAACATACCTCTTCTGCCAGTCCGAGTAGACAGTATTGAGCTAGAGATAGACCAGTGACCGGACTCAATAGAAGGCATGTGGAGCTGGTGTTGTGCAGTGTCAAAAAGACTGAGTTGAAAATCATGACTTCCCTGGTTTAACTGTCCCATGTCCATGCTTTTTTTTTTTACTTGAATGGCAATACATGCATTCATTTTAAAAGTGATTCTAGCATCCATAGAAACTGTATATTTATTGCTCTTCAATCACAATTAATGACAATTAAAGCAATCTGCAAAGCAATATACAAATATTTAAAAACTACAATAAAACTACAATAATAATTAAAAACTGCAATAAAAGCACACATTAAAGCAGCAAAGTAAAAGAAACAACAACACACTCATCAGATAGTAAAAGCATGGGGAAATTAAAAGGTCTTTGGCTGGTGCCCAAAAAGACATTAGTGTGAGTGCCTGGCAAATCTCAAAGGGGAGAAAGTGCCACATCTGAGAAGACCTTTAGTCCCATTGCCACCCATTTCACTGCAGCTGGTGGAGGCACTTGGGAGAAGGCCATGGACGATGACTGCAGTGAATGGGCAGGTTGACACGAGAGAAGGCATTTATTCTTAGGTCTAAGGCCACAAAGGAAACCCCTTCCTAAAAGAGACCTGCTTGGATGTCCCCTTACATTGCTTTGGAAGGGGAGGAAAAACATCCTTAGTACTGAGGTACACAGTAAGTAGAATCAAACAACCAGTGTATTTTTTTACATTGCTTTGGAAGGGGAGGAAAAACATCCTTAGTACTGAGGTAAACAATAAGTAGAATCAAACAACCAGTGTATTGTTTTTTTCTTGGATAATAACATTCATGTTTGAATATTCATTCATATTCTACCTCTCTACCTCTCTCTTTGTTTACACACACACACACACACACACACACACACACACCACTTTCTCATTATCTGGAGAAGGGCTTGGTGGGCGGGCGGGGGGAAGGTTCAGTAAACTTACCTTCCCCACAGACAATCCACAGAGGGAGCTGGGTGCCTGGATTGTGCACCCAGATGATCCTCCACAACCCTAGGTAGCATGGAAGGCCAGGGGCCAGGATACATCATCCCAGCCCCAGAAAATCCCATGATACACTGTGCAAGTTTGTGGTGAAATGTGGGTATCCAATAGTGATGGGCAGGCACCCATTAGGGATTTGCAAACTGATTTGAATTCAGACCGGATCAACATCTAACTGAACTGGTTCAAGGGCTCAATGTTGAGACCAAGCTGAACACACCAAGACAGTTTGGGGGTTCTAACTGTGAATTTTTTAAAAAACAAACTCACCACCTCCAGTGGCACAGCCACGGCCACAGGGGGGTCTCTGGAAGGTCTCCCTCCCTCTGCTATCCTCCCCTAATATCATAACATCCCAGTTCGGCTGGTTTTGGGGCCAAAAACCACCTGAACTGAACCATTGTGATACCAGGGGAGGCTGGCAGGGGGGAGGGGGAACCTTCAGAGCTCCCCCACAGCCATGGCAGGACACCTGGAGGAGGTGAGCTTGTTTAATTTTTACCCACAAACTGGCTAGAACTTGAACCAAACCAGGGGTTGTTCAGGGGTGTTCATGGGTGCACATAACTGAACATGCCCAAACTGGACTCGAACTGAACTGGGCAAGTCAGTTTTGTGCACACCCCTATTACCCATCATTGCTACAGTGTTGGCTAAAAGCAGCCATCGCTGCCCATGATTTTAAAATCGGGGCTAAGGGAGCGCTCACTCCCTTAACCTCATTTAAGAGGCTGGCCTCTTTGGCAGGTTTGCCACTGAGGAGGCACCAGCAGGATCTGGCATGATCCCGGCAGTTATTATGCACAGCCAAGACAGGGCTTAGCCTGATTTTGTGAGAACAGCCTCACAGAGTTTCCTGCACACTGCAAAATAGCATCTCCAGATTTTCTTAGTTTTATATGTGTGGTGAGGTGTTGTTTCTATATAGAGGAGCAGTTTTAATTGTGACTCTCCCAACATATACTTGCTCAGGAGGTGAAATTATTCGACCCAGAAAGAGTTCCACATGGTTCTCCTGATCGAGCTTTTGTTCATCTTTTTTTTAAAAAAATTTAAAATATGTGGAAAGTCTTTTGATTTTAAACAATGGTAAAATAAGTATTTTCAGCTTAATGAGAACCAAATATATAGAAGTCCCCCCAAGATAAATGGGGGTCCAAATGAGCTGCTTTTGTTGTACCCCCTGGAAGATCTATCCACTTTTCTGATTTGGTTGCTTAGATTACTACATAAGAAACCAGAATGTGTGACAGGCCCAAATCCCTCACTTGAAAGTAATGCATGACCAGTTTCTTCTTAACTAAAGTTCTTAAAATAATGAGAACACACTGTGACATTTCAAGAAAAGAACAACTATACTTGTCTACTTAATTATCCCAAATCAAAGAACACTATAGCCTTAAAACCTTTTCTTTCACTAATGTTAGATAAATCGTGGATTGGGTCAGAGTAAAATATAGGTCTTCATGAATATGAAGAAATCTCACATTACTTCAGGAGCAGTCAGTGCTGCTTCATGGCTTATGGATTCACTGCTCTGATACCTTAAAGAACATTTTCTTGAAACTGTGCTTGAAAACCCTTACAGGGCTATGATGAGTGTCTCCACTGATCACAATATATTTCATGTGTCTTCTTTCTTAATTAGGGAGAGGGGAAAGAAGCAGTCTACCAACGTGAAGGATTGGCACTGAAGAAAGACAGAGGAGAATTATGGCCACACTAAATTAGCTTTTGCTAAATTAGTTATTGTCTGACAGCCAGACTAATGCTGCACTAGTGCAACACACAAGGTTATGCACATGCAAGAAGATCTTGTAGCTGTGAGGGGACAGCTACCAGAGGAGGAGAGCTGGTCTTGTGGCAGCTAGCATGAATTGTCCTGCTGGGTTTACTCTGGTTTGCATTTGAATGGGAGACTGCATGTGTGAGCACAGTAAGATGTTCCCCTTAGGGGATGGGGCTGCTTTGGGAAGAGCATCTGCATGCTTCCATGAAGAAGGTCTCAGGTTCGCTGCCTGGAATCTCCTGATAGGGCTGAGAGAGAGACCTGCCTGTGACCTTGAAGAAGCTGCTGCCAGTCTGTGTAGATAAAACTAGATGGACCAATGGTCTGACTCAGTAGAAGGTAGGGATGTGCACGGAACTGTGGCGGGGAGGCTCGCAGGAATGTCAGATACTTCCAGTCATATCTGGAAAATGGGGGCAATGGGGCGGCAGGGAGATACACTGCCACCCTGATGGGCTTTTCAAAAAATGGACGCCGGTGGAGGGAAAGCAGTGGCGGGGGGGCGGGGTAAGTGCACTCTCCCTCGCTCTTAAAGCTAGATACACACACACCCGTCGCCGTACCAGTAAAACCACAATTTCTTCGAACTGGTTTGGACACCCATAAAGGGCCTTCGAACTGGTTCCGTGCACATCCCTAGTAGAAGGCAGCTTCCAGTGATCTCTACAAGGTCTGGTGACACGACAAGGTTGCAATGGTGTGCAATCTGTTGCACAATGTATTGTGTGACCTATTGTGCATCATGTGCAATGCATTTGTGCAACCTGTTGTGCAACTTGCCAGCATCATCCGCTATCACAAAGACTGGTCTGAAACTGGTGTCCCTCTCTTTCTGCAATGTCCTTGCATTTTATAGCAGCAAGATCATTTTATAAAAGTTTTCTCTCAGCCTCCATGATATCAAAATATTTATCCACACTGAGAACATAAATGTCCATAGATCTTCTAGCTCCAGCTTCAATTATCTCTAGTTCTGTGGCCAGTAATGAAGCCAATTGCAACTGTATCATACTATAAATATATATCTCTGGGACTTGGAATAGTATGGGGGAAAGAACCTTCAGAAGCCAATGTATTTATAATCCACATTCAATCTTTGTCCATACAACAATAAAGCCAATAAAATACTAAATATATATGTAAACTCTTTTTTAAAACCCCAACTTTATATGTTAATTATTCATGTTCTGTTTTCATTTCTAGCTGCTCTGAAGGTTGCTGATGTTAGCATTCTCTGCTAGGTTTAAGTACCCTTTCAGCACAGCGCTGCCAAATTAAACTGTCACTTCCTACTTAAAAAATCTATAGTGGAAAGTTTTTAATCTTCTGATGTAAACTTTGTAACAGGAAGTCAAAGTTTAAATTAGGGTGGCATCAACTTATGACATAAAGCTGAGAAGACCACTGACAATTCCAGTAAAGAGTAACTCCCCTGTCTGAATCGAAGTGCAGAGCAGTGCAGGTTAATTTTTTTAAATATAATGGCCCCAATTACAACCAGTGCAGCCTCATCAAGTATTTGGCAATCATACCAATCAGAGTTACTCCCTGGATTGCTAGGGTGGAGAGCTGGTCTTGCGGGAGCAAGGAACAATTGTCCCCTTTGCTAAGCAGGATCTGTCTTGGTTTGGATGGTGTGCCAGGGCCCAGGGCATGATTCTTTGCTTGAGTCTAAGATGGAGAGACATGCACATACAGGTGGAAGGTGAACAGATGCCATTTTAATCAGAGAAAGAAAAAGAGGTAAAAGACATCCCTCGGAACATACACAACTGGGGTTCTCATTGCAATAGGGGATGTCGCTCTTGGTGGTGGTCTGAGGCACTTGCGTGCCAATAAGCATTCTAAAAGGGGCTTCCTTTTATAGTTGATTACAAATAAGCTTCACTTGCTGGTGAATAGATATGCATGAGTAGAGCATGGCCAAGACAGGTACACAGAGATACAGTATAAGGAGGAAGGTTCTCACACAGAACGCTGATAAGGTGATGCAGTTAATTATATCACTAACCAAAACAAGGTGCTCAAGCTGAGATGAAAGAGAGAGTGATCCACATGAGATACCAGTTCTTAAGCAGAATGGGGGCCTACACACAGGCACCACATAACATGGCATTTCATCGCTGAGATCCTGACACAGACACTAAACTTTCCCTCCTCCTGATACAATGGTCTTGCACAAGGAGAACTTTCCCTACCATGTCACTGCACGTGGGTGACTACATGGGAGCGCTGTCTGCTGTAAGGTAGTCTTCTTAGGGCATGGGACTGTAGCTCAGTGGTGGAGCATCTGCTTTGCATGAAGAAGGGCCAAGGTTCACTCCCTGGCATCTCCAGATAGAGCTGGGACAGACCAGCAGTGGCTTCTCCAAGGTTGCAGGCAGGAATCTCTCTCAGCCCTATCTTGGAAATGCCAGGGAAGGAAAATGGAACCTAGATGCTCTTCTCAGAGCAGCTCCATTCTCTAAGGGGAATATAATACAGTGCTCACACTTCTAGTCTCCCTTTCACATGCAACCATGGCAGACCCTGCTTAGCTAAGGGGATAAGTCATGCTTGCAACCACAGGACCAGCTCTCTTCCCTCAGACCAGCTCATGTTCCAATAAGAACCGAGGAACTAAATCTAGCACCTACTCCTCCCTCATCCACCTGAATTGCACACATCATCTAATGTGTGTTCAGCCATAGCTACTGAGCAGGCTGTGGATTTATGCATGCAGTTCCAGTGTGAATGAAAAATTGCCCATCCAGCTAAGGCTGCATGCTTAGTATCCACCATCTGCCACCTTAAAGACTACCTTAGCAAAATACATTTTGCTCATAGCAAGGCAACAATGGATCCCCAGCTGTTGGTCAACAACTCCCTTCATCCCCATAATGGCCCTTTCCCAAATAACTTCAGAACAGCACAGGTAAACTGTAGGGCAGCCACGATTCTGGAAGCAGGCCATGGCCAGGTGTGGCTCCACCACAACCTTGGCAAGGATGAGAATGAGGAGGAAAAGACAATGCTAGCCAATGGCATGTGGCTGTGATACAGTAAGTGATGGAAAGGAAGGAATCAGGAAAACAACAGTATGAAGCATGCCCCTCTCTTGGGGCCCGTCATGTTTCTTGACTTGTCCTCTCCTGAGATTTGTGTTAGTTGTGTGGAGGTATTTAAAGCCCTGGCCAGCAATGGAGAGGGTGGCCAGAGAGCTTGAGAGCCTGATGAAAAGCCTCTTGCTGGCTCCACAAAAGTACCATGGAACGCTGAAAGGGTGAGCACACTGCAATATAGGAGAGAAAGATGCTTAACAATTCCAACCTAATTATTCCAGAAAGTAGCCAATAAACAGGTAGACAGAACTTGCACTTACAGATAATGAGGCTATGCTCATGATCGTGTGCGTGGGCAGAGGAGGGCCGCACAGATCTTACATTCCCCCCAGATGATCAAAAGACTTCTGCTGGGAATGTGGCTCATGCTTGCAGATTATCCATGCTTCTCCAAGCTGTGTGGATTGCCAGAGAGAGGCCATGACAATGTGGGATATCCCTCAATGTGCCCATGATGACCACGGTGCATTGGGGAATTCCCCCAGGAGATGGGCGCTCTAGGTGCTGGTCTCTGTGACTGCTTGGGCTGCAAGCAGCCCAAGCCAACTCACAATCCTGTCAGATGGGTTAAGGGCACAGCCCAGCTATGAAGCTGGGTTTGGTGACACGGCAGTACTGGGATCCACGTGGATTCCGAAGGTTCTCACAGGCAGCCAAGACCAGGCTCAGCTGCCCAAGCCTGGGCTTGGATGCTTGTGAGAACATCCTTAATAATATATATTTTTAAAGACTCTGAAATACTGGATGAATTTTAAGAAACCTAAATAATTTCCTATCCAAAAATATATACAGTTATCAAGCATGTCAGATTTGCCCCTGCTAACTGGGCAAAGAGGCACCTTTTACCGTGGTGATTCTCTTTATTTAGCAGGGGGAGAGTAACTGGCCCTATTCACCCCCAGCACAGTACCTCCAGTGACTGTTGCTGGTGTGTTTCTTTTTAGATTGTGAGCCCTTTGGGGACAGGGAGCCATCTTATTTGTTTGTTATTTCTCTTTGTAAACCGCCTTGAGCCATTTTTGGAAAGGCGGTATAGAAATCAAATTATTATTATTATTATTATTATTATTATGTATTAATACTAGGAAATGAACTAGAAAGCACTGATAAAACATAACAAGATTTAGAAGCTCTTCTCATGATCTGTAAGAAGAGCTTCTTCCAGGTCTGCGGGGAGAGTGGGCTTAGCCCACTCTCCCCGCAGACGAGCAGCCACTCATAGCTGGGTGTTCGGATCGGCCTCCCACACAGCTGCTGGTTCTTTCACGGAGCCACCGGGGGCCCCGGAAGTTCCAGGCTGCCCCATGGCCCCCAGAAGTTCCAGGGTGCCCCGTGCGAGTGCACGAGGCATTCTGGAGAGACCCCCAAGCCCAGGAGGCTACTTGCAGCCTTCCAGTCAGGGGTCTACTCATGTGTTGCCGCACGCCGTGGTGACACACAAGCAATGAAATGCTCCTAACAAAGCGCTCACTCTGTTAACCTCATTTAAGGGGAGGGAGGTGTAGGCAGGCTAGCCGCCTTGGGAGCACAAGGCCAGTGGTTCCTACGATCCACGGAAAGCGGTCTAAGCTTTCCGTGGGAATAGCCTCTTAATGTGTTTGAGGGTCATTCAAATGCTGTCAGCTCCTGCAGGATAAGCAAAAATAACATGCACTATAAATAATACAATACATTTTAAACAGGTCTACTTCTGTGATGTTAGGATGTGAAATAATGTATCACGGGTCTCCTTTTAAGTGGAAGATAATGGAGGTTTAATAGTGTGGCAAGTTTGTTTCTTTAATCATGTTGAGATTTGAAAACACATTTTAACCTAGTAAACAATCCCAGAGTATCCAATTAAAATATCAGTGTGATAGGTAAATTCATAAAATAACAATCATGATCATTTTAAAAAGAAAAACCGAAATAAATTACTCGATTCAGATATTTGTTTTTCAGTTAATTTTCATTCCACAAATCACGTATTTCAGAAGGTATTATCGGATTAGTGTAAATATTAACAACTATCTGATCTGTTTTTATCTTGAGCAGATCAGGTGGACATATGAGGACACCTTCTTCCAGGGACAGAAATCTATTAGTGTGGTTGGTTTAAAGCATTGTTTGTCCAAGATTTTAATGGAAGGGACCAATGGTAGAGTGAGGCAGTTACTGAGGTGGAGAAGAGGGAAAGGGAAAGGACAGAAACAGAGCTGATATTAAAGTGATATGAATATGTAGATTTTATGGTCTGCTTGACCAGGATGAGCCGTTTCTCACAAGCTGTGAGAAAGGGCTACTGGGTTTGCGAGGAGGAAGCCCTAAAGTGCTTACCTCCCCACAGATGATTGTTCCGCCATCCCTGGGTAGGCAGATTGCCCACCCAGACAAGCACTGACCACTGCCAGCATGTCCAAGGGTCAGGGTGCCGGAACATGTTGCCCCGTGTTGCCCTGCCCCCCCCGAGCTCCAATTATGCACTGTGCAAGTATGTGGTGTATTATGGGGATCCCTTCTCCCTTCCTCAAGTCTGCCAGTAAGATTGAAAAAATGGTATTAGGAGAGTGCTCACTCTGCTTACCTCATTTAGAAGGGTGGCTCCATGGGCGGGTTTGCTGCCAGGGTGGTGCCGCTGGGATCAGGGCCAATCCAAAAGGTTCACACATGTGTGCAAAACCAGGCTGGGCTCCCTTGGCCCGGTTTTGAATGTGCATGTGAATAGCCTCAATGTGTTTGAACATGGTGGGAAAATGTGAAGGAGCTGTCACAATGAGGGCTTCCTGGTTGAGATAAAAATAAAATCCTATAAATACACTGGTCAGCATGACAGCAACTTACAAGGGACTCTGGTGGGTCCCTAACATCAACAGAGTGTGATGGGAGTGCTGCAGAATGACTACACCATTGTGATGTTGTAGCGCAGTGGGGCTGCTGCAAAACCACTTCTCGGCAGCAGCGCAGGGCTCCTTCCATTGTTGTCTTTCAAGCTGCATAGCAGCCCCCGCAGGTTCCTAACACCAAAGGAGTGCTGCTCATCATGTTGGTTACCGATTGCCCAACTAGATGATGTCAAAGGTATCACCATCCAGCTGCATTCTTATTATACTTTACAACTGCAACAGCATGGGGTCTTATGTCTGTGTGCTTTCCTGCCAGCAATCCCCTTCAAAGCTGCTTTGGGTGCCTAAAGGTGCCATTGCAGCAATGCAGCATGTGTTCACATAGGTGAACTAGACCCTAATCAAGCATGAATCTGAATTCTTTTTTTTATCCCTCTGGCCTCCCTGAAGCATAAGAGCTGAGTGGTTTCGGGTTTTGCCAAGTGGCTATTATTAGTTTGCAAAGAACCTGAGCAATAGCGACAGGTGGGGGTGCCACTGGGGCGGGAGTGGCGAGAGGCCCCTTTAAGCATAAATTAGAAGGTGCTGACCTCCGCTCTGGCAGCACCTACAAGCTGCTCCGAGCTTCAGTGCACCGCAGAGCTGATCCCCCACCAGTGGCCAGGTGAGCGGCGGAGCCAATCCCCTGCTACAGGAAGTGCTGGGTGGTGCGCTACTGCTTTGAGCAGCTGGGAGGTGCTGCTGGAGTGGAGGTAAGCACTCCACTAATTTATGCTTAAATGTGCCTCTCACCGCCCCCCCTGGCGGCACCCATACCAGCTGCTACTAGACCGGAGGTCTTTGATCGAGCAAGCTCAGCTCTTGGATGGCTTATCTTAGTTGCCTATGACAATTTTCTAAACCGCAGGGAAGATTAAAGTGACCAGAATGAAGGAAAAGTTGACTGGTTAACTGTAAACCATGTGCATCTTGCCGAGAAAGTTAGCATGTGGCTGACAAAATACAACAAAATATTGACTTCTATACTTCTATGACGAGGCTAAAACTATCATTCTTCGGACACATTATGTGAAAACCCAGCTCCCTTGAGAAGTCCAGAATGCTGGGAAAAGTTGAAGGTAAGAGAAGAAGAGGATGACCAGCAGCAAGGTGGATGGAGTCAAGTATGACAGCAACGAATGCACCACTTAAAGGCCATGTTGAAGTCAGCTCATCCTATGTGGTCTCTAAGAGTTGACACTGATTTGACGGTACTCAATCAATCAATCAAGACAGTCAATACCCATACATCCTTTAGGAAATTAAACACTTCGGGGCCGGGGGCGGGGGGAGAACAAAAACCTATCATATTTTATTTGGAGAGGTTTTTGAAAGCAGATATATGTCATCTGCCATGCAGTCAGACACAATCTAAAAGAGCTACCTGTGGTGACAGGTCAGAAATCACAGAGCACTTCTGTCACTAAACATACTGTTCCCAGGGAAGTTTAACTGAAGCCACCTACAGGTGAAACTCAGAAAAATAGAATATCGTGCAAAAGTTCATTAATTTCAGTAATGCAAATTAAAAGGTGAAACTGATATATGAGACAGATGCATTACATGCAAAGCGAGATAAGTCAAGCCTTAATTTGTTATAATTGTGATGATCATGGTGTACAGCTCATGAAAACCCCAAATCCACAATCTCAGAAAATTAGAATATTACATGGAACCAAGAAGATAAGGATTGAAGAATAGAACAATATTGGACCTCTGAAAAGTATAAGCATGCATATGTATTCAGTACTTGGTTGGGGCCCCTTTTGCAGCAATTACTGCCTCAATGCGGCGTGGCATGGATGCTATCCGCCTGTGGCACTGATGAGGTATTATGGAAGACCAGGATGCTTCATTAGCGGCCTTCAGCAATTCTGCATTGTTTGGTCTCATGTCTCTCATCCTTCTCTTGGCAATGCCCCATAGATTCTCTATGGGGTCAGGTCAGGCGGGTTTGCTGGCTAGTCAAGCACAGTACACTGTATACTTTTCAGAGGTCCGATATTGTTCTATTCTTCAATCCTTGTCTTCTTGGTTCCATGTAATATTCTAATTTTCTGAGATTGGAGATTTGGGGTTTTCATGAGCTATACGCCATGATCATCACAATTATAACAAATTAAGGCTTGACTTATCTCGCTTTGCATGTAATGCGTCTGTCTCATATATCAGTTTCACCTTTTAATTTGCATTACTGAAATTAATGGACTTTTGCACGATATTCTAATTTTCCGAGTTTCACCTGTAGTTCCTGAGCAGTAGTCTGAAACTCGTCTATTAGACCTTTGTCCTGATGCAAAGCTGGTTGAGGTTTAATCACATTTTATATTCAGTACTTCAATATGATACCGTTAAAATACTTGTTTATGCAAGCATATGTCATAAGCGGACTCATCAAAAGCATGGGAGATTTCACATGGATATAGTAGGATGCCAATGCCTTCCTTTCCAATGCACGGAATGGTATTCTGCTTGCAGAATACAAAGATCCATCTGCCTTTTTCTTTCCCCCGTTATTGTATTATCTCCATCCCCCTCTTTGTAATGTTCTTCATATTAGAGTGTCTAGACTCATTTCCCATTTAATTCATACTTTGTCTGCTACTCGATAATCATTTTGCTTTTTCTTCTCTTTGCAATTCTCGACTGCCTTCTCAATAAGTGTGAAACCATGCTGTCCTTACTAATTGCTTCCAAACTTCATGGCATTCTGCTTCTCTCATTATTCATGTTTTATTATCGGTATGCCTTTCTTTTTGAATCCACAGAGGAATCTATATCATACTTTGGCGTTTTATCCATGTTCTTCCTATAACACAACTTGTGGCCCACCAGCAGTGTCTGGAGGCTGTCTGGTGATCATTTAGGGATCAATCTCCTGTCTTTGCTACCTGCTTGAGAATGCAGAACAGGGGTTTGAAGTGCCCAGCACCTGGCAGGGCACAAGACATTACTTTTGGGCCAGCCGAACCTGGTAGGTAATCATGGCGCATGCCTGACTGATAATGGTTTCACAGATCTTGATACTGGTTTTGCTGTGAACTTGGCTATGCACTATTTATCCTGAACCTGTTTATATTACAGTTTTGGTGACATACAATTATCCCAGTATAGTCATTACAAGTGGAGACTGAAGAAAGCCCAGAATGCTCAAATTGCAGGTTAAATGGGCCATGATGTGTATGTATCAGATTGAATACTTGCTTTTCACACATGCAAATTCTAAAGATGACATGCGGCACAGAAATTAAAACAATTAAAACACATCAAGACCTTTAAGAAACAGTTTCACAGCAATATACAGAATTAAAGAGAGATCAGCCTAAACACCCTCAACCCCAAATGTCTGGCAAAACATGCATATTCTCAGCAGTTGTCAGAATATAAAGAGGAATGGGGCCAGGGGGCTAGCTGTAATTGAATGGTGGGACAAATGGCCCTGGGGCCTGAGGAGAGGGGAGGCAGTGCATGCGGAATGTGTGATATTTCCATAGGGGTGAGATAACGGATGTGCCGAGAAATGTCTTTCACCACATTCCTATTATTCTTCTGGAGCAAAGAAGCGGGGGTGGGGGGTGGCAGAGACTCACCATCGTGTCCCAGGGCTCATTCCTACCTTACTATACTGCTGGATGGGACAGTATGTACTTCCTGAGGGAGGGAGTTCCACAGCCTGAGAACAGCTACAGAAAAGGCCCTGCCCTGTATCCATGACAACCAAATCTCTACAAGTGTCAGCATGCAGAGCAGAACATAGTGGGCAGGTAGATTAATAGAGGTACAGGGAGACCTTATGATATCGCCCCAATCTATTTAGGGGTTTAAAGGTAAGACCCAGCACTTTAAATTGCACTCGGAAATGAGTATATTCCTGGCCTAGTCTATTTCCTTTAGGCACACACCTTCTAATGCTCTAGGCTTACCAGAGGCAATACCATGCAATGGATGTCCCATTGCTATCTTGTTCTGACATACTTAGCCCACATATTTCAGTGGGGTGTGCAGCGTAAATGTGCACATTTGTTCAGAAGCCCACCTAGAGACTTCAGTAGTGGGCAGTATACAATTTAAAAAACAACAACAAATAAATAAGTCTGACTGTGTTCCATGGGGCTTACTGCTAGGTATCTGTGCATAGGGTTCAAACCTGAATAACAATTAACTTTATGTGTATTGGGGCTGATCTCTTTTAAGCAGCTTTCCCTTGTAATTTACATAAATAAAAAATCAGTGTGGCCAAATTTATAAAACACTATACCATTTTGTTGGGGATTAATACTAGACATGGATGAGAATATTCTCCCGCACTGTTTTTTCAAATATTCTTCACCTGGAGGGGAAGAGAATACCTAAGAGAATTTATCTCCAATTCACCAATTCTCACCAAACAAATTTCTTCACATAGGAATAATTCACATATCCATAGATGGCTCCTTGGGTGCAGGGGCATAGCTACAATAGGGCAAGGGGAGACAGTTGTCTGGGGGCCCACTGCCTTGGGGGGCTCCCCAGAGGCAAGTCACATGACTGACTCCCCCAGCTGCGCACCCACCTGGGCTTCCCTCAGTTGTATTCATCCTCCGAAATTGATGTGAGTGTTAAGACCTGGAGCTACCGGAACAGCATGTCTTTCTCTAGTACTATTAAATGACTTGCATTGTCTACAATTTACAAAACCTATATATAAAAAATTTACTATGCTTTTTGTTAACACTATTCAGCCTAATTTAAAATTTCTTTGCTTCATGAGCTGAGCTTCAGTGGGGGGGGGGGGGCATTTTAAAATCTTGTCTCTGGGCCCACTCCAACCTTGCTATGCCCCTGCTTGGGGGCATGGCTAACAGAAGAAGGAGAATACCTTAAGGAGCACATTGATGGCGGGGGGGGAACCAATGAATTGAGACTTTTGCTTAACCCCCACACACACACAGTTCTCCTCCCCACACCCACTCACACCCCCAAAAATCATAACCCACATTTGTTCTGTTAATGTGTATAATTAATACAGACCGTTTTTGATAATCCATTTAATCATAATCTTCATAATAATAAAACATTCCAAAAGCTCTGTATTCCAGTCTCCAGCAGTCCTATGACTGCTTACTTACAAAAGACAAACCTTTACTTCGCCTTTATTACATGGAGGTTTTAAAATATTAATTATACACCTATTTAACTTTTTTATTTTGTTATTTATTTTGTTATTTATTCATTCAATTTCCATACCGCCCTTCCAATAATGGTCCAGGGTGGTTTACCTTGCCCAGGTAAACCAACTGCTGTGCTGAACAAAAAGACCCTCAAGAGAATTTCAGGGAAAATTCAAGAGTTCAGGATAAATTTATCAGCATTCCCCTTGTATTCCGCCCCCCTGAGAAATTTCAGTGAATATGACGGCATCTTCTCCCCAACTCTAATTAATACATTTCCTCCCAAATGGGACCTTTTAACTTTAAACATTGTTCTCCTTTCTCTCTTGTAGTTAAAAACAAGCATAGATTCTACTAGTAATTCTATAGTTTTCAAAAAAAAAATATAAAGCAATATTCTTCCTATGAAAACCTTGAACTTGCTAGACATTTCTAAGGATGTGCTGAATTGCTATTTGGCTGCCAAATCATGGGACATATCCCTTTAAAACTGAGGACTTTTACAGTCCCTTTAAAGTGGAGGAGAGCAGGTCCATACCCGCTCCTCTTCCACTCACCCTCATTCTGGCACTTCTCCCAACTATGCCAGTATGCCAGCAGGGTGTCTCCCAGCTCAGCTGCCCCTGCGCGATGCCGGCATGCCACATGGTTTAAAGGGATGTGCCTCGTGATTCATGAATCATGATTTGGCACATCCCTAGAAATTTTGGTCAAAGAAAACAGTAACTTGTCTAATGTTATGAATTATACATCTTTTTAAAGGGGGATGTTAGGGTGAAAGTTTTTGTGGCTCATTCCTTAGCAGTTTTTCTACAACAACCGATTATATAACAACTGCTAGAACTGTAAAATAGTAATGCTTCATGACTATTTTTCCTTATTTTGTTGATGCACACTATAGGAGAGCAACAGAAGGTATGGCGGGTTGAGAAATGGAGACATTCCTAATGTCTCATGAGCTCTCATTATAAAATCAATAGAAATAAAGCACTGAGATTTGGAGGGCTATGAAAAACATTAAAGTAGCCATTAATGTCTCAATTTTTCATCCTAAGAGGTGCAGTATATTCCACTCAGAGTATATATGCTCAGCAGCTACTTCATCACAAAGCAAAGATAAATGGTGGCAGCAAGAAACATGTCCTGGCCATCTCCATGTAGCCATTAGGGTGTTGGGGTACATTTCACCACAAAGACTCAAGAGAAATCTCATTTTCTTAGAACATACTCTTAAAACAGAAAAACCTACAGGAGGATATGTGTACAACAAGGGGCTAGTTCAGATAATACTTCTAAACTCATTTCTATATATCTGTTATTTTTAAATTTCCACATGGAAAACATATTCAGATGAGCAAACCAATGTAGGTAGTGTGTATTCTTCCAATCACGTGTTCAGATTGAACCCTCCTTTCACAGATGCAGGCCTATCACTCCCCTATGGTTCCCAGGCTTCCTTTCCTGCTACAAACCAGCACCTTCCCATAGATATGTCATAAAATGATAGAATCATGCACAGTGATCAGCCGTTGAGAAGCAATTCTTTTCCAAGGCAGATCTGAGAGCTTTGGCTCCTTTGTCTTCTATGGAGACATGCTGAGCTGCCTGCTAGCTTGAAGTACACAGATTAAATAGGCATGTTTGGAGATCTCAGGGTTCACCCCAGATATATACATATTAGTAAAAGGGCTTGCAGTTTGCAAGCATTTTTCCAAATATCATTTTTCACTCACATAAACTTAGGTACATAGAAAGGATTCCTAGGAGAATCAATGATATAATTCAAAGTCAATCTTCAAGCAAACTGACCATTGTGGTACAATCTTGATTTATTATAATGCACAGTGGGGCTATTCTTACGATGAGAAAAAAACGGGCTAAAGGAGCCCAGCCTGGTTTTTCCCCATCGTGAAAACTAGTGGGCTCGAGAGCAAGCCCGGTGGTTATCTGGCAGCTAGAGTGCCAAAGTAGCCCTCCCCTTAGCCCAGGTTAGCAGAGCGAGTGCTCTGCTAACCTGGGTTTCCTGATTGTGTACTGCCATGGTGCAGCTCCAGCCACGGTGACACACGAGGAGACTCCTGGGCTCAGGGGTCTCTCCAGGATGCCCTGCACGCTCACGTGGGGCATCCTGGAACTTCCAGGGGCTACTTGGCCCCTGATCCCCACAGCCTCCGCCGGCTCTGTGACAGAGTCGGCATTCATGTGGGCAGCCGATTCGGCCGCCCAGGGTTGCCTCTTGTCTGCGGGGAGAGAGGGCTAAGCCCGCTCTCCCCACAAACCTCCTCTCAGCACTTTGCACTGCTTGTGAGAAGCGCCTCAGTATCTTCGCCATTAACCTTCTTGGGGGCATGGACTGAGCTGATTCAAAAAATCTATGAGCAAACCTTTTAGGTACTATTCAAAGGTTTCCCTCCTCTGGAGGAAGAGCAAGAATTCCTTGCTCCAAAACAAAGAGTCCTTCCTCTACAAGAGAAAGCCTATTCCTCCAGAAGAAGCAAACCTCAGGATACAGCTCCATAGTTCCTTGAGGCTCTACACATGATTGGTATGTACAGCCTAAAAGGGATTGGTGGGGAGATCCCACTCTCCCCACACATGAGCAGCTAGCCTGCCCTTGGTGGCCGGATTGGCCACCCACACGATTACTGGCTCCATCATGAAGTCAATAGGGGTGGCGGGAATCAGAGCCCCACTGGCCCCCGAAAGTCTCAGCATGCCCCGCATGAGTGCCTCCTGGCCTTGTTGTAGCCTCCCAGCCGGGGTCTCTTCACGAGTCGCCATGGTGTGGAGCTGCACCATGGCAACTCACAATTTAACAAACGGGGTTAGCGGAGCGCTTGCTCCGCTAACCTCATTTAAGGATGGGGGCATTTAAGAGGTTTGCTGCTGAGAGCCACACAGCTCCCATTGCAGCACATGATCTCGCAAAAGTGGGCTGGTGCAGAGCCACGCTGTGGCGACTCATGATCTGAAAAACAAGGCTAGCGGAGCACTCACTCCGCTAACTTCCTTTAATGGGGGGGGCCAATTAGGTGGGCTAGCTGCTGGGAGGCACGTGGCTCCTGATGGTTCACATGCACGGGGGAAACCGGACTGGGCTCCTGGATTTCCTCCACATGTGTGAATAGCCTCACTAAGTATTTTTAACTGTATATAAAAGCTGAGAAAGTCTCAGATGGAAGTAGTCTGTAGTAATTGAATAAAACTGTTTTTTAGTTCTTTTCTTTTTACAAGTCTCGCTGAATTGGTTTATAACTCAGGAAAAGGGAGGGCGGTGAAGTGGGTTTCTCTGGTGCAAACATATCCTCAAGCATTCAGCAGCTATCAGCTTTCTCACCACATGTAGGCTTGCATGTGGAAGATGCTTGTACTAATCCAATAACAAAATAAAGAGAGTTTTCCCTGGGATTCCACCACAAGCCCAGGAAGGTTCAAGATCTGTCAATAAGAGGGGTGGTGGAGGCAGCATTTTGAACCTACCAATAATATTTATTTGTTATTTATTTATTCAATTTTTATACCACCCTTCCAAAATGGCTCAGGGTGCTTTACAATTAAAACAGAACCATTAAAATCAATTAACAGTTAAAACAGATATTATAAAAGACCATTAAACAACAATTAAACAATCAAAACAGTTTAAAGCTCAGAAAAAAACAGGTTACAACATTAAATATGTTTACAACATTTTAAAAACTCTGGAAGGCCAGGCCAAACAGATAGGTTTTGAGGGCTCTCTGGAAATCGAATCAAGAATTCAAATTACGGATTTCTGCAGGGAGTGCATTCCACAGAAGCTACAGAGAAGGCCCACCTCTGAGTCACAACCAGACATACCAGTGGTAACTGGAGACTGACCTTTTCAGATGACCTTAATGTATGGTGGGGATCATGCAGAAGAAGGAGCTCTCTAAGGTAACCTGGACCTAAGCCATTCAGGGATTTAGAGGTAATAATCAGGACTTTGCATTTTGCCCAGAAACATATCAGCAGTCAGTGCAGCTGTTTCAAAACAGGCATCATATGGTCTCTCCAGGTTGCCCCAGAGACCAATCTGGCTGCCGCATTTTGAACTAACTGAAGTTTCCGAACTATGTAAAAAGGCAGCCCCATGTAGAGTGCATTGCAGTAGTCAAGCCTGGAGGTTACCAGCTGGTGCTCCACTGTTTTGAGGTCATCCTCTTCAAGGAATGGAAGCAGCTGTCGAATCAGCCAAAGCAGATAGAAATCACTCTTGGCCACAGCCTCCACCTGAGATACTAGGGTGAGGATTGGGTCCAGGAGCATTCCCAAGCTCCGTACAAGCTCCTTCCGGGGGAGTGTAACCCCATCCAGCACAGGGAGATCTAACTCATCCTTCAGATTCTGAACCACTACAATGAGCACCTCCGTCTTGCTTGGATTCAGCTTCAATTTGTTATCCCTAATGCAGCCCATTACTACCCGTAGGCAGGCATTTAAGGAATATACATAACCTTTTTTTGATGACACAGATGAAAAGGAGAAGTGGATTTGGGTGTCATCAGAATACTGATAACACCCTGCACCCAACCTCCTGATGACCTCGTCCAGTGGCTTCATGTAGATATTAAAAAGCATTGGTGACAGAATGGAGCCCTGAGGGACTCCATATAACAGCTCCTGTTTTGAGGAGCAACTATCACCAACTCCATCATCTGAAACCTACCCAAGAGATAGGAATGGAACCACTGCAAAGCAGTGCCCCCATCCCCAAATCCCAGAGGCGATCCAGAAGGATACCATGGTCAATGGTATTGAACGCTGCTGAGAGATCCAAGAGGACCAACAGAGTAACACTACCTCCATCAATAACCCAGTAGTGGACATCCATCAGGCCGACCAAGGCTGTACCAAATCCATGACTAGCTCTAAAGCCAGTTTGAAGTGAGTCTAGAAAATCAGTTTCCTCCAAAACAGGCTGGAGCTGGTTGGCCACCACCCTCTCGATCATCTTATCCAACTAAGGGAGATTGAAGATTGGTCTATAACTATCTATCGCTAAGGGGACCAGGGGAGGCTTCTTAAGAAGCGGTCTAACCATAGCCTCCTTCAAACATGGAGGGATCATACCCTCCTTCAGCAATGCATTTATATTAACTAGGCCACCTCCAACAATCTCCCTGCTAGATAGAAGCAGCCAAGTCGGGCAAGGATCCAGAGAACAAGTAGTAGGCTGCACTGCCCCAAGCAGATTGTCCACATCCTCAGGAATCATAGATTGAAACTGATCCAGCCTAACACTGCAAGAGGGATCACTGGACACCTCTTTCATAGATCCTGCAGAAATAGTGGAGTCCACGTTTGCCCCAAAACAGGAGATTTTGTCCACAAATAACCCATTAAAAGTGTCACAGCAGAATACCACCAGGAACTGATTTAAAGCAGAAGGAGCAGAAATTAAACTCCTCACAACCCAGGATAGCTCTGCCAGATACCCGCCACAACCCAGGATAGCTCTGCCAGATGAAACCACAGATACAATGTTTGCAGACCAAAATCCCGTTGCATCCCATGCATGCACCGCTACTGCATAAGCCTTCAAATGGGTCCTATGCTGCATCCTGTCAAATTTGAGCTGAGTTCTCCTCCACTTGCGTCCCAGTCACCTACCTCCTCAGTATACCAAGGGGCCAAGCAGCTCCGCAGTATACCAAGGGGCCATTTCTGAAGCAGGATAGTTTTAGGAGGATAGTTTCAGGAGGAGCCTAGCCAGGCAGCTCAAGTAGAGATGCTTCAGCATTTCTTTCCCTCACATGAGCTTGGTCTGAGACAAAGGCTTTAATTTGCTACAACAACATATTTAATCTCTGCATCCCTCAGGTTCCTCCAGGATGAAATTGCTTTAATCCCTCCCCAATGATACAACTTGACTGCCATTTACCTAAATCCTTCAGGATCCATTAGGAACAAAGCTAGCATTGACACAGTCTTTTCTTGCCTGCCTGGTGGCATTGACTTTTCTTCTGCCTTGCTGGTCTTGCCTCAAGTCCTTGGAGCACTCAGCTAAAACATATATCCTTTCCCTTCCTCTCTCTTCATATAATTTGTATTTATAAATTATAAATATAACATTTAACCACAGGCCATTCAGTATTGCTTTTAATTCCTGATAGAACACTGACATGTTCCTTTCACAATTTCAGGGATATCTCCAAAACATTATCTACCTAGATCTCACTGTCATTTGAATTGTTAGTGGTTCCCATAATGAGTGCCATTTTTCAATATTTCTTTATTTATGATATGTAGACTAATGAACTGTCTTTAAGTGACAGTCAACAGAATTGTTTTTGAAAGGCAATGCCAGATAGCATCATTGACTTTAAATAAAGTGAAGTATGCCATAAAATATTAATCCTAAGTCTTATAACTGGCCTTATCTTTTAAAATGCAATACAAGAGTATCTTGGGCATCATGTACAAAATAAAAACATGACAATGTATGATGGCTGTAAATGCAGGCCAGTAAAAGTTGACATATCATATCCAACAAATTTATTGCTCACTGTTTTGAAAAGAAGAGTTGCCCAAGAAACACAACTGTAAATAATGTAAAAAGATGTTATTTTTATTTAGTCTCCTCACGTTTCTACAATGTTGGGCAAGTTCTGTTGCCCCCACACACCAGTGAAGACACGAGACAATAAAAACATAGCCAGATAACTGCGGCAAAAGGGCCACAACTTTATTATAACATTCAAATTGGAATAATAACAAGTCTATGCCACCCATGAAGTAAGGGCACTAATGCAGGCCAAAGGTCAGAAAAAGCATCCTTTGCCCAAGCCTACATGGACTATTCACACCTTGGCTTAAAACAGTGGTCACCTTTGGATGCAAAGCGGGTTCTGTGCCCCTCCCCCCACTCTCCTGTCCAAATTTGGATGTTCAGGAGAGCTCCCTCTCTGCAGTCTCATTGACTGCAGAGAGGAGGGGGAACTGCCTGCCTTCCTTTACTGAAGGACAGCCGCAGCAGTCAATAGCAGCTGGAGTGAGGGAGGAGCTTCTTCCCTCAACTCCGATTGCAGAAGGGGGAGACTGCTGTGCCAGCATGAACATGTAATGCTGGCACCATGGAATCTGAGGTCCAGGTGGTGGACCATACTACAAACTGAAGATGCAAACCCCATGGGCCCATTTTTTTACGAAACGGTCATTCCTCCCTAATTCTGGTTGCAGAAGAGGGAGACTGTGGTGGTGTCAGCGTTTAGATGTAATGCTGGCAATGCAGAACTGGAGGTCCAGGTGGCAGACCTTACTACAAACCGAAGCTACAAAACATAGTTCAGGAAGGGAAATTGTGAGTCCATTTTTTAAACGAAACTGCAGTTGCCTGCATTTGTACGTACAGTTTCAGAAACCCAAGTTCCCTTCATGTTATATGTGAATACGGCCAATGGGTCAGAGAAGTTTGGATCCCTGCCTTGCCAGCCCCTTAAAGGGGGTTGGGGTAACTGCAGAAGCATCACCACACCAGTAAAGCCATTCAGTCTTTGAGGTTGGAGCATCTGCAGAAGTAGAGAGGAGTCTCAATGAGAGCCTTCATTCCATCAGGCCACTAAAAACTGAACCTTACTTAAACATAGGAACAAACATAGGAACATAGGAAGCTGCCATATACTGAGTCAGACCATTGGTCTATCGAGCTCAGTATTGTCTTCACAGACTGGCAGCGGCTTCTCCAAGGTTACAGGCAGGAACCTCTCTCAGCCCTATCTTGGGGATGCCAGGGAGGGAACCTGAAACCATCTGCTCTTCCCAGAGCGGCTCCATCCCCTGAGGGGAATCTTACAGTGCTCACACTTCTAGTCTCCCTTTCATATGCAACCAGGGCAGACCCTGCTTAGCTAAGAGGACAAGTCATGCTTGCTACCACAAGACCAGCTCTCCTCTCCACGGGTTGGAGAGGAGAGCTCCAAACATGCTGAAGGATGCTCACTGACAATGCATAGTAAACCACCAGGGCTGGATGGCATCCATCCAAGGGTCCTCAAAGAACTCAAATGTGAAATTGCCGACCTCCTTGCTAAAATATATAACTTATCCCTGAAATCAGGCTCTGTATCAGAGGACTGGAAAGTAGCAAATGTAACACTGATTTTCAAAAAGGGATCCAGGGGGGATCCAGGAAATTAAAGGCCAGTTAGCTTAACGTCTGTTCCAGGCAAATTGATGTAAAGCATCTTCAAGGATAAAATTGTAAACCACATAGAAGAACAGGACCTCCTGGGAGAGAACCAGCATGACTTCTGCAAAGATAAATCTTGCTTCACAAACCTTTTGGAGTTCTTTGAGAGTGTCAACATGTGTGTGGATCAAGGTGATCCAGTTGACACAGTATCCCTGACTTCAAAAAAGATTTCAACAAAGTTCCTCATCAAAGACACCTGAGGAAACTTAGCAGTCAAGGGATAAGGGGACAAATCTTGTGTAGTGTGGATCGCTAACTGGTTGAAGGACAGGAAACAGAGGGTAGGTATAAATGGAGACATTTCGTAAAGGAGGGAAGTAAGAAGTAGGGTCCCCCAGGGATCTGTACTGGGACTAGTGCTTTTTAATTTATTCAAAAATGATCTAGAAGTAGGGGTAAGCAGCGAGGTGGCCAAATCTTGATACCAAACTCTTTCGGGTAGTGAAATCCAAAATGGATTGTGCAGAGCTCCAAAAGGATCTCTCCAAACGGAGTGAGTGGATGGCAAAATGGCAAATGCGGTTCAGTGTTGGCAAGTGTAAAGTGATGCACATTGGGATGAAAAATCCCAGCTTCAAGTATACGTTGATGGGATCTGAGCACCAGGAGAGGGATCATGGGGTCATGGTGGACAGCTCATTGAATGTGTCAACTCAATGTGTGGCAGCTGTGAAAAAGACCAATCCCATGCTAGGGATCATTAGGGAGGGGATTGAAAATAAAACTGCTAATATTATAATGCCCTTATGCAAAACAATCGTGCAGCCACACCTGGAGTACTGTGTACAATTCTGGTCACCACATCTAAAAAAGGACATTGTAGAACTGGAAAAGGTGCACAAGAGGGCAACCAAGATGATAAGGGACCTAGAGCACCTTTCTTATGAGGCAAGGCTACAACACCTGGGGCGATTTAGTTTAGAAAAAAAGACGACTGCGAGGAGACATGATAGAGGTATATAAAATCAAGCATAGTGTGGAGAAAGTGGATAGAGAGAAATTCTTCTCCCTCTCACATAACACTAGAATAATTTCATCCCATGAAATTGATTGCCAGGAAATCTAGGACCAACAAATGGAAGTACTTTTTCACACAATGCATAATCAACTTGTGGAATTCTCTGCCACAAGATGCGGTGACAGCCAACAACCTGGATGGCTTTAAGAGGGGTTTGGATAACTTCATGGAGGAGAGGTCTATCAACGGCTACTAATCAGAGGGCTATAGGCCACCTCCAGCCTCAAAGGCAGGATGCCTCTGAGTACCAGTTGCAAAGGAGTAACAGCAGGAGAGAGGGCATGCCCTCAACTCCTGCCTGTAGCTTCCAGAGGCATCTGGTGGGCCACTGTATGAAACAGGATGCTGGACTAGATGGGCCTTGGGCCTGATCCAGCAGGCCTGTTCTTATGTTCTTCTGTTCTTATCCCTACAGCTTTCCCCAGCTGAATGTGCCAGTTGTGGCAATAACTAGATTAAGAGGAAAGAACGAAGTAGCAGAAAATCTCAACTTGACCTATATGTTGGGAAGTGAAAAATTACTCCTGCCCCCTGCCCCAAATAATTACCATCAATGTCCATTCTGTTCCCTGGGAGGGGGGGGACATAATGACCCTGAATGCACTGGAGAAGGTACAGAATTGAGAGGCAAGCCAAATGTTCTGGAAGACGCCCCTCCTCACTCCAATAAGCCCTAGACCCACCTGTTGAGTCATGCCTAACTAAAGCCATGTGGGATAATCTGCCTCCCACAGCATGAGGCTGGAGCTGTGGTGTCATTTTCACAGTTTGGATTAAAGACTTTGTAGATAGCTGATTGTAATGGGTATCTTCAAACAGAAAAGACAATTTGAGGTCATTCACACAATCAAACCTTGAGGTGGGTCTCTGCTCTCCCTGCAGACGATCCCTGCTGCAGCTCTGGGTGGCTGGATCGGCCTCCCAAATGACTGCCGGCTCCATTATGGATCCGGCGGGGGCTGTGGGGATTGGGGGCTGAATGGCCCTCAGAACTTCCAGCATGCTCTGTGCAAGTGCACAGAGCATGCTGGAGAGACCCCCAAGCCAGGAGGCTGCTTTTTGGCCTCCCAGTCGGGTGTCTCCACGTGAGTTGCTGTGGCGCAAAGCTGCGCCATGGCAACACATGATCTGAAAGCCCAGGATAGCGGAGCACTCACGCCGCTAACCTGGGCTTAGGGGAGGGGTAGTTAATTGGGTGACCTGCTTAGTAGAAACCGGGCTCGCCTGCGAGCCCAGTGGTTCTCACGGTCTGGGAAAATCAGGCTAGGCTCCCTTAGCCCAATTTTGGCAGACCATGAGAATAGCCTCCTTGTGTTCTACTCAGGTTTGGGAGCTGAGTGTGCTCCCAATTTTTGGTTGTGTAGAAGCAAGGAAGGATGAAAACCTGGGTAGAAGTGATTGTGTGGAAGTAAGGTAAGAGGAAAAGCTAAGTAGCTGATGGAACATGCTCATTTCTGAAAGAACACAGTCAATACTCAGAAGCCTTCCCTTCAGACAGTAAATCTAATGGAGCCTCCATTCTACTTCTTTTGACATTGGGTATCCCCTCCCATTTTCTGTTAATTTGCTTTATATCAGCACAAGGGATGTTGTCTATGCTTTTGTCACCACCTTGAAACAAGATGGCAAATCAGACACACACACAAAAAACCCCACCTCACTGAAGTCACCTAGTATCACCCTTCTCGAGAAAGTGCTGTAAGTTTGGTTTGTATCTAATTCTCAGCAAGTGGAGAGAAGAGCTGGTCTTGTGGTAGCAAGCATTACTTTTCCCCTTAGCTAAGCAGGGTCTGCCTTGGTTGCATATGAAAGGGAGAATACATTTTGAAAAGGTGCCTCTTGCTCATTTAGCAGAGGACATCTATATATTGAGTGGCCACTATCTTGAAACAATGTGGTGGGTTAACAAAAATACCCCTGTTAAGGTCCCTTAAGATCTCCTCCCATGTGCTGTGAAATTGTTTTTTATCCGACTGTAAACACTAAAATTATTAAGGGAGGGGCACACTTAAGGACACAGGCAGAGCTATGATGACCTCACAAGCCTTCTTGACTTTGGAAACCAGGCTAAAAAGGTTCAAAATACTGAATGATGTTTAGCAAGATCCAGTGATTCTGTTTTTCTGCAAGAGGTCAAGGCAGAGCTGCTAAGGCTCCTTCTGGGTGAGATATAGTTTAGTTTGTAACATGGCTGTCAATTGAGGATCGATTTGGACTAGTAGTTCTGAAGCTGAACAGGCTGTTACTTTATAACTCATATATTATGGCCAAGGTCCTTAAAATATTATCGTCTGCTGATTTTATTCAGAAAAGTGTAAGAGTGATGAATAATTTGCTTCAAATTATAGGCAAACTATTTCTTCCAAAAATTCATATTTTGCCCGGGGTTATGTTTTTATAAAAGTAAGAGCACAAACCAGCCAAAGTTAAGTACTTCAAGGTCCCATTGATTTAACTTGACTTTTTATAAAAGGCACTTTAAAATGAATTTATTCAATTGTAGTTGCTCATTGCAAGGCTTAATAGATGTGTGCATAATTTGGCTGACTTGTTTAATATGTAATTACTAAGATGTTCAAAAAACCAGTCACAGTTGCAGATGGACTGAAAAAAGTTTGCTAAATAATATATTTAAGCTTTTTAAGCACATCCTAATGAAATGGTACATATTGTTAAGTTGAAAGAAATTAGGAGTTTCCTTGGAGTGCAATTAGAATAGCCCTATAAAACCAAATAATATACAAGTGTTATTATCATTAGTCTTTAGCTTGGGCTACTGCTGGATTTATGCCAACTTTGATTAGTTTTGGGAGATGTGCTTCTGCACCGTGGACTTCAATTAAAACTAATCAAGCACCAAGAATCATATTACCCTTAATACAAATTGTTAGAATAACCTTCAGAAAGAGACTTGGCTAGATAAATTAACCATGGTTTAAAGGCTGCTGAAATCCTGGAAGGCACCAGTTATCACAAAATGAGCCCAGCAGCGACCCCTATAGTAACCAAGGCACTCACTTAAGTGGACCAGCCTGCCCTAGGAAGAATTTTATATGAGAGAAGGTAATTAAAAGGTTCTGATCAACCCTTTGCATGAGAAAATTGATTTAACATGGAAGAAAGAAGCTAGAGAATCAACAATCAGATTCCAAGGGGTAATTAGGTAGTGGATCCAGTTAAAGGGATTTTATGGAACCCGCAAGAAGAGTCTGCAGCAGGGGATGAGGAGTACCATTCACTGCTGGAATGCTTCAAAACATCTGAACTGGATGATCATTAGTCAGAGGTAGTTTAGGTTTAATTAATCCTGCAGCACCGTAGGATATCTGGCCAACTTGTGAAAGTCTCCCATGCCTACCTTCCTTTCAGTGGTTCTGGCTTGTCTCCTTTTCCGAGTGTCAGATCAGATGTTAACGGTTGAAATTGGCATGAACTTTAAGTTCATTAAAACACTAGTCAGTTCAAGTGCAGTTTCTGCAAAAATAGAGTGCAGATATTTCCTTCCAGAAGCCGGTTGCTTTTGCTGGCAGCAAAAACAGGATGGTTATTAGTGACAAAGTCTGCAAGAACTCCAAATGGCAGGTGAAAGGTTAATACTCCAGAAGAGTGCCTGCTACCTTACCATCAACCAGATGGGGTGGAAAGGATCAAAACAGCTAATTGGACATGATCGAAGGTCTAGGGATTTGTGGAACAAGCAAAATGTAACTTGTTATAATTGAAGGCTAATTATCTTCAGCTAGCAGCAACTGGACAGGTGGCTTCCTGAGCCACATGGAGAGAAAGCATGAACAACGGAGAAAGAGCCTTCATTTAGTCAGTAAGTTACACTGTCAGTGAGTTTCAGCAAATTTTGCAATTAGCCTATAAACTCTGCTGTCAGTGCAGGAGATATTAAAGATTTGTGAGTTTGTTTTTTTTAAAGTGAAAATAACCTTTTGCTTTTTGTTAACAATGCACATTTTCCAGCAGTTGATAGAACACCTTTAAAAATCCTGTGTTCACTTAAGTTCAACTCCTCCTGTATTGGCAGAGCTATTTTTATGCCTTGTAGATAGATACCAATTGTCATTCAGTGCCTCCACACAATTAGTGCCTAGTCTTTTTGCCCTATGGTGTTAAAATATACCAGATCTGGCACAACAAACTGTGATATATTTACCCTGTTTCCTTCTCTATCCTTGACCTAGCTTGTCTTCTCATTTTTATTCACTGCCTGAGATAGATTGCATTGCCAAGATTTCTACACAGAGGGGAATTTTTCTGTTTGGGTCTGACACATTTCACATGGTAAGAAAGAGCTATTTATATCCATGACATACTATACTTGTCTCTTATCTGGACCTCCTGCAGGGTCCTTTCGTACAATGATTCTACATTGGTGGGCTGAAACAGAACTGGAAAATCCAAAGTTGTCCTTCCTGTAGCATTGAACAACTGGGACACTTTGAGACAATAGCACTTTATGGGCCCAACTTTAAGATCACAGTGTGGTTTAATAATCCCTTGACAACCTTTAACCACCCTGTTGTGCTTACAGGGTGCTATATCTGCATTGCTGTTCTTTTAGTGTTGTTTTTATTGATTGTTCAGAGGTGCACCTAGGTAATTTTGGAGCCTGGATCTAATGGCTTTTGGAGCCCCCTGCACTGTTTTTTAACACATAGGTTCTTGAGGGCACAAACCCTCAAGAATAATCTCTAGTTAAACAAGCAGGCTGAGGTTTGTTTGGCCATCCTGCAGCACATGTGACCCATCAAGCCATCTATGGTGGCCCATGAGGAGATTGACAAACTATGTATTCAGATCCACAGAATCCAAAGGAGGAGTCCATTTACTGTTTCCATTTTGACTCTCACTTCTGTAAAATGAAACTAAACATGGCTGATAGGTTCCAAAGAGTTTATTTGGAAATTGGTTCTAAACTCATGAGACTGCATACACTTTATTGGGCATCAAGGATTCTCCAACACCTATACAAATTCAAGTTGCTAGCATTGGCCTTTTAAAGCTCTTATAGCTTAGGGCCATGCTGCCTGAAGGACTACTTTCTCCTGCTTAAATCTACACACCCTGTATGATCTTATAGAGGGGTTCTCTTGAACATCCTGCCACATTCGGAAAGTTGATTGGCAGGAACATGGGAACAAGCCTTCTTGATAGTAGCCCCTTCTCTTTAGAATGCCCTGCCATCTTATCTCAGGTCATACCTTTCCTGTCAATCTTTTAAAAAAAGATTCTTAAGGCAATTCTGTTTCAGAGGGCCATCTCCAATAATACTCCCTCCAGTTTTGCTGTTGCTGTTTTCTTTTTAGTGCCCTCCTCCCCCAGCCCGTTATCATATGCTGCTTTTATGCTGTTTTTAAAATCATTTTAAAATTATTGCTGTTATTATTTTTGCATTTATTTTTCTTATTGCTGTATTCTTTTTCATTAGCTATTCTGCTAATGAGAAATGGGTTACACATTATTCAGTCATTCATTCATTCTGTTTTGTTGGGTGCAAAGACTATATTGGACCACAAAACGGATCTCTTAAGGCAGTGGTTCCCAACCTGGGTTCCTCCAGATAAAATAAATTGTAGCTGGGGATGTTGGGAGTTGTAGTTCAGCAACATCTGGAGGAACCCAGGTTGGGAACCACTGCCTTAAGAATTTGGCAAGCCTCAGTATATGGATGATCAGCTGCATTTGACTTGGAGTGTCAGTACTGTTGCAGGCCTGCTGTTTTCAATAGCCCAATTCAGACAACATGCTGTATGAGTATATAGATGTTTGTACACTCGTATGCATGTTTGTGTGAATGACTCTACCTGTGTTCATTTTAAAAGTGAGCCTGGATACAGACCCTTCAAATGCATAGTACAGATATTAAATTATTATTATTATTATTATTATTATTATTATTAGATAGGAAGTGTATGTCTCTACCTGCGTTCAGCATAATAGGTGAATGTGTGCAGATCTGTACCTGTACACTCGTATGAATGTTGAACCACTACTACTAATTTTTAAAAATCAACTTTATTTGTTAGCCGCCCCATAACAAATTGTTCTCTGGGCAGCTCACAGCACAGCATTAAAACATCAAATACAAAACACATAACACATTAAATGAAAACGGGGGGGGGGGGGTACAAAATACAATACAAAACAATTAAAAACTTCTTAAAATCAGTTTTTAAAAAAGAAAAGAAATCAAAAATCAAAAATGTAAAAGGCCTACAAGAACAAAGTGATGAAGCCATGTGAACTTCACTGGGGAGGCTATTCCATATACAAGGTGCAACCACTGAAAAGGCCCTAGGAGCCACCCACCTCACCTCATTTGGCAGGGGGAGTTGGAGCAGGGCCTCCAAAGAAGATCTTAGGGCCTGGGTTGGAACATATGGAGTAAGGCCCTCTCCCAGGTAACCTGGTCCCAAGCAGACTGGGAGCCAGTGCAGCTGATGAAGCACTGGCATAATATGATCAATACCTCCAGTCCCAGTTAATAATCTTGCAGCCCTATTTTGTTAGCTGCAGTTTCTGGACCATTTCCAAAGGCATCCCCCATATCCAATGCATGGCAAATATAACATGTGAATGGGCCATCAATAACCCAAGAATGATTCATTGGTTGAGATAGATAAGTGATTAGATCTCTCCTTTTACAATAGTATGCATTAAAAGCTACTAGTGCTAATTTTTCCAGTCCCATCTTGGATAAAAAATAATGCACTGGTTAATTCACTGATAATTCACCAAGCTCTTGAATACAGAAAAGGGGCTCAGGGCAGATGGTTATTTCAGGAAAACTATCCTGGAGTACAAAAGTATATAATATGACTCACCCTGGTTATATTTTTGCTTTGATTCCTTACCTTTGGGGAGAATTAACTCTGAATTTGGCAAGAATTATCAGGCTTGCGGTCTCAGTTTCAGTTATATTGATCAGGAAAATGTAGGTTAGGATAGTGTCTCTTTAAAGAGACTGTTGACCTCTCCAACGTATTCCATTTTGCTATCATTATAGCATTATTAAATAACCTGAGGAGAGCAAAGAATGACATAAAATCATTATGTAGTAACAAAGTGCAGCTCAGTTATTATTGTTTTAAAGGTTGCAGGCAGGGATTTTGAATTATTTATACCTCAATTATACTCAGAGTAAATGAAAGAGATACAAATAATTTGGTGGCCAAAGATGGACACTTAGTGAAAATGAGAACAAAAGGCACAGCACAGACAGGGCAAGTAAACATTCGTTGTTGCTTGCAGTGAAATCTAGGATGAGGAAGAAAAAGAGAGAGAGTGGAAAAAATGCTTGTTTGCTTCTTTTCCATTTGGATCTGTGACTTTTAGGATTTGGAATGTGCCCCCAAAGACCAAAATGCAAAGTAGTATGTTAGGCTTTGGGTTTGATTTTTGAGAAATTCAATATTTTCTTTCACACTGTTTGTATGATTTCCCCCTCCTTTAAATTAAATCTGGTTATTATCATACAACCCTCCTGCGGTAAGGTTAAGATTCATAGCAAGCCCTCTCTTATGAAAGTAACTGAAAATCCTTTGCAATATGCATATTCAAATCTTCATATTACCATGGACCATATTTTTCACTGAGATGTAGGACTCTTGATATTTACTCCTTTATTACGTGTAGTGGTGGCTGGTGTGGGTGCCGCTGTGGGGGAGGGGTGGCAGGAGGCACCTTTAACTGTATATTATTAGGTGCTTACCAATTCTCCCACCATACCTGAAAGCTGTTTTGAGCAGTACTGCACCACCCAGCACCTGCTGTGGTGGAGGTTTGGCTCCACCACTCAGCTGGCCTCCGGATATGCATGGAGGCCATTGCTGACCACGCAAATGGCCTCCGCCAGCTGAGTGGTGGAGTGGACCTGATCCTCCACCACAGTGGGTGCTGGGCAGCACGCCACTGCTCAAATTAGCTTTTAGGTTCGGAGATAAGCACCTAGTAATGCAGTTAAAGGTGCCTCCCATGCCTGCCCCGCCCCCACCGGCTGATTATATGTCAATTTTGTATGGCACAGAAGTTCAGAATTGCACCCACTATGTGAATCTGTGGGCCACTTCACACATTATGCTTTTTACAAATGCACAACACTTGATAACCTCCAGACATTTGAAATGTGCCTGGAACATACTAGGAAGCCAGTGCAGGGAATGGAGAACTGTTGCCATATGAGCACGCCATCCTGGTGAGAAGATGTGGGACTGCGCTAAGTAGGAATAACACATGCAGCTTCTGAGGAAAGCATGATATAGTGCAGAGGTAGGCAACATGTGGCTTTCCAGATGTTGATGAACTACAACTCTGACCACCCATAGCCACAATTTATTATAGCTGGGGATGATGGGCGCTGTAGTTCAGGAACATCTGGAGAGTCACACATTAAGGTCATTCACACAACAACTGTGTGTGGGGCTGAGGAGGCTGGGAAGGAGGCAGGGTCACACATACTTTCTCCATAGATGATCCATCCTTTGCCTTTGGCTGTGCTGCTCACGTGCCCATGAACCGTGTGGTCATCTGGAGGCGGGGGAAATGAAGCCCTGCCTCCAGAAATCCCACAGTGCACTGCACAAGAGAGCTGCTGGCAGCCCAAGTGTTCATATTTTTATTTATTTATTTATTAAAACATTTTTATACCGCCCAAAACTTACGTCTCTGGGCGGTTTACAATAAAACAAAAACAAAATAAAACTTTCATTAAGACAAAAATGGGGGGACACACATTACAACAATTTTAAAAAATATATTTTAAAACAGCATTAAAACCAACTAAAACAACATTAATTAAAAGCCTGGGTGAAGAGATGTGTATTTAAAGACTTTTTAAAAGCTGTCAGAGATGGGGAGGCTCATTTCACTAGGGAGCGTATTCCAAAGCCTCAGGGCAGCAACGGAGAAGGCCCGTCCCTGAGTGGCCACCAGACGGGCCGGTGGTAATTGCAGGCGCACCTCTCCAGCAGATCTCAGTGGGTGGTGGGGTTCATGCAGAAGAAGGCGTTCCCTTAAGTACCCAGGCCCAAACTGTTTAGGGCTTTATAGGTTATAACCAGCACCTTGTATTTTGCCTGGAAACATATCAGCACCCAGTGTAGCTCCTTCAGTACAGGAGTGATATGGTCTCTCCTAGATGACCCAGAGACCAGCCTGGCTGCAGCATTCTGGACCAGCTGTAGTTTCCAGACTACGTACAAGGGCAGCCCCACATAGAGCGCATTACAGTAATCCAGTCTGGAGGTTACCAGCAGATGTACCACTGTTTTGAGGTCATTTGCCTCAAGAAACGGACGCAGCTGGTGTATCAGCTGAAGCTGATAGAAGGCACTCCTGGCCACCGCCTCAACCTGGGACACCAGGTTGAGGCTTAGATCCTGAAGCACCCCTAGACTGCATACCTGTTCCTTCTGGGGAAGTGTGACTCCATCCAGAACAGGCAGATCAAAATCATCTCTCGAGTTCTGACCCCACACAATGAGTACCTCCGTCTTAGCCTTATTCAGTCCCAGTTTGTTATCCCTCATCCAGCCCATCACCGACTCCAGGCAGGCATTTAGTGATGCTATGCTCTCTCCCGATGATGCTGACATGGAGAAATAGATTTGGGTGTCATCAGCATACTGATAGCACCCTGCACCAAATCACCTGATGATCTCTCCCAGTGGTTTCATGTAGATATTAAACAACATTGGAGACAATATGGAGCCCTGGGGAACACCATACAAAAGTTCAGATTTTGAAGAACAGCAGTCTCCAAGGGACACTATCTGGAACCTGCCTGAGAGCTAGAAGCGGAACCACCGCAAAGCAGTGCCTCCAACTCCCAACCCCCTCAGACGCTCCAGAAGGATACTATGGTTGATAGTATCGAAAGCCGCTGAGAGGTCCAGAAAGACCAACAGAGTCACACTTCCTTTGTCATTTGCCAACTGGAGATCATCCATCAGGCCGATCAAGGCAGTCTCCACGCCCGAAAGCCAGTTTGAAATGGGTCAAGATAATCAGTTTCATCCAAGACTGTCTGGAGCTGGGAGGCCACCACCCTCTCAATTACCTTGCCCAACCACGGAAGGTTGGAGACAGGCCTGTAGTTGTTCAAGTCCGAGTGATCCAGGGTAGGCTTCTTCAGAAGTGGTCTAATAATTGCCTCAAGACAAGGAGGCATCCTACCTTCCCTCAGAGATGCGTTTATAATCTCTACCAGGCCCTCTACAACAAACCCCCTGCCAGATAATATAAGCCATGTCAGACAAGGGTCAAGAGAACAGGTGGTAGGCTGCACCATTCCAATCAGCTTGTCCACATCCTCAGGAGTCACAAACTGGAACCTATCCAACCTAATCACACAAGAGGAGTCGCTGGACACCTCCACATCAGACACTGAGGTAATGGTGGAGACAGAGTCTAAGTCGGCCCGAATAGGAGAGATTTCCCCCACAAAGAATTCATTAAACACATCACAACGGGCAATCAATGGTTCCAGATTCTGATTCAAGGGAGGAGGGGCACTCACTAGCCTTCTCACAACCCTGAACAACTCCGCCGGATGTGAACTTGCGGATGCAATATGGGCAGAAAATAATCACTTCTTTGCAGCACATATGTCCTGAGCATAGGTCTTCAAATGGGCTCTATGTTGCAATCTGTCGGATTCAAGCCTAGTCTTTCTCCACTTGCGCTGCAGTCATCTACCTTGCTGCTTCAGCACCTGTAGTTCTTCCGTATACCAAGGGGCCAATTTTGAAGCCGATCAGAGAGGACGCTTAGGAGCAATCATGTCTACTGCCCCAGTGAGTTTGCTGTTCCAATTCTCCACCAGGGCATCAACAGGATCACCAGCAGAGCCAACACTAAATCCCTCGAAGGCTTCTTGAAATCCTATTGGATCCAATAACCTTGGATCCAATAACCTTCTTGGGCGGATCATCCTAATAGGTCCCTCGCCCCTGCGAAGGTGGGAAGTGATTATGAGTCCGACCTTAACCAGATGGTGGTCCATCCATGACAATGGGGAAATCACAGGAGTCCCCACCCATGGAACACCACCCTGATCAGAGTGAAAGACCAATCAAGCGTGTGACCAGCAATGTGCGTCAGACCCGAGACCACTTGGGATAGGCCCATAGTCATCATGGCCGCTGTGAACTCCTAAGCCGCCCCGGACAAATCGGTCCCAAAGTGAACATTGAAGTCCCCCAGCACCACAAGCCTGGGGGACTCCAACACCAAGTCTGAGACCAAGTCCATCAGCTCAGTTAGGGACTCCGTTGAGCAGCGGGGTGATCGGTACACCAACAGAAGTCCCAGACTTAAGTACACACATTCAATATGCTCTGATACTCTAACAGGGATCCTGGTAAGGGAAAGGTTATTCTTATAGACCACAGCCACTCCACCTCCCCGCCCACGGTCCCTCACCCACTTCTCAACAAAGTAGCCTGGAGAAAGAAGCTGAAGTGTGCAACAGTTTAGTATTCTACTGCCAAAATGCCCAAGACTAGTTCTGCTTTGTAATATGTCCATTAATTAGTAATCAGAATAATGAATCAGATACCACTTTCTCAGGAACATAGATATTAACAAATTAAATCTAGCACTGCATTGGAGGCATGGAAGATATCCCACCTCCACTAAACACTAAATATTCCCATATTTAGGACTGAGACCACCGTGATGCTGCTTTGTTATTCCTTGTATTTTTCATTTCTTGTTAGAGTATGTGAAACAAATTGACAAAAGCGACCACATGTTCCTTACAACAACACTGCTTCAAGAGGAGAACTCATTATTAGCACCTACTAAAATGTAACTAAAGTGCTGGCTTTCATATACACATTGCACACCAGGAATTAGCATTCAACTTATTTTCATAATAACACAAGATAATTTTTTTTTATAATACACATTTTATTTCTGAAGGAAGCTGCTTGGGGTATGTGATTTACAGAGGCTGCCTCACAAAGCTGTGTTCTTCTGTGCACTGTGAGTTCCTTTCAGGAAGCAAATAATATTTTATGTTATCAAACAGTCATAAAACAGGCCATCATAAACCTAACTGGCGCTGTTAGCTAATCAGAATCATTCTTCCATGGATTACATTTTCAGATAATGCTATAGTAAACTGCATAGTTTATTGCTTTTGAATCTCCGTAGATATTATTTCCTCTGTGATGTACTAAAAGGAGCCATAAATACTCACTGCAGGAACAAGCTGCTAATGTGAAAGGGTTGTACCCTCCTCCATATGTTAAATATTGAGTTTATTTTTATCATTTGAGCCACACTTAAATTGGATAGGAAACACAGACTAAGGCTTGTTCTGTGTCTGAGCAATGTGAGCTCGAGAAACCTATATGCAAAAGGTCGTGGCATGCAGGTTATAGCAAATATGATAATTTAAGGTAGCTACATATTCACACCTGCATTCATGAGGACAACCAGTCTGGAAAGAACCAGTCGCCTAGGCTGGGAACAGAAGAGGAATGCAAATGAAATGACCTGCACCATGTTGCTCATTTCAGCCAGCTTGAACTGTCTGGAGACAAGTTTGGATGCAGTTGAGAATGCACACCCCCACCCAGGGCCACTAGGTGCCGTACATGACTAGTTGCATATAACTAGAGCTCATCTCCCTCTCCTGTCTCTTCACATAGGAGAAAAGAGGAGCTGGAAAGGGAACAATTTCTAAAATTTCTAAAGCCAAAAGAAACGAGAAACTTCTCTGGGAAGGTTCTCAAAGCTTGACACACCCTTCTGGAATGATCTTGATCATTGTCAAAACTCAGTCCATCTTTCCGTCTCCTGGGAAGAGTCCCAATTAGTATCAAGGGAAAAGCAATCAAACCAAGTTCCCATGTACTAGAGGTTCCGGTCTCTAGACTCTCACCACCCAGAACAAGGTAGAATCATGGGGAGTGGCATAATGGCAAGGTTCTGTCAGAATCTTTTGCTCTATCTCTTGTTTATTTGCTCCCAAACATTCCAATGTGGAAATGGAATTTAGAACATTGAGAGCAACAGCCAAAAAACTGCAAGTGGGAGCCATGTTAAAGCTCACTTTCACTTCCCACACATGCCAGCCATCTGTTTTACTGGCAAATCCAACACTTATGTAGCATTCTAACATGAACCTATATTAAAAGTGATGTGAGCAAGAAAAGAAAAAGAGAAAAACCTCTCTCTCTGGAAGAACTGGATTCAGATTTCCTGCAAAAATACCTTAAATAAGCAAGAGTCTTGACATGTTTCTTTGCAAGTCCTCTTTAAGACATTTTAAATACTGAACTGGTGCCATCATTTCCCGTACTGTCAACCTGTATTTAATACATTATTAGACCCTTTACTACTGCTACATTTTCATTCTAATAAATGTCAAGGCATCCAATTACTAGAAATTTAAATATTTGTACAAAGAGTTCTTTATAACATGAGCACACAGTGCAGGTATCTGAACAGCTCTGCAATTAAGGAACCTGAGATAAGTCACTTAAGGCAATAATTCACAGTGCACTAATAAAACTGATTTTTCTTATCAAATATCACTTCATTTATTACATTAAAAAATAGCCTGCATCTTTTTGACCACTTGGAAATAATTATCAGCTTCTCAGGTATACACATGAGAATCAGGGTGCTGGGCAATATTAAATTCTAGAGAAGGGAGCCTATTTAGTGTCATTGCATCACTGTGTTAACTAAACTAGCCCTCATCTTAGGCTTTTCTCATCCAGCTTCCCCAATTATATATCCGCTTGATTAGCAGCAAACTGCCACATTCCCAGTGATCGCTAGGAAGAGTGCAATGGAAGATAGTAACAATGTAGTGGAGGTCTGATTGCATGGGAATAATAGATTCAGAACTTATTATATTCCTGTGAATTTGTTACCAATGGGCCAGTATTGGAAGACTGTTTTCTCAAATGTTTGTAAATATCCCACAGTATCATCTATAGAGATGGGTAAGCTCTCCTTTCCTCTTCTTATAATTCATTTAGGAGTAGGTGTTCTTGTTTATGTTTTCTTGGAGCACACTCAGAAAAATCTTAGGACTGGGAGAGCATGTCCTAATCCTCACCACCAGTTCCCAGCCCCTTTCAAGCAAACATACTCATTATAAGTTCCAAAGCTTTTGAGCCCCATTCATTGAGTCAATGGCATTCATCTACAAATCCCATGCTCCCTGGCAGGAAACAATGAACCAGAGTATAGTCATGAATATCCAGTTTAACAGGCCTCTCCTCTCTTCAGCACGTTTTCCATGCTTTTGGCTCCTCCCTGCTTGGCAAAGTTCAATTGACTTGTGGATAATGTATATCTGCATACCTAATACTTTGAAGAAAAATCAAATGACATTCTTTCCTTACAGGGTTCATATCTCTTCTCCAATCCTCCTCAATATTCTGAGTGAAGGGGGCTATTCTGATGATCTGCAAAAATCGGGCTAGGAGAGCCTAGCCCGATTTTTGCAGATCATCAGAACCACTGGGCTCAGCTGCGAGCCCGGTGGTTCTAGAGCGGGTAGCCTGCTCAAGAACCCCAGCCCCCAAACCAGGTTTGCTCTGTAAACCTGGTTTTCAAAATCGTAAGTAGCCACAGCGCAGCTTCGCGCCACACCTACTCATGAGTAGACCCCCGGAGGGAGGTGAAAAGCCACCTCCTGACTCCAGGGGTCTCCCCAGGATGCCCTGTGCACTCACACAGGGCATACTGGGGCTTCCAGGGGCTTCTCAGAGCCAGCAATCGTGTGGGCGGACAATCCGGCCGCCCAGTGCTCCCTCTCCGCTCGTGAACAGGGGGAGCGGGCTCAGCCCGCTCTCCCTGCTCACCCTGCAGAATTGGGTCTCACGGATCGTGAGACCCGGCTCAAGTTGTATTTCTAGTACTTAGGCAACAGAGATGAATTCCCTTACCACATTCAGACTGATAGCAAGGAGCACAGACTACCGTATTTATCCGAGTTGAAGACAACTCTGAATTTAAGATGGCCCCTCCTTAAAAAGTAGAAATTAAATACACTTATACCTGCATTAACAATAAAGGTACAGGACTCTGAATTTAAGACAACCTCCTGATTTCTAATATCAAAAAAATGGAGAAAACACCTAGAATTGGATTCAAGTAAATACAGTAGTGTGTATGTGCAACCAGTTTGGAGGCTTTTTTTGAGGGGAAGCAGACAATCATTTTAAAAACCTACAATTTTCCTGAATAGGTTCGGGGTTTGGAGGAACCCACTCTGACCTTCTCCCAAATGGACTACCCAGCACATCTGCATGTAGTGTGCTTCAAAAAAGTTTAAAAAGAGGGGAACATTTTTAAAATTGCATTTTTTTTAAAAAAGGAAACCTTTTATTCAAAATTATTATATACAGAGAATTTTTTTAAAGCATCATGTTTACAAATGATTAACACCTAAATATCAAGATTTTAAATATTAATAAAATGCCATTAATTTAAAAATTTTATTTATTTATTTATTTATTTATTTATTTATTTATTCAATTTCTATACTGCCCTTCCAAAATGGCTCAGGGTGATTTACTTTAAAACAAAACAATTAAAACTAATTAACAGTTAAAAATATAAATTATAAAACCCCATAAAACAATAACTATTCAAACATTCAAAATAGTTTTAAAACCAGGTTACAACATTAAAACTATTTCCAACAATTTCAAAACCCTGGAAGGCCAGGCCAAACAGTTTTGAGGGCTCTCCCGAAATCCAATAAAGAATTCAAATTGTGGAATTTTGGGAGTGCATTCCACAGCGCAGGAGTGGATACAGTGCAGGCCCGCCTCTTGAGTTGCCACCAAGTGTTGGTGGTAACTGAAGATAGACCCCCACAGATGATCTTAACTTGCAGTGAGGATCATGCAGAAGAAGGTGCTCTGTAAGATAACCTGGACCTAAGCCATTCAGGGCTTCAAATACAAAGTGCAATAACCTGCACTTTGTATTTTGCCCAGAAACATATCGGCAGCCAGTGCGACTGTTTCAAAACAGGCATAATATGGTCTCTCCGGGTTGCCCCAGAGAGCAATCTGGCAGCTGCATTTTGAACTAACTGAAGTTTCCGAACTACATACAAAGGCAGCCCCAAGTAGAGTGCATTGCAGTAGTCCAGCCTGGAGGTTACCAGCTGGTGCACCACTGTTTTGAGGATGCAGCTGTCGAATCAGCCGAAGCTGATAGAAAAGCACTCCTGGCCATAGCCTCTACCTGAGATACCAGGGTAAAGCCTGGGTCCAGGAGTACTCCCAAGCTGTGTACATGCTCCTTCCAGGGGAGTGTAACCTCATCCAGCACAGGATATAAATATATGTCTTATTCAAACCTTTGCTACAGGATAATATTAGTCCTATTTAGGCTGTGTACACAAGCAGCCCAACCCAGGCTCGTGTGCAGTAATGGGATCAATCCCAATCCTGCCTCCCCTGGAAGCCTGGGTTTTTAGCCTGGCCTTTAACCTGGGTTAGAGGGTTAACCTGGGATCTCTAACCCAGATCTAGGATCATGTGTATACTTGGGCTACAGAGCCAAGCACCTAGAGGACCTGGCTTGTGGGGGAATCCCTCAATGAGTCATGCAGCTCGTGGAGGAATCTTAAGAATCCAGGAATCTTAGGATTCCAGGAGGCCAGGACTTTTCTCGGCCTCTCCAGAGAAAATGAGAAATTGTGCAGGTTTGTGGCCACACGCTAAAAGGGAGACTAAAGATAGTCTGGGGTGGAGATAAATTCAACCCTGCCTTCCCCCCAGCCATCATGGTTATGAGAATGACCTTATTATACATGAATTCAGATGTCTGCATGCCCGTACATGCTTTTGTGTGAATGACCTATCTGCATTCATTTTAAAAGTGAACCTTGGTACAGGTTGCTCAGATGCATGTTACAGATAGGAAGTGTATTGCTGTCCCTGTGTTCAATACAAAGTGTGAATGACTGTACCTGTGTACAGATGTGTACTGATGTACACTGTACACAGATTTTGCGAGTGTTGAACGTAGCATGCGAATAGGGCTAGTGCCCTGGTGATATCAAAATAATTAATTTAACTAGAATTAACATTGCTGAACTCTTTTATAGCCACTCATTTTTCTAGAGATCTGTTCTCATTTCCAGCACGTAGCAAATATTAGCCTCACAGTCACAGATGCCGCTAACATGATACTTGTGTATATATGGGTCCTGTGTTTTGTGCATAGTTAACAAGATGGACCAGAGGATATGATGTTAACAATATGGACCAGAGGATACCAACTATTTGTATCTCAACAACTTCTTTGATATCAGTAGCAACCATATTTCAAAACTCACACCTGATACACAACCACCATAAATGCTAAAAATCTGTTATCTCTTGCAGAATACTAGCAACAACCAATATTAATCTCGTAACTTGTATACTGCTATCAAAAAGATAAATGCTATTGCATGGCCATCTTGTAACAATTTTCTCTACTATTAAGGGCTATTGAAACTGAGAACATTTTCAAGAATAGAAATTGCTTTATCTTATATGATATTTCCATTTGCAAATCTCTGTTCCATTGGCCATATAAAAATAATGCCACTCCACAACAAGGTCACAAAGAATACAACATATTTTAGACAATACTTTTTTGTTCTCCATGGAAACTAATTTTTTGAATCCCATTATTACTCAGGGTATATTAAACTTCCTTTTCTCCAGCAGCAAGAAATATTTAGTTTGGAGATACTGCTTACTCCCATGTTATTAATACTTTCACCAAATAACAAGAGCATATCCTTTTTTACTAATTATGGTAGTAATCCATTCTGTTTATCTCCATATTCTAAAATCACCAATGTGCTGTTATAAATTAAAGTGTTCATAATGAGCAACATGATCCTTAGGTGACATAGCTACTGGGACACTAAAGTCAAATTCAGAGGCCAGTCTGAATCCTCTGAAGTTAGGGGCACAATGACCGGAGACAGGACCTTTTGATTCTTCACCTTGGCTTTGGATGGTTCTTCCCACCTGGCACCTGTTCTTGAAGTCTTTACGGCATTAGGCATGGATCTTTTTTCTTTTGTCAGGCTTACTTTGACCTCCATACCTTGACTGAGAGTCATTGTAGTGTAGCAGTTAAAGAGTTGGGCTTAGTCTGGGAAGAGTGGGTGTCGAATCCAGGGGTGTATCTAGGGGTAGGGCAGGCAGGGCAAGTGCCCTGGGCGCCACTTGAAGGGGGGCGCCATTTTGTCAAATTAATTTTTTTTAAAAAATGGCTGCCAAAAACAAAATGGCCACCGTGCATGTTCAAATGGCCTCTGTGAGGCCCTAGGTCATGCCAGGTCTTGCAGAGGCCATTTGAGCATGCACGGTGGCCATTTTGTTTTCAGTGGCTATTTAAAAAAAAGATTTTTTTAAATGGCCACTGCACATGCTCAAATGGTCCCTGCAAGGCCCTAGAAGCCAGTGAGGGGAGGAGGAACCTTTGCAAACCGCCCCAGCCTTTAGGAAGCCCCCCGAAGGGGCTACAGGTAAAAAAATAATAATATATAATATAAGTCACTGTACTCATATATAATATATAATAATATATAACATAAGTCACTGTACTCACAATATTCAGATTGGCACTATGTACAGAGAATCAGGGCTTGTGAATACTGAGCTGATGCTTATGAGCTAGGATTGTATTCATTTGCTCTTACTTTGCTTCTTGTGATAAGTGAGTTAAATGTGATGTCTTGCTAATATGGCTATTAATGGTGAATTTGTCTTTGAATCAGTGTGAAATCCTTAATATTAAGGCCCACTGGGAGTTTCTTGCTCTCATTTGAACTGTCTTTCTGAAAGACTAGAATATATTCCAAGCAGTGACACAGTTTACTCTGCATATCCTTTAATTATTTACAGAGTATCTGGGAAAAGTCAAAACCTCCATTTATTTTTAAAACTTATGTAATGGTGATGCTACAATACATAGTAGAGAATTAGACAGGCACTTCTGTTTAGTTTTCCAAGTACACCTCCACATAGTATTTGGGTATTTCATGAGCCCCAGCATACTGAAATTTGTAGTTTTCCATCATTTTTTGATCTGGCTAAGTCCACTGCTAAAATAGTTTTTGAAATATTAAAAGATTAACGAGCCTGACTTGTATTTTTCAGCTGATATTATGGTAAAGTTATCTCAAAGTTGGGTGTCAGATGCTTGGACAGGGGGCGCAATGTCAGTGTTTGCCCTAGGCCCTATTTTCCCTAGATACGCCTCTGGTCGAATCTCTGCTTCAGCTGCAAAGCTCACTGGATGATCTTGGACAACAGGCTTTTACTCAGCCTAACCCACTTCACTGGCCTGTCATGAAGATAAAAAGCAGAAACCCCACCCATGTTTGCCACTTTGAATTCCTTAGTGGAAGGAAGAGTGGGATACAAATGTGAATGCTTTGCTTGTGCTTTTATGCAGATAATCTTGTTGTGTTTGTCTTGATATTAAATGATGGTTTTTAACTGCTTGATATCTGTGAGCAGACATACCAAAGACATGCTCTGGGAGCAGACATACCCAAAGATGAAATAGCTTTTTCATTCTTCTACATATCCCATACTACAAGCACTGAGTAATAATGAAATGATCTACTGTATAATAAAGTTTTCTTAGTGTTTTTTTTTTTAAATATCCATGTTTGCACCTTTAACAAATGATTACTAGTGTCTTGTTCAGAGGGGAAAAGGAAAATAGTTTTTTAAAGAATAAGTATAGTATATTACGTTTGGTATCCCATGTCCCCTTACCCTCCAGAGATCCTATGTTTATTTATTTATTTATTTATTTATTACATTTTATATCCCACTCTTCCTCCAAGGAACCCAGAACAGTGTACTACATACTTAAGTTTCTCCTCACAACAACCCTGTGAAGTAGGTTAGGCTGAGAGAGAAGTGACTGGCCCAGAGTCACCCAGCTAGTATCACGGCTGAATGGGGATTTGAACTCGGGTCTCCCCGGTCCTAGTCCAGCACTCTAACCACTACACCACACTGGCTCTCTTGTTCTATGCTAACTCTCAGATTCTTGTCTTTACAAATAACCCTAGAAATTATATTCTGCCATTATGGTAACTTCCCCCCCACCCATGCTAAGACATTTGTGGAACAAAAATAGATCATTTTAGGTAAAATATATTTATTCTTCCAAGGAAAGGATTAAATTGGGCCATGTGAACACATATCCTGTTGTGTCTTCTTAAGTAATGGTGTATAATAAGTTTTAAATTAATTATGATTATCAATATTGACTCGCAGAGATCAAATAAGTTCTTTGCTCTAATTAAATTTTCTAACAGGAGATTCAAATTGTAGATAACCTGGCATTTAGGTAGTTAAATTTCTCTACTTGTGTGCACATATACTTCATGATTTAAAAATAAAGAGATAGAATGGAAAATTCTTCCTTATGTTCTGTCTGTCTTGTTCCCCATGGATCTTTCTCAAGAGAGTAGAAAAAATAGTAGTAAAACCTGGTCAAAGTTCTGTTTATTGCCAAGGGTGGGGAAGTTGAACATTCTGAAGATTCTTTTCCATGTGACTTTGTAGTACCATTGCAGCCTTTCTTTTTAGAGTTTGTCATTTGCAGTTTGAATGCTGATGAAGTTTAATGATAAGGAAAAGTAAACATGTCTCCATTATCTCTTTGAACAGCTGTTAGCTGAACAGGAGCCAAGGAAAATGTGGGAATACATTGCACTTTTCATTTTTGGAAACATGTCTGCAGAATTTATTGTTATTGTGTGAAACATAGGTTCCTTACTGTTTTTTTAAAAAACCCTGGATGCTAAGCTTTTATTAATTTCTGCAGGACATTGGTTAGGCTATAGTAGATGTATTGGTAAATATCATATAACCTTTATTTTAAATGTATCTATAATATACAGTGATTTCCAAAATGTCAGTGCCTAGACATCAATGGATAGGGAAGGAGTTTTATCCTTTTCCTTTACAGGAAAAGGAGGGCAAAAAGTGCATATATAAAGATTAACAGATTCCTCCCCCACCTCCAAAATATGCTGCAGATAATAAAATAAGGATGTGGATTAATCCAGATAACATTCCATAATCTAGCATACCTCTGTGTTTTCTCATTTATAGAGGTGCAAACAAAAGATGTGTAGTGTTGCATTACCCATCTCACTTGGCAAAACTATGGTGTGGCCACACTTGTAGTACTGCATGCAGTTCTGGTCACCATACCTTAAGAAGGCCATTGTAGAATGGGAGAAGAGGACAGCCAAGATGATCAGGGGCCTTGAGCACCTTCACCATGAGGCAAGGCTACAACAACGGGGCTTTTTACTTTAGAAAAAAGGTGACTGAGGGAAGACATGATAGAAGTCTATAAAATCATGCATGGCATGGAGAAAGTTGATAGAGAGAACGCCCCCCCCCCGCCCCGCATAGCACTAGAACCAGGAGTCATCCCATGAAACTGATTGCCAAGAAAGTTAGGACCAACAACAGGTGTACTTTTTCACACTGCACATAATCAACTTGTGGAATTCTCTGCCACAAGATATGATGACAGCCAACAACATGGATGGCTTTAGGAGGGATTTGGGTAAATTCATGGAGGAGAGGTCTATCAATGGCTACTAGTTTGAGGGCTATAGGCCACCTCCAGCTTCAGAGGCAGGATGCCTCTGAATACCAGTTACAGGGGAGTAACAGCAGGAGAGGGGGGATGCCTTCATCTCCTGCCTGTGGGCTTCCCAGTGGCACTTGGTGGGTCAGTGTGAAACAGTATGCAGGGCTGTTCTTCTGTTCTTATGTCTTACACTTCCTCCTCATGATCATTTTAAATGTAGTTTACATTACTCATCTTCTGTTCCAAGATGGCGGCGCGTTTAGACGCTGCGGCTGAGAGCTCCTCGAGCTCCTCGATTTGGAGACGGGGTTTTTTCGGTCGGGTTATTTATAGTCGTCAGGAAATGTTGTCTTTTAGGAGTAGGAAGGGAAACTGCGGAAACTGTGTTACGAGGGAGCTTTTGTGGGCTTGTAAGATTCCAGAAATCATAAATTACTGGAGCTGGAGGAGGAGGAGGAGGAGAAGGAGAGAGCGAAAGCAGAAAAGAGGCGGCAGAGGACGAGGTCTAATGAGAGCGAAGAAAATGGCAAGGAAACAATGACATAAATCAACACTCCAAAATATCTTTTACTCCAACGTGAGGTCATTGGTAAACAAACTTGATGAATGGAGGCTGCGGGTTGGAGTTGAAGAAGATATCCGAGATTGCTGTGTGCTGCTGCTTACAGAGACACGGCTTAATTCATTTATACCAGATACAGCCATTGAAGGCTACACAGTATACCGGTGTGACAGGGAATTCCAACAAGAAACAAGGTGGAGGTGTGTGTATTTATGTAAACCACAAATGGTGTACAAACTCTGTTAGGTTGGAGAGCCATTGTTCCCCGGATGTGGAGTTCTTAATGATTAAATGTCGACCCTTCTATCTCCCCCGGGAATTTACAGCAGTAATTTTAACGGTGGTGTATGTGGCACCAACTGCAAATGCACATGTGGCTATGGGTATTCTGTATGAAAACATCAATAGCAGACTGAGTAAATACCCAGAGGCAGTGCAGATTATTGCTGTATGATTTCAATCATACAGACTTGAAGGCAGTATTCCCAAATTTTTACCAGCACATTAAGTGTGCAACAAGGGGGGGAAATATGCTTGACAAGGTGTATACGAACATTAAACGGGCATATGAGGTTAAGCCCCTGGCACACCTTGGCAGGTCAGATCATGTGTCCCTGCTTTTGACATCAGCATACACACCCCTTAGGAAGCAAGCCCCGATATCAACACGTACTATTACAGTGTGGCCTGAGGGGGCCTCTCAACAGTTGCAGGACTGTTTTCAGGAGACTGATTGGAATGTGTTTGACCATCAAGATTTGGAGATTTATACGTCAATGGTTTTGGACTATATTAAATTTTGTACAGCCAACGTCACCAGGGAAAAGCATGTAAAGATGTATCCCAACAGGAAGCCCTGGATGACAGGGGAAGTTCGGGGGCTGTTGAAGGCCAGGAATTCTGCTTTTAGAACTGGAGACCGGGTATTGTATGGTATAGAAAGGGCGAATCTGAAGAGGGGTATTAAGAAGGCAAAAGCTGTGTATAGGGGGAAAATTGAGAACCACATGAGCAGTCATGACACCAGACAAGTGTGGCAGGGGGTTCAGCAACTTATTGGCTATAGATCTAATGGTCCACCAACTGTAGAGAGCAGTGCCTCCTTGGTGGGGGAGCTGAATACCTTTTTTGCCCGGTTTGAGGTGACACCGGCAGTGGTTCCAGCAGTGCTGCCAGAGTCACCGCCCTTACTCCCCGAGGGGAACGTTGTTAGGGTGGAAGAGGGGGAAGTGAGATGGACACTGAAGGAAATAAATACGAGGAAGGCTATGGGCCCCGACGGAGTGGTTGGTAGGGCGCTGAGAGACTGCTCGGAACAACTGGCTGAAATCTTTATGAAGATTTTTAATCGATCTTTGGCCCAAGCTACTGTTCCACCTTGCTTGAAATCCTCTACTATTATACCTCTACCAAAAAAATCTAACATAGACAGTCTGAGTTACTTTTGTCCTGTGGCGCTTACACCCATTATAATGAAATGTTTTGAGAAATTGGTGCAAAATCGTATTATGGCTTGTCTGCTGGTTGGACTTGACTCCGGTCAATTTGCATATAAGAAGAAGAGATCCACGGAGGATGCTGTGGCTATGGCCCTACACACCGTCCTGACCCACCTGGAGAAACAAGGGAGCTATGCAAGATTGCTTTTTGTTGACTTTAGCTCTGCATTTAATACTATTCTTCCATATAGATTGGTGCCCAAATTATTAGATCTGGGGCTTCCACCGTGCTTATGTAGGTGGATATTAGACTTTTTATCAGATCGTTCTCAACGGGTTAGGATGCGTTCCCATGTCTCAGCGGATCTCAGTATAAATACGGGGACGCCGCAGGGGTGCATGTTGAGCCCACTTTTGTACACGCTTTACACATATGACTGTGTTCCCAACTACCCCAGCAATAAGATCATTAAGTTTGCAGACGACACAACTGTGATTGGTCTGATTACTGCTGGAGAAGGGGAGTCGGCCTACAGGAAGGAAGTGGAGCGGCTGACAGAGTGGTGTGGGGAGAATAACTTATTCCTCAATTTAAAGAAAACAAAGGAGATCATTGTGGATTTTAGGAAATGCAATTCAAATATTCAGCAACTCATTATTGAAGGGATTTGTGTGGAACGGGTTTCGGTGTTTAGATTTCTGGGAATGGAGTTGAGAGATTATCTGACATGGGGAGCAAACACCAAAGATTTGGTGAAGAGAGCACAGCGGAGATTATACTTCTCGAGGACTCTCAGGAAGAATAGTCTTTCAAATAATCTACTGCTGATGTTCTACCACTGTACCATAGAGAGTGTGTTAACCTATGGAATCTGTGTGTGGTTTGGGAGCTGCACAGTCAGGGAAAGAGCATTGCTGTCCAAGGTTGTTAAGACTGCGGAGAGAATAATTGGGTGTACTCTTCCCACTTTAGACCAAATTTATGCCACCAGGAGTTTTAACAAAGTGGTAGAGATAGTGCAGGATCCCACGCACCCTGGAAATGATCTCTTTCAGCTTCTGCCTTCGAGAAGGAGGTACAGGGTCATAAAAGCCAGGACCAGCCGCTTGAGAAATAGTTTCTATCCAAAAGCGGTGTTAGCTCTGAACGCAGCAAAATACAGTTTCTGATGGGGTTTTTGTTTTCAGTTTTTTAGAGGTTTTTTTAGAGCAATGGTTATATGGGGGGTGGTATTTTGGGATATATTTAGTTATTTCTTGTTAGGTCCTGTAGAGGTTGCTGTAGATTCTTTCAATCTCGTTGTTCTAAACAGGACAATGACAATAAAGATTTATCGTATTATCGTATTGCAATCCTACCACTGCATCCCAACCACAACTTCTTGTCCTGCATAGTGCTGAAGCATAATTTCTCTAGACATAGCCCAATCTTGTAACGAGGTCTTTTTCCTCCCTCCGTCACTCTGTTTTTGAAAAAATTGGGACTCTTCAGTCCCCTTTGTTTCAGCTTCTTATATTTCAGGCTGCCTGATTGGTATTTACAGTCAGTTATGGCCATAAGTAACAAATGTCATCTAGGCAACACTGCTCCCTATCCCTGGGATATACTGTCAGTTCTGTGCGGTTTGGAGACAGAAATTTAATGTATTTACCCAAATATGTTTTGGGGCCTGTAAATCCTATCAGCAATACAAGGCTCCCACTCTCCTTGGATTCTCGATGTCCCTTTTAGAGCTCATTAGAAACTAAAGATTCTAACACCTATATGTATGTTGCCTCCACTTGCTGGATATGTTGCTGCCATATATAGTATAGAATACAATATGTTATGAAATTTAACACCGCTCTGTATTAATTACATAATTTTGATGTTTTGCTACCTTTATACTCAGTGTCATTCTGTTATTAGTGTTGACAAACTTTTATATATAGTTTTATGTTCGTAGTTTTAACTTCTAGCCTTTTCTACTTATTATACTAAGTAATTGTATAGATACTTTTTATTATTTTAGAGGAGTAGATTGTTTGAACTGTTTTTGTCTATTTTGCTGTTATGCTGGTCAAAACCGAAATAAAGACTATGCTATGCTATGCTCAATGTCCCTACTTATTATGGTGCTTCTCCCTCTGTCTTGATATCACACCTGTTATCTTCTCCTGGAAGTTTTTCACATGGGGCTTTTAAAGCCCTTTAACTTTCATCTCCTTCGGAATGGAGAGGGTGCATCAACATATCAGCCAGATTTACCCTGAAGGCCTTGTGAGTTATTGGGGAGAAGTTCACACACAATTCGGGTTTTTCACAGTGTGTTAGAGTGTAGCCCAATTTATATACAGGGTAAAAAAATCCACTATTTGTGTTGTTGTTGCGGGGGGCGGTGGGACAACTTTGAGTTTGCAATAAAGCCTCCCCGTAAACTCGCAGTAAAGCCTCTTGTATGTAGAAGTCCCTGTGGCAGCATAGGAAATACGGGCAGGAGCTAAGAAACCTGACCCATACTTCCTGAGAAAGCATGCCAGATATGGTAGCACACTTCTCACTATCTTTCTTTCAGACTGCAAGAAAAACTACGAGTCTTAGGAATTATCTATACAAGCATGTGTACTCTCTCTCTGTCTCTCTCTCTCTCATATCACACTGTTCAAAATGTAGCTTGTTCTGTTCTAGTTAACACTGCCTCTGATTGACTCCAGCACATCTTACAAGAACTTCCAAAATTTAGAAACCCCAAATTGATACTAGAAAATATGTTCACACCAAGATTCTCAGACATGATAATGCCCAACGTAGCATTATGGCAAGAGGCTGTTAGAAACTGTAGCTTTAGTCTTCCATTATGAGCTGAAAATCTCTCGGTCCTCTCTGCTCAGTAGATAGGGATGCTCACTGGGTTTTGTGCATGTATCTCCTTTTTTCTTTTCTTTTGCATGTCTGTCATTTGTAAAGATAGAAACCATTCTCAACATACAAGTCAGTGCTTTATCTGTTTGAAATATTTTGAAATCATAGTAGCTGTGTCCTTTCAAGGCTCAGGAATAAACACAGCTTTGTGCAAGTATCCTAGTGGTTAAGGGCCCTGAAAAGATACTCATCAAAGTGGGTGAGGGCTGACAGAGTGGAAATGAATCCAAATGGAATTGCTACTTGGTCAGTCCTGGAAGATGAAGCCCATGGTTGGGCTGGAAGTTTAGGGGAAGAATGGCAGTTCAATCCCCAGATATCAAAGCAAAATCAGTTTGGTGAGAAAGCAGCAAAGCAAGAGGTCTTGAGACAGTTCTTTAGTATTGAAGGACTACAAGGATTTATTTAAAGAAAAGGTTATAAACAAATGTGAAAAGGCCTGCAGCTTAATTTCAGCTGTAGCTCATGGCTGAAGAGAGAGACCAAAACACTGGAAGAACAAAGAAGGGAGGAGACCAGCACTTTTATCCATGACCCTAACCCCTGCCCACGCTCCAGGGTCACTATGAGACATTGCAGCTGAGAGCTGATGCTGCCAGGGTCCTAGCTCCAACAGGAAGAACACAGGTCTAACAAGTGGTCTAGGGCAAAGAGAGAACAGACAGGGTTCAATCCTGGATTCAGTCTTTCAGACTTGATCTGAAAGGGCAGCCAGAAGCAATTCTTTCAGGACCCTGGACAGAGCCCAAGGTTCTTAAGATTTTTTCTGATAATTGCTCGTCCTAGCGTCCCAGGGACCTAACTATCCCTCTCAGGTTCTGACCCCTTTCTGAAAAGTGAAGACCTAAAATGGCAGCCTTCTGGTCTGGAGCCTAGAATTTAATTACCTCTCTGCATGTTCTTGCTGGGCAATGTTGTGTGGCTCACTGGAGTGTGAGGCCCTGGAGACTGAGGACTGGGACTCCTTGTTAAAATTCAGTTCAAGGACTGCAGGATCTCGGGTATACTTGGAAAAGAATATTCTCCAATGTGTTTAATAGTATGGATAGAATAATTCTCAAAAATATTCTTTTTAATTCTAATTAATGTTTTGGCAAATATTCTTTCCAAGTCTAATCTGGGGGTCCTGCCTCAGGAATTTTGGGAGGCGGTCTTCTTGAGCTTGTGTCTCAGTTTTCACCATTGGCCCCTTACCCTCTGTGTACATGTTCAGGTTGTTGCTGGAAGTCATGACAGTATTGATGAGGGATCCGGTGCTCTCAGTAATTCTACCTGCTGTCAATGGGGTGCTAGATCCTGTGAGAAAACTGGCTAGACAAATCTTGTATCAATCATGTCTGATATGAAGGCTGCATCTCTTCTTGGAAAATGGGACATTGTTGCCATAATTCACACTTTTATAATCTCAAGGACAGCTTGTATTAATGCACTCTAACTCAGGGGTTGATCTTGAAGATTGTTGCTGAATGGTGCAGAGAGGTGGGATCATATACAATGTATCTTTCAGCAGCTGCACTGGCTACCCATATACTTCAGGTCCTTTTCGTGATACTGTCCCCCATAGTGTGCATCCCACAATGATTGTGGTCTATACACTACATACACCACAAAGATGTTGATCCTCATGGTGTGTATGCCACTCCCTTCAAAATCATTTAGTACAACTTACCAACAGCATTTTCATGTATGTAGATCACAGGTAGACAATATATTAAATGAGGGTCTCAATGTGGGGATGTGAAACTCTATGGGAGTTTTGATTCCCAGGAAGACAGGAACATACAGAACCACTTTCAATGTGATAACCTCAGCGCTTTGGCATTCACTTTTCAGTAAAGACTGACATGTTTTTTCTTGGTTTCTTGAGAAAGGGAGATAATTTATATCTTTTAAAATTTATAAGTAACTCTTGATTTAAGGATGAATATGTCACAGTCTTCTGAATCGATCTAACAGACTCATCTTGAGTAGCCAGTCTGACATTATTTTACCAAAAATGCATTACTCTCAGCTCATAACAAACCACCTGGAGTGTTGCTTTGTATTGCCAACAATTTTCTTAACAATTAGGAACTGTCTCAACATTATGTGAAATAAAGTTGTCAAGTCCCCATAATGCTGCCCATATAATAGTACCAGTTCAATCTTGGTTCCATAAGAATTTCAAGCCTGCTGTCCATGTTGCTCTTCATGTTCTATTAAAAAAAACCCCTAATATACCATTTATTGCCTATTTTGCTATTACTGGAATTACTGGCTGAATTATAAACAACACAGAGTTGCTCCCATTCTCTTTAACATCTACATGAAGCCACTGAGCCTGGTCATCTGTCAGTTTGGGCTAGGTTTTCATCAATATGATGATGGCACTCAGCTTATATCTCTACCCCTGGCCAAACAGGTGATGCCGTCCATGTGCTGGCTCAGTGCCTAGAGGGGGTCAGGACCTGGATGGGCCAAAACAAGCTCAGGCTTAATCCCTCCAAGACCGAGTTGCTCTTGTTCAGTTTGTGATCTGGCCAATTGCCACGTGTGAGTTTATCTCTTGATGCGGTTGCGCTTTCCTTGAGAGAGACGGTTCATGATCTGGGGGTCCTTCTGAACTCGTGGCTCCTGCTTGAACAGCAGGTGGAGGCCGTGGCCAGGAATCTCTTTGGCCAGCTTTGGCTGGTTCACCAGTTATGGCCTTTTCTCGACTGCCAGTCCCTCACAACAGTAACTCATGCCTGTTACCTCTTGCTTGGATTACTGTAACATGTTCTACTTAGGGTTGCCTTTGAAAATGATATGGAAGCTTTAACTAGTCCAGAATGCAGCAGCCCAGCTCCTCATGGGTGGCCATAGATTTGATAGTGTCACACCTCTTTTATGGTTGCTGCACTGATTGCCTGTTTGCTTCCGTGTCAAATTCAAAGTGCTGGTTCTCACCTACAAAACCCTTATGAGCTTAGCACCTGTATATCTCTGGGATCGCCTCTCTCAGCCATTGTATCCCATCCTGTGAGGTCTTCTCAGCTGGCCCTTCTTAGCGTCCTGAGCCCTGGTGTAGTGCATGGAGCCTGGGCCCATAGCAGGGCCTTCTCTGTGGCCACCCCTCTTCTTTGGAACACTCTTCTCCCTAGATTTATTCAGCCCCTTCCTTAGTGGCTTTTAAGGCCCTTCTTAAGATCTACCTTTTCCACCAGGCTTTTGCCCTTTAACTTTATTTATGTATGTATTTGTTTGTTTTTGTTTTGTTTTTTAAAATCATTGCTATTGTTATTGTTCACTGCCTAGAAACTTTGGAGGAGGCTGTATAAAAGAAATTCTAAATAGATAAATAAATAAATAAAATTCATTCTCATGACCAAAATCGCTGGGACTGGAGAGGGCTGGGGTTGGGGGGGGTAGGTAGGACACAACCTACCTTCCCCCACATGATCTTTACCACTCCAGGATTGCTCACTGCATGCTCACATGACTGGCATGTGAGCAATCCGAGGGAGAGAGGGGAAAGCAGGCTGGCAAGGAGTGTGCTACATTGGGGGATTTCCCTGCTCCTGGGCACTCCTTCCACCCGGCTCTATGGAAGTTTGGCCTTCTGGCAGCCTGAGTTTCCATATGACTGGTGGTAAGAGAAGAGGGTACGTGTGCACCCTTCTCCCTCACTTTTAGCCTGAGCAGAAAACCTGGGCTACCTGACTGAAAAGCACTGGGATCAGGACCAATTCCAACAGTTCTCATGACCAATTCTACCCAGGTAGGGCAAGGATTCCCCTTTACAAGTATACCCGAGTATATTACAAGTATATTGCTAAAAGACACCCTTGCCAAAGATATTTCTGCAGAAATAGTATCCTGGTCTGAGGTGAATTTTCCACTTTCACTTTGCCTTAACCTTTGGTGGCTTTCCAGCATCTAGCCATATCCCAACAAGCACACACCAGAGACATGGACATGGTGATGCTGCTTTTAGTGACATCTTCAGAGGCAAAGGAAGCAAGTATACTGTTTTTAATTGTCTCCTAAACTATTTATGCACCTAAGTACACCCTATACAACACTTAAGATAATGGGCATGTTGTTCTTCTTTATACTCAACCTTAAAGACAGGGAATTCTGTCTGCTGCCTGATCTTTAGAAGAGCACATATTGACAAATGGCACCATTTTGTGTCCTCTGCCAATAACTGCTACCTTGCCTGATGCCCCCTGCCAATAATAATGACTGCTTCTTAAAGAGAACAATTAATGAATGTCTCTAAATGATCTTACAAAAGGTGTGTATAAAAAGTGAATGCTTACTGTCGTGCAGCAGTATTTATTTACCTTGTAAGCTGCAGAATTGAACTGATGACCCAAATTTGCAGCTTGCTTTAATGTGATGTATTTACATTTCCTATACTGTATATTCTGTTTTAACTTGGAGCAAAGGTTTGAGGTTCACATAAGAGGCCTATGGGCTCAATTCACAACCCTGCTGCCCTAGACTGACAAAATGGCTGCATTTGCACCTAACACAGAACCATGGGTCCAGTGGAAGCACAGTTATGCTCCTCCCCGTCCCTACTCTCCTGTCTCCATTCAGACGGAAATGACAGCAAGCTCATTGAGGGCTTCCTGCAGAGAGGAGGGGGAACTGGCTGTGCGGGCTTCCTTTTTGCATGAGGACAGTCCAGACAGCCAATCACAGCTGGAGAGAGGGAGGAACTTCCTCCTTCACCTCCAGTTTCAGCCAGCCCAGCCTGTTTGGACATACTACAAGAGGCTGGGAACCTCAGGTATGAGCAGCAAAACTCACTACAACCTGAGGTTTCAAATTGGAGTTTGGCAAGCAAAACTTCAGGTCACTTTCCATACGGGATGAGAGTTTCAAGCATTTGAAGATTCAAGTTTGGCAACCTCTGCCCCTTCAACTCCGTTTTCCCATTACGTATGAATGAGGCAAGTAGCATTCCAGTTCAGGCAGCCAAGGCCCAGAAAAACCCAATTGTACCTGGGAGAAGGGAAGCTATGAAACTATGGCTCAGCTTGGATGTACAGTTTAACTGCAGTTAAAGCCGAAAGTGTTTGTAACTTCAGTACACCTGAATGTGGAAAGCCCCAGTTAAGCCCAAAAAGTTTATTTATTTATTTTTATTTTATTTTATTTTTATTTTTGCATTTTTATACCGCCTTTCGTTAAAATATAGCCCCAAGGCGGTTTACAAAAGTTAAAAACATACAATAAAAACACAATAAAAACAACATGCTAAGAGTATAAAAACATATAAAAACAGGCATAAAACAATACAAGAAATAAAAACACCCAGAAGCAGCAGTAAAAATGATTATGTAAAAGCCTGGGTAAAAAGCCAAGTCTTTACAAGCTTTCTAAAAGCCATGATGGAGTCCGAGGAGCGAATGATCACTGGGAGAGCATTCCAGAGTCTGGGGGCAGCAACAGAGAAGGCCCTGTCCCGAGTGCACGACAGCCGGGCCTCTCTCATTGTCGGCACCCGGAGCAGGGCCCCCTCAGATGTCCTCGTCAAGCGGGCAGCAACCCTTGGGAGCAGGCGGTCCCTCAAATACCCTGGGCCCAAACCGTTTAGGGCTTTAAAGGTCAAAACCAGCACCTTGAATTGGACCCGGAAACGAACCGGTAGCCAGTGCAGCTCTTTCAAAATGGGGGTGATATGTTCCCAACGGGCAGCTCTGGATAACACCCTCGCTGCCGCGTTTTGCACTAGCTGCAGTTTCCGGATATTCTTCAAGGGCAGCCCCATGTAGAGCGCATTACAGTAATCCAGCCGCGACGTGACTAAGGCGTGGGTAACCGTGGCCAGATCTGCCTTCTCGAGAAAGGGACGCAGCTGGCGCACCAGCCGAAGCCGTGCAAAGGCACCCCTGGCCACCGCCTCCACCTGAGCTTCCAAAAGCAGAGCCGGTCCAGTAGTACCCCCAAGCTGCGTACTTGTTCCTTCAAGGGGAGTGCAACCCCATCCAGAACTGGTAAAATCTCCACATCCCGATTGGCTCTCCTACTGACCAACAGCACCTCCGTCTTATCCGGATTCAATTTCAGTTTGTTAGCCCACATCCAACCCATCACGGCCTCCAGCCCCCGATTCAGGACATCCACCGCCTCCCTAGGATCAGATGACAAGGAGAGATAGAGCTGAGTGTCATCCGCATATTGCTGACAACTCAGTCCAAATCCCCGGATGACCTCTCCCAGCGGCTTCATGTAGATGTTAAACAGCATGGGGGACAAGACCGAACCCTGCGGGACCCCACAGGCCAACGGCCACGGGGCCAAGCAGTAGTCCCCCAGCACCACCTTCTGGACCCTCCCCTCAAGAAAGGACCGGAACCACTGCAACGCAGTGCCTCCGATTCCCATACTCGAGAGGCGGCCCAGAAGGATACCATGGTCGATGGTATCGAACGCCGCCAAGAGGTCCAGCAGAACCAACAGGGACGCACTCCCCCTGTCTAGTTCCCGGCGTAGGTCATCCACTAGAGCGACCAAGGCAGTCTCAGTCCCATACCCGGGGCGGAAGCCAGATTGAAAAGGGTCCAGATAATCCGTATCATCCAAGACCCTCTGCAGCTGGGACGCCACCACACGCTCCATCACCTTGCCCAAAAAGGGCAGGTTAGACACAGGTCTATAGTTGTCCAGGCTGGAGGGATCAAGGGAGGGCTTTTTTAATAGAGGTCTTACCACCGCCTCCTTAAGGCACGATGGCATCCTGCCCTCCCTTAATGAAGCATTAACCATCACCTCCAGCCATCTGCCTGTCCCCTCCCTGGCAGCTTTTATTAGCCATGAAGGGCAAGGGTCAAGAGCGCACGAAGTCGCCCGCACACTGCCCAGGATCTTGTCCACATCCTCAGGCCGCACCAACCGAAAAGAATCCAACACAACGGGACCAGATGGTGCCAAAGGCACGTCTGCCGGAACTGCCAAAACTCTGGAGTCCAGGTCAGCATGGATGCAAGCGACTTTATCTGCAAAGTGACAGGCAAACCGATCACAAAGAGCTGTAGATGGCTACTCCCCCATTGTCTGGGGGGATGTGTGGAGCAATGTTTTCACCACACGAAACAGCTCTGTTTGCCTGCACTGAGCAGACGCAATGGAGGCGGAGAAAAAACGTTTCTTCGCCGCCCCCACCGCCACGGCGTAGTCCCTAAAATGGGTTCTAGCCCGTGTTCGATCGGATTCGTGACGACTCTTCCTCCAGCGTCGCTCCAGCCGTCGTCCGAGTTGCTTCATCGCCCTAAGCTCCGAGGAAAACCAAGGAGCGGAACGGGCTCCACTAAGCCGGAGAGGGCACTTGGGGGCAACCGTGTCAACAGCCCGGGCCATCTCTCCATTCCAGAGATCAACCAAGGCGTCGACAGGGTCACCAGCTCTGGACACTGGAAACTCCCCGAGGGCCGTCTGGAATCCAAGCGGATCCATAAGCCTCCGGGGGCGGACCATCTTAATCGGCCCACCACCCCTGCAGAGGGCAGACGGAGCAGTCAAACTAAACCCCACCAGGTGATGATCTGTCCATGACAAGGGAGTGGTCTCAAATTCCCCCACCTCCAGATCATTTATTTCCCGGTCGGCAAAAACCAGATCCAGAGTGTGTCCCGCCACGTGGGTAGGGCCCGATACCAATTGAGACAGGCCCATGGTTGCCATGGAGGCCATGAAATCCTGAGCCGCACCCACTAGGGGAGCCTCAGCGTGGACATTGAAATCCCCCAAAACAATAAGCCTGGGGGAACCCAAGGCCACCTCCGAGACCACCCCCGCCAGCTCAGGTAGGGAGACTGAAGTGCAGCGGGGTGGTCGGTACACCAACAGAATCCCCAGCCTATCTCGGAGGCCCACCCTCAAGGACAAACACTCGAAATTCTGAGATTGCCTGACCGGGCACCTGGAAACGGGGAGGGTCTCTCGAAAGATGACTGCAACGCCTCCTCCCCGACCCTCGAGGCGGGGCTGCTGCACGATCTGGAAACCTGGAGGACAAAGCTGAGAGAGACCGACCCCGCCCAGCGCATCCAACCAGGTCTCCGTCACACATACCAGGTCAGCACGCTCATCCACAATCAGATCGTGGATGAGAGATGTTTTTGCGTTAACTGACCTGGCATTCAGCAGCAGCACCCTAATCCTCGAAGGAGTGTTCCCAGAGCTCCCTAGGGTCAGAGGGTTGGGAGAAGGGCCGGAAAAAGGAACAGGCCTCAATTGCCTGGACCGTTTTCCCCTGTAACGGCCTGCCCAACTCCCACCACCATACCTCAAGTTAACTTGAGTCTGCCCCAACTAACTCCAATTTGAACAATTTGAACTTGATATTTCCCCCATGGTTCACCTCTGATAACTGTGGTTATGCGGCCAAAGCCTTATGCCCAAACCCTGACCTGTCCCTAACTGCAGTTAAATACCTGGTTCCTAACTCCAATCATAGAGGCAGCACTGCAGACCCACCCAAGGATGTGGCTCAGGGGCAGAGCCACCATTGAGCAAACTGGTTGAAAGGGTTCCTTGCTGCTGACCCTCGGGGCCATGCCTCGCGGCCCCAGACACCAGATACAGGGGGCTGATTTCACTACCAAATGGGCCCACACAGCCTTAAAAAGGCAGGGAGAGTTGCTCCAGCCTGTGCTGCCAATGCAGCACGGGCTGATCTTATGCCCAAATGGGGCCACATGGCCCCATTTGGGAGCTAAACCATACCCAAACATCTGACGTCAGGGGGGCCACCATGGCAGCCAAACCCGGGCTGCTGCTGGACTCCTTCTGCCCCTGATGTGGCTGCTCCAAGCTTTTGGCACTTCTTGCTGGCAGGCACTCAGAAAACCAGCCCTGCCCTGCCCGCCAGCCAAACAGCTATGGAGTTGCCAAGCTACGGGGATGTCAACATGCCCCATCCCAGACCAGCCAGTCAGTTAATCCACCCAGCCACCCGGGAGCAACAGGCATGGGTGTCCGCAAACACACCAAGTGGAAGCACTAGCAGGGTACCCCATCATGGCACCAGGAGGGGGGAACCCCAAGGCGGGCCCAAGCAGGAAATCTGCAGTTACCAAGTTTTAATCTTCACACTGAGAGGGTGGGGAAGGGGTGCTGAGCCCCTTCTCCAAATGTGTGTGTGTGTGTGGGGGGGGTGGTTGGTCCCTAAGTCTAACTCATAACCAGAACTGTCTGTTCAGCACTAATGCAGACAGTACAAGGGTGAACTATGTCTGGACTAGAATGCAATATCGGCCCATTATCCCATGGAATGCTCTCCCATGAAGAGTAGCAGACTAGGGGGAGTGAGGGAGGATGCCCCATGCAGGAAAGCTGCAGGGAAAGGCACTTGGGCAAGTGCTTTCCTGGTCTTGGCAACTGCTGCCAAGCCACTGTCAAATCCTGTGCCCTGCCAAGCCACCCGCCAGTGTGAAGATGTGCACAGTAGTGGCTGCTCCCGGTGGCCAATGCAGCTGTCCCTGCATGGCTTGACCATGGGGCTCCCTACTCCCAGGAATCATCATGCCTCCACATCTACATATGCCAAAACACCGGCCCTATCCTGGGAATTTCAGATGGTTGGGAAGATCCACTCTGCAGCCCACTGCCCTCACAAACCCTTGCAAATGATCTCTGTGGGGTTGATATTGGTGGAGTCTGAAAGCAGACCTCCAGAAGGTATCCCAGAGCAGCCAAGTTCTACCTTTCACCAAGTGAGGGTGGAGAAGGGTAGTCCAGCCCCTTCCCCTTTGGGGGGTAGATGCCCACAGAGGCTAGCTCATGAGCAGGACAGATAATTGGGGAGAGCCTTTTTAGATTGTGAGCCCTTCGGGGACAGTGATTCATTCACTCACTCACTCACTCTATGTAAACTGCTTTGGAAACTTTTGTTGAAAAGCAGTGTATAAATATTTGTTGTTGTTGGGTCAGCTGAGATCCTTCTTCGAGGAAACCTCTGCCCAACTTAGGGCTCAGTGTCCAAGCACAAGAGTGACAGTCCAAGAGGACACCCCCAGACAGCTCATGAGAGGGATCATCAGACTGAGCTGGCCTGGCAAATCTGCCAAGATGTCAGATGGCAAAATACCCCCCTTCTGCACCTAACACCTCCCTCGTGAGAGCATCGGGCCATGGGTGCTCTGAACAGAGGGAGGGTGGTTTCTGGCATGCGGGTGCAGGGACTGCTATCCTGAGGAACACATTCCTAGTCTTGGGGACCATGGGCAAGCTGCTGCGACACCATGCCCCCTTTCTACCCACACATCAATGTGCATACCCTTTCCAGCCCCTTGGAGTGGCAACCACCCGCTGCAGCGCTATCCAGAGAGCAGGTGGGGCTCCCGTCTCTGGTCCATCCCCTTGCCTATGGCACTGGTGTGGTCTGGGAGCTGGGAGTCCTGAGTGGGCAGAGAGGTTCGTGGCTTGATCCCTCCCTCCAGCGGTATCATGCGTACACCATGGATAGGGGGATTGGGTGTCTAGATGCCTTCTAGATGCTTTCAGGTCTGAACAGAGGAGGAGTGTGGGGAGGTTTTTTGGGGGATACATTCTGTTTTATAACAAAAAAGGGGTGGGGAAGAGGAGATGTTTTCTCCCTAAGCCATACTCATGAGAAGAACCATTGAGGGGTGTGACCAGAATTCTCATGTGATTCTTGTGTAGCCTCCACATAGTTCCCTTTACAGACCAGGACTGCTCTCTCATGAGAGTGACAGGCCATGGTGGCACACAGGTGGGATACTATGTCCCTGGAAGCCCCAGGGAAGGGAACCCCATCAACACCTTTACTGGTCTTGGTGGATGGCAGACAGCAGGATCAAACCACTCTCCTGGCAGCCAGGTAGCCCCACAGCACATATTCATGGGTTCCTCTTCCCAGCACGGTCTCTCAGCTTGTCAGAGATTGCTGAAAATGCCTTTTTCCCTTGCCTGCGGTGCCCCACAGTGGCTTATCTACATGTACTGCAACAATGGTCCTGGCTCAGGAATTTCAAATGGCTGGATGGGTCCACTCCTCAGCCTGCTGCCTGCACCATCCATCCTAGTTGGGGTTTTTTTGGGGGGGGGATTTGAGGGGAATGAAAGGCAGACCCCTAAGGGATTTCAGAGCAGGGTGGGGAAGGGGGGTCCAGCCCCTTCCCCAGGGGGGATTACTGGTCCCAAAATCTCACTCATGAGAAGAACCATCTGTGGGGAACTAGTACAAACTGTACAAGGAAGTGCTGTTGCAGAGCACAATGGTGGCAGGGCACAACCCCATGGTTCGTGCTCTCACGAGAGTGGCAACTAAGGGGAACAAGGGAGGATGCTCCACTCAGGATTGCTGCAGGGACGAGCACTCAGGCAAATGCTTTCCCTGTCTTGGTGACCACCACAAAGCTGCAGTCAAACACCACGCCCTGCCAACCCACCTGCCGCCAATGTGAAGATGTGCCCTGGTGGCCAACACATGGGGTTCCTGGGTCACATGAACATGGGGCTCTCTACTCCCAGGAATAATTGCACTTCCAGTTCTACATATGCAGCAATGCAGGCTCTGGCCCGGGAGTTTTGAATGGCTGGAAGGGTCCACTCCACAGCCCACTGCCCGCACCATCCATGGAAATGGTTTGCATGGGGGTGTTATTGGCAGGTTCTAACAGGTAGACCCCCCCAAAGGAATTCCAGAGCAGACGAGTTCTATTTTTTAACTTGGAAAGGGGGCCCAGCCCCTTCCTGGGGGGGCCTAACTGCTCCCTGTTGCTCATGGACAAGGCCAGGTCTACTTGGAGACAGGCAACGTATGATGATGAGTATGGCATTGCCCGCTCACGAGAGAGGCAGTCCATGTGTACTTTAAGTTGAGCTGTGTTGGGATCCATGGGAAGGGGTTTTCCAGCTACTGCTTTCCTACTCCTGGTGACAGCAGACAGCACCCTGATTGGTCAGTCGCAGCTGTGCATACATGTGCTGTCACCAGTTGACCTGCAGTTGACCAAACTGCCCTGGCCGCAAGGAAGCTGGACAAGGTGCCCTCTCCCTAGATTCCCCACATCTGCTCATCTACATATGGCATATGATGGACCAGACCTGGGAACCCTAAAACTTTGGTAGATGTGCTTTCCCATTGGACCTTCCCATGGCCATGTGTGTGGCCAGGCTATTGATGGAGGGATGTGGTGATGTCCTCCGGGGTGAGAACAATGCTGAGGAAAGATGAGGGGAGAGGGAAAGTTTTATTTTTCATTATTCTGTTTTTTAAAAAGATAGTCAGGGGCCTCACTAGAGAGAGGGCCCCTTGGTTAAGTAGCTGGCTAAATGGGTGGGAATAGCACCTTAGAGGGCAAAGGCATATTCACAATAGACTGGCCCTCTCACAAAAGTGAAAGCCTACTGGGCAGCAAGCTGCTTGTAGCAGCTTTTGGGTGGCTGTGGCAGGGTCTCCCCTCATGACATCTCCCCTAATCATAGTGGGGCAGACCCCCTAGCATCCTTTGCCCTCCTCCATCTGTATATCCCACTCTGGCAAATGTGGGTTCTCCCCCTCCCATCCTGCAAAGAAAGCGGAACGCCTTCCACACTGGGACCCCCACTCCCCCTGGGGATGGGGTTTTGAGTGGTGCTTTCAGAGTGTGGGACCACTTGGGGGGGGGTGGCCGTGCCATGGCTGGCAGAAGCGGCACTGGCATTGCAGGGCATTTAAAGGGCTTTCACTGCACTTCCCCTGCCGAGGGTGGGCTTTGCACTCTGATAAGGCACAACCATGCTCGGTATGCCCCACTGGAGATCGTGTCCAATCTCAGTCAAGCAATTGATGTGGTGATGGCTGTGGAGCTGGCTGGGATTTGGCTGGGTGGCCGAGCAGCAAGGAGGGGCTTCCCTCTCCCTCAACTCCAGTTAGGCTAACAGCAGTTAGCTGTACGTCTGTGGTACGAACTGGAGTTGGGGATTTTAACTCCAGTTAGCACTAACTACAGTTAGATTGTACATGTGAACTGGATCTATGTGAACTACAAAGCCAGTAGCTTAATGTGAACTACAAAGCCAGTACGAGCAACACACACACACACACACACACACACACACACACACACACACACACACCACTAAGCCGTGACCCATGCTGAAACTCTTGTTGATTGCTGTGAGCCATGTGTCCAGACCATCCAGCCAAGCCAAACAACCTTTTTACTTGGTGAACATCTGTTCTAGTAGGGCTTCAGTTCTTTCCATTGTTTTTGCACACAGTTTTGTTGTCTTTGTTATCCATCCAGATCAAAACTCTTGATGCTGGGTGTGTTAATTCTCAAGAGGATATTGATAAGATAAAGTGCTAGGAACCACAATTCCCAGAGGGAAATACAGGGTGCAAATATGCTCCTTATCATATGATAAAGAAATATGATAAAGTGCAGATATGAGGAGGGATTCAGTGGTAAAACATCTGCTTTGTGTGCAGAAGGTCCCAGGATCAATCCCTGGCATCTCCAGGTATGGCTGGGAAAGAGTCCTGCCTGAAAGAGTCACTATCAGCAGAACTACCAGCAAAGAGAAGCCACTACCATCAGCATATGTGCACTCAACATTATGAACTAGAGCTCTCAGCAAACTGATAAGATTTATCCCACAAACATTCACCTAGAAAACTTGTAATCACTGAGCCAGTTCCTAACTGAGCTGAGGAGAGTTTGCCCATCACCAGTGTAAACTCCTCCCAAAGCATACAAATACACGATACTGCCCTTTAAAACTTCAGTGTGCTACAACCAACCCAAGTGAAACTGGGCTGGATTGCCAGCTTCCTTGTCTATAGAAGCTATCAGTAACTCTCCAAAAATTGTTTGTTTTCCATGAGATCTGCTGATCTAGGTCTGTCCCAAGCTGACCCTTATAAGGAGTGTGATGCTATTTTAATGTAATGTAATGGCCATCCGTTTAACTGGGAAATATACAGTCTCCGATGATTGCGAATATCCATGTTCCTGTCAGCTTCCTCTAACACATCTTTCAAAATACCACACAAACACCATTCTGCTCTCTCTCTCTCTCTCTCTCTCTCGCTCTCTCTAAGACATGCCTCATGCATTATTTAAGTACAGGAAAGTTTTACAGAAGAATAAAGTAGCAACGTAGTTTCCATCAAAACCTGTTTTCTCACCAAGCACTGAAGAAGAAAAACTGATTCTTTTCTTTTCTCCCCCTGTCAAAAATAAAATGCCAATCTCTTTGTTATCTATGAGGTTAGTGTTAGCGGAGGTGTATGAGCAAGTTTTTGGGTTTGTTTGTTTTTTCATGGTGGCTGAGTGCTGGTAAAATGAAAAATGGTTATGAAATCCTGTGTATATTCTGAATTTTCAAAACACAGCAATACAGGCATGGCATGCTAGACTGGCTTCTTGGCAAATTAATACAATGGACAGATGGTTTTTCATTATGTGTTATACAGAAATACAAGGCTTGTGACAGTGTGTTTTGTATTGATGCTTATTCATCTGTGAGCAAGTAATTTTCAGGCTGCTTGTTTAGTGCGTATTCTAAATCTTCCTCTGCATCAGCAGAACATCTGCCTAAACTAGGATTGTCAGTGTCAATGTTTTATTTCTAGTAAGCCACATGCTGTCTTAATGTCTTTCCAAAGCCCAAGAAATGAGTGCAAAAAATTGGATTTCAGGGCTAGGATCCAGGGTTTATTGTCTAAATATATCTTCACTTGGTATGCAATGCAAAAATCTTATTTGATACTCATTTTGCTTCTTGTAACATATGGTCTGAACAATTCACAGAAGCAACTCCCCCCCCCCCACATCTACATTCACATAAACACAATTTATATTTTGAATAGTATATAGGAATTTAAAATAGTTTATGCTCCTTCCAACTCCCTTTTTCATATTTATGGAACCCATACATACATAGGAACATAAGAAGTTGCTTTATATCAAGGTCTAATACGGGACCAGCAGAAAGAAGCTAAGAGGCATGTAGCCCAGGTTTACTGGTGTGTGTGAACCCACACGACTCCAGCAAACCCAGCTTGCTTGGATCTGGGTGACCTCACTTTTCTACCCTGGACTTAACCAGGTTGGAAGGAAAGAGGAACCCCCATATCTCAGTCTGGCGATTGTGTGTGGAGATTGCTGCTAAAAATGAGCCCCAGGCAGTGGGTGGCCTTCTTTGTCATAGATTCCTTTGGCTAGAGGGGTTCTTCAGAGGAGAATTGCTGCTGTACTGAGAGCAGCTGACTGGCAGCAGCTCTCTAAGATTTCAGGCAGGAATCTTTCCCATCCCTATTCCGAAGTACCAGGATTGAACCTGGGATCTTTTGCAAGTAAAACAGGTGCTCTACAACTGAGCAATAGGGATATGTAAAAACCTGTTTTGCCTGCTTCGTTTTGGGTCTGAAATGAACTCAAACTGAACCAGGCATGTTTGGTTTTGTGCCCCTTAAACAGACCCCCAGCTCAGCTCAAATTTGAGCTGGTTTGGGGGTGGTAAGGTAAAAAAAAAAAGGTATTTGCCATATCCCCCTTGTTGGGAATTCTCTCTGGAAAGAGATATCCTTCTAATATAGCAGAGTGCACAGAGGCACAACACAGCAGACTCTGCCCAGGCATGCGTGTATGCTGAGAGCAAAATAACTTGGAGCCAGTTCATAGTTTCAAATCGATATATGGAGTCTTTATTAGTGAACTCCATTCTAGATAGTAAAGTGGAGAGATAGGAGCTCTAATCTAGCTAGCTAGGTGGATGCAGATGGATGCATCTCTGCACACATGGTGCAGGGAGAGAAGAGCTTGCATGTTGCAAGGGAGAAGAAAGGAAAGAGAAGGAAGAGGAAGTGGCAGGCAGGAAGGAAGGAAGTTAGTCCATAAGGGTAGCAATCTACATACCAAAGGGATAGTGTCAGAGCAGTAGAGAAGGGATGACCAATGTCTTGACCTCTCTAGCCCTCTGACTCACTAGTCTGTCCCCCTCTGTCACTGAGAGATGAGACAGTGCAAAGTCCTTCATTTCCAACACCCCTCCCCCACCCCCACCCCACTGGCCTTCCCCCATTCTTCAGAGGGTCATTTGGGTCTGTTTTCAGGCTATTCTGGCCTTTCCTCCAGGGGCAGTAGCCATTTTGGAGGCTGCTGCTCATGCGCCCTAGCCATTTGTGCGGCCTGGGAGCCAGGGTCCATGCACAGTGGCCTCAAAAATGGCTGCTGACACTGGAGGAAGGGCTAGAATGCCCTTTGAAGAGTGTGGGGAAGCACAGCGGGGGGATGGCAGAGACGCCCCCACGTAGCTGCAGCAGCACCCCTGAACCCGTCAATGAGTTTATTTATTTACCTTAGAAACCCCAAACTGGCTCCAAGCTGGCCCAGAGGATTTGGCTCGAGGTCAAGCCAAACTGGGCCTTGTCAAACTCAAGGGTGAGCCCTCAAGCGAACCTGGTTCAAGCCAAACTGGCTGGACCTCAAGCTGGTTCACAATCCCTACTGAGCTATGGCCATTTTGCTGTACTCGCTCTCCAGCCCAGCACTGAGTTGAGAAGTGACTTGTGCAGAAGTGTTCAGGCCATTTTTCTTCTTGGCATTCCCCAGAGGCATGTTCAGTGGGCAGGCAGTGGTAGCAGGATTGGCCAGTGTGCACATGGTGGTGAAGGGCTTTTTGCTGTGCCTCTCCCATCCCTTGCATCGGTTTGTTGGACCAGCGCATGGCCTCTTCGGCAGCACCTGTCAATGTTCAGCCAGGTAGCTGGGTGAGCCATCCGGGGACACCCTCCCCCACCAGTGTGGGTGCTTGGATAAGTATCTGGCAAGCCTTTCCTTTTTCTTTTAAATGGATGGGAATTTGGGGCTGTTTCAAAACTTATGCAGTCCTTGTCTGTTATGAACTGCCTAGAGTCTTAAGAATATAAGAACAGCCCTGCTGTATCAAGCACAAGGCCCATCTAGTCCAGCATCCTGTTTCACACAGTGGCTCAGCAGATGCCTCTGGGGAGCCCACAGACAAGAGGTATGTGCATGCCCTCTCTCCTGCTGTTTCTCCCCTGCAACTGGTATTGAGAGACACCATGCCTCTGAGGCTGGAGGTGGTCCACAGCCATGAGACTAGTAGCCATTGATAGACCTGTCCACCATGAATCTGTCTAAGCCCCTTTTAAAGCCATCCAAGCTGGTGGCCATCATAACATCCCATGGCAAGGAATTCCTCTTGTCAGTCCTAAATTTCCCAACACTCATTTTCATGGGGTGACCCTTGGTTCTAGTGTTGTGACAGAGGAAGAAGAATTTCTCTCTGTCCACCCTCTCCACTCCATGCATAATTTTATACACCTCAATCATGTTTCCCCTTAGTCACCTCTTTTCCAGGATAAATAGCCCCAGATGCTTAGCCTTATAAGGAAGGTGCCCCAGGCCTCTGATCATTGTGGTTGCCCTCTTCTGCACCTTTTCCAGTTCTACAATATCCTTCTTAAGATACGGTGACCAAAATTATACTCAGTACTCCAGGGGGCTATTCTTACGATCACAAATATCGGGCTAGGAAAATCCTAGCCCAATTTTTGTGATTGTCAGAACCACTGGGCTTGCAGCCGAGCCCGGTGGTTCTGGAGTAGCTAACCCGCTCCTAGCCCACCCCTTAGCTTGGGTTTGCAGAGTGAGCGATCCACAAACCTGGGCTATCTGCTCATGAGTAGCCGCGCCGAGGCTACTCAGGAGTAGACCTTGGAGTAGATCCCCGGCCAGGAGGCTTAAAAGCAGCCTCCAAGCTCAGGGGTCTCCCCAGTATGCCCTGCACGCTCTTCCCGCTCACCGCTAGAAACCAGGTCTCACTGATCATGAGACCCGGTCCCAGATGTGGCCGCACCATAGATTTGTATAAGGGCATTATAATATTAGCATTTTTATTTTCAATCCCCTTCCTAATGATTCCTAGCATGGAATTAGCCTTTTTCACAGCTGCCGCACACTGAGTCAACACTTTCAATGAGCTGTCCACCATGACCTCAAGATCTCTCTGCTGGTCAGTTACCGACAGCTCAGATCCCATCAGCGTATATGTCTTCAGAGTCAGGGATTCCCTATGAAAAGAAGCTATTTCACAAATGAGAATCAATATTTCCTAAAAATTCCTAAAAATTCACCCCTTTGCCCAATTGCTTTTGGGGTTGGGTGATAAGGCCTCATGGATGATAACTACCACCCATCCCATTTTGGTGTCCCTAGGCACTAGCCATGTGGAATTATAGGCCAGCTCATACCCCCATTATTCCCTATGGAGAAACCTTTAGAACTGGCTCAAGCATGACTTGAGCTTGAGCCAACCACAAGTCAGTTTGGCCTAACCAGTACATGAGCCATGGGAACCAGATCAACCCAGTTTGAACTCAAACTAAACCAGGAAAACGGGTTTTGTGCACATCTCTAGTTGAGGCATTAGTGGGTTTGTTCTCAGTAGTTGTGTTTGTCTCCTTTTGAGGCTGTGCTTTTCCATGGAGCTACAGTGGTAGCCCTTCTTGGCACCTTCCATGCCTCTGAGCTGTTCCCGAGAGGAGGGCATACACCTGTGTCCCATGTGGTGCAGAGAGGTGATCTTGCCATTCAATGGTCAACGGCAACCATTCTGTTTAAATCCGTGAATTCCAATAGAAAGGGGAAGGGTCAGCTGATTACACTATGCATGGCAGCACAATTTGTTTTATGCCCAGTTGTGGCCCTTCAATCCTATATTTCTTTGGGTGGTCCTTGGGGTGGAATGTCTTTTTGCTCATGAGGATGGTACTGCACTGACTCAGTTTCAGTTTGGGGTGGTATTGAAGAAAGGGCGTGCCTCTTTGGGCATTTCTGCAAGTAACTCATCCCTGTATTCTTTCTGTATAGAAGTGGCTGTGTGCCTAGGCTATCATGCTGAGGATGTTCAGCATATTGGGCATTGGCAGTCTGGCATTTGCAAGCATTACATTAGTTAGTTCACTTTTGGGGCAGTTCTGATTTTGCTTTATTTTACAGGTCCTGGGGTGCCTGCAAGTCCTGCCAAGGTGCTGCTCATGGGACATCTATAGTGTACTGGACCCACAAGTGGGCACGTTAATCTGGCTCTGGAATACAGCTTGGCTTGGGCAATGGGCATCTATCTATTGGATTGGTAGGAGGGATGTTTTTTGATTAGCTATTGCCTGTCCTCAGGGAGTTTTTGGAGGCTAATCAGCCTCTGGATATTTTGCTGTTTCAATTGGGTGAGAATGATCTGATAAATAGTACAGGTATCACCATTTCCAAAAAGGTGGTTTGTGATTAAGACCATTCTTCAATGGCTTCCAGGTGTCATCTTAATTTGGTCCAACCCCCTTCAACACAGAGTTTGGAGGAACTCCACGCTCCACTAACCCCATTTCCCTCATCATGTGTTGCCATGGCACAGCTTTGCATTGCACCGACTCACAAGGAGACCTCCGATGGGGAGGCAAGAAGCCTCCCAGCATCAGGGGGGCTAACCAGAATGCCCTGCACACATGCAGGGCATTCTAGGACTTCTGGGGGCTGGGAGGCCCCCGATCCCCATTGCCCCAACAGGCTCCCTGACAGACCCGGTAATTGTGTGGGCAGCCAATCCGGCCACCCAGGGCTAGCCACCTGCTTGTCTGCAAGGAGTGCGGGTCAATCCTGCTCTCTCCATGAAACCCCTTACAGCTCTCCACACTGCTCATGTGGAAAGACTCAATGTCTTGTGTCTTCATTAGTCTGAGTGCAATCTGTTTTTCTAGATTTATTCTATTTGTGTGGTGTATGTAAGCCTGAAGAACAACTCACACTCTAAAGCTTGATTCTGGCAGCTGAACTACTCATTGGCCCATTGCAATATACTGTAACCCTGATTCATAAATGCATACAGAGAGATCTGCATGTGTGATTGGCTCCCCACCCTCTCATACCCCAAGCCAACCCTACCCTGTATTGCATCACATTCACAATGTTCTTCTTCAGTCCCCTCAAGTTCCTCTGGATTGCGGTCAAAGCCTTCATCTTTTTAAAGTGAAATGAAGGGCTGATTCAAACTATTTAGGTTACTGAAATGCTTTGCATTGAGCCTGATCTGAGATCTTGTCTTGTTCTAATAATGATGAATCATGATATAGTGTTACCTCTGAACACAGCAAAAGCAACTGGTTTAATTACTGAATTATGTGAGCAAATGATGAAGACTGAACCACCCCAACCTTATGAGATTTTATTGATATAATAATATCTGTGCCTTTAGCTGTAAAGCTCTTCTGCTCTGTAGAGTATTAAACCCAGTATTAAACCCAGTGTGAAGATGCTTGTGGGTCAGACAAAATGGAACACTATCAATAATGTAGGAGGCTGCAATGCAATAACAACACTGGGCTATGTTGGTAGTATTTCTTTGGCTCCCATGTGCTTCCCAGGTCAACTGGTTCTAGAGGATATTACTTACAAACTTGTCAAGATGTGAAAATGTACTGCTGGAAGGAAGGCAGGTAAGTAGCAGAAGGTTTCCTGGCACTTAGGTCCTCTGTGGAGATTAAAAAATACCTACTTTTTGAAGCATGAGTCTAACAGCAGACTTGCTTTTCCAGATACATTTCAGGTATATATGGTAAGGATTGATGCAACTAAATAGTTATCCAATATCCATCTAGATGTAGTAAGGATTCATCTGTCCACAAAATCAAAATGAAACCAGAAAAGCCTAGGATATTGTTTCTGTATGGCATTACCATGCTTAGTTAGTTAGCTATCTAACTAGCTATAGGCCCCTCACATTTGGAATTGTTTGTATGGATAGCAGTACAACAATACAAAACCTAAAACCCAGTTGGGCAAAATAAAGTAAAAATATACAAAAGATAAATAAGTAAATTAGAAGAGTCGCTAGTTTAGAAATTATCTTCCCTAAATTATGCTAAAAAAAAAAGTATATAGATTACATTGTAATACATTGTATATATTTTAGATAGATCCTAAGAACGCATTTTTTCTTTGTGCAAGTGATGTGCCTTTGTATGGAGTATTAGCCTGAAGGCTGTTTCTCCCCTCCCCTAGAGTCATGGCTGTGCACACAGGCAGCAGGCAAGCCATGTCAGATCAGGAAATGGTAGGTCTGTAGATACTTGCCATTTCATATTCTATGAGTTCCCATTCCTCATACTGGTTTGCCTCACTGCCTGCATGTGCCTATGCATTCACACTAGGGAGGAAGAGGGAGAAACCGGTTCTGCTGGGGGAGGGGATTTCTCTGTGCACAGTTTTGCCCACGTGAAATTGCACGTTAGCATTTTAGGTATTCTTTTCCACCTATTAATAGATGCTCAAGACACCTGTTTTCAGGCTTTTAATTGAAATTCTAAACTGTTTTTATTCTGTGAATAAAATTTTATGTTTATATGTTATTTTTATGCTGTGAAATTGTTTTGCTTTTATTCTGTTTATACTTGTATTTTGGTTTATGTGCACTACCTACGGATACATATATCAGGAGGTATATAAATATGACAGACATTTAAAGTATATGTAATATAAAATAAGCAGTTTGTAAAAGCATCAGGGTTCTGGTGTACTAAACAGATGGGCGAAACCCATTCCTCTTGCTTTGAAATGGGCCAGGTCGAGCTCCTGAGAGGGTTGCATTCAACTTGGTGCATCACATGCTGAGCAGGCCTGGTACAGATGTTAAGCCCTGGTGAAATGAAGGCCTCCCTCTTTTGATACCATGTACCTGATTGCCCTTCTCTGAGCATTTCAGAACACATGGTTACCTCCATGTGGATTGTTGCCTGCTTGAAGTTAGACTAAATGGATTCACATTTAGTCTAAAATAGCTAAAGGATTGTTCCCCTTTCCATATGAATCTGCCAACGTATTAAGACAGACTGAGGAGGATTTCTTGGGCATCTTTCTACCTTCCAAGGCTCAGCTGATGATAATGTCAGCAACAGTCATTTCCATGATAGTCCCCAAGAGATGGAATCACCAGCTTCAAGGGATTCTCTGCGACCTGGTCTGCTTATCCAATCTTTACTGAAAACTGCTTTTTCCGGCAGGCCTTTGTTTACATATTCTGAATACAATTTGCTAGCTCTTATTTGTGATTAGTTTTTGTGCTGCTTTATCATTTTGATTTTTTGTGTTACTCTATTGTTGGATTTGATAGTTTTCAGTTATGTTTGTAAGTTGCCATGAGCATTCGTATGATTGCAAAGGCAGGATATAAAATTCTGTCCAAAAAAAGAGGACACTGCCTTTGTGTTCAAAGGCAGTGTCCCACTGAATACCAGTTGGTAGGGAGCAACTGTAAAAGAAGACTTGTGATAATGCAGGGGTTCCCAACCTGTGGTACGCCAGATGCTGCTGAACTACAACTCCCTTCAGCCCCAGTCACACTAAATTGAAGCTGGAGCTGATGGGAGTTATAGTTCAGCAACATCTGGAGTACCACAGGTTGGGAACCCTTGCATTAATGCCTCGCATATAGACTGGGCTTCCTGGAGGAACACTGGCCACTGTGGAAAGCAGGTTATTAGACGAGAGTAGATGGACCTTTCATCTGATTGAAAGAGCTGTTATATTATTAATACAATATATTGTTAGGACAGCTGGTCATCCTATCATGTAACAAGCAAAACCAAAAGTTACATCCAACATGAGTAGGCTTGAATGAATGCACAACTGCACATTGATTACGGATACATTAATGACACAATGGGGCCATTCAAACAACCGACCAGGCAGGCAGCAGGCTTTGCAAACCTTGCCTTCTCCTAGAAGATCATCCTTTGCTTGGTGAGAGTATGGATGGAACATCCTCCCACATGATCCACATTGCTCCATGCAGCATGCATTGCTCTAAGGCCGGGGCTCGTTATCCCAGCCTCCAGGTAGCCCATAGTGCACTGCTTGTTGAGCATGGTGCACTGGGGAATTACTCCAGGAGACGGGTGCTCTAGGGCCCTGTGTCTGTGTCATTGCGAGCTGCAAGTAGCCTGTGCTGACACACAATCCCAGCATCTGGGTTGAGGGCATTTTTGTGCCCTTAACCTTGGCTAAGAGCTGGGCTTCAGCACTGGGTGTGATGCCATGTGGATCCTGGTGGTTCTCATTGGTGCCCGGGCTCGGCTGCCTGGGTTCAATGTGGAGTAGGCAAAGAAAATTCCTGACCAAAGCTGAAATTAAATACGAATGCTACCATAAATTGTTAATTGTTGAAGCTGGTCAGAGACCAAAATAAAGATAATTGATTCTCAACACAATCAAACACACACCAAGTTGGGAGCCATATGGCCCCCCTCTTCTGTAAACCAAAGTCAAAGTCCTCGTGGTTTCCACAACATCTGAAAAGGTGACAATTATATAAGTGAAGCATTTAAACGCAAACTTTTGACTTATTTTTCCGAGCAAAGTTGACTTACAAAGGTGATTAAATTTAAGTCTTGAAAATAATGCATGGTTTCATTGAGAGCTTTTAAAGAACAGTAAATTTTACGACCGCTCTCTTGGACTTTAATAGAGAGATGATATCTATATTGTGCTTTCATCAGGATAAGTTTATTATAGCAAAAGAATGAAACCAATAATTGGCTTTATGTAAATTAAGAGGTTTTCTATTGAAGTCAATGAAATGAATGGTTTGGAATACTGTATGGCTGAAGAAATTTACTCTGTGGATCTGATGAGCAGTCATTAACTTTCACATTCAGCATCCATTGTATTTTTATGAAATAGAATCTTCAGTTTGATTATGTATGCTAGTCCCATTGAAACCAGTGAGATTTATGCATGCATAACTATTCATGGGACTTTAGCCAATGCAAAGAGTATTGAACACACATAGGAAACAAAGAAGAGGTCTGGAAGTTGATTGAGATCTGTAGTGTTATCCTGAAATACAGTGAGGCTATTCTCACGACCGCATGGAAGTGGGCTAAGGGAGTCAAGCCAGAGTCCGCGAAGTCTTGTGCTGCAATGGGACCCGTGTGGCTCCCGGATGCAAACCTTCAAAAATACCTCCTCCCTTTAAACCAGGTTAACGGAGCGAGCACTCCATTAACCTGTTTTTTCTGATCATGAGATGCACCGCAGTGACTCATGGGGAGACCCCGACCGGGAGGCTCCAACAAGCCTCCCGGGCTCGGGGGTCTCCCCACAATGCCCCGTGAACTCATGTAGGGCATCCTGGGAGTTCTGGGGGCCAAGCGGCCCCAAATCCCTCACCGCCCCTTCGGGCTCCATGACAGAGCCAGTTCGTTTGGGCAGCTAATCTGGCCACCCAGGGACAGCTCCCTGCTCATGTGTGGGGAGAGTGGGCCTGTTCTCCCTGCCAAACCCTCCTCAGCTCCAGATGCTGATGGTCTATAGAGCCTCAGTATCTTGCTCTGAAGAAGTCTCATTAAATCAAGTGGAATTACTCCACAAGGGTTTAGAATTTTAATCCTTGATTCTTAAGTGATGGCAGCAGGGTGGCCCTTTCATGAGGTGAGGCGAACCAGGTGCCTCAAGTGTGAGATTACTGAGGCACCAGCAGGGTATCAAGATGTGCACCTCTGACATTGGAGCAGCTTTTCCGAATTGATCTGACACTTGCAAGCCTTTAATGAAGCTCCTCACACTTCTTGCAAAGCTTGCAAGAAGCTAAAGGATGGAAAAGAAAATTGCTGGTAACCTTCCCCACTTCCCACCCCCTCAACCCTCTTTCAAAGCTTCCAAGGGTCTGTTGGGGGGTGGGGGTGGGTGGCAGCATTTGACAGGAGGGAGAAGATCTGGTCTTGTGGTAACAAGCATGAATTGTCCCCTTTGATAAGCATTTGAATGGGAGACTACGTCTGAGCATCCCCTTAGGGGATGGGGTTGCTCTTAGAAAAGTAGCTACATGCATGCATGCAGAAAGTTCCCTGGCATCTCTGAGATAGGAGAGACAGGGCTGAGGAAGTCTCCTGCCTGCAACCATTAGGGATGTGCACAGAACCACGGAGGCATGGTCCAGCACTGGGGGGCATGTAGCTTTGAGGGGGGGTGGTAGTACTTACCCCTCCCGCCGCTCTTCCCCCTCCGGCTCTGGTGCGTTTAAAAATCTTCTTGGGGCGGCAGAGTTCCTCCCTGCCGCCCCTGACCCGTCGTCCTTCAAAACCTTCAATGGAGTACAGCTAGCGGCGTGCATGTGCCCTGCGCAGCGCGCGCGCTCATCTATGCCGCTGGCGCGTGCATGCCAATTGATGTATGTGGCGCATGCGCGCCAGCGGTGGAAACGAGCACGCGCGCTGCGCAGGACACACGTGCGCCACTAGCTGTACTCAGTTGAAGGCTTTGAAGGACAATGACGGGGGCAGGGGCGGCAGGGAGGAACTCTGCCGCCCCAAGAAGGTTTTTAAATGCACCAGCGCCGGAGGGGGAAGTGCGGTGGGGGGTAAGTACTACCATCCCCCCTTAAAGTAGGGATGTGCGAACCGGTTTGGATTGCTTCAGGGTTTGCATGGTTGTTGGCACCCATGGGTGCTCCACAAGAAGGAATAACGGCCTGGTTCAAGTCCCATTATATCCTATGAGAAAAAAACAAAAATAATTTTCAAAAAATCATAAAAAATTGTACGAGTGTCCGATTGCTTTGGGGTTTGGGTGACAGGTACCCCTGGGTGCCAGCTACCATCCTACCAATTTTCAGGTGTCTGTACCGATCTGAACTGGTCCGAATCAGCCGGAACCGGTTCAGATCCGAACCGAACCAGGGGGTGGTTCTGACAAAACCAAAACCGAACCATCCCCTCCTGGTTCGGACCCGGATCCAAACCGAACCGGGCGAACCGGTTTTGTGCACATCCCTACCTTAAAGCTACATGCCCCCGCCCTTCCGAACCTCTGGACTGCCGGACTTCCGGACTGGTCTGGAGATCTTTTATATTGTGCCCGAACCAAACCATGCACACTCCTAGCAACCATGGAGAAGCCATTGCCAGTCTGTGTAGACAATGCTGAGCTAGCTGGACCCAGGTTCTGACTCGGAATATGGAAGCTTCCTACGTTCCTAGCTCATTTCAGGCACCACACTATCTCCAGCTGCTCCTGCATGGCAGTTTAAGAACATAAGAACAGCCCTGCTGGATCAGGCCCAAGGCCCATCTAGTCCAACATCCTGTTTCACACAGTGGCCCACCTGATGCCGCTGGAAGCCACAGGCAGGAGTCGAGGGCATGCCCTCTCTCCTGCTGTTACTCCCCTGCAACTGGTACTCAGAGGCATCCTGAAGGTGGCCTGAAGCCCTCCAACTAGTAGCCGATAATAGACCTCTCCTCCATGAAATTATCCAAACCCAAAGGTTGAAATTATACAGTACTTGCTCATAGGTCTGAGTGACCAAGAGATTTGAAGTTATGGAGCAGTCTTTGATGACTCTGCCTCTATGCTGTTATCACTTCTTCCTCTTCTGTCGGTCCCCTACCCAAAGCCTCCCTCTCCTGTCAAGTCTTTGGCTTAGTCCCTTTGCCATTATCCCCCACTGAAATGAAGCCTAAGTCCTTATAACTGCCTTTGCTTGCATTCTTCCCTCACTCCCCTTACCTCTCCTTTTGTCTGTTGTCTTCCTCCATGTAAGCTTTAACTGTAGACTCGGCGCAGCAAGAATCAAGTCTTTGTTTTTGTTTTTTGCTTCAGTTACTTTGTTAAGTGACACTGTATACTGATAGTGTATAAATACATAAATAATACATCTTCAAACTATTCTCCTTGAGACTATTCAATCCGACTAATATCAGTGTAAATCACCAATGGCATTCATCCTTATTTTAGGGTTTTTAGTCCTCTAAAAAAATTAAGAATGTGCAAACATTCTGTGGCTCATTCTCTGCTAATAACATGTTTAAAGAACATTGTTTAGAACAAACCTCTGGCCCGAGAACCTTTTCCTGCTTTCAATTATCTGTGTCTCGCTTGCTAATAACGCCCCCAAGGACTCCTGCCATACTGATCTGTCTGATTGTTTGCAATTCACATTGGAGAAAGGCATTTCCTCCTCCTCTTTGGACTGAGAACAGCCATTTTTTCCTTAATTGAAATTATATAGGAGAGTATAAGCTAAGACTAAAGACACCTAGAGGGACAACAATATTCCTGTCAGGAAATTTGGAAGAGTGCTGCTGCACATACATATACATATCATTCTATATCATTGTAACTTCTCCCAAGGGCATTTTTTCCTCCTAGACTAAACATAGGGATATGTAAAGGATATGTCAAGCAATTTAGATTGGACCATAGAAAGGGAATTGCAGATTGCATAATACATTAAGAGTGCCTAGAAGGACACCCCAGATACATAGCTTGGCAGCAGTGAGGGATACTTCTTGTGAGATTCAACACCTCCATGTTTGTGGTGGTTTTCTATGTGGCCATGGATTATATAATCACAGTGACCCTTTTAGGAGTTATTTGATATATGTATGGGGCTTTTTGGAATTTGGATTTTCAGGAACTCTGGTACCTTTTGAAACATGGCAGGGAATAATCTTTGATAGTAAGAGGCTGACTTATTTTATTCATTTAGTCATATTTCTATATCGCCCACTCAAATTATCCACAAATGGTTTAAACAAAAATTAAAAACAGTAAAATTATAAAAACTAACAATTAAGACAAGCTAACACCAACTGCCTGATTTAAAAAGTATGTCTTAGAGGCCTTTTATAAAAACTAGTTGAGGCCAAACTCTGCATGTGTTTGGAAAGTGCAGAAACTCTGCATGTGTTCCAAAGCTCACTCCCTGAATGAATTTTCTAGTTTTCTAAAGAACTATTCCCTCCTGAAGATTACAGTATTATGTGGCAACATCCCCTTTCTGTATTTTAATATTTCAGATGTTGCCATTTGTTTCAGAAGTCATCATACTCCTGTCTCCAGAGAGTAAATTCCTAAAAGAAGCAGGTCGTTACACAACAAATTTATCTCACTGATAATTAGAACAAACTGCTCAATAAATGAACCTGCAATGTTAAGGTAATGATATTGTTCCTTATGGGTGTTTTTTCAGCATGATAGTTATCTGTACAGTAGATTGCCGAGTTTCATGACACTTGTTCTGGCCACCTACTCTGCTGGAATGTACAGAATCCTATATGCTGTGGACACTGCAGCACCAAGATGAAGTCCCTGACTTTGCTATTCCTGCCCGTGCAAAAATGAAGCCTATTAACTGTAGGTGCACTATTCACTCTCTTGGTGGCATCTCTCAGGTTACAGTAAAGTTGATCAGAGTTCTGTAGTCTGGGCTCTACCCAATATAAGCTCATTTCACATGCAACAGCCATATTGTTCTTGTGTGCAAAGGAGAGATTTACCAGAAGACTTTTCTAGTTGTATGAAAGTTCAGTAGTAGAAAATGAGATCAGTCACACAATCAAAAACTGTGTTCTACACAGGTTTGGGGGCTGTGTGTGCTTCCAATTTTTAGTTGTTTGGAGGCAAGATAGGAGCTTTTTCCTCCTAACTTGCTTCCACACAACCAAAAATTGGGAGCACACATAGCTCCCAAACCTGAGTAGAACACAGTTTTTGATTGTGTGAATGACCTCTATGAATGCCATACACCAGAGGTTATCAAACATGGGGACCTCAGATGTTATTGAACTACAACGTCAATCATTCCTAGTCACAATGGTCTTCAGCAATGATGACCATTCAGCAGTGATGGAGGTTGTAGTCCAACAACATCTGGGAACCTCAAGTTTGAGAAGCCATGTCATACACCTTAAAATAAATATTAGTAGCCCTATTCTAGCATTCTGGAAATTATCCATGAGCGTGAACCTGTAAGCTCTGTCCCATGCTGATGTGCTTTGAAACCCTACCTCCCATGTATGCTATATTAATTATGCAGGGGGGACTTATGCTATAATTACATGCCATTGTTATCCCATAATATGGTTCTTGATACTTACCTCTCATCGAGGCTCTTCTCACAATCTGTGAGAAGAGCCCCTGGGGGTTAGCAGGGAGAGTGGGCTAAGCCAGCTCTCCCTGCACACAAGCAGGGTGGCAGCCCTGGGCAGCCGGACCAGCCGTCCACAAGACTGCCGGCTCCATTACGGATCCGGTAGGGGCTGGGAGGATCAGGGGCCACGTGGCCCCTGGAAGCTCTAGCATGCCCTGCGCAAGTGCGCAGGGCATACTGGAGAGACCCCCTGAGCCAGGAGGCTGCTTTTCAGCCTCCAGGTTGGGGGTCTCCTCGTGAGTAGCCGGGGCTACTCACGATTTTAAAAACCGGGTTTGCTGAGCACTCACTCCGCAAACCTGGTTTAAGGGCAGGGGCACTGTAGCAGGTTACTCGCTTAGGAATCACCGGGCTCACAGCTGAGCCCGGTGGTTCACACAATGGGAGAAAATTGGGCTAGCCTCCGCTAGCCCGATCTTCTCCCATTGTGTAAATAGCCTCATGTTTTGATGAAAATATCGAATAAAGCAGTTATAACTTAAAGAATCAACAAAAACTGTTTACTGGAGACAAAACTGGGATGAATAAATACACCATCAGTTGTGATCCCTTTTATTAAATCTGAGAAATCTTTATTAAATTCCTCCACTCTAAGAAACCCCCCACTACAAAAACCAGTTGTCCCAACTTCAGTTTATCATCTTCACAGGAGATATATTTTTGTATTACATTACATAATGTCATATAAACTTGTGTATAGACTCTCCATTTCACCAATGCTACTGCATCAGACATTTTCAGAAATTCACTATTTATCTTTTATGTCCAGAGGTGCACCCAGGTAATTTTGGAGCTTGGACCTAAAGGCCTTTGCAGGCCTCCCCTCCCTTGCAAATTAAGCATTGTCATGCTCCAGCAGGCAACCACACCACACAATACAGACTTTGGGGGCTCCCAGGGGCTGTAGAGGCCCTGGACCTTGGCCCCAAAGTCCAGGGGTAAGAGCACCTCTGTTTATGTCTAACTCAGTTTTAAGCTATTTTAGTCTAGTATATTAATTACAGAGAAACATCAGGTTTTAATAAGGTTCTCATCACCTTAAATGTGAAGGAAAGTCCATATGAAGTCAAAAGGAAGACAGATCTCGTTAGGGATTGACTGACAGTCTGAAAATATTTATTTAAGATTTCAGAGAGGTTTCCCCCACCTTTGTTTGAATCTACAGAAGACTCCATACAAATTACCGAGTGTTTGGAATCTGATATAGCCACTATAATGAGGTCATTCACACAATTGTGTTCTACCTAGGTTTGGGAGCTGTGTGCGTTCCCAATTTTTGGTTGTGTGGAAGCAGGGTAGGAGGAAAACCTGGGTTGAGCTGATTGTGTGGAAGCAATGTAGGAGGAAAACCTGGATAGCTTTTCCTCTTACCTTGCATCCACACAACTGGAAACTGGAAACACACCCAGTTCCCAAACCTGGGTAGAACACAGTTTTGATTGTGTGATGACCTTAATGAATGACTGGAAGTGTAAGTTAATTGGTTTAAGGCAGGGATGTCAAACTGTGGCCCTCCAGCTTTTTTTTTTGGATTACAACTCCCATAATCCCCAGCCACAGTGGCCAATAGCCAGGGATGGTGGGAGTTGTAGGCCAACATCTGCAGAAGGGCCACAGTTTGACATCCCTGGTTTAAGGTGTTGATTATTACCTTGAAAGCATGAAATAGTTTTGGTTCTAGGTGCCTAGGTTCAGAGGAGTTCTAACCTCTTGACCCTGGGCCCCCCATCCATGGCCTCCATATGGTGGGGGGGGGGCTCCTGCAGCCACCCAATACCCACCTCGCAGCGCCAAACCTCCTTAAAAAATTTTTCAGCCACCACACGGCCGAGGGGTGGCTGACAGGGGGTGGCTGCCGGTGGGGGTGAGCTGGGCAGTTCTTTCTCCCCCCCCCTGTGGTGGCCAGAGTGACACTGGACCTGTCAATTCAGCCCAGTGTCTCTTGCTAACGGTGAAGTGTGCCTACACACGTCACAAGCCTGTGCTGTCATGGGCTTGTGACGGTTTCTCTAACTGGGCAGGCACACCTTGCTGTAAGCATGAGATGCTGGGCTGAAGGACAGATCCAGCATTGCTCCGGCTGCCACTGGGGGGTGGAGGAGAAGGTCTGCTTGGCTCATCCCCTGGCAGTCCCTCCTTGGCTGTGCGGCAGCTGAAATTAAACAAAAAAGGAGATTCAGCACAGGCGGACCCTCAAAGTAGGTTTGGGGGGGCATTGTGCCAGGTGGGGAGCTCATGCTGGGGGTGGTCCAGGGGTGGTCCAGGGGTGGTCCAGGTCCAATTACCTAGGTGCACAGATGACTAAACTCACCAAGGTGACCTTAGCGAACCCTTACAAGATCTAGTGTGGATAAATCTGTTCCACATGCTGAAGCACAGTTGTGGGCACTGCCCTCAAGTTGTGGAATGCCCTTCTGGTAGAGATTGCTGTGACATCCTTTTAGCCTTTTGAAAGCACCTGAAAACTGTCCATTTGTTCCTTTGGGATAGAATAGGTGAGATGATTGGTGGTTATTTTCTCTCTCCTTTTTTGCTGAGTTCTTTTGGCTGATGAATTGTTTATTGTGTTTTTCCCTAGATACCTGTCTTTTTTTTTTTTTTAGTTATGATTTTTTTTAATGTCTGTACACCACCTTGGGGTCTTCACTATATGAATGAGTAAGAAAGTAAAAGTGAATGAATGGACGTATTGCTTTTTTGAATTTATGGTGGATGAGTATCAATTAAAAAATAAATACTGCATGAAAATCACATTTACAAGGTTTTTTGTGTAATGGTGATACAATATAGATTCAATCTAGAAGCAGTAGTTATTTTGCTAGCCTATTTGAAGGATGTTATGTAAAAATAATAATAATTTCTGAAAACAAAGGGGCTTTTCCAAGATGGGCTAATCATTGCATTTTTTGCTAGGGTTGCTTGCAACCTGTTTCCCCCTGATAAAGGTTCTGTGTGTCCTTAACAGCTGCAGAAAGTCAATAGAAAGTCGTCGTCCCCCCGCTCAACCTGGAAGTGCAATAATAGAATGGCAGCACCTGCTGAATTTCTGCCCACCATGGAGCCATTAAAAGTCATGCTTAAAAATAATAAGGAAAAAAAATAGGGATTGTATTTGGGCTTTTTTGTTGTTGGTGGTGCTTGAACTCAAAATTGGTAAAAAAATTAAATTAGACCATTCTGCTTAACTTGCAAAAATGGCACAATTCTGCAGTATATGCAAATTGAGGGCTTACTTGTAAAGAAAACCTTGGATTCTGAGTTCACAGCAAAAGTCTCAAAAATGTGCTGAGTGTGATGAAGTCATTTTAGCTGCCATGCTGTAATTAAAAGATTAGCAGTGTTTATTGTTTAGTGTCCTGCAAAAGAGTCATGCATCTTCTTAAGTGTTCAATACCAAATTTAACATAGTGTTTCTGTGTATTCACTTGGTCTTCTAATGCTCAAATCGTTTTATGCTCATCATTAAATGTTGATAGTTATTGTTGATTGCTAATGATCATGAAATTCTATTGGTCTGTGGAGAATCATCTCCAATTGCTGCAGCATTAGATTTCTGCATAGAGATCATTTATTCTACTTATAATGGCAATAGAAATAAAATTCAGAAACAGAGTCATTACGCTTACAAAAGGAAAGAGAAATTACTGGTTTACTGGATTGAATGGAGCAACAACTGTTTTTAGAGATGGATTATTGGAATTTAACCCTAATTGTAGAATTTGCTGAATTATAATAATAATATAAAGTCATAAAATGTGCTTACTACAGTAGTTTCCCCCTTAATATATTTTGATGTTAGAGAAGACAATTAAAATTTCCCGTGTTCCATAAAAACACGGCGCAGTGCAGAATCTAGACTTGGATAAACAGATCTATAGTCCACTCCTAGTGGTTTATTTCACACAGAGATACTGTAAAACCAGACCATTAAAATCTTTTCATATCCTGCCTTGCATTTATAAAGATGGATAAGAAAATACACTACTTTTGCTGCAGATCTGTCACTCATTTGTCCTCATGGGAACTGATATAGATCTTTTCTGTTGTAACAGCATTGGCAAAACCACTGACATCTTGCGGTGGATCCACCACCAACCCACATTAGTCTGTGGCACATGTGGGTAGTTGAAATTAATTGCACTTAAGTTAGTCATGACTAACTTGTATTTTATTCCAGCGATGCTTAGTCCTAACTTAGTCTGGATCCTATTCATTGATTGGTAGTGGTTCTCCAGGTTTTTCATGCAGGGGTCTTTCCAAGCCCTAGACATAAATGCCAGCAATTGAACCTAGGATCTTTTATATTCAAAGTACATGACTAATGGTGCAGCGGGGAAGTAACTTGCCTAGGGGGTAAGAGGTTGCTGGTTTGAATCCTCACTGGTATGTTTCCCAAACTATGGGAAACACCTATATCGGGCAGCAACGATATAGGAAGTTGCTGAAAGGCATCATCTTATATTACGTGGGAGATGGCAATGGTAAACCCCATATTCTACCAAAACCTGTATTCCCCATATTTGTATTCTACCAGAGTATTTGGTATTCTACCAAAGCTAGTATTCTACCAAACCCCGTATTCTACCAAAGAAAGCCCCATGGCTCTGTGGTCGCCAGGAGTCAACACCGACTCAACAGCACAACTTTACATGACTTACTACCAAACTACAGCTTCTCTAAGGGGTCCTCAAAACCCCAGTTATTTTAGCCACCTGAAGGATGTCTGTCTTCTGCTTCCCAGATGCTTCAGAATGCTTCAGCTACAGAAACTTGATTCCTCTCTCAGGGACTTTCATTCACCCATCTCCCTCGTGGTTGCATTTGCCAGGCAAAGATTGTTTATTTCAATGTATTTAATCTAAAATTGGGTGACTATATGGAGCAAAGTCCCACTCTTTACTGTACCCTATGTAGACACTGGGACATCCATGAGGGGAAGAATAGTAATCTCTATTAGAATTTTATTGAGCTCACCGTGCACAATAAAATTATAAAAAATATTATACTTGCTATACAAAATTAAAGTATGAAAAGGTCATTTTTAAATCAGTGCAACATAAACAGAATCTGACTTAATAAAACATAATGATGTTCTGAGAAATCTCCCTTTCATGATTCTCCCTCTAGTTTCATCAAGGAAAGATAAAGGGTAGATTTCTGTATGTTTCAGAAGTGCTGTTAAGACACAGCTGATAAGCTTCTGAACAGAAAACAGTGCTTGAAGCAGGATATGAAAATCATGCTTCTGAGGTAAACACTGAGAAGGAAAAAATGAAATGCATTTAGAAGTCTCATTTGTTTTCTTGCTTTAAAAATGAGTAGGAGAAGTGGAAAATATGAATGTTTCTTAAAAAATCTCATAGTTGCTTATTTAATTTTATGATGAGAAGAGCCAAAATTACATTTAAGCTAATCACTTTATGCCTAAATAACAGAGGTATGGAATAAAAGATGAGTAAAGTACTGCAGTATAAAGCAGTATAACTATAACAGAGAGTTAATGAGTTAGAAGTGAACAAACAGTAGCTTCAACTAAACCATTTGAGACAGGTTTATTTATTTAATCTATCTCTAAGCCATCCTTCAGCACATGGAACAAATAGGAATAAAAGGATACTGTCATTTTTTAAAAGACAATAAACAGTCAAGAAAAAGATATAGTAGGCATTGATTGATTGATTGACACAAGTTGGTGACAACTCTTAGCGACCAGAGTAGGCACTAGGCAGCTGCAATAAAATACATAAAATCCAACAGAGTCATAAGATCAGCCTTTGAGATTAGTAATAAAACATTCTGAAATGTCTGAACAAATAACATATTTGCCTGCAACAAAAAGACATGAAATTTGATGCTATGTAAGCTTCTCCAAAGATGACATTCTGTGTCATCCTCTGCTAACTGTGGAGGCTCTCTTATGCAATAGGGACAGGATAACAACTGCCCCTGCTCATCCCAGCATAGCATCCATCTGGTGACCGCTCGAATTCAAACTGAATTTGAATCGGACCAGCAGTCCAAGTCGAACTGGCCTCTGGTTTGGTTCAGCCATCAAACCACTTTGATTTGGTTTGATAGGTATTCTTGTAAAGGGGAATCTGGTGAGCATTCCCCTTTTCAAGCAAGGGGCCCCCCTGCCTTTAAAATACTGCTAATGGTGACTGTGGGGTCACCTTGCCACTGGCAGCACCTGCAGCAGCAGCTCCTCTAAACTCTGGACCAGGTCTGGCACTTCCTGCACCCTGGCTCAGTTCTGGCCTGCACTCATGTGCAAAGTTATACAAACAGCCTCTGTGGAGGTCAGAACCAAACCACACCAGACACCATCTAGAGTCAAGAGGAGCCACCACTGCCAATGGTGGTTAGGTAATCTCTTGCCACTGCCCCACAGCCACCATTAGAAGTATTTTAAAGGCAGGGTTCCCCACTTTGCTCATCAAGGGGAATCCTCATCAGATTCCCCTTTGCAAGCATACCCCTTGAACCAGTTCCATTAAAACCAGGGTCATTTCAGTCCAAACTCAGACTGGCACCCCTTTTGGGGGCCTGGCCAGTTCAGGTTTGAACAGGTCAAACTGGCCTGTTCAAATTGAACCAGATTTGAATGGAACCAGTTCTACACATCCTTTGTGTTTCTTTTTAGATTGTGAGCTCCTTTGGGAAAGAGAAGCATTGTCTTTATAAACTGCTTTGTGAACCCTTTTATTGAAAAGCATAGATAGATAGATAGATAGATAGATAGATAGATAGATAGATAGATAGATAGATAATAAGTAATATCCAGACTAATGCTGCTCTCACATTAGAATTGTCATATGTGCAACAATGTTTACCGAAACCCTCATTCCCTCCGCTGTCTCCAATCCCCCCTGAAAATATACCCCTGAAGGCAAGGGGACCCTCAGGAAGATACATAATGCCATGATTAATAATGCTAATAATTAATAATATATGGCCAAAATATGTTGGTCTGAATCTCTCCTCCCATTTTTGCTATCAGAATTGAGCAGTGAAAATATGGGGGAGGGGATTTCATTTTCTTGAGGGAGTGTCACAACTTTCTAAGGTCAAAGTTGTAGTGGAGGTGTTTACCTTAAGTAAGGGGGGCAATATTTTTCATGCTGAAACTATGCAGAAAGCTGTGCTTGGAAGTGCCAACTTTCTTGTGGTAGTCAGCTCATCTCCTGGCTGCCGCCTCCATTTTGTTTCCCAGAATGCACTGGGAACTTGTCAAGCAGTTCAGCCAGGGCCAGCTGGCAGGGCTCAGGTGGTTGAGCAGGGTCAACACTCACCAGCTGGAGTGGGTGGCTGGTTGACTCAGGCCAGACAAAGGATGGTCCTGTAGGTGAAGTCCTGGCTGCAAGGTGAGTTGAGGTTGCTGCTCAGTGAAGTCGCAGGAGTAGGAGCAGGAGCAGGGTAACTCAGTTTCTGGGAGCAAGATCTAGGAGTTAGTTCAGTGCTTAGGGACTGCAAGTAGTTCCTTATGAAAGCTTTTGCTACCTCCATAGTGATGGTAGTTGGAGAAAGCTTATAATAGCTACATCAGGGCCATGCCCTTCCCTCAAACTAACCTGTCTCTTGAGTAACTCTGTTAGTCTTACTCCCAAGTAGGGCCATTGGTGGGGTATCTTTCTGGCTACCAGGCATGCACTTCCCAGTTGATCTTGGAGGACTTCTCTAGCCTGTGTGAGTTCGAGGGGCTTCTCTGGGTAGATCAGAGAAGCCCCTCTTTAGATCAGAGATGGTTCTTGGATGGCTGTGTTTGATGGGGGTGGTGGTCAAGGGTATCCTGGTCATCAGGCAGAGTGTCTGGTGTTGTGGTGGTAGAGGGTCCCTGGGGAGTGGCGAAATCCATGGGCAAGGTGCTGGAAAGATTTGTTTATTTATTATTTATTTAAAATATTTATACCCTGTTCCTCCAGTACACTACTGTTTGGGGCAGCTCACAACATCCATTGATTGAGAGGTCCAGAGTGTGTTCTGGGTTACACCTATGGAGGGGCTCTGGGGAGGTTTGGAGGGAGGCTGGATGACGGCAGCATTTGGGTCAGGGGTGACTCTGATGTCCTGTGGTTCTTCCATGAGTGAGAGCTCCTCATCTGATGCCAGGTCATCCTCTCCTGGCAGGTCCTCACTGGACCCATGGTTAGGACCAGGAGAGTTCCTGACAGAACTGATGTGACATACATCCAGACCATGAACCTGATCTTTTAGGGGGAGTGGAAACTTATGAAAAACAGGTTGAATTCCCTGTTTAGACTGGCTTCCCTGTTTACACAAATCACCTACCAGCAGAACTTCTGCCTTATCTGGCTTTAGCTTCAGTTTATTAGTCCTCACCCAGTCCTATTTCCAGATGCTGATTCAAGAATTTCTTTCACTGACTCTCCTCAAATGGATGAATAGGATAAATAGAGTTGGGTGGCATCAACATAGTGATGACACCTCACTCCATAACTCTAGATGACCTCACCTTGCAGTTCCATGAATGTGTTGGAAAGTATGGGAGACAGGATGAACCCTGCAGGTTCCCCACAGCATAACTGTGGTGGTGCAATCTCCCTGCACCACCTTCTGGACTAGGTCATTCAACAAAGAGTAGAACTACTGAAGTACAGTGCCAAACCCCAACACAGGCAGCCTATCCAGAAGGTACCATGGTGAATGGTATTGAAAGCTGCCAAGAGATTTAGGAGAGTTAACAGGGCCGCAGTTCCCTGTCCTTCTTGCATTAGGGTGACCAAGGCAATTTCTGTGCTGCAATCAGGTCAGATTTAAAAGTGATTCAAATGTTTACAGAAAATCACCTTGCCCAAGAAGAGGATATCTGCAATCAGTCAACAGAGGTTAAAAAAAAAAAATCCTCAGGATCCACAGAAGGTTTATTTGGGACCAGGTTTAAATTTTTGCCCTGGGCTTCTCCAGTAGGTTGTAAGCAAAAAATACTAGATTTATCAGAAGTGTGTATGCTGCTTTTTTCACATATCCAATATACACAATTCCCCACTACCACCACCACCCTTTTTTATTACTTTTTAATATCCAGCCTGAGGAAGAGTTTTCTGCAGCTGGAAAAACTGCATGCTTCCATTTTGAGAAGAATATTGTCAGTGGCACTATTTAGAGAGGGCAGGGGCAGTCTTCTCTTTGTGTGTCATACCATGCATTATTCCACAGAAGTATCTGTCTCTCTGTTTACAAGGTATACAAGAGAAACCACAATAAATACCCTACCCTGCTTGTTTACACTGAAAGCTACCACAAGCTGGTCTTGTGGTAGAAAGCATGACTTGTTCCCTTAGCTAAGCAGGGTCCACCCTGGTTGTGTATGAAAGGGAGACTTTATGTGTGAGCACTGTAAGATATTCCCCTTAGGGGATGGAGCCACTCAGGTAAGAACAGAAGGTTCTAAGTTCCCTTCTGGACATCTATAAGATAGGGCTGAGAGAGACTCCTGCCTGCAACCTTGGAGAAGTCACTGCCAGTCTGTGTAGACAATACTGAGCTAGATGGACCAATGGTCTGAATCAGTATATGGCAGCTTCCTGTGTTCCTATGTTCTGTTTCTTTCAAAACTTGCTGTGATTTACAATGAGTCTTCCCTTGTGTAATGTCATTTGAGTGATCTGTGTTTGCACAGTTTGTGCAGTTGTACAACTTGCATGTATGCAATGTTACTGAGCTGGTAAGCCTTGCACAGAATGTCAGCCAGTAGCCCATCCTCACAACACGAGCTACCTGAGTAGGAGACAGTTAACCTGTGTCATCTGAGACACCATGAGGCCTCCCAAAACAGCTGCTCCAGGCCCAGATCTGCTATCCAGGTAAATGGTGAACTGGCAGGGGTGGGGGGAGCCCATCCTACCACACATTTTGGTTGTCTATGCCACTGCTGCTTGAAATGCTCTTCTGGGCAGCTGGTGGCCATTTTGATCACAGAGTTGGGGAGAACTGCTTGTGCAGTTTCCCCCCCTACCGTCTGGGCTCTGGAGCTCACCACCATGCCAGTCAAATGGGTGCACATGAGGCAAAGCCAGTTAGGGTTAGGCAGAGCCCAGAAAAGTCTCTGTTCAACTTGGGGAATCCTGCCTTATCTCTCCCACCCCCCCAGCCCAGCTCAGCCCACTTTGATCATAAGAATGACCTTACCATCTTTCTTCTCTCTCCAAAAACTTTAAGTGAGGAACTGCTTTTCCTCTCCTGAATGGAATTGCTTTGCCTCTCCTGAAGGGAGGGGTACCTTGTACATTGTATCTCCACCTGAGAGATCAAGTACGTAGCTTGGGAGTGCTCCTGGACCCAATGCTCTCCCTCATTTCTGAGGTTGAGGTGGTGGCCAAGAGCGCTTTTTATCAGATTCGGCTGATATGTCAGCTATGTCCAGTTCTAGAGGTGAATGACCTTAAAACAGTAGTACATATGCTGGTAACCTCCAGACTTGACTACTGCAATGAGCTTTACGTGGGGCTGCCTTTGTATGTAGTCCAGAAACTACAATTGCTGCAGAATATGGCAGCCAGATTGGTCTCTGGGATAACACAATGGGACCATATAACACTGGTTCTGAAAGAACTGCAATGGCTGCTGATATATTTTCTATATATATATATATATATATATATATATATATATATATATATATATATATATATATCATTATCCTTCAAACCTAATAAAAGTTATCATCTTATTTATTCTGTATGCAAGTTTAGGGCAGAATGAACTGAGGTGTTTGAGAGGATTATTGTTGAAATGCTTTCTTGATCCTTGTCCATTTTTTTAAAAAAGTGTCACAACCCACTTATCACATAGCTTTGGTAACATTCTGCCTTCACTCTAGGGCAGTCTGCCCTTGCTAACTATTTAAAAGCCTGTGGACATTATAGCAATTTGTTGTAAACATATATTATACAGCATGTAAGAGAGGATAGCCTGACATCATGAAAGAGAACAGCTATACTAAACAGAAAAGCTCCCCCCGTTTTCTCCCCTCCCATATAACTTAGGTTATTTCAGCTGAATAACTGAGATGTAATCTCGCTATGTGTTTTCCTAACCAAATGCCAAAAACTGTATGAGCTCAGAGTCAAATAAAAAAGAAAAGAAAAATAAATCAGTTTTTACTTTTTTTAAAAAAAACAACAACTGATTTTTAAAAATCTGCACTGCTTTTTGACTGGAGAGAAAAACTTTGGACACCTAGAGCAAAAACTTCAAAATCCTGTCACTCAACTACTTTCCCTATTTATTGGAGCAAGGAAAGACAATGAGGGCATGCACGTGAGCAGCCCTACTTGGGCTTGCACAGCCCTACCTGGATAGGGATGCACATGTGGAGCCCCCGGATTGGTCCCGATCCTGGCGCTCTTCACCAGGGTTACCTGAGTTTCCCCCCGGGGATATACTGAGATAGAAGGGTGCAAGCATGCCCATATAACCCAGTGCCCAGTTGTATGAATGCTTGGGCTGCCTGCTAGAGTGCCCAGTGGAAGGAAAAAAACCCCAGAGCACGGCACCCCTCATTAGGGATGTGCAATCAAGTTTGAAATCAAACCAGTTCAAATTCGAACTGGTTCAATTTGAAGGTTCAAACTCAAACAAAACAGGGCATTGAACTGGCAATGCTGGTCTGAGTTTGAACCAAACAGAGATTGGTTCTATTCAAACTTGTTTGAACTGGTTTGAGCTTCAAAAACTGGGTTGGGTGGTAGGCACCCATGCAAACTACCACCCAAACCCCAAAGCAATCAGACACTCCTACGATATTTAATGATTTCCCCCCCTCATAGAGTATAATTGGGACTAGAACTGGCCCATTATTCCCTATGTAGAGCACCTAGGGGCACAAACCAATGGTGGGTGGTAGGCACCCAGGTGTGCCTACCACCCACGGAATGCCAGAGCAACCACACAGTCCTGTGATTGTTACTGATTTTTTGAAGATTTTTTTTCAATTTTTGCATTTCTCCCGTAGGAAATAATGGGGATTTGAGGATGCCCCATTCCCCCCCTTTGGGGGGTTCCAGGGCACCCCAAAGTGGGTTTAGAGGCAAGGCAAATTGTGCCACAACTCCCCCCCCGGCATCCCTACATTTGTAGGGTTTATTATCACACACACACCCCTCTGGGTTTGCTGTTTGTTTTCACTGTAATAGGACCATCAGCACTTAATTGCTTTTCAGCAATTATAAGTCCATAAGCTTAGTCAGCTGCACATCATTAATGCCATGCAATACTCAAATGGTGTCATGCAGGGTCCTTTTAAAATAAACTCTAGGTATGTGCATTGAGGCGGGGTTGGGATATTAGGAGAGCCATGCTTGTCTACTGGGTAGGTCTATCAACAGCTATTAGCCATGGTAACTGAAAAGAGTCTCCATATTCAGAGGCAGTATATCAGATGCTGGGGACAAACAAGTGTGAATTCATGGTTTTCTTATTCAATTGTCAGAGGCATCTGATAGGCCACAAAGGTTGCTAACTGTCCAGAAAAAAACACCAGTACTAGATGCACCTCTATTTTTAACAGATTGATGTCCAGATATAATCGTGAAGTTTTGCATGGCATGGGGGGAAAAATATTATGACCTCCTAACATCTCTGCCTCAAGCTGTTGTTGAAGGGATAGCTACAATAGCCATCTGAGCAGTGGACAACCCCATGACTCCTGTTGGAAACAGAATGCTGGACTAGAAAGGACCAACTTCCATTCGACTCCTCCTCTCCCAGAACTCTTGACTAGCTCAGGCATTCGAAAAGTGGGTTTGCTGTACCCAGAAAGAGGGAGCTGCTCAGCATTTCAAATCATGAGCGCTAGTCACACATTGGGGCTATTCTCACGATTAACAAAAATCAGGCTAGGAGAACCTAGCCCAATTTTTGTTAATCATCAGAACCACCGGGCTCAGCTGCGAGCCCGGTGGTTCTAGAGCAGGTAACCCGCTCTGGAACCCCTGGTAAAAAACAGGTTTGCGGAGTGAGCACTCCACAAACCTGCTTTTTACAATCATGAGTAGCCGCAGCGCACCTTCTCGCCATGCCTACTCATGAGTAGACCCCCAGCCGGGGGTCTCCCCAGTATGCCCTGAGCGCTCACACAGGGCTTACTGGCGCTTGCGGGGGCCACATGGCCCCCACTCCCCTACCCCCTGCCAGCTCCGTCATGGAGCCGGCAACCGTGTGGGCAGCCGATCCGGCCGCCCAGGGCTCCTGCCTGCTCGTCTGCAGAGAGAGTGGGCTTAACTCGCTCTCCCTGCAGTTTCTAAAAAAGCAGGCCTCACGGATCGTGAGGCCCACCTTATTATGTTCCACAACCTTGCAATCTGTGTACAGTGTACGCATCACATGTTATGTTGAATGCAGGTACAGTACTATACTTCCTATTGAAGAGGCTGGCCTGTAGCCTGGTTCCTACTTTTAAAATGAATGCAGGTACAGCCGTTCACACAAAAACATGCACATATATACAGACATCTGAATGCAGGTTCAACATTATGTCTGAATAGCGCTAAGGGGGAAACTCTCCGCCGGTTCAGGGTGGATAGGTAATGAGCCTGGAAAAAAGCAGAGACCTGGCTATGAAATTTGTCAGCATCAAGAAAGTAATGAGTCCCATTCCAATTCCCTCTGTGTAATACAGGCTTACCTCACTATCCGCAGACTCACCATCTGCGGTTTTGCATAGCTATGGTTGGGTAATGGATACCGACCTTGGCCAACATGGTGGGGGAGGGGGGAGGCCCAAAGGGGCCTTGCTTTAAAAATTCCTTTAATTTTGCATATACATGGGTCAGGGTGTCCAGAAATAACCTCAGAGGCCATTTCTGTCTGCCATTTTGAGCTCAGGAGTCATTCCATGGCTCATTTGTAAAAGCCAAAATCCCTATGATTTTCTTCTGCATTGCAGGGAGTTTGGGACTTGTGGGGGACATCCTTGGATTCCGGAAGGTCCGCAGATCATGTTAGGGCACTTTATTTGGCTTGTTTTAGAACTTTGGGCACAATTTTGGGGTTTGTTTGTTTTTTAGTCTGGGAACCTAACTCCCACAATCCCATAGACTAAATTACTCATTATCTGCTGTAATCGGAGGGAACAGAACCCCCGCGGATAATGAGGTACTTCTGTATCTAGTTTTTGAATGTCTGAAGAGGGCTTATATTGGCAACAGAGGGAGAGGTGAGGCATCATGGCCCAGTCCATTGGCTCTGCTGCCATTTGTGTCTTCCCCTCCCACAGCTGTCTCCCTGGTGGCCATTCCACCTGGTTAGTATGTAACTTGAAAGTTTTGATACCTGAACTGTCTTATCATCTTCCCTCTCATTCTCTTTTCCCTTTTCTATTGTGTTTATTAGAATGTGCATCTTTGGACAGGACATAGGAAACTGCCATATACTGAGTCAGACGATCGGTCTATCTAGCTCAGTATTGTCTTCACAGACTGGCAGCGGCTTCTCCAAGGTTGCAGGATGGAATCTCCCTCAGCCCTATCTTGGAGGAGCCAGGGAGGGCACTTGAAAACTTCTGCTCTTTCCAGAGCGGCTCCATCCCCTGAGGGGAATATCTTACAGTGCTCACACTTCTAGTCTAGTCTCCCATTCATATGCAACCAGGGTGGACCCTGCTTAGCTAATGGGAAGAGTCATGCTTGCTACCACAAAACCTGCTCTCCTCTCCTGTAGTATTGTTCAATCTTACAGTGCTTAACAGCTTTATAAATAGATACTTTTAAAATAAAATAATACTGTAATAATAAATAATAGATGGATGTTTCATCTGATCTATCAGTTAATATTGTTGTAAACTGCCCAGAGCAGAGATATGCAAGTTTTGGGAAGTATAGAAATATGTTTGTTTGTTTTTAAATTAAATTTTTATTAATTTTAACAATCTTAACATTAACATTCACAACAAATAAACAGATATGGACTTCCCGCTCACACCTCCTCGTGAATAATCAGTTATAAAGTTAACCCTTACTATAATAATAATTCAAAGCATAAATTTAAACCTTACAAACACGATTTTAATCTACCCAACCTGCACTTATTACTAAATTTCAAACCCTGTTGTAAAATCAATAGTAGGAAAATAGTTCTTTAGATACAGCAAGAATGGTTTCCAATCTTCTTTAAAACATTCTAAGTTTTGGTCTCTTATCAATATTGTAAGTTTTGCCATCTCCGCATATTCCAAAATTTTTATCAGCCAATCTTCTTTTGAAGGCAGTTCATTGCTCTTCCATTTCTGTGCATATATTATTCTGGCCGCCGTGGTAGCATACATAAAAAATGTTAAATTAGTTGTAGAAAATACTCCTTGTGTTATCCCCAGCAGGAAGGATTCTGGCTTCTTAGGAAATGTCATTTTAAATATTTTCTTTAATTCATTGTATATCATGTCCCAATAGGCCTTAGCCTTCCTACAGGTCCACCACATATGAAAAAAGGTTCCTTCAGAGTGTCCACATTTCCAACATTTGTTTTAAACATTTTTATGCATTAGTGCCAGTTTTTTTGGTGTCAAATACCATCTATACATCATTTTATAATAATTTTCATGCAGTATAGAAATATGTTAAATAAATAAACGTAATGTACTTAGACTGAGATTACACACATACACACACGTGTGTGTGTGTAATCTCAGTCTGAGTACATTACATATATATATACAGAGAGAGAGAGTGTTTTGCTTATACTTACAATTGTGTAAAATTACTATTGTATTTTGATTATAATACTTGCCATTTATACACTGTCATATGAAAAATTCAAATTCTAAAATGTTATCCTCCAGAGCAAATAGCTTGAGAGCTGTAGATGTGTGGGCTCAGATGCATGTCTGAGCTTTCCAAGGCGCTTTCCAAGATAACTCTAAAACTAAAAGCACAGATTTTAGCTCTCTTGAAAAACTGCAATAGATCATCAGTTTAACATTCAGTGGAGCAAAGAGAAACAGAAATACTGAGCCAGAAAAAGAACAAACCCTCAAGTGGGAAAGGTCAGTAGAGAGTAGTAGTGCCTGTGAAACACGTGGTTCTGTACACTTGATAGTTACTTATATGAGCAGCTATGATATGTCTGGAAGGGGATTGTAACTAAGGAGAAATAATTCATCAGTGTCTGCAGGCAGTAGTGGGAAAGGATGCTTCCAAATGCTCAGGAAGGCATGGTACTCCATTTTGGTCTCAGAGGTTTAGCTCATCCTTTAAGAAAGGAATTTATTTAATGTGTATTTGATTTTTAATAACATTAATTTTAAATGAAACAAAATTAAAAAGCAATTCACAAAAATACCGGACAGGACAGAACATTACAGTGGTTGACATCCTGACTCACAAAGCGCTTGTGGAAGGATGTCGTGCTAGTGCAAAGCTGTTGTGCTATGTCTGAAACTTTCATTCCAGACTAGTGCTGTGCTATTGCAAGCATGCTTGCGCTTGCACTGCAGTGCACAACTCCGACACATCTCATTTGTTTTAAACCGAACTTTTGCACAATTATAGAAATCTCTGGTTTTTTAGCGCAACTATGTAGTGTTTTGATGTGGTTTTTTTTAACTAATGCAGCATTGCTTGTGTTATGCATGTACTTCATTAGGATGTCAGCCAGTGATCCTACATTCTCCACTCCTTCCTTCACTCTGATTATATGAGCCAATTTTGATTGCTGATGAATCATTATTAATATCACATTTCTGAAATAATCAGCATGAAAAAAATGTAAAGGCTTATGTTAACCTACTAGATTTTTTGCTCTGAAAATATAATATTTCAATGTAGTTTGTCATAGATATAAACCTCAAGCAAAACCAAATATTAGTCTGGAATAACCAAATACTTCAGATGGAAAGCAGTGAAATACTGCTAGTATTAGGCTTCAGTGGAAGTCTTGAGTGTCATGTCCTATCGCTTCATGCTAGTTTAACATCTTCTAACGCCTTGCAGCTTTTAAGGCAAAGTTTGATGTGTCAGTATCTGTTGGCTAAAAGGTATTATCTCTTGACTATATGGTAACTTTAATTTTTAAATCCACCTTGATTTATCTGAATATAACATGAGGCACAGAGACTTCACATAAGGGAAATACTGGAATCTTTAATGTCAATACAGTCAGGACTTGTTTGACGATTTGTGGGTAGATGCATATGATGATCCCAAGGCAAGGTATATGATGATCCCAAGGCAGTCATTTCATTAAGCAAGGTGCGGTGGTCACTTCAGGCAGCAGATTATTGGGATGGCAGCAGATTGTTAATGTTGAAGCTAGGACTCTGGCAGCATCAGCTCTCAGCTGCAATGCCTCATAGAAGTTTTTTCTGAGGTGTGAATTCTCATTCTATCATAGCAAATGAGATTTTTTTCAATTAAACAACTCTCATGACCCCACTTTCACTTTTTCACACTTTCCTTTGCTATGAATAATATGAGGAAGTAATCAATTTAGCACACTTCACCTTATGAAGACAAACCTCATACAAATAAATTCACCATAATTCACCCCTCTGCCCAATCACTCTTAAATTGGGGATGGGTGGTAGCCTCCAGCCATCAGGCACTATCTACCAGCCCACCCCACTCCTTTGGGGCAGATCCACTTTCTGCCCCCAATCTGCCCCAAAGACACCCAAACTTCAAAAATTCTCAAAAAATCAGCCCTCTGCCCAATCCCCCTGAAATTGGAGTGGTAGCCTCCACCCATGAGGCACTACCACCCCACCCCACTATTTTGGGGCAGATCCACTTTCTGCCCCCAAACTGCCCCAAAGTCACCAAAACTTCAAAAATTCTCAAAAAATCACCCCTTTGTCCAAACCCCCTGATATTGGGGTGGTAGCCTGCACCCATGAGGCACTACCACCCCACCCCACTATTCTGCTCCAGCCCCCACTTTCTGCCCCAATATGCCCCAATCTGCCCCAAAGACATGAAATTTTCAGAAATTTACCAAAAATCAGCCCTTTGCCCAATCCCCCTGAAATTGGGGTGGTAGCCTGCACCCATTAGGCACTACCACCCCACCCCACTCCTTTTGCCCAAATCCCATGCTATGCCCCCGAACTGCCCCAAAGTCACTAAAACTTTAAAAAATCACCAAAAATCAACCATGAACCGAATCACCCGAATTTTTTGTGCCCGAAATTCGGGTGATTCGGCTCGTGCCCGAAAAAATTCGGGTGGCATCGGTGGTGATTCGGTTCGGCCCCGAATCACCCGAAATTGTTCATTTCGGGCACAGATCGTTCTGTGCCCGAAATTTTTTGCACATCCCTAGCTGAATCATCCCTGCTGACCTGCTTGGCTAGGCTTCTCCTAAATCTATTCTGTATTATCGGTACATTCAAAATGCTACCACCACCACCCCTCTTATCAACAGAGCTTGAACTTCCCTGGGCTTGGCGTGGAATCCCAGGGAAAACTCTCTTTATTTTGCTCTTGGACAAGTACAAAAATCTTCCACATCCAAGCTTACATGTGGTGAGATAACCGATAGCTGCTGAACGTTTGAGGACGTGGTTGCACCAGAGAAGCCCCCTCCCCCCATTTTCCTGAGTTAAATCCAACTTGGAGAGGCTTGTGAAAGGAAAAGAAATTTAAAAAACTGCTGTTGTATTCAATTACTAGAGACTGCTTCCATCTGAGACTTTCTCAGCTTTTGGGTGCAGTTAAGAATACTTAGTAGGGTTACAAAAATAGGTTGTCTTAATGCATGCTTAAATGTTTATATAGTCTTTTGCAACACCCTAGGTAGGATGGGCATAGGTTAGTGTTTCTTATTTTAATTACATTACAGGTAAACAATAATAGAATAGTATCAGGAATATGCAAAAGTATACACAGCAAAGAAACATAACATCCCCAACAGAAAGTCAGACTAAACAAACATTTCCCTATACTAAGCTTCCCATTTCCTTGAACTCACCAAACTCCTGCTGAGAATTCAAACTTCCTGCTCTCCTGTCTTTCAAGGATCTCCAGAGTTATTCTCCTGCAGCCACTCTCCATGGGCATATGTCCTCCTGTGCAACTCCAGCCTACCTTCTACTAACAAAGAACCCCCTTCTTCCTGGCAACAGCTCTCTAGGTCCCACCCACCTGGTGTGCTGATTGGCTGAGCCCTGGAGTTCACCAGCCTGTCAGTCAAGACAAGGGTTCACTTCTGGTTAACTCTTTAGAGGGAGGGGAGGCTGATCACTACAGCTCCCATCTTAAAAACAGACACAGGAGAGGTCATATGACTTAGACATTGAAAGAAGTGGAAAGCAGGCTTTATTTTCTCTACTTGGAACTACTTTATTTTCCCCTTCACCCAGCTACCTTGCTCTGATTATTAATGGGATGAAGTTGTCCTCTTCCTTGCAAAATCCTACCAATTTCAGTCCTCGTTTGCTCCCTGTTCTCCAGTTTCTCAGCAATCTAGGCCAGTTCAGACAATACCCTACCAGTCCACAAGATTAAAAAGGGAACGGGCCAAGATTACATCCATCATGATGTCTGTGGCAGACATTCTGATGTCCTCCCAGCATATTTCCAGAAGCATGTGCAGAGCAGTCATTTACACACACACGACATGCTGGGAGCGCCTTGAGCCATCAGCAGAAGCCATCACAGATGGGTGTGCTCTTGGCACACACCCTTTCTAACTGCATGGACTAGAAAGGTATTAAAGCTGGCCCTTTGTAAATCTTTCCTCTCTTCTGCATTTCTATGTTATTGTTTATGCCTGCTTTGAAAGCAACCTTGAAAGCAACCTCTGAATGTTCCCATCAGATCTTGATGATCTGATATTGATGATTTCCCAGCCTGATCCTTGATTATTCCAACATTTGTACTGACATCTCTACCTCTATTCTGAGATAATCAGAGCTCTATTCAGTTGCTTTAAAAAGGATGTTGTACAGTACTTGCATACAGGATCCCAGAACATTCCCAGAAATCACTCCCAGTGCATGAGAGACAAAAAGCACCATCTTCCTTCACTCACCCTACTTACAGCATTTGTCTGAAGAGGCAAATGCTGTAAGTCTGAGGGTGCTTGCTTCAGAAAACTGGGGCAGAAGGCATCACATAAATAGATACATGATGCTTATGGTGTTTGCCTCTTCAGGCAAATACTGTAAGAGGGGCGAGCACAAGGAGAATGATGCTTCTCAACACTCACATGCTGGGGTGGGATTGCCAGGCACATTCCAGGATGCTGTACAAAAGCACAGTAGCCTTTTTAGCTCAATTTTAAAATTTAGTTCAATTTTAAAAGAACTTCACCGGCTGCCAATATGTTTCCAAGAAAAATACAAAAGTGTTGGTTATTACCTATAATGCCCTTAACAGCTTGGCCCAGGTTATTTAAGAGAGTGCCCCCTGAACAAAACCGGCATCTTTTATAGTGATAATTCTCTTTATTTAGCAGGGGGAGAGCAACTGGCCCTATCCAACCCCAGCACAGCATCCCCACAGTGACTGTTACTGGTGTCTTTCTTATGTTTCTTTTTTAGACTGTGAGCCCTTTGAGGACAGGCGGCCATTTAATTAATTAATTGATTGATTTCTGTATGTAAACCACTTTGAGAACTTTGGTTGAAAAGCGGTATATAAATACTCGTCATATTCATATCACATATTTAGGGCTTAAGAATGAACACTTTCACATGAATGCATAGAGATCAGAAATATGAACAATATTCAGTCAGGAATATGAACAATCCTGCCTCCTCTCCTTTTCAGGGTGTCTGAAAAGGGCTTCTGTCAGCAATTCTTCGTGCAATTGGAGGAAAGGTCTTCCTAGGTATAATGAAGCAAAGTATACAATGCTTACATGTTTCTATTGGGCACCAAATCCCCTTCTAACCCATTGTTAAGAACCCCCACAGATCTTCCTTGTTGCCAGATATTTCTTCTTCTTCCTAACCTCGGGCAGTTCATTACACCTGGGAGTTTACTTCTTAGCGTGCCTCATGAATTTGATGACGGACACAATAACAACAGTAGCACTTGGCAATGTTGGAGCAGGTTTAGAATATTAAAGCATGTCTTCAAGATGTAATCCCTTCTCTGCGAGGTTCTGGTTGAGGTTAATGTGACATAAGCTCCACAGCTATCCTTTCTAAGTCACCAGCTGAGCAGTGAAGAGTATTAAAAAAAGCTTTATTTGATCCTGGCTGTTGGTCTTTGGGGAGAACAAATAACAGGGGATTAAAGGAAAGAGTGTACTGAAAAAATTTGGCAGGAAAATCTATAGCTGAAGGATTAGGTAACTGTCTCTGGTGAAAGAGAAACAACCTGGATGTGCCTTTCTGATAGAAAAATGCAAGAGGGCTTTTCCCTGTAATTTTATTCATTGAAGCTCATAAGGTCATCGCAGTAGCCCAGTTTAAAACAAATAGCTCAGCCACTGGAAAATAGTAATATCCAGGCAAAGAGAAATGCTTCATTTTCACTCTTGCTCTTGCTTGCTCAAGAGTTCCTTGCTTAGCAAATTGCAGAAAATCGAGGTTTTATCATGGGCATCTGAGTAAATGCAATGCAAGCTACCCCTCGAAAAGAATCTTTTAAACTTCTGTGCTGAAGCTGTTTTGTAGATCTGCCTTTGTAATTCATTGTTTCCTGCAGGGAGAGATTGCTTAGAACTTGCAGCCAGCCAACATTATGTTGTGGAACCACCATACAAAAAGCATTTAAACTGTCCTAAATGAAAGAAATGAATGTGGATACAGCATAGCAGGAAGCCCCTCTGCAAAGTATGTACACTGTTTCTTCCCCTTTTCTCTTTAAATGCTCGCTATTCTGATTTGCTGATAGGACAACATGAAACAAAGTTATATGGATTAAATAAACATATGGTTCAATTGAAGATACTGGTCTGCCTTATGAAAGCTTGATCAAGGATTTATCTAAGCTGTTCTAGTGTGGCATTTAAATAATCTCATCATTCTTTTATTTTTAAAAAATACAACCACCTTGAAATAAGCTAATAAAATGTCTCATAAATAATATTTTGATTATTCGCTGGTAGTGATATTTCTTTGAAGTGACTTAAATCACATACAGCATAACTAATTATTTTATTAGGATGTAAAAGGATGACATAAGCTACCATTATCTAAACATGGCTCCCCACACTTTGTACTTGATGAAGGTTCACAGGCAAGCAGCAAAGTATTCAAGAGCTACGATCTAAATGACTAGCCTGCCAGACTGAAGCTAAGCAAGCACCTTAAACCCAGTCACCTTCTTACTATAAACCCATTCACCCTCTCACTGATAAAGACAAAGATTTGTGTTCAATGTTTCATGGTGTGCTCAATTACAATATCTTTCAAAGGAGATGCCTCGATATTTTGTCCTGTGCCAATGAGAGTGTTCCATCAAAAACTGGGATATGGAAAGCTTGTTGTCTGTGCACCTCCCAACTGAGAGGGAAGGAGTCAAAAAGTAGGAGCAGCAGACGATGAGTGTTTCACTACATTGTGAGGGAGACCAAGATCATTATTATTTTCAATAGAATGCACATATGGATGCATCTTTCTTCATCATGGCCTGTCTGAGAAACAGAAATCTAGAACCTGGTCCTGATGAAATTGGTCTAGAGGGGGAAATCTTCAAGATAAAAGATTTCGAAAATTCATTTTAAACTATGAGATATTTTTAGCTTGTTGTCAGTCTACCCTCAGCGGTTCTGGAGGGTCGTGATAGGGGGATCCTCTTTTCAGAGAGACTTTGTCCTTGCGGCTTGGATCAGATTGAAACCATCAAACATGTTTTATTATTCTGTTTGTTCTATTAGGACATTCATGCAGCAATTATTACACCACTATTAGGTACATTTCCAGGTCGGCAGAGCCATTTTTACTGTTCTTTGTTACTTTTGGACTCGCAGCTTACAATTACAAACAGAGTTGCTAGATACTGTGCTGCTGCTATTAATACTTGTCGGCGATTGGTTAGTAAGAAATTATTGTTGTCTTAACTTTTTCAATCTTAGATATAAATGTATTTTAAGTTCTTTCAATCTTTTATCTGACGTACTGTTTATATTGTACTGGTCTGTGACTGTAGCAATAAATGATGGATGGACGGACAGTGATGGACTATGAGATAAAAACAGAGTGGTGACTACAGACAACTGTGTTTTTAATAACTGATACACATTTAAAATAAGCTTAGCAAACCATCTGGATAATAGGAAGCTATCAATCAACCTTAAACCATAAGATTGTTTTTAGAACTCAGGCATGAGGCTCGTTGGTTCTGAAAGTCATGAAATGTTTCAGGAGATTATTTTTCCCAGCTGGATATCAAATATATTTAAACAGCCATGTTTGCCCCCACACCCAGAAAGCCACAAGGAAATAATAACACAGATAATTCAATGTGGGTGAAAGGGCTGCAACTTCATTTAAAAATACCAATTTAAAATGACTGCAGCAGGCTACCTCTCCGCCCCCAAAGCAGTGTGGGCACTAGATTCAGGAAGAAGGTCAGAGAATCACATCTTTTCCCGAACGCCTTCTGGTAATCTCATTCTGGCTCCGTGCAGCACATCAGAAAAATCTGGATCGCTGCTCATCACTGCCAGCCCCAAAGAGGGATCAGGGTCATTTCAGAAACCTCACCCACCTCACATCATTTTACTTTTGAGTTTGGCGATGTCCCCAAAATATGGAGGTCCCAGTTATAGCCCTCGCACTATGACTGAAGCCTCAGAAAAAACTCCATTTCCCAGAAACACCTTGCACTATTCAGGGACCTAAAGGGGAACTTAGAAGACCAGAAATGTGCCTTTTAAACAGGAGGCTTAAGCAGCCGCCTTAGAAGACTAAAAATGTGCCTTTTATTTATTTATTCGATTTTTATACCGCCCATCCAAAATGGCTCAGGGCGGTTTACAATTAAAAACCAGAAACCATTAAAGCCAACAACAATTTAAAAAGAAATATAAATATGAACATCAATTAAAAACATCTTTAAAAACAATTAAACTATCAGAACAATTAAAACCCTGAAAACTAGGTTAGCATTAAAACAATTAAAACTAATTAAAAACTCTGAAAGGCCAGGCTAACATATGAGTTTTAAGGGCTCTCTTGAAGGTCAGTAAGGAATTAAGACTGCGAATTTCTGCTGGGAGTGCATTCCACAGCCTGGGAGCAGCTACAGAGAAGGCCCACCTCTGAGTTGCCACCAAACGAGCCGGCGGTAACTGGAGACAGATCTCCTCAGATGACCTTAACATGCAATGGGGATCATGTAAAAGAAGGTGCTCTCTAAGATATCTTGGACCCAAGCTGTTCAGGGCTTTAAAAGTAATAACCAGCACTTTGTATTTTCCCCGGAAACATATCGGCAGCCAGTGTAACTGTTTCAAAACAGGAAAAAATATGGTCTCTCTGAGTTGCCCCAGAGACCAGTCTGGCTGCTGCATTCTGAACTAACTGAAGTTTCCGGACTACGTACAAAGGCAGCCCTCTGTCGATTCCCCGGTAAAGGTCATCCATTAGTCCGACCAAGGCTGTCTCAACCCTATAGCCAGCTCTAAAGCCAGTTTGAAATGGGTCTAGATGATCAGTTTCCTCCAAGACCTCCTGGAGCTGGTCAGCCACCACCCTCTCAATCACCTTGCCCAACCAAGGGAGATTGGAGATTAGCCTATAACTGTCCATCACTAAGGGGTCCAGGGAAGGCTTCTTTAAGAGTGGTCTAACCATTGCCTCCTTCAGACAGGGGGGCAACCTACCCTCCCTCAGCGATGCATTTATGATATTAACTAGGCCACCTCCAACAATCTCCCTGCTGGATAGAAGCAGCCAAGTCGGGGATCCAGAGAACAGGTGGTAGGCCGCACCACCCCAAGCAGCTTGTCCACATCCTCAGGAGTCACAGATTGAAACTGATCCAATCTAATACTGCAAGAGGGATCGCTGGACACCTCCTCCATAGACCTTGCAGAAATAGTGGAGTCCAAGTTGGCCCAAATACAGGAGAACTTATTTGCAAAGAACCCATTAAAGGCATCACAGCAGAGCAACTCCAGGGACTGATTGGAAGTAGAAAGAGCATAAATCAAACTCCTCACAAGCCGGGATAGCTCCACCAAGCATGAACCTGCAGCCGCAATGCACGCAGACCAGAATCTCTTTTTCGCTGCACGTACTGCCACCACATAAGCCTTCAAATGGGTCACATGCTGAATTCTGTCAGATTAGAACCGAGTTCTCCTCCACTTGTGCTCTAGTTGCCTACCCAACTGCTTCAGCCCCAGCAGCTCCTCAGTATACCAAGGGGCCATTTTTGTAGCAGATTGGAAGGGAGCAATCATGTCTACTGCCCTGTTGAGTTCCCTGTTCCAGGTTCCCACCAGGGCATCGACAGAATCACCAGCTGCACCAAAGTCAAAATCCTCCAAGGACTTCTGAAATCCCACTGGGTCCAGCAGCCTTTTTGGATGGACCATCCTAATAGGTCCACCACCACTGCGGATTGTGGCTGTGAGACCAATCTTAACCAGGTAGTGGTCCGTCCATGACAATGGAGAAACCACTGGATCCCCCACGCAGGGAACACTGCCCTGATCCGAACGAAAGACCAAATCGAGTGCATGGCTGGCAACATGAGTTGGTTCAGAAACTAATTGGGATAGGCCCATATTTGTCATGGCCGCTATGAACTCCTGAGCCACACCAGACAAGCCAGCCCCAAAGTGGATATTGAAGTCCCCCAGCACCAAAAGTCTAGGAGACTCCAATACCAACTCCGCGACCAGCTCCGTCAGCTCAGTTAAGGAGTCAGTTGGGCAGCGGGATGGACGGTACACCAACAGAATCCCCAATCTATCCCTAGTTCCCAGCCTCAAAGATATGCACTCAATATGTCAACTGTCTCACAGGGGCTCTGGTAAGGGAAATGGTATTCTTATGGACCACAGCCACTCCACCACCACCCCGCCCACTTCCCTGGCCTGCTCCACGACAGAGTAACTGGGTAGGAGAAGCTGAGCCCACACTGGACCACTTGCCTCCCCCATCCAGGTCTCAGTTATACATGCCAGGTCAGCTCCCTCATCCATGATCAAATCATGGACAATTTCAGTCTTGTTCTGAACTGCCCGGGCATTGCAGAGGAGCAAGACCAGATTCTGTGTGTCGTTGGAGCTGCTCCCCAAGGCCAAAGAGTTGACAGAGCAGTTAGAAGTTGAAACAGTTACTAAATTACTGATTTCCCTTCCCCTGTAACAGCCAGCTGCTCTGCCAGCGTCGATACTTCTATTCTCCACCACGGCAGTAATAGCTGCCCCCGAACTGCCAGGCACACCCCCAGAACCATCCCACTCAAGAAAGCCCAAACACATGTCTGCAAAAGGCCTGGCCCAACCCAACCCCCCAGTCTTCAGTCCCACCCCTGAAGGCCCGGCCCCCTTTGGCAGCCACCTACAGGTGGCCTGATGGCCACGCCGATGATTACACCTTTGGCGAGCCTCCTTGCTTTTAAGCTTGCAAGCCCCAGAAGCCACTCCCCTCACAAGCAGCTCCCAGGACAGGCAGCAGGTGGTAGAACTTCAGCAATCTGGGAGCCTGGCAACCAGCCAGCTGGAACTTGGCAGCCGACAAGCAGGCTGCACTCCGTCTGAGCTGGAATGTCCACAGGAGGCAGAGGGGCTAGATGGTAAGTCCCAGCAAGGCAGATAAAATGACCCTGTTACCTTCCCAATTGCTTCTAGGCATTCCTCCTTGCTTTTAAGCTTGCAAGCCCCAGAAGCCACTCCCCTCACAAGCAGCTCCTAGGACAGGCAGCAGGTGGTAGACCTTTAAGCAGGAGGTGGCTGCTTGATGAGTGCTCCTTTGGAGTGAAGAAATGATGCAGACTCTCTGCTGCCCCTCCTGGTTCCAGATAAAGCATAGCATTATTTATTTTTATTTATCAGATTTGTACAACGCCCCAAACTTTCATCTCTGGGCAGTTTACAGTGACATAAAACAGGTTAAAACAGAGAAAATAAAAACCTGAAAGCAACTGAGCCGAAGCCCCAAACTAGGGCACAGCCGCGCCAATCAAAGGAGCTTCCTCAGAGCTCCGCCTCTGCCACTGCCGAGCTGCCTCCTCCTCCACGCCTCTGCCAAGCCTGCAGGCAAGCACGCTATCACGCTGAAGGCTGCCTGGTAACTTGAGGAGCCGCACGAGTGAGCTCCTCTCTGAATGAAAGCAAATGCTGGACTGAATGTTTGGAGTGGGGAGCTGCTGGAGCAGCCATGCTAGCCCCTCCCCCATCAAGGCCCCTGGCCAATAACGCATCTTCTAGGGCCTGTGCTAAGGATGGGGCTGGGACAAATCACCCTCCCTACAGCACAAGGCCTTGGGAGGGGCAAACTTACACAAATTGGTCTTTAAAAAAGATGTATTGGTTAACCACACTAAATTTTAAAAACAAAATTTTAGCAGAATAAACTGTTCCTCATGAAACTGGTGGTGGGGATTGATATGTAAGGAAAGCTGACAGAGCATGCATGTCCTTATTGTGTGTGGTGGACTAGGCAGATTCAAACTAGCCCAATGTCTACATGGTGTTTTGTAGAATCATAGTGGTGGAAGTGACTAATGGGTAGGGGATGTGCGAGCTGGCCTAGTTTGGGCAGTTCGAGTTCGAAGCAGTCTGGCTCCCCAAATTTCAAATCAGATTGGCCCCCAGTTCAAAGAACTACCTTACAGTTCAGAGGCCACTTTCTCTCACCCCCCGCCCCATGCATTAAGTTTAGGTTAGGGATGCCCCTTTATTTGTAAAGCAACTCCTCAAGGATACCCCTTTACAAGTATAACTGAGCCGGTCCGTGAGCCGGCTTGGATAGGCTTGAGGGTTGAGCCAAGCTGGATGTAGCTTGATTGAACCCAGTACTGGACTGAGTCAGGTCAGTTCAAATCCGTCTGGGATTTGAACTGAACTGGCCCAACTGGTTCCATGCACATCCCTACCAGAGGGACATCTACTTCCATGGACCATCTAGCTGAACTTCTGTTACAACACACAACCATGCGTTCATCAGATTCAACTGTGGCCAGGTCAATTATCCTCATTCTTTTTTAAACCCAGTGTTGTTCCTCACTCCCACAACTATCCCAGAGCTTTATGTCTCTAATATTAAAAAGTCTACTTCTAAATGTGAAAAATGTTGAGCTGAGAACATATGGCAGTCTACTTAAGAAAGCAAAGAGCAAATACTGAGGATACAAGCAGAGATGTAGCTAGGGGATAAGGAACCCATACTTAGAGGCAGCTTAGCCTTACTCTCTCTATTAAAAAGTAGTCAGACAAGTATCAGATGTATCAAGGGAAAATACCTGGAGCCTTTCTTTGTTGCTTGAATCTCCAGGAGATAGCCCATAAGGCACTGGATTGTGGCTTGTGTTGAAGTTACATTTTGCACATTGAAGATGGCTTCTGCTTACTGGCTGGATCATCATTAGTTCTTAGTGACTAACATATTACATACATAGGCAATCTTTGGATCTCCAGCAATTTTTGCCTAAAACTCCCATCACCCCGTATCACAATTTGCTTTAGCTGGGACTGATGGGAGTTGTAGTTCAACAACAGCTGGGAAACCAAGGTTGCCTGGCCTGTTGTAGCACATGCTATTTCAGAGGCCGGATTCAGATGACATACAAATCCAGAGATCTGTTCACCTCCAGTTTCATACCCAAATGTCTGAACCTGAGCAACTGGAATAAAGGGGAGAAATGGACCCACGGATTCCCTCCCCTAACTCCAATTGTTACCATTGGTTTGTAGTGAATTATGCCATCAGTAACTGCATTTCGGCGGCACCTTCAATATATCTGATCTGGGGATTGGAGTTAGGCTTTCCTCAAACCAGAGTTGAGGATGGATGGGAGAGTGGGGGGAGGGGGCACAGAACGGTGGGCCCACTGGACCCATGGTTCCATATGTCATCTGAATGCAGCCAGAGTGAATACAGCCTAGAGAAGAGGAGCCCTCACCAATATATAATAGTGTAAGGGATGCTCACAAAATTATCCTTTATGTGATAATACAAATGTTATAATGACACAGCAGTGACACTATCTTCATTATTGAAATGTTGGAAGGCTTGCCCTAATATTCAATTAGTGTTAAAGGTCCTATTAACATTTCTGCTCATCCCAGCTATTTCATGAGATAATCACCTTAAATTGGCAGCTCCCCGTTGCATGCTTATAGTGTTCCCTGAGGAAAATGGCATGGCTGCTGCTTCTGTGAAGCTGTGTGTGCGCATTGGAATACCATAGAACTTTAGGTTGTCATGTATTTTTAGTACTAAGAGGAAAGAAAATTGGGGATTTAGTGTAAGAAGCACAAACTTGGATGGTAGTGGAGTTAATAAGGAGTGCAGGTAAGGACAATCCACTGTTGATGCTGCAGTGTATACGGTATTAATCACAATGGCCATGATATTTAATGCTATTGGCAGAAAGTAGAATCTAAGACATGCAGCATAATCACACCATCATGTACAATTTAGAAGGGGCTTGAATGTAAGATTAGGGCAAGAATTTCTCTGCACTAAAGCTGAAGGACATCAGGAATTCAATTTTCTCTTTAAATAGAAAAGGAGTCAGGGAGGGCACCCACATGGGAATGATGACGGTTTTAGAAAACTGCTTGAACAATAATGGTACAATAGCCAGGAGAAAGTGTCTCTGAAGCAGCCAGCATTTAATGGCACAAAGACAGCATGACTCTACTGCCACCATGCTATCAAACAATCAATTGATTCAGGGCCCAATTCCCAATTGTTGACAGAAGTGAAAATCAGCCAGAACTCCAGGCAGAGGGTTGCTTGTGGATCTAATATTCAGCCTGTAAGCACTTTCTGATTGCCTACATTATGTTTCTGTTGCTGCATCATATAACTTGTTAGAGTGAAATCTTAATGCTGGGAGCAGAATAATTTTTTTGCCACAAAAATATGGGTTATCTTGCCAGCTGCATTTATCATCCTAGGGTATTCCATGTCATACAGGCCCCCAAACCATTTTCTCTGGTCCCTAACAATCATACCAAATATCAGTCAAGTTTAGTAAAAGGTTTGTCTGTGATTTCATTTCTAAGCAGAAGGGAAAATATATTAAGCTTGCAGGAAACAGATATATTCCACATGTTACTCTTCTCTCTTGGCTTCTTTATGCACTGTGGGAGTACAATGCACATGTTCATATCTGCTGTATGAGCTCTGTATCTCTTACTGCTAGACAGCATCATTCCTCAGGGCATTGCGGGTTTAAAAAAAAAAAAAGGTGGCTGGCAGGGATCAGCTACTGGGGAAATCTGCTTCCATCATTGCTTCCCTCATAGCCTGTGCAGGTGAGGACACTGTGTAATTAAAAAGGGAGCAGGAAAAGACAACTTTAATAAGAAACAGGAACACTTGTGCTGCTGCCACCAGTAAAGTACACTGAAAACATTTAGAAATTAGTCTCCCACCTTGAAAGCCCCAAGGGTGCAGATCCCTCCCCCAAGCATCTGAGGAATTTCCTCAGAAGTGTTCCCCCCAAAAACCCCATATTTTTCCTCCCCAGTGGTTTTCCTCTCGACAAGAAAAATTTAAGTGAGGGTTGCTCCTCAAACTTTCCCTCCGCTTCACCTCTGCAAAGCCCCTCATTTTTATTAAATATGTCTGAGAAGCCGTTTCAGACCAGCACTGATATATGAAACTGCTTTATATGGAATCTGATCATTGGCCCATCTAGCTCAGTATTGTCTGCACTGTCAAAGAAAGAGGCTATTCACACATGCAGTGGAAAATGGGCTAAGGAAGCACAGCCCAGTTCCCACCATGTGTGTAAACCAGCGGGAGCCATGTGGCTCCCGCTGGCAAGCCCGCTTAATTCCCCCCACCCTTAAACGAGGTTAGCGGAGTGAGTGCTCTACTAAGCCCATTGTTTTGATTGGGTGCCACCGCAGCACAGCTTTACACCATGGCAACTCATGAGGAGACCCCTGACTGGGAGGCTACAACAACCCTTCCAGTGACAGGGGGGCTCCCCAGAATGCCTCGCACATTAGCGAGGGGCATTCTGGGACTTCTGGAGGCTGGGCGGCCCCTGATCCCCACCGCCCCAACTGGCTCTGTGACGGAGCTTGTAATGGTGGCTGATACAGCTGGCCAGGGTGAGCTGCCTGCTCGTCTGTTGGGAGAGCGGGTCAAGCCTGCTCTCCCCGCAGAACCCTCTTAGGCTCGCCACACTGCTCATGTGCAGAGCCTTAAAGACTTTTCTGATGAAATTCTTCCCAGTTCTACCTGCAGAAGCCAGGGATAGATCCTGAGACTTCTGCACACAAAGCACATATGCTACAACTGAGCGACAGTTCCTCCTCTACAATCTGATGGCTGGTATGTTCAAAGACTTACCAGGGACCTGTGTTCATTGGCAGACTCTCTACAGATGGCTCATGTCAAATGCTTCAAGTATTTATAGCCCATTAATAATGATTTGCATTAAAGTGCTTCACTGCTGAATATCCTGGAAGACTGGAAGACTGTTCAGAATAAAGCACTTGTGCAGCTTTAAAAATTAAATATGTGAATGCTTATGGATGTAAAGTCCTTCAAGATAACTAAAACATGTGCTAAATCCAAGTGCACCCTTAGATTCTAGGTTATTTGGTTCATTGTTACTAAAACAAACTGTTAATTATTGTTCCTTATACAGTACTTGTAACATAAGGATGTGCAGAACTCCTAGTGAGAAATTTTGCAAGTCTTACCCAAACTTATTTTGTTTTTTCCCAATTTCCTATTATGATTCTTAGTAGGAACCACTAAATTTGCCTCAAAGTGCTGACTCCATGTCTAATTTTAGAGTTACTGGAAAAGTCATCTCTTCTATTCTGTTTTCATACTTACTCTTGTGCCAGAAGATGGAGCTGAAGAGCCTAAATTGAAGATCTTTGCAGCACAATAAAAAAGAGTTGACCAACCATTATTTGAGCTTTTTTTTAGCCTACATTCCTTAAGGAAAGTAAGCTTTTGCGATCACCCAACATTGTGTGTGTATGTGTGTGTGTGTGTCCATCTAACAACTTTGCGATTCCTGGAACAATATGAACCAAATTGTGTACAGCTGTAGGGACACATAGGGACACCTCAATGGTGTAGTTTGTGATGATGTCCTCCACCCCTATTCAAGATGGCGGATGCATGGATGTTTGAGGTGCAAGCCGTCTAACTTGTGGGTTGCCTAAGCAATTTGAACCAAATTTGCTACAGCTGTAGTGAGTGACACACAGGGACACCTCAGTGGTCTTTATTTTCCTGGATCAGGCCCACAATAACCTCACCATGACCTTATTGTTGCCAACAGGTGCACTCATATGTTCCCAGTCTTTCCAGTGAAATTAAATTTAAAAGTCATCATTCAGTCACAAAAGTGAAGGGGTGAGATATTTCAGCCACTATGAATGTGCAAAACATCTTGTTTTATGGTGTGCTCGCACTGTCAGAGGTTTACTTTCTCATAGACCATTTTTAATTATCTACATTCAGGGTCTTCAAAGTGCTCCTATTAGTTTCACTTCTTTCTTCTATACTTAGCCCAGGTATTTCAAAGCTCCTATTTTCTTATGCTAAGCCGTCTCCCTGCATAATGAATTTGCTTAAAAGAACAAACCTGATTAATATTCTTGCTAGTGTTTCATATGCTGAATCTCTTTTCAGATATTATTAGAAAGTCACTTATCATTGCCCTTCTGTCCTTGAATATGTTTTCCTAAGCACTTCCTTATTTCTTTAGCACAAATGAGGGAAATGTTTGATCTGCTTCTCCTGATTAACCCCACCCCTAACATTTTGCACTTGTTTGAGTATTAAATCTGCAGGTTGGCCCGGTTTCTGGACCATAATCTGTCTGACTTGTTGAACCAAAGCATGCTAAGATGGCACTGTTTTAGACTGGGACACACTGGCTAATAAGGATGTGCAAATTGATTAGATTTGAATCAACTCTAGCTTGAAACAGGCCATTTTTAGTGATTCAAACCCAAATTGAAACGCCCTTGAAATAAAGGGCTTGATTTGAGTCCAAACTGAAACTACCCTGCTTCGAGCTCAAATCCATTCAAGTCATTTGAGACCCACTTTGAATCCCATTTTTCCAAGCTGCTGATTTGCTTTCTTGCATTGGCTTCCAATTGGCTTGGGATCTCCTTGTTTCTTGGTTAGCTTGTTAACATTCAAATCATGTTGTCATAGGCAACTGTGCCCCCATTGGCTGGGGGCAGGGAGCAGGGTGGGGGGAGGCCAGACTTTCAAAAAGTAGTTAAGGGCCTGGGAGGCAGAGAGCCCTTACAGTGTGCCAGTGCCTCCTGAAGAGGAAGGACAGAGACTGAAGCAGGACAGCAACAGAGGAGAGCAGTGGCCTGGGGTCTGCCTAGCCCAGTGAGAGAAAGAGAGTGAGTGCCTCTGTCTCTCTATTGTTTTTTTCTCTTGCATTGCCAGCAACAACTGCTTACACACACCCCAATTTATTTTTAATTCAGTCAATCACCTTTATTACGGTCGAAGACCAGCATAAATTGTAGGGGGTGATTACACAGTACAAAGTATAATGCATAATGATACACTAAAAGGGTTACGGAAACATTAAAAAGAATTTAAACACATAGAAGGGGATAAAATAACATAAAAAGGTATACAAGGCATAAAGGTATAAAAGTCATTATAAACGACAACAAAGGATAAAAGGTACAAAAAGGTGTAATTGCATAAAAGCCTAAGTGATAAATACAGCGAGACTATATATAAAAAGCACAAAGCTACAGTGCAAAAAAGTGGGAGGAGCATAAGTCTTTCAGATAGTGCTCTGTGTGGGATGAACGCATTGTAGCACACAGGAGCCAGCAGGAGATCAGACTAGGGCTGCAGTGCTTGGACCCACCGCTTGCCGGTCTCTGATGGATTTTGGATGCTGCTACACAGAACCTGGCAATGCTGTGGGTAATAGCAGGCTTAGAGTCAGAAAGCAGCATAGAGACATAGATATGGTTCGAATGTCCTGGGTACTTGCATAGCAATGGGTGGATAAAGGAAGAGCGAATGTCTCTGTAATACAAATAGTGAAGTTGTTTCAATCTGCCCACAGGGGCATTGTCGCTCTGCGAGTGGGATCTTTCTGAAACAGCCTTCTAGCACAGCTGATGGAGAGCATGGCAATGTGCCAAGGTGAATGCCTTCCTATGTTTTGGGACTTCCAGTTGAGTAAGATATGATGCCAGGGAGGGTAAATATTTCTTTATTTATTTAATGTATATTCCTCCCTTCCAAAAATGGCTCAGAGTGTTCACATCAAAGTAATAAATAAATTATGTAAAACTTTCATTGATGAAAAAATTCAGGACCCTGCTTTATATCAGTGTGGCGCTCTATATCCATTATATGCTGTTTGATAGAAACTTTGGCCTGATCACAGCCCATATTAAGTAGAATCAAGGGGGAAGGCCCAAGGACACTATTTTTGTCTCAATTTACCGTTTCCATTTAGATTAGTAAATCGTCACATAAGGGTAAGGGAGCAAGACCAATGTGGCGAAAGGATAATCTGAGCCAATAGCTGAGAATGGCCACCCACACCCTAGCCTCCACTTTGATCAGGCCTGTCTCCAAGCGCAGAGTGGCATTAGTGACACAACTTGGAACCTGAAGGACTGCCCATGGGAATTTGGATTGCACATGTTCCAGTGGGGGGGGAACTGTAGAATAGACCCCATTGTGCACCATAAAGAAGCTGGGCTAGTGATTTGGTGACAAACAGGTCGAGGGCTGCAGGAACATAAAGTCCTCCTCTTGTATGCAGGAATTTGATGATGGCGGTGCAGCTCCTCTGGGCATTTTGAACCAAATGTTCCCTGTGTGCTTTGTTCCCCAAGCCAGGCGCCTAACAATGATAGGGCAAGGGGAGACAGTTGTCTGGGGGCCCCACTGCCTGGAGGGGCACCCCAGAGGCACCTCATGTGACTCTCCATTGCCCCCTGCCCAGCCCCATAGCCTCTCAGCCACTTGCCCTCTTCGCCGTCTCTCCTGCTTGTTCTGCTGGCCGCAATCGAAGCAGCAGGCAAGCTGCAAAGAGCTCCTTTTCTCCCGCCTCTCAGCTGATCGTCGGGTGGGCGGGGCTTCCACGGAGGCCTCCGTGTAGGCCGCAGTGAAGCCTGAACTCGAGTAGGGCCCAAGCAAGCCAGGAAGGAGGAGGCAGCCAGAGTGTTCTCTCCAGCAGAAGACCCCTTGCTGCCCTGCCTAACCCAGACCAGCATTTGCCAGATAGAGTGTGAACTCCTTTTTGTGGTTACCTTTCCCGCCCCCGCCCCCATATATAGGGATCTGCTTGCCATAGGGCTTGGATATGGGGGGGGGGGGAGGGACCGAGAAGTCTCTGAATATTTATTTTGAAACAGCTTGGAAAATTTGCTGACTTAAAAAAAACTATCTAAAAAGTCCTATAAGTGGCTTGTTTCATGGCAGAAAATTGCAAAAACTTCTGGAACAGTATTTTATTAATTTTATTCATTCATTCATTCATTTATAAATGCACTTATGTTCAAGTTGTTTTGCAACCCAGAAGGTCTGAGTGAGAACTGTGACGCATGTGTGGTGCTTTTATTTTATTTTTCTTGTGTGTGAACTGCTCCCCAATAACTTGCAGGGACTTCAGGGTAAATCTGGCCAACATGTGAATGCAGCACCTCCATTCCAGAGGAGATGTGTCTTAAAGGGCTTTAAAAGCCTCCTGTGAAAAACCTCCTGCAATCAAACTTGACTGAATTTGTTCAGAATTCTGAGAAAACAAACATAGGTTCACCCTGCATGGTTGGAAGTCTCCTTTGCTAATCTGCAGCGAGGGGCCCATTTTAATAATTCATCTTTCTAGTGTGTTCTAGGCATTAAAAGTAATACAAATGTATAGTACTCAATGTATATCACTATATATTGTGATGTGTGTGTGTGTATTCAGTGAAATGTATTTGCAGGCAGCATACTTATTTTGGAATATCAGACTTAAATCCTTGGGGGCCTGGGGTGTGCGGAGGCCCTGGACTCTGAGTGGGGAGGGGCCCATTTTAAAATCTTGTCTCTGGGCCCACTCCAACCTTGCTACGCCCCTGCCCCAAGCTGCCAAAATGAAAAACTACCCCCCAATATTCAAAGCATGGGACCTGCTCAATTTTATGTCCATCTAGCCACCAAGAGTGAATTTTGGGCTGTTTGGTGAAGACTATGATTTTACTTATATGGTAGTTAATTTTCAGGAGGTCTTCCTTACAATACTGTGTTAGCACCCTCAGTGCTCTTCTAAGGCCAATGATGATCCTTGAAAGGATTACAACAACAACATCAACAAATATGTATTTACCGCTTTTCAACAAAAGCCTTCCAAAGTGGTTTACATAGAGAAAAAATAATTAAATGAGATGGCTCCCTGTCCCCAAAGGACTCACATTCTAAAATTACTGCATTATCTGCACGTAGTAGAGCGGCAATATTTTCTCCCAGAAAGTTTAGGAGAGTAAAAATCTAGGTTGTTGAGCTGGCCCACCATTGTATCACTGTTGAGCTGCCTGGTGGAGGGACCTCCTGGTAGCAGAGGTTAGGCAAGAGGAGGCTGTGATGCAACCAGGAGGAGGGTTCTGGAGCGCCTAATGTTAGTGTGCAGTCCACTCCATCAACGGTGCCACCACTGGTTCTTGGCCCACAAGTGTGGTATACTTGGCAGGGGCAAGGCTGCTTGTAGTTCCACATCAGCATTCCACTTGGTGCTTTACAGAGGACTTCCTTGATGCCTTGGAGGAGGAGCCCACTGAGCCCTGAAGCAGGGATGAGCAGTGTGTTCTGCAGTACCTGCAAGAGCCAGTGGCAGGCCAAGAGATGGAGCCAATCCAGTTTGGGGAAACACATTGCCAAGTCTGGCCGGACTTGGCAATGATTGCCAGACGGTTCCTCTACTGCCTGCCAACCTTCAGGCCGGGAATGTGTTGACACTCCATTGCACAAGCATGGATGCTAACTTGTTGGAGCGTCTTGTCTTCCTGAAGGCCATGGGGACATGCTGGGTTATCCAGAGCTGTCCATAGAGGGTGATTGGCTCATGGTAGCCCCCATCCACTGCCACACCACTGGCACTCACCCCATCCTGGCCAACCTCGAAACCAGATGTCACAGTCTGCCAGTTCATGCTGCTGACACATGCAGACGTGCACACATGCCACCACCATGGCCCATGATGAGATGATGGACTGGTGCCCTGACCTATGTGTCAGGCTGTCATCTGGGACCCAGCACCAATCTGAGGCCATGGTGTCAGCTAGATGCAGGCAGGAAGGGATGTACCCTGGAGAAAAAGAGTTCTTCTCATGGTAAGAGTCTATAAACTTTGTTTCTTGTCAGAACACTGGACCATAATTTTATGGTTTTCTTTTCTTGGCTGTGCTACTGCTGCTATAACTATCTGGTTTTGCTGGATCTTATATTGACAAAGACAGAACTGGTCTGTCTGCCTTCCTGTCAGGAGCTTGCTCATCTGATGTCTGGGGCAAGGTCTCTGTCAGGGTCATTGGAAGTTCAGGAGTCCTCTCTGGTCTGCAAAGAAACACAAGAGAGCAATTTACTACTAGCATCAAGATCAAACTGCCTCCCCTGCAACCTGGGTTGCTCACCAGATTCCATGTGTCCAGAGCCCCAAAAGGTGCAAGGTGTCCCCAAGGAAGGTAGTGCAGCTGGGTACTGCTGTCTGGTCTCAATCAGGAAACAGGATTTAGTCAGGAAAGCCTGGGTCTCCAGCAGCCAACACGAAGCTGGAATTCCACAGAGTCTAAGGCTTGGGCTGAAGCACACTAGGGATGTGCAAACTGGTTCGAACTCGAACAAGTTCGAATTCAAACCAGGGTGGTTCAATGGTTTGAATTCGAACCAAACCAGCCATCAGGTTTGAGCTGCAGGTTCGAATTTAAACCAAACTGGGGGTGGTTTGATTCAAACCAGTTTGAACTGGTTAGAACCAGTTTGAACTTCCAAAAGTGGGTGGGGTGGTAGCTGGCACCGATGGGTACCTAACTTCCAAACCCCAAAGCAATTGGACACTCGTACAATTTTTTATAAATTTTTGAAATTTATTTTTATTTTTCTCTCATAGGGTATAATGAGACCGAACCAGCCCATTATCCCCTCTTGTGGAGCACCTAGAGGCACAAAAGTGGGGTGGGTTACCCAGGGGCGCCTACCACCCACAAAGCCCCAAGGCAATCGGACACTCCTTTGATTATTGGTTAATTTAAAAGTTATTTTGGAATTCCTCACAGGGAATAATGAGGATTGCAGCAAATTTATAGCTTCATGTCGGGGGCAAAGGGGTGTCCTAGAGTGGAGTGTGGTGGGCTGGTTTGGGTCCCATTATACACTATGAGAAAAATAATTGAAAATATTTCAAATATTCATAAAAAATAATAGGGGTGTCTGATTGCTTCGGGGTTTGGGTGGTTGTTGGAACCCATGGGTGCTCCAAATTAGGGAATTATTTTGGGACCCATGGGTGCTCCAAAATAGGGAATTTGCTCATTCGAGTTCCATTTAACCCTATGAGAAAAAATATAAATAAATTTCAAAAATTCATAAAAAATCATACGAGTGTCCGATTGCTTTGGGGTTTGGGTGGCAGGTACCCATGGGTGCCAGCTACCACCCCACCCACTTTTGGAGGTTCTAGCCAGTCTGAACAAGTTCAAAATGGTTCAAATTTGAACTGGACCAGGGGGAGGTTCGAGCAAAACCAAAAGCGAACCACTCCCTCCTGATTCAAATTTGAACTCAACTGGGCAGACCAGTTTTGTGCACATCCCTAAAGCACACTCCAAATGATGTGTTGCCTTCCAGCAGTGTTTTGCTAGCTTGCTGGTTGATTTATAGTGCTCAGCTACTAGCCCTTCGCTCCCAGCCAGCTGTCAGAGATTCAGTGTTTATTTGGCTTGTTAGGGAGATGCTGACTCCTTCTGAGTGTTTGCAGCTGCTGCCGGTGTCTCGCTCATCTTTGCTCTTGCAGGGTGATTGACTGTGCCTCTTCTAGCTCAGGGTCTGTTTCACACCCCATCTCTTCTGCTTCCAACAGCCCCTCTGGAGCTAAAGCTTCATTTTGGCCTGTCTCAGCCGACTCCTGCAGCCCGACCGGTGAGCTCTCCCCTTCGGGTGCCTCTGCTTCTGCTGGAGGATTCCCAACTTCCTCCTCCTCTTCACTCTCCATGGGCAAGGGCATGAAACTCTCTCATTGCAACTCAATCAAAATGTGGCTGAAGACATTGCGGCAGTTGAGCTTATGGCTATGTTTGCTGCTAAGGATGCTGCAAAGGGTGCTACCCCTGCCTAACTGAGAAAAGGGGCACCTCTTTGGAGAATGACTCTCTTATATTTAGCAAGGGGAGAGCAACTGGACCTATCCAGCCCCTGCATAGCATCCTTCCTGTGGCTACTGTTGGAGTCCACCTTATGTTTCTTTTTAGACTGTGAGCCCTTTGGGTACAGGGAACCATCTGAATTATTTTCTCTCTCTCTGTAACTTTGGAAACTTTTGTTGAAAAGCAGTATATAAACAGTAGTATTAGTAGCTGTTGCATTGCTGGAAAGTAAGGGTGGAGTCATAATTGTATGAAAGCCAAGCAACTTGTGCCAATGATGTTACTGCAGTGCAGGCACTTTGGCTGTCAGTGGATTCTGGCCCAGTGAATCTTTTTGGCAATTATTGGACTGTGTTAAAAAAAATGTGTGGTGGTCTGTGTTGTGATGGTCAGTTTCCTTTTACTGTGTGCTTCTAATCTGCAGTGTTTTGCAAGGCAGGGACACAAAATGCATTGTAAATTGCAATGCCAAACTTGTTTCAATCATAGGAAACAATATGGAACTCAAAACACCCCATTGTTCCCCATGGGTAGCTCCTAGGGACATCAAAGTGATTTGTGTGGGATGGCATGATGGGTGCCACCTACCACCCAACCCACAAAATAAATGGGTACATGGGCAATTTAAAAAAATAATAATAACACCTTTCCCTAAACCCCACATAGGATCCTATGGGGTTTTTGTTTTGGGTGGGTACTTGCCCATTTCTTTTGTGGGCAAGTGATCATCTTTAATGATCACTTTCATTTTAATGACAAGTGATCATATTACAGGATAGGTCATTCTCAATGGTAGAACACACAGACACTATGAGATCCCACTATCATCACTGGCATCTCCAGTTAAATGACCTTAGAGGACCTGGCCAGGAAAGACGTCTGCCTTTTAGGCCAGTTTATACTATCATCAGAATCAAGTCAAAAAGCTTTTTCTAAAACACTTCAGCCTGCAGGTGCAAGTTGGAGCAGTCCCCTTGAACACAACACATTGCACATATTAAAACAACAGGTCAAGGGAAAGCTTATGCTGAACTTTCTTCTCTGACACATTTGTCTGTTATTTGCAGGACTGTTTTTCCCCCATGAAGGCGCATTCAAACTGGGAATGCCTACCCTGGCTTGCAACCAAGATTTCTAAAATGCCAGACCAAACCATTAAGTACCCAGCCTCATAAAAATACAGCTTCACTTAGTTTTTGGCAGCTGTTTGTTGAAAATCTACTTGTATTTCCCCATAGTCAATCAATGTGGGTTATTTTAAAAGTTGTGCAATAGGTCTTTTCAAGATAAGCTTTCAGAATTGTGTATTTTAGTGCTTTAAAAGATTTTATGCCACACGGGCATTAAGCCTACCCACATAAAACCAGGAAATGGCCTAATTGCTATTTGCATGCATTATTTATAGCTAAGTGGTCTATGAAAAAATTAGAGTCCATAAAAAGAATGTCACTGAGTGTTAAAACCAATCTGTTTGCTTCAGCTTAATTGATATCAAAATATTACCTCATAGGTTTCAGAAGCACTGCATTATAAATATGAGGGTTGCATTTTAAAGTGCTGACTGAAAAATAAATAGGGAAACATTAACAGAAATCTGGATTTCTTTTTTTACACTGAGAAGCTGTTCTATTTTTTCACATACCATTTGAGGCACTGAATTGTTCTGAATTTCTGAATTGTTCTGAATATATGGACTGAGGAAGAGGTTTCACAGCAGGAGGTGCACCACAGTTGGTGCAAGCACACCTTGTTGCACTGGTGCAACAGTGCTCTGGAACACAAGCTCTGACTTAGCAGAACTAGCTAATGCAACATCCTTGCACTAATGCAACACATTTTCACCAGTGGTGGTTGGTGAGCACTAGGGCTGGGGGTGGGGCAGAAGAGAGCCCACAAGGAGGAGCTCCCCCACCCCCACCCCGTACTTTCCTTCATGCTGGTGGAGGAAAAGCCCACTAACATAGAGAAAAGCAAGGAGGGAGGCAGAAAAGCAGGGGCCACCAGAAAGAACCCTGTCCTTACTGATGAGCCACCTTGGGTTTTCACTAGTGCAGCATTAGTTTGGTTGTCAGCCAGTGCTACTTTCATACAATATATACATTTGAAAGTAGTCCATAGCACTGCTTTCTCAAAGGGTTTTGACATAACAGAGATAGGTCCTTTTTAACCTATCCAGGTTCTTGTGCTTGTATGACATTCTAACCCCTAACCTTCACTCTCAATAACCCCCCCCCCCATTCCTCACTCTTTTATTTGAACTGCTGTTGCTACCAGTTGACTAGTTCTCAATAAGATAATGGTGCAAGACTTTTGGATTTTGTTTAAAGGAGGCAGAACTACTTTTCAATTTTAATTCCATATCTCCAAGATACTTAAAGAAGAATTGCAAATATTGTAGAATGGTGGCCACCGGTATACATTCCTGAGGTCCATTCGATTAGCAGGAGGGTCTTTTCTGTATCTTTTCGCCCCATCAGAAATTCTGGGTTTCATAGGCCCAATTCGGACAAGTGAAACCACAGGTATACTTACCTGAGGTTAATCTCAGAAGCCATGAATCATGCAGCAGACGATCTAGCAGCTGCTCTTTCATTGCCTCTGCCAGCAATCCCCCTCCCTCTTCCACTTCCACCAAGGACACCGCTCATTACCAGCAACCATTGGTTGTGAAATGAGGAGAAGTGTGCTTGAAGGCAGAGCTTCAGCACAAACCCCAGGTTGCCACATTTGGATGGCATGATGGGGTCAGCAGAACTCCAGTTCCATCAACCTGCCCAGCTTCAAACCTAGGACTCAATCTGCAGTTTGGACACAGCAGCAGAACCGCACATGTGGGATTTTCCCACATTCAGATACCGAGGAACACTGACCTTGCGTACTTGTAACTGAGGGTTGGCATATCATCCGAATGCGGCCATACACTTGAATGACATGTTGCAGGATGGAGGAAATTATATACTTCATCTTTCATTCCCGTTCCCCTCCCCCAACCTTGTTTCCAAAAGACTAGGTAAATATGAAGGATATCTGAGGCACAGAAAAGTCTTGCTCTCTTCACTATGAGTATTGGAGACTTTCATTTACACTTAATACATGGTTCTTATGAGCTTGTTTGACAAGAGTTAATTTTTGCAAGTAAAGAATTCTAATGCAATCAGTTCAATAACACACACACACACACACACACACACACACACACACACACACATATTTTATGGAAAATAGTAAAACACCTGTCATAATGGTGTGAACAGCACTGCTAAAATTTATAATTAAAATAGGTCTTGAGGGTGATATTACAATCCATTATTACACTTGACAGCTACTGTAGACACTTGGCTCCTAAACTGATGTATTAATCCTCGCCTTTTGCTGACCTATAGATTAGCTGCTCCAATGCAATTTCCCCCATTTGAGGAACTGCATCTTCTGATTTGTGAATACGGCACGCCCCTGCATAATGCAGCAATGTATGTTCATAATTCTACATTATGAGCCATGATGTGTTCTTTACAAATTTCACTGCTGTTTAGCGATGAAAAGATGGACGGTGCTGTAAGATTAAGATGAATTATTTGTATTCTGTCTACACATGGTGAAACACTCCTTGTTGCCTATATTGAGAGAGAGAGAGAGAGAGAGAGAGAGAGAGAGAGACTGGAGGCCAAGGAATATACAAAGCAGTCCTCATTATACAAGACTTCACAATAGCTTGAGCTGCTCATAGAAAATGAATTGAAAATCCCGGAACACTATTATGCCCTGAACATATCTTAGTATGTTTTGACAAGCTAAGGTTACAATGATGGGAGATGAGTTGAAAGTAGATTCCCCCCTCTGCAAATCAAATGAAAATTATGGATGATTTCATAAATTCTTGGCTTTTCTTTATTCTCGTAATTGTCAGCAGAGCTGAATTCATATTCCGAATCAGAGCAGCCCAAACCATACATTTCATTTACCCATTGCTTTATGTATCATGCACAGATACCCCTAACAAGTGTTAAGAGGAGGAAAGTCGAGCCTGAAAATACAGAAGATTTCTTTTTCTTAGATGAAGTTTTACTTTTGTTCAAATATTTGATACAATTATATTCTGGTTCAACAGGGTTTCCTAAAGTGGATACGACACACACTGTGCATTCATCCAACCTGTCAGTACTGCGCTGCTTCATCGGGAAATACTTTAGCAGGTAGAAATACTAATTAGATCCTTTGCTAGAGGGATATAATTTGGAGGATCAGTCGGAGAGGAGTGCTTGTGGGGAGGAAACAGGTAAGCTTAGCTTTTTTAAAAGGCAACTTCAAAAGTGTTGCTTTTCATAATTAAAATCCCTATTCTTTTGCTTTCTTGAGATAAATACAAGGATAAAATAGCACCCCAGTTGATAAGGCACACACACTCCTATGATTAATAATTTTTTTAGCTATATCATTATCAGGGCATATCTCCTGGGAGGAATGCTGGTCTTGTGTCAGCAAGCAGAATTGTCCCCTCTGCTAAGCAGAGTCTGCCCTGGTTTGCATTTGAATGGGAGACTACATGTGAACAATGTAGGATATTCCCCTTAGGGGGATGTGGCTGCTCTGGGAAGAGCATATGCATGCATGCAGAAGGTTCCAAGTTCTGGCAACTCCATATAGAGCTGAGAGAGACTCCTGCCTGTAAGTTTGGAGAAGCAGCTGCCTGTCTGTGCAGATGATACTGAGCTAGACAGACCAATGGCCTGACTCAATATATGGCAGCTTCCTATGTCGTATCACTGTGGCACACAAGCATATCACTGGGAGATATGATGAATATGGATAAGAACAATAACCTCAATCTGGGAAAGGAAAAAAAAGCTTGCATCTCTAACAAATTCAGCTGACGTTAGATCCTGCCATATGTTTCTTGTGACTCTGTAGGAAATAAACAGAGGAGCATTTCTTGAGCAATCAGCAGTGATTCTAGGATACTAGGGGGCAGGTCCCAGGAAAGGTATGGTCATGAGGCAAGTGGAACCTTTATTGCTCCACCATCGTGATTTGGGATGAGTACAGAAAAAAGTTGCTGCTTTGTTCTTATGTTTCCCTTGGTGTTGCTTTAAGAGGTTCCATGATAACCTGTTCTTTTCCATCTACTAATGCCATTGTTGGGATCAATACACTCTGTTTCACAGGTCATTGTACCCAACAGCATGCTGTATGCACGTGACTGTGTGTAACGATCTCGGCATCTCCGCTCAAGAACACATGGCTGGCAATGAGTTGGGGTGGGGGGGAACTTCTGAAGCTGTGTATTATGGAGGTGGAAGAAGGATAGGAATGGAAAGGTTAGCAAGATTTAGATCCATTTCTTTATAAAACACCACTGAAGTCATTATCCCATTCTAGCCTGCCCAACAGTGTTTCAGACTGTGGGTCATGTCAAAGTGATGCTGATGGGAGCATCAGAAGGCTGCTGCATGCCACACCCTCCCCTGCCTCCATTGTGCTCTGTAACCACTGCACATGTCTGCTGCCAGGCATGCTACCTCGTGCTGGCCACTCCCCTTCCACTTGAATCAATTCACTGACGCAGGAGGCATCGCTGATGTCAGGCACATCCATTCTGGGAATGATTCCTTTGCCGGCCTGACTGGGTGCATCTTTCTTCTCCCTCCCATCCTACTTGCGAGTAGGGAAATATATGCAGCTGTATTTGGGAGGATGCTGTATAAGAGTGTCACCTCCTGTGCCTCATAATATGCACCCACAATTTTCTCCTGTTGGCACAGGCAACTAAATATATTATCATGAAGGTGAGGGAGCTGACATCTCTAATATGTGGTGGTCTAGATATGCATATTTTTCTGTTTGTAAGAAAACCTCTATTAACAACGTATGACTTAAGAAAGATTCCAGAGATGATCCTTGAAAGAGAACCAGCCTTTGAGATTAAAAAGGATGATGGATTCTAGAATTTGGAGTGTATATAAGAAAGTCCTAGAACTAATTTCATTTAAATTTGTTGTAATCTGTCTTTTGACCTATACCACTTGCCATGTGCTGTAGCTCTCCCGAATGAAAGCTCCTGTTTCAGATGAGACAGTATCCTTGAAGTCTTGTAATGCTTCTTGTAAAAACAAAATCCTGAGCTGATTGACTTGTGCAATTTGTGATTCAGCCTTGGTTACTTGGGCTTAGAGCAAGGAATATGTTCCGAAAATGCTATATTATCAGTGGGTTGTCAAGTTATTTCTGATTTAGCCCCTGGCTCTGACCAGACTGCCCTGCTTTCTGAGATAGTAATAAAAAGATAAGCCCTCCAAGTTAGAAAAATCTCATTTGCATTCAGATTAAGTACCCTTCTGGTATCTTTTCTGTTTTATCTTATACAAATTATCATATATTTGATCAAATAGTAGGGAAAGAAAGTTAAAATACAAAAGCAGGTTAACAGGAGAGTTTCTTATTGCGGTAACTTTGGGAGATAAAGAAGTGAATACAAAATTGTATTTCAATTTACAAAAGCCTACCAGGCAGTGTATTAACTTATTGATCATAGTATCAGAGGCGAGACACTGAAATGTCACAGACTTGCACAAGGTCAGTCTAGCTTGTATCCTGTCCTACTTGCATGGCTCCGGGAAAGTAACTAGGTAGGGGTGTGTGTGTGTGTGATACAAAAGGTGAATTAACATTTATTATTATTGTTATTGTTTACACAGTCAGACAGGTGTTATTGACTGGTATGTTTTATCCAGACATTGAATCCTTCCCAAGGACCTGGGATGGCTGAATTTGATTATCAGTGTTGTTGCTGTTATTATTATAGATATCATCGCAGAATATAGGCTGTTCCCAGTAACGTTGCTTTTTGTAATTGGTTAATGGTGGTTTCTGTGGCCCCTATGGTGTTGAGGTGTTCTTCAAATTGTTTTGGAATTGCACCTAGGGCGCCAATTACTACTGGGATTATTTTGGTCTTTTTCTGCCACAGCCTTTCAATTTCAATTTGTAGATCTTTGTATTTTGTGATTTTTTTCTATTTATTTTTCTTCTGTTCTGCTATCCCCTGGTATTGCTATGTCGATTATTTTAACTTGTTTTTCTTTCTTCTCGACTACAGTTATATCTGGTGTATTGTATGGCAGATGTTTGTCTGTTTGTAGTCGGAAGTTCCATAGTATTTTTGCATCTTCATTTTCTACCACTTTGTCAATTGTATGGTCCTACCAATTTTTGGCTACAGGTAGCTTGTATTTTTGCAGATGTTCCAGTGTATCATCCCTGCTACCTTGTCATGCCTTTGTTTGTAATCAGTCTGTGCAATCTTTTTACAACAGCTGATTAGGTGGTCCACTGTTTCATCTGCTTCTTTACAGAGTCTGCACTTGCTGTTTGTGGTTGATTTTTTGACTTTTGCTCTTATTGCATTTGTTCTTAGTGCCTGTTCTTTTGCAGCCAGTATTAAACCCTCTGTTTCTTCAAGTTGCCTGTCTTGAGCAACTTGAGCAATCATGAGCCAGGTCTTGGTGATGTCTGATTTCCCGGTTATATTGTGCAAATATTGACCATGCAGTGGCTTCTTTTTCCATTTTCCTGCTCAGTTCTTGACTTGTTCTTTCTTGTAGGCCTGCTTTGTTTCATTGGTGTTGAATAATTTCTCATTGTTGACCATTTTAAGTGCATCTTCTTCACTGTCCTTTATTTACAGTATTCTTCAAGGCCTCTTTTCTCCTCCTCTACTTTTAGATGGACTTTAAGCATTCCTCTTCCACCTGAGCTGTGAGGGCGGATATCTACATCACTGCGGGGGTGCAGAGCATGATTGATGGTCATGATTTTCCTGGTCTTACAATCTAGCATCTCTAGCTCTGCTGGGTCCAGTCTATTATTCCTGCAGTGTATCTAATGATGGATATAGCCCAAGTGTTAATGGCTTGTATGGTGTTCCCACCATTGAGTTTGGACTTTATAATTTTTCTAACTCTCCTGATGTATTCACATCCAATTTTTCTTTTAACTTCAGTGTATTTGATATTATCAGCCTGAAGAATGTCCAAGTCTTTGTAATGTTCTTTCTCTTCGGGTTCTTGATGTTGTTTCCATTGGGCATTTCTACTGTTTCTGTTATTTTTCCTCTGTTCATTATTAATATGGCACACTTATCTAGTCCAAACTCCATTGCTATATCACTACTGAATATGTGGACAGTGTTTAGCAGTGATTCGATTTCTGATTGGGACTTTCCATACAACTTCAAATCATCCATATAGAGCAGATGGTTTATTTTACTTGATGATTTAGATGTTTGGTATCCAAGGCCTGTTTTGTTTAGTAGTTGTGAAAGTAGAGTCATAGCGATTACAAACAGAGGGGATAGTGAGTCACCTTGGAAAATATCTCTTCTGATACTAACCTGTCCAAGTGTCTTGCCTCATCATGTCAGCCAATATATTTCATATTCCTAAAGTAGTAATGTGTTTAGATTTGATAAGAAAGTAAATACGGCATAGATTTCAGTTCTTCCCAGCATTTATAGAAAAATATTCTCCCACCACCTGCATAGCTTAAGAATGTCCTAAAATATTACATTTCTATGAATTAGATGAAGGTTGGATAAGTATACCTTAGTAGATTTGAGTTAGATTAACAAATGGCATTTCTAAGATTACAAACGTAACTGCATGGATGGATAGTTTTAACTGTACAGATGAATATAGGGTGAAATGTAATTCCTATTCTATGTGGGTTTAAAAAGGCACATACTTCCCCCTAACAAAGTGGAAAATAAGATTCTAAGGCACAAAAAATGGGTGCAATCATCGGCTTCTAAAATTAAATTGGATGGAAAGAACAGACAGTGTTTTGCATTACAAAGCTTGAGAGAACAAAGGAAAATGGACTTCCCTCATATGTGGGAGAAACAGAGGAAAAGCTTTACAGCATATTTCAATGCACGGTTTGGCTGTCAAAGGCCTGACAGGCATGTCACAGGCCGGCTTCTTTCCTGCTGCTGTGAAACAGCCTAGGCAACTTGCTGAAGCTCAAAAACCAGTGTATGACACATATCATACCACTCTGCCAGAAAAGCTGAATATTTTGCACATGTTGGGAGAATGAAACCAAACAAAGAGCTAATGTTTGCATGATATATTTGAATATCTCAGATAAGCGCCATGCAGACAGCCTTTGAATTAGGGATGTGCAAACCAGTTCGGACAGCTCGATATCGAGCTGACCCCACCCCCAGTTTGGGGGATCTCCATCCCCTGACCTTTATTATTTATTTATTTATTTATTTTTTAAAATTAACTTACCCCCTCCAGGGGCACTGCCTCATCTGCAGCAAATATCCAGAAGCTCTCCCTCCCCCACACCAGCCTCCATTACAGCCCCAAATGACCCAGTTCAGGAAGTCTTTGGCTCATTCCAAAGATGGTTCGTCCTCCGTCATGGTAGCAATTTTGGAGGCGGGGTTGAGGGAGAGCAAGACCAAACCCGCCCTGTCCATTTTGGGTCTGGTTGGGACCGAACTAGGCCAACTGGTTTTGTGCACACCCCCTACTTTGATTGTCAGTTGAGTTTCCCAGTTCTTCTCATCATTGGTATGTGTGCTTCCCATGTTCTTCTTTCTTCCCAAAAGCAGCACTCCTTATCTAGCTGATTAAGAATATAGGAACATTGAAAGCTCCTTTGCTAAGCAGGGTCCACCCTAGTTTGCATTTGAATGGATGATTACATGTGTGAACATTGTAAGAGATTCTCCTTATGGGGTGGGGCCACTCTTGGAAGAGCATCTGCTTGCTTCCATGCAGAAGGTTCCCTCTTTGGCACCTCCAAGATAGTGCTAGACTCCTGCCTGCAACCTTGGAGAAGCTGCTGTGAATCTGTGTAGACAATACTCAGATAGATGGATCTATGGTCTGACTTGGTAGAAGGCAGCTTCCTATGTTTTGCTAAGTGAGCTTGGATATGTTAATTTCAATACTGTACACATATCCTCTCCACCCCCAGCACAGTACCTCCAGTGTGTGTTGCTGGTGTCTATCTTGTGTTTCTTTTTAGATTGTGAGCCCTTTGGGGACTGGGATCCATCTTATTTATTTATTATTTCTCTTTGTAAACCGCCCTGAGCCATTTTTGGAAGGGCGGTATAGAAATCAAATTAATAATAATAATAATAATAATAATAATAATAATAATAATAAATATAGAATGAAGTATATTGTCTTACTTTAAGCATGCAACAATACACCCTGACGATGCCAGAAAGATCTGAGCAGCCTTCAGCACATATTGCTAATTCATATGCACCTATGCATGCCTGTGTGCATTATGATGCTCTATCATCCAAGCTCTATTGAACTGGCTGGGTGAGTCTTCTTAGGTAAAAAATGATGTGTTGAGAATCTTCTTGTGACCACAGTGTGCTTGGAGCCATGGGCCACAAGCAGAGCATGATCACAGAAGCCCTTTTGCCATAACATATCCAGTGTGAGTGAATGTGTGTAGAAGGGGTATTGACACATGTTCAGTCTGCATGCAGGGATACATGTGCAACGATACACAGACATACTTGTGCAACTATACCTCATAGAGCCTTCTCCCTGCTTTTCTAGGGTTCCTGACCACACAGAGAGACTCCTATGTGTGCACAGTTGTGTGTGCATAGACACCAGACATATTCAATTGAATATGCATTGATTATGTCACCATTATCCTCTTCTCCCTTTGCATATTCACTCACCCTGAATATTTCCCAAAAAATAATGTTGACTTCAGCTACAGTTTCTTAAAAGAACCACAAACGCTTCCATCTCGTATAATGAATAATTTCCAAAATAATATGAATAATTTTTTTAAAATGCTCTTCTTAGTGCCTCCTCATTTACATTTTTTGTTATTCCTGATCATTTTGTGGCATGCCACAGTATAGACTCATCTCATTATCATTTGCAATTAAGGTTGATCTGGTTTGGATGTAATGGCTAAATGAGGTTAATTGTGACTGGGGTTCAAGTTGTTAACTCCAGTTCCAAACTTGCTGCCCAGTGGGCTCACACTCTCATGAGAGGGCCAGTCTACTGGGTTTATGGCTGAGCTTTGTCCATCAACAGGTGATCCCTGCCCACAGAATGCAAGCTCACAAGTTAAGCCACCTATTTAACCACCAATGAAATCAAGGTGCCTCCACTATAATGGGGCCCCCAATGTTCTCTGTTAAAAAATAGAAAAGATTTTCCACTACCTTCCTCCCCCCCCGGATCCCTCTGAAGCCTTGCATGCACCCCATGGAGTGGGCCAACAGGACTGTATATTTACAGAAATATAAAATACTGGGTCTGCTCCATCTGAGCACCATATGCAGATAAGCGGGCATGGGGAATTGTAGGAGAGAGCACTTTCCTCTTCTCCCCCAACCCTGGGGCAGCTGGGTCCACTGCTAAGGCTGTGGTCGAGAGCACACTTGTGCACCTACCTACAGGGGGCCAGGCAGGGGGCTTGTTTCCATGGCTGCTTTGCCACCGTCCCCTGGAATAGGAAAGCAATCTCTAGGATACCCCTGCACACCACTTCATAACACACAGCACAGCTCTATTTAGAACACCCATGGCCTAACACTCTCATCAGCTGCTGTAGTCTGCATGGGCTTTGGTAGCCATCTTCCTTGCATAGGAAGAATTGCTCCAAAAACTGGAGTGATTCTGATCCTGCTAGCCCTGCTCATGAGTAAGCCTGGGTTGTAAACCCATCTCTCACCCACCCTGGGCAAGTGGCTGGGGCCCACTTCCCCACCCTTTCTTTGTAAAAAATAGAACAGATTTGCCTAAACCTTCCCACCTTCCTTCCCTGAGCAGACTTTTGCATGGGATGCATTGGGACAGACCTTTAAACCCAATCAGAGTCGTGGGTCCCACTCCAGCATTGTGCCGTATGCACACCTGCATGTGCCGGGAATTGTGGGAGACAGGAACCCCCACTCTCCAGCCACCCCAGGACAGCAGAATGGCCACTCCAGGACACTGGCAAGGGTGCACATGTATACATGGGTGGGCATACTGGCAAGGGATATGGTGTCACAGGAGGTCAACTAGGAGAGCAGTTTCTGGGGTAGTGCTGTGCACGAACCGGTCCGGAGGCCATGTTAGAGGCCTCTGAACCGGTTTGGAACCTGGTTGGTCCGGTAGGGGGGTGGATTCTAGCTTTAAGGGCTCTTCCCCCTCTTCTTTACCCCTCTTCCCCCTTTGCTGCACTTAAAAGCAAAGTTTTGGGGGCGGCAGCGTTCGTCCCTGCTGCCCCTAGCCCCGTCGTTGCCCGGCAAAAGAGGAAGTTGCCGGCACGCATATGCCCGTTGCGGCGCACACGCGGCTGTTGCCACCGTGCACGTGCTGCACACATTGCGTGCGCACGCACGGGCATGTGCACGCCACAACAGACGCATGCGTGCTGGCAACTTCAACTTTTGCTGGGCAACAACGGGGCCAGGGACGGCAGGGCGGAACACTGCTGCCCCCAAAACTTTGCTTTTAAGTGCAGCGCCAGAGGGGGAAGAGCGGCGGGAGGAGTAAGTACTACCCCCCTCCCTTAAAGCTAGACTCCCCCCAGTGCCGACTGAGCCTCCGTGGTTCTGTGCACATCCCTATTCCGGCTGTAGCCATCCCTGTGGCTCACCTGCCCCCAGGACCTGACACTCTCATGAAGGAGGAGGTCTTGTTGGGGAAAGGGGGTTGTTTTGCCATCTGGCATCATTTCAGGACATTTCTCTCCATCCCCCCCCCCAATGGTACTTCTCATGAGTTTTCTTGGGGTCTGGGGATGTCCCTGTGGCCTTTCCCTCTCATGCCTGGCCAGTGAGTCCCAGATCAGGTGGGTGTAGCCTTGAAAAAGGATTTCAGTTTACCCAGTGTTTACCTGGCGATTGGCCTTGGTCATGAGTAAACTGGAGAGTTACAAACCCCCACCCCACCAAAGGGCTGGGGGGCCCTTCCCCAACCTTTCTGTGAAGAGCCCCTGGTGGCGCAGTGGTAAAACTGCTGCCCTGTAACCAGAAGGTTACAAGTTCGATCCTGACCAGGGGCTCAAGGTTGACTCAGCCTTCCATCCTTCCGAGGTCGGTAAAATGAGTACCCAGAATGTTGGAGGCAATATGCTAAAATCATTGTAAACCGCTTAGAGAGCTTCAGCTATAGAGCGGTATATAAATGTAAGTGCTATTGCTATTGCTAAAAGAAAAGAACTGGGCTGCTTGGTAATCGCTGCTGGGAGGCTGCCTTTCAAAACCTGCCAATTGCACCTCTACACAAAGCATTTGCATGGACCATGCAGACATGGGGCTGCAGCACCAACCCTTAAACCCATTCAAAATTCCTGGGTCTGGCACAGCATGACACCATATGCAGATCTTCAGGCACAGGGATTCCTGGGAGAGAGTATCCTTGGTACCCAGCTGCTCCAGGATGGTGATGTCACAGGAAGGCCACAGGAAGCGGCGCACATCCCCAACTGGGTGTGCAGACTGGGAGAGAACAGGGTTTGACAGCGGCTTGGTGGCAGCCACCGAGACCAGGACAGCACTTGCCCAGATACCTGCCTCAGCCACTTCCATATATGGAGCATTCTCCCTCGCTCCCATTCGTCTGCCATGCTTGTGAGATAGGTCCATGGTACAATGTGCTAACGTTGCAGTGTGAAACATGAGTACCACCTCATACATCTAGAATACCATCTAGTAAACTTGAAATTAGTGCCTACAGATGGTCCTTCTCATCAGCAAGACTTAGGAAACAAATATCCTCATCCAGGGAAGGGGCTATATGTGGAACATTGTCCTTAAGGTTCCCTGCTTGGGTCTGCTGGTTATACCCAGACCATGGTTCCCCCCCCCCCAGCCATTTGCTCCCCTCTCAGCACTGTGACGGGGTGCCCTGCTTATGTTGCCACTTGGAGTGCTTGTGAACATCCATGACTGCTGCTCTGTTCTCAGGGAGCAAAGCATTTAGTGCCCATCCTGTCATCCCATGCCCTCACCCTACCACTTGCCAGGTGGAGGGAGCAAGGGACAGAGTGGGAAAAGGGAGTCTCCCTCTTGAGAGGACGATAAGCCTGCAATGGGACTTGCAACGGTGTCTCTATTGCCAGGCAACTCCATAGACAGGAGGGGTGTGGCTGATTTCCTGAGTTGCTGCCAGCGAGAAGTGCCAAAAGCATGGAGCAGCCATGTCTTTGGATGGGTCTGCACCATTGCCTGTATGATTGAAGGCTAAACATCGGCATGAAACTGCCATTATAGCTGCATCAGCAGTCAGACATAATGCCTCGGCAGCAAAACTTCAGGTCTCAGCGGTGAACCTTAAATATAACTATAGGTTCAAACTGGAGTTTGGCGAGGCAAACCAGAGGTTTCCTCTGGTGGTCTGTAACCATAGTTTTGTGTGTCCGGGTGTAATGGAATTACAACCTTGGACAGGTTTATCTGTGGTTAGCCATTACGTCTGAACTGGGCTGTTTTGTTAAAAATTGGGAAATTTACTGCAGAGACTTTGATGAAACAGAGAGCTTATTTTCTATGCTCACTGGCTGCAATGGGTAAAGAAAACATTTAATCCAAATTATTCTTCCAAAACATTTTAGCTGAGAGACAGATGTTAATAATGCAAACATTAGAGTGTACATTTCTGCTTAGTACCTCGGGCAGAGAACACTGCTAGAAAAATGAAGGTCAATTTTTTTAAAAAATCAGCAAAGTGTAAAAAAAAATTGGAACCTCTAGGGCAACATCGTTAATATGTATTACAGTAAGTCATGAATCAGGACCCTGTTGTGGTAGAAAATATGTTATGGTTGGAGAACCTATATGCATATATGCAGATATATGGTTTAGCTGTTCAGCGCAGCTTTAGGTATTACTTTCAGAACAGATCAGAGACAACCAGGGAGTCTAATGGCCTGCTTGAATGATAGTTCAGAATCTACTGGCTGCCATCCTGACTAACACTGTGCAAACTGAGAAGTTTCCCACATGCAATGGGAGGGGCAATTGACACTTTTCTCCCATTCCCTCTGGAGCCTGGTACTCTAAGGGGCATATTTTCAGAAGGCTGAGTGGGCTCTAGAACTTAAATTCCCCCTCTTTGATAGTACATGTGAAGTGTGTTTCTGTGTGCATGTTAGTCTGCATGTCAGCCAATATTTATACTTTTATTTGCAAGAGACTATATATGGTTATTTACTTGGAAGTAATCCAATTGAGCTCAGTTGGGTTTACTCCCAAGTAAACATGCATAGGGCTGCAAACACCAGCTGAGATTCTGACTAAGGCTGCATTCGCACCTAAGGTGAATCCGGAGGCTTCCGAACCTGCGGTTGGTTTTTCAAACCTTGAATCACGTTGCAGAAGTTTGTGCAACCAGAAGTTTGTCAAGGACACCTTCCAGCAAGCTCTGTAGTCCTTGTGTCTCCAGAATGTGGTCAAGGCATCAGCATGTATCAAGGGCAGCAGCCACGATCTTCAAGGGGGTGTGCCAAGTGATATTGTGCCTTTTTGGAATGGTCCACCTGCCCTTGGCAGGGGAAGGGCATTTAGATCCCTTTAAATGCCATGCCATGTAAGCCCTTCTTCTGACAGCTATTGCACTACCTCCCTCGTAAGAGCCCTGCAATAAAACAGTCTCAAACAAGAACAATTTCTGGTGGGGAGGGCACTATTATTCTGTTACACAGGAATGGAAATGGAATGTTATGACTTGCTAGAAGGGGATATGTATATGTGGGAGGGAAAGGATCCTTGGGTTTGGCCTGCAGTGACCAAGAATGCTCTTGCGATGGCTCACCCCGGCAAGGCAGTCCATGGAGACCAAACCGCATTGCTGCTCCCATGGAGGCTTGCTAGTCTTTCATAGAGATGTGCGTTTTGTTTTGGATACAAAACGTTTTGTGCACAAAACAGGCCATTTCGGCTGTTTTGTAGCCAAAACAAAACACCCAATGCTCAAAACAGAAAATTTTGTAGCCTAAACAAAACGTCCCTGTTTCAGATACAAAATGTTTTGTTGTTTCGGCTGTTTCGGAAAAGGCTCTCAAGGGGCCTTTTCCTCCAACTCCACCCCCTCACTAGCATTTCCACACAGGGCTGCAGCCATGGGGCAGACGTCATTCCATCTCCACCACTCTGCTGCCTCTTGGGCTGCAGTAGCCCATTCCCCAACAGCCATTGCCTGGCTCTCTGAGCCCTTTCTATCTTCTGGGAGGGAATTGCTGAGGTTTTCCTGCTAACTGGAGCCACCTGCCTATCTTGGCACATCACAATTGACCGGACGCCTGCACCACCTACGAAACTTTCCTACATTGCAAAGGGAGAAACGTTTTAAGAACCAAGCACGTGAAAAGAAATTGATAACTTACCTGCAACTGAAGCACAAAACTAGAAGGATGCTGTAAAAGATGAAATTGTATCATTGCACAAAAATAACACACGGATGCTCGCATAGCTACCTGAGGGCAAAAAGACTGTGGATTGCAAGTGAATTGTTCAAATTAAGCAACATGAAGATGATGTCCCGCATTACAAAGCAAGACTGGTGGCAAAGGGGTTCTTGCAAATATATGGGGAAGATTGTGATGAGACATATGCTCCCGTTGTAAAATGTACCTCAGTAAGTACACTCCTAAGCATTGCCGCAGCAAAGAAAATGCAAGTGGATCACATAGATGTGGAAACTGCATTTCTTCATGGAGACATCAAAGAACATATTTATATAGAGCAGCCTCCAGGATTTGTGAAACATGGTAAAGAAAAACTTGTATGCAAGGTGCAGAGAAGTATCCATGGACTAAAGCAGGCTGCAAGAGCCTGGAATGTCAAATTAAACCAGTTGCTAGTCAATGAGGGATCTACCCAAGGAAAGGATGACCCTTGCCTCTACGTGAGGATCAAAGACAACAGATGGATCTATACTTACTTTCGTTGATGATCTGATAATTTGTCATGAAAATAGAGAGGACAGCCTTGAAATAATAAAGCACCTGAATAGTGAGTTTGAAGTAAAGAACTTGGGCCTGTTTCACACTATCTTGGGATACACACACAGAGAGAAGGGGATGGAAGCTATTTGCTTAACCAAAAATAGAAAATAAATGATTTACTAGAGTATTTGGGAATTACAGAGGCCAAAGAAATGAGTACACCTATAGAAACAGGTTACCTAAAACAGGAGGAGAATGAATTTCTGCCAGACAACAGTGAGTACAGGACAGCGACTGGAAAACTTTTATATGTAGCTGTATAATCTGGTGATTCTCTTTATTTAGCAGGAGGAAACTAACTGGTCCTATTCACCACCAGCACAGTACCCCTCCAGAGACTGTTGATGGTGTCTGTCTTATGTTGCTTTTTAGATTGTGAGCCCTTTGGGGACAGGGAGCCATCTTATTTATTTATTACTAGCTGGGCAGGGTGCAGAGCATCTGCACCTCTGGCCAGCCCCCCCATCACCACTGCCTGTTTCCCCACCCCCGCCAGTGCACTCATCTTTCTGGCTGGACTGCCTGCTTTCCACCCTGCTTCTGCCATCCAGACGTTCTGGATGGTGAGCTGGCCGGAAAGCTGGCCTACCACATCCTCTTACCAGTCCACCCTCTCCAGGCAGCAACCACCTCCTCCCAGTGGCCAGGCTGGCCCACTGCCACCTCCTCTCCCTCCTTGCAGCCGGCCTGGCCTGCCGCTACCTCATCCTCCTCTTCCTCCTGCTCTCAGCAGCTGGCCCAGCCCGCCGCCACCTCCTCCTCTTCCTTCTGGCAGCTGCGCCGGTACACTGCTGCTTCCTGCTCCACGCTATTTTCTTCCCCATCCCATCCACGTCACTATCCAGCTGCTCACAAACTGTCACAGGAGCTGCCACACATGGGATTAGCGACGGGCACGTTTAAGAGAATTAAATATATAGATAGATATCTCTTTGTAAACCGCTTTGGAAACTTTTGTTGAAAGCGGTATATAAATATTTGTTGTTGTTGTTGCTATGATAACAAGACTGGATATAGCAGCATCTTTGGGAATCTTGAGTAGGAAAGTAAGTACACCCAGCAAAGATGACTGGGCTGTGGTAAAGAGAATTGGCAGGTACCTAAAAGGGACAATACATCTAAAATTAAAGTTGCCTGCTAGTAGTGGATCCAAATTAGGAGGTTATATGGATGCAGACTGGGCTGAGGATCAAACAGACCAGAAGTCAACCAGTGGTTATGTATTCTTTTATGATGGAGGAGCAGTCAGTTAGCATAGCTGCAATCAATCAATAGTTGCTCTCTCATCTACTGAGGCAAAATATGTATCTGCTACTCAAGCATGTCAATAGGTGGCATGGCTGCACAAGATAATGTCGGATTTCAACACAGACAAACCACAGCCCACTGAGATGTTTGAGGATAATCAAAACTTCATCCAGATCTCACAAATGGAGAAATTAAATTTAGAAGAAAACACATTGAACCTAAATATCGTTATGCACATGATGCACAAGAAAAGGGATTGTTTCAAAACCTTGAGAGAGAGGTTGGGTCTTATAGACTGCAGCATGAGCCAATGAGAAGGAATGTTGGAGCTAGGACCCTGGCAGCATCAGCTCTCCACTGCAATGTCTCTTAGTGACCACTGGGGTTCTTAGAGTCGTGGATAAAAGTGCTGGATTCCTCCCCTCTTTGTTCTTCCAATGTTAGTCTCCATTTTGTCTGTCCAGAGATGGCTGATGGTTTTGGTCTTTCAATTCAGCCATGAGCTGCAGCTGAAGTTAAGCTGCAGGCTTTTTCACATTCCTTGGGTCTGGGCCGGGTCTGGACTACCCTCTCTATGATTACAGTTCCAGAAACTGCACAAAACTACAGTTATGGCAGTGTCTACGTTTGGATGGAGCATTGTTGCCAAAAAAAATCTCAGGTTGTGGCATAGAAACTCACTACAAACTGAAGGTTCAAACTAGAGTTCAGTAACGCAAACTGCAGGTTGCTTTTTCTACGAAACCACAGTTGCGCGCATTTGGACATTCACAATTTCAAACCTCTGCTCCATTTAACTGCAGTTTCACATTAGGTGAGAACGTGGCCTAACAGTGTTTGGATGCTTCTAAGATCAGTGCCCATGCAGTGCTCCCTTGCATTCTTGCAGAAAAGGGCAAATACTTTCTAGAGCTCCAGAATCACTCTGTCAGAGCAGAAATACATTGATGAGGGTTAAGCAACAGTTTCCACTCTAGCAAAGTGTTCCAGAGCTCAGGCAATCTCTCCTGAACTTTGGAAAGCACAGAGACCAGTACAGGGGCTAGTACAGTACTTGTTCCTTGTAAGTGGTGTTTCCAGATGTTGTTCATTACAACTCCCATAATCCCCATACAAAGGCTATTGCAGTTGGGAATGCTGGGAGTTGTAGTCAACATCTGGGAATCCCTCTTACAGGGAACACTGGCTAGTAGGGCTGTGCAACACATTTCAATCTCAAAACGTTTTGAGCTCGAAACAAGCCATTTCAAGTGTTCTGATCTTAAAACAGAACAAATACAGAGCCTGTTTCGAGCTCAAAACAAAACAATCCAGCTTTGACGTAAAATGTTTTGAATGTTTCAAGCACCATTTTGGAGAGCTGTTTTTCCAGGGAGAGCTGGTCTACCAATTGGGCTCGTCAGGTAGACAAATCCTCTGAGGCAGGCTGACATGCTAAGTCTGGACTGGAGGCCTGGTCTACCCACCTCATGCAGTGAATAGAGCAGTCCTCTGAGGTGGACCAATGTGCTAGGTCTGGAGCAGAGGCCTTGTTTACCCATCACACGTGGTGGATAGACCAGTTCTCCAAGGTGAACCAATGTGCTAAGGCCAGAGTGGAGGCCTCTGCATGAGGCAGGTAGATGAGACCTCTGCTCTGGACTTGGCACGTTGGCCTACCTTGAAGGACTGTTCTACCCACCAACTCCAATTAGTAGACCAGCTCTCCCCGGAAAAACAGCACTCCAAAATGGCACTCAGAATACTCAAAATGTTTCAAATTTGTTTTGACAAAAAAGCTAGCTTGGCCACTGTTTTGAAGAAACGTTTCGAGCTTCTTGAATTTTATTTTGAGCTCAAAATAAAACACAAAATCCATTTTTGTGCACACCCCTACTGGTTAGCACTGCATTTATTACCAGTTAAAAATAACATAACAGTATTGATAAATATTGGCATATATTTCATATTTTAGCTATAGAGTTGTTGGGGATAAATATCAATGCTTTCCCATGCTGTTTAACTCTCTGTGGATTGTGGATCTCTACAAAGAGAGGGGGGGAGAGAGAGAGAAAAGGAAAAGGAAAAGGAAATATGCCAATATAATGAATTGCAAAGGGCAGAAATAAAAATGTTTATTCCAAATATATTTTAACTTCTTTTCCTAGCTCTCTGCAAGAATTAAATTAGATTTTATGGCAAGTCCTGCCATCCTAGAAAATCATCAGATTTTATTTAAATGTATCAAGCAATAAAATATGGAAGATACCTGTTGTTTTGTTGAGTTTTCTCCTGTGTGACTGCAAACATTCATTTAGCCCAACAAACCACTTCCACCATTACTCAAAGTGACTCCCACAGTGATAAGTGGCCAGTGACCCCAGTGCAAGGTGAACTCTAGCACCCACACAGTGCTGCAAATAATTCATCTCAGTAGTGGAACAACTACAACAACATTGTGACATTTTCCTAAAAGCCCCTGTTACTCCCAGTAGGTTATTATACAGGTTGAAGGTAATGTTTTCCTAAAGGCCAACTGCATATATTCCCTCGTTCAAGGACTTCATGCTGGATTCCAGTTCTTTTTTTGATGAAAGGCAAAAATAAAATCAACAAATCGTGTCTAGCTAAGGACAGGACATTCTAAATCCCTAAAATGGTTGATGCTTCCACATATATGTGTCTGCTTTATAGACTCTTTCGGAAAACAGCACTGCAATTAAAGTTTCTGCCTGCTGTGTAGTGCACATTCTTATCAAGAAGGGAAACTTTTGTAAGCCTTTGTGGCATGATATCAGTGCCATTCTAAACCCATTTAAAATGGGTTTCTTCTTGTTTTAGTGAAGAAAAATTCATTTGTTCATAATATTTAAAAGGATAAGAGCCAATAAGGTTGTTTATACAACCACAGGTAGGTGGGCTGGGAGGAAGGCAGGACCCTACCAGACTTCCCTCAGATTGCCAGAGCTCAATCAGGGCTCCACCACCTGTGTGCCCACATAAGTGGTGAGGCAATCTGGAATTGGGGGGAAGGAAGCCAGGCCTCCAGGTATCCCACAATGCACCATGCTGCTCATACTGTGCATTGGGAAGGCTTCATTTTGCCAGGCAACTCCTCCTCCCTGACTCTATGGTCAAGATGGCTGCTAGCAGCCTGGGAGAAACTACCAACAGCATGAGCACCTGTATGACCAGGGAGTGAAGTAGGAGGTACTTTAAGCCCTGGTTAAAAAGCAAGGCTACTCGGGGGAGAAGAAGCGGGATCAGAAGTGATCCATTTGCTTCACACAATCAACCCTACCTGGAGTAGCCCTGTCCTACCTGTTGGGTCATGTATACAACTTTAAGGTGTATAATTATAATTACAATTATAATTATAATTATAATTAGAAAGAAGATATTTTATGTGGCCTTCTGAACCTAGTTTATTTGTTTGTTATCTCTCTTTGTAAACCGCCCTGAGCCATTTTTGGAAGGGCGGTATAGAAATTGAAATAATAATAATAATAATAATAATAAATTAATTTCTATTATTGCTTTGTTCAGATCAACGTATATATATATATATCTATTAGGCCAGTGCAGGCTCAAAATTGTTGGACAATACATTTTTGAAAACAGCAATAATAATAGTTGAGTCCAAAGGTCCCTTCCCTTTATCAGAAGGAGCCTTCCTCTAATGCTGAATGGGGAAAACTGAGGGGATGCTGCTTTTGTGCCTGCACATCGGTAGCAGTGTCTTGGCTGCTTAGGAGTCTGCAGCAGCATCCCTACACTCCCCCCCCCGTAACAGCTGTGGATCATGTCAGCCACCATCTTTATATATAAAAGCCTTAGGACGTATGTGGCAAATCCCATGGTACATGAGAGAGAAGACAATGAGCCGGGTCTCATGATCAGTGAGACACAGTTTGGGAAGCTCAGAGGGGAGAGCAGGCTAAGCAGGTGATCAGGGAGGGAGCCCTGGATGGCTGGGTCAGCCACCCACAGGATTGCCGTCTCTGTGACAGAGCCAGCGGGGACTGGGGAGTTCAAGGGCCGCGCGGCCCCCAGAAGCACCAGTATGCCCTGTGTGAGCACGCAGGACATATTTGGAGATCCCCAAGCCAGAAGGCTGCTTTTCATCCTCCCGCCGGGGGTCTGCTCATGAGTAACCACACCACAGCTACTCACAATAAAAAACCCCGGGTTTGCAGAGCACTCGCTCTGCAAACCCGGTTTAAGGGGCGGGCTACTTGAGCGGGTTACCCACTCCAGAAACACCGGGCTCACAGCCAAGCCCAGTGGTTCTCATGATTGTAGAAAATCAGGCTAGCGGAGGCTAGCCTGATTTTCTACAATCGTGTGAATAGCCCCATGGACTAGGCCTGAGCGGTGGACAGAGGGGCAGCTGCTGCCAAGAAGGAGTGGGGGAGGTGGTGGCAAAGAAAGAAAGAAAAGACACTGAACAGCGGCATCTGTTGGCCCGCCAAGTCTTCTCAGGAGGAGAGCAGCTGAGCTGGGGCAGAAGAGTGCACCGAGGGCCATCCATGCAGGCCAGAAGGGAAGCTCCCCAGCTCAGCTGTTCTCCTCACAAGGAGACTTGGTGGGCAAATGGAGGCCAGCCTAAGGTGCACTTTCCTGCCCCAATTGGCCATTCTCCACGCAAGGAGACTGAGCAGGCCAACATGACGGAAGCTGTTGGTAGGAGCCGACTTAGGCTGCAATGCCACTCTGGCTAGGGTGGGGGAAATTGACAGAGTGGGGGGAGACTGACAGTGGCGGGGGAGAACTGACTGAGTGGGGGCAAGGGCACTGGCTGAGTGAGGGGGGAACGTGAGGGAGGTCTTGCCATCAATATTATACCTCCTCTTGGATGTAAACCCAATAACTTTGTATTTTGATATTCAGCATGTTCAAACCAAACATTTTGTTTGGAAAAAGCAAGATTGTAAATAATTTGTTACAAAACTAAAAGATCGATTATTGGTATGGCTCTCTCGCCAAAATAGCCTCTAAAAAACCTGTCAGGGGAAACAAAATGGCAAGAACCGTCTTCCTTAATTCTGCCCGCAATGCCAAATGTTTCCATTTGGCTCTTTACAGGCAGTTCTCAAGACCCTGAGCTCTGAACATGTGGTCACACAGTCATAAAATAAACATATTTCAAAGTGCTTATGTGGACCCATATTGCTCTGCTGCTATTTCACACAGTCCATTAAAAAATTCCATGCCTTGAGCCAACTCTCAGTCCACTGTTATTTTCTTGACATGGTTGTTTTCTGGAACGGCTTTCCCCTATGAAACTGCCTTTTGAAAAAGGGATAAACAGCATGAAAAATACTTAAGGCAGATATAAGTTTTACTATCTCAAATTGAGAGCTTGAGTAGGTGAGTTTTCCTAATGAAGAAAATTATTTATTAGCAGCTAATTATATTGGTCGGCATAATACTATAAACTCCTTTAGGATTATATTTTCTGCTTAGTATAAATCAGTGTAAACTGTTGCAGAGTCATTCCTTGATTTAAAAGGAATTAAAGAAGAGGCTTAACTTTGTTGCAGAAACAACTTTAACCAGTTTAAGTTGGTGGATGACTTCCTTACTAACAAAAAGCCAGTGTGGTGTAGTGGCTAGAGTGCTGGACCCGGACCGGGGAGAACTAGTTCAAATCCCCATTCAGCCATGATACTTGCTGGCCGGGTGACTCTGGGCCAGTCACTTCTCTCTCAGCCTAACCTACTTCACAGGGTTGTTGTGAGGAGAAACTTAAGTATGTAGTACACCGCTCTGGGCTCCTTGGAGGAAGAGCAGGATATAAAATGTAAAAAATAAAAAATAAAATTAAAATGTCTATAGGAAATTTGGTAGTCCTTTCAAGTAAGGACCTTGGGATTATTATTTTTAATGAAAATCAGCATATAAATGTAAGAATGAATGAATAAATTAAATAAATAACTCCTGAGTAGTGCTATTGAGTAATGTATTCATATACAGGCTGCCAGCCTGTATATGAATAAGGGCTCTTTAGCATTTATCCTCACATACAACCTGAAAAGTGAATATTTAAGAAGATGCCAGTTTAGAGCCTACTATTTTTCTTCTTTAATTTTTCTTTTTGTTATTCTTAATGAGCATTTATACTATAACCACGCACCATTTTTGTTCATATGTACTTTGTGTAGCTCATGTACTTTCCTTAAAGTAAAGTGTTGTTGAGTCAGTGTCAACTCCTGGCGACCACAGAGCCATGTGGTTTTCTTTGGTAGAATACCGGAGGCATTTACCATTGCCATCTCCCATGCAGTATAAGATGATGCCTTTCAGCATCTTCTTATATCACTGCTGCCCGAGAGGTGTTTCCCATAGTCTGGGACACATACCAGTGGGGATTTGAACCAGCAACCTCTTGCTCCCTTGGCAAGTTACTTCCCCTCTGCACCATTTTTAATGTTGGGTTTTTCATTCACATTGGCTCTCTATACTTCTTATAGTCTTCTGCTCTGTTTTGTGTCATTGATAACCCCTGGGCATCTCCCTCTGAATACTTTTCATTTCCTTTCAGTGTCCTTCCCATTACTGCTAACCACTTCATTCAATCTGGCAGCACTTCTCAATTTCATCCTGAACTTAATTCACTCTTCACTTTTTCTCATTCCTAACTTAGTTCCAATGACGAGAGCACACATTTAGAAAGTATGTTTAGAAAGTATGAACTCAAAGTTCCAGCTTTTGCAACAGATAGACAAGAAGATTGTAAACCTACCCCCCCCCCCAGCCCTGGGGTAGCTTTATACAAATTTGTGGGTCCAAGCTTGGATTTGGAAAAACTTCCATTGTATAGTTCATTCATGCATTCATTCATTCATATTTGTTTAGTGCCTGATATGTGTATCTCTAGGCGTAAAAAAGCAAATACAACATTGCTTAAATGTAGACTTAAATATAATAATATATTATTATTATTATTATTATTATTATTATTATTATTATTAAATAAATAACAACAACAAAAACAACTAGCTAAACCCGCACAGAGCATCTGTGCAGCACTAGGACTTTGTTGCTCTCCTTGCCCCCCCACCACAGCCCCTGCTTTATTGCTCAGTGTCGGCCAGTCACTCTCAGTCTCCCCCTCCCGCTCGCTTGCTCATTCACTCGCCCCCTCCCCGCCGCTCAATCGCGTATGAGTGAGAGGGTAATTTGTGGAGAAGATTATTATTTTTAAACAATTGCATACTAATTGGATAATAAGCATTGCATCATAATTATTTGAGGTGGGGCACGATGGATTAACAGGGTGGAAATCAGGATCTCAAATGGCTCCTGTTGTTTAGCTATCGCTGATGTATCCTGTGACCTTTGCCAAGTCACTTTTCCTATTATGCTGCAGTTTCTCTTCAGCAAAAGTATATAATATAATAACTGAATTGCCTTTGTTAAGCTTTGATATGTAGGCATTAATGAAACCTAAGTATTTAAGAAAACATCTCTATTACAGGTTTTTCTTCCTTATTATTCACTGTCAGTTTATTCACCATCCATGAAACCCTCTGGCAAAGACTTTATTTTCAAAGAAGGAACATTCAAAAAGAAACACAGTAAACTCTAATTTTACATTGGTGACAGATTAAATTGAATAATTTTGTCTGGTTGTGTTCTGACTCAAAGGACACATGTAAACAACCATGTTTTAAGATACAGTCTAGAATATTTTTTGTAAAAGTCTTACAAAAATGTCACCTTAATAACATCTTTGTGTTGGACAAATTAATTAATTAATGTCATCCTGGGGTGCACTCACTTTTGGCACTGGCTCAACTTACTGCACTTACCAGAACGTATTGCATTTTAATCATGCTGAGAGAGTCCGTCTACCAACTCATAGCCAATTGTGTCAGAAGGCTTGCTATCATGCCATTTCAAAAGACTGCAGGGAAGCAGAGTAGTGTTATGATACTTATGTCATTCATTCTGGGTAAAAGGAATGGTAGCTGGCAGGAATTGGCTGCTGGGACGATGTGCAGCAGTCTGCTACCACAGGTGCAGTGTTAAGTTGTTTTTAAAAAAAAAGACAGAAAGGAAAAATAAAGGCAGAAAGACATAGAGGAAAAATAAAGACAGAGAGAATGTGTTACCGCTGGTAAGCAATTCCGAAAGAAACCTATAAGAAATTCACTTCACTGAGAATCAGTGAAATTCATCCCACCCTGAAAGACTGGTACTTCCTAAATGTGCTAAGCAAAAATAGTGGGGATGGGCCACAGCTCAGTGACAGAGCACTAGCGTTGTAAGAAGAAGGTCCCAGGTTCAATCCCTGGCATCTCTGGGTAGAGCTGGTAAAGCTTCCTGGGTGGTACCTTGGAGAAGCCACTGCCAGTCACTACTGAGGTTGATGGACCAATAGTCCCACTCGGTATAAGGTAGTTTCCTGTGTTCCTAATAGCAATAGCAATAGCACTTACATTTATATACCGCTCTATAGCCGGAGCTCTCTAAGCGGTTTACAATGATTTAGCAGGGAAGTGACAAATTATTATAAAATTTGATCCATGTTCCAAGGAAGATAAAGTGAAATGATGAATTCAGTGGTTTATGCCCATGTCTTTGTAAGTGCCACCCTTAATCTATAAGGAGTTGAGGTCAGGAGCGCAGTAACACCTGATACGGTGCACTGGCATCTGTCAGACTGCTACTGCAGTCTAATGGTGTGTTCCTACTGCATCACTCTATCTTTATCTTAAGAGCATCACTTTGCTAGCTTCCTCTGTTATTTTTCACCTGACTCCACTCAATGGATTCTGCACTTGCCCACAGAACACAAGCCCATGCTGACAGTCCTATCAATACATCAAGGAGGGATGAAGGAGCTGAAAGAGGAAGACACAAGCAGAGAAGAAGTTGCTCAGATCTAAGTAGTATTAATCAGCAAGAGCCACGCTGAAAGCACCTAGCCTGGAGAACTGTTTTCAGTCTGTTCAGTCAAGCTACTGATTTTTCCAAATGAGTGAATGAATATTCAAGGTGACATGCAAAGAATAACTGGGAAAACAGCAGTATGCTAAAAAATAATAAAAATGAAAAATGCCAATGGGAGGAGGCGGCAGTTGCCAGGTCAAATAGCAGCCACAGGAGATCCAGTCTTGATCGAGATTTAAATTCCCCTCCCCTAGGCCACAGTCCTGATGCAGATCAGGGCCCTCTGTGGTTGCTATATATATTTGAAAAAGCATACATTCCAGTCCTAAACAGGAGACCTTATAGTCTCCAAAAGTCTTCTGTGAAATAAAACACTACTACTAAATAACAAGAGGTACATTTTCACACAGCGCACAATTAATATATGGAATTCTCTGCCATGGGATGAGGATGGCTTTGAAAAGTGGCTTAGACAAATTCACAGAGGACATGACTATCAATGGCTACTAGTCTTGATAGCTATAGGCCACTTTCAACTTCAGAGGCAAGATGCCTTTAAATACCATTTGTGGAGGAGCAACAGCAGGAGAGAGGGCATGCCCTCAACTCTCGCCTGCGGGGTTGTCAGCGACATCTGGTGAGCCACAGTGGGAAATAGGATGCTGGACTAGATAGGCCTTGGGCCTGATCTAGCAGGGCTGTTCTTGTGCTCTTATGTTAGAGTGGACTAGTAACTGGGCAGAGTAATCCACAAGTTGGGCAGCAGGACACTGCTAATTGAAATCTTTATTCTATACCCTGAGAGACTGCATTCCAATAAATTAAGGCCACCTTTAGACATGCCGTTATGCCATAAAACTGGAGGCAACCATTTGTTTATTTTAATTTATTTTATTTTATTTATATATCGCCCTTCCAAAAATGGCCCATACTAGAGATTCAAGAATTTGATTGTCCAAATGTGTGAACCTGCGGTCTTACTTTAATTTTGTATTGGATCACATACAAAATCCTATGAGACAGTGGATTTGGAGCTGCCACATCGTGGGTCCCTTCAAACCATTGCATAGCTCCCCTAGTAGTCAATAGAACAACTGGAGAAATAAGAATCGAGGTGATAGAGAGGTAGGGACTTTGCTGAGAGGCATTTGCCTGAAGGATAAAACAATGGATTCTTAGGGTGGTCAAGGATATCTACCATGTATACAATAGTGCACTGGCCATTTGATGTAGTGCCAAATTCAGGGTTAAATTTCTCCAAAGTGAAATTCAAAGAGGAATTTTGGGGTTCCTTCCATGGAAAAGCTGCCCAATTGTTAATATCTTCAATGGAGACCCTACTCCATACCTTCAGTGGGGTAATGGGTGGCTTCCAGGGATAGAGTCTCCTTTGTGGTGGGACCCTGATGAGGATCGACCCCACAATGATACAACTGCCTCAGGTCTTGACTTATCAGGGGGTGGAGGGCAGTGGCTGCCACTGTCCTTGCTGTCACAACAGCCAACCTTCACCCCACTCTTCTCTACAGAGGTAGAGAGATTTCTACCTCTAGTGAGCAGTATGCAACAGGCCACTCCATCATCATTGCAAAAGGGAGATGTTGGAGTGGAAGAGGAGAGGTGGAGGAGAGAAGACTAGAGCATCTCAGACACAGGCACTCTAACTCTATGTTCTCCTCCACACAGCTTGTTCCACTCCATCCTCCCTCTTTTGAAATGCAGCCAGCACAAGAAGAGGAAGGAACAGTTTGTTGCATGCTGCCACCAACAAAGTTTAAGAGGAGGAGGGTGGTAGTGAGCCAGAGGTGGTGGTGGATAGACTGATCTGGTGACATTTTGCAGCCTACTTCAGGCACCCAGAAATCTTGGATCAGCACTGATCTTGGTTGCAGAACTCCTTGAAGAACATATGACTGGGATAGTAGGGATGTGCACAAAACTAGTTTGCCCAGTTCACTTTGAATTTGAACTGGGTTCAAACCAGGAGGAGGAGATTCAGTTTTGGTTTTGCTTGAACCCCCCCTCCCCCAGTTCAGTTCGAATTTGAACCATTTCAAACCACTTTGAACTGGTTCGGACTGATTTGAACCTCCAAAAGTGGGTGGGGTGGTAGCTGGCACCCATGGGTACCTGCCACCCAAACCCCAAAGCAATCGGACACATACGATTTTTTATGAATTTTTGAAATTTATTTTTATTTTTTCTCATAGGGTATAATGGGACTTGAATGACCCCATTATTTCCTATTGTGGTGCACCCATGGGTGCTAACAATCACCCAAACCCATAAGCAATCGGACACTCCTACAATTTTATATGAATATTTGAAATATTTTAATTATTTTTCTCATAGGGTATAATGGGCCCTGAACCAGCCCATTATCCCCTATTGTGGAGCACCTAGGGACACAAAAGTGGGGTGGGTGGTAGGCACCCAGGGGTTCCTACTACCCACAAAACTCCAAGGCAATCGGACACTCCTCTGATTATTGGTGAATATTAAAATTATTTTTGAATTCCTCATAGGGAATAATGAGGATTGCAGGAAATGTATAGCTTCACTTCGGGGGCAAAGGGGTGGCCTAGAGCAGAGTGTGGTGGGTGGTAGTTCCCAAGGGGGGCAAGGAAGTTATCAGGATTATTTGAAAGGAATTGGGCAAAAGGCTGATTTTTAAAGTTTACGCATCTTTAAGGTTTTTCTCCATAAAGAAGCATGGAGGTGTCAGCAGATGTATAGCTTCACGTCGGGGGCAAAGGGGTGGCCTAGAGCAGAGTGTGGTGGGTGGTAGTGCCCAAGGGGGGCAAGGAAGCTATCAGAATTATTTGAAAGGAATTGGGCAAAGGGCTGGTTTTTAAGTGATTTTTGAAGTTTATGTGTCTTTAAGGTTAGCAAATGAGAGTGGATTCATGGTTTGTCATTGGAAATCTCATATGCTACCAGAGAATCTACACTCAGAACACCTCAGAAACAACAAAACCCAGTACCCCATGGGTTAGCAACCCATGGGGGTGATTTTCACCCTCGGTGCACTACACCACCACTCGCTCTGGGCCACCCCAGCACCCCCCCCAAGTTTTTCTACATAGGGAAGAATGGAAGTTTCAGCAGTCCCATAACTTCAAGACTCTTTTTCTACAATATTCTTTTTGAATCTGCCCCATTCTTCTTTGGTTTGTATTTAGTTAGTAGTTACATTTTGCTACTGAAGAATCATTGTGATCTTTGAGAGAGGTACTCTATTAACTCTAGGAAATTGTATGCATAACAAGTAGATACCAGGAGAAAAGTCTAGAAGTCATAACCATTAGAGACTGCAAACTTGGGGAAAGCTGAAGATACAAAACTCCTTTGATCCTACTACAGAGAAAAGGAGGTTTAGAACAAAAGAAACATTTTCTTCTCTTTTAATAAAAGCCGGAACATGAGAGGAAGAGCCAGGCTGAAGATCTATCCCAGTTTTAATTGAACCAAATACAGAACTTGTTTATTTGAAGTAAAAGAGGAATAAGATTTCTTTATTTTTATCTTGTGATTAAAAGAACAGTGAACTAGTTCAGATATCAAAGTCCTCAAACTTCAGTTAAAACTTCATTTAACCCCTACCCCTGGTACATTTCCCATTTCCACATGGATCAGGAAAACTAAGATAGGCATAACAGGACAGGCTGATGATCTAGAGCAGGTGCCTGGCCACTGTCTCTCAGCAAAACTAGGAGACGATCATTGAGACCCGCCAGAGGAGGTTCTGCAGGGAGAGCGGGCTTAGCCTGCTCTTAGGATTAAACACATTCATAGTGAATACATGATGTATCAAAAGCCATGATGGCTATTAGGAATGTGCCAAAATGTGATTCGGAAGGTGAATCACAGAGCACCTCCCTTTAAAAATGAGGGCTTCCCCAACAGTGTTCCCTGTAAGAGGGATTCCCAGACGTTGTTGACTACAACTCCCAGAATCCCCAGCTGCAATGGCCTTTGGCTGGGGATTATGGGAGTTGTAGTCAACAATATCTGGGAATCCCTCTTACAGAGAACACTGTTCCCCAGTCCCTTTAAAGCAGAGGAGAGCAGGTCCATATCTGCTCCTCCTCCAATCGCCGCCATCGCCATACTCCTGGTGGTCCTCCCAGGATTAACTGCATGCCAGCAGGGCATCTCCCAGCTGCCCCTGCACCCGACTCTGATGCGTGTGCACAGAGACCATGTGCATGCCAGAGTCGGGTGCAGGGACAGCGGGGAGATGCCCCACTAGTGCACAGTTTATCCTGGGGGGCATGCCGGGAGTATGGCGATAGCAGTGATTGGAGGAGGAGCAGATATGGACCTGCTCTCCTCTGCTTTAAAGGGTCCAGGGAAGCCCTCGTTTTCAAAGGGAGATGCCCCTTGATCAGCTTCTGAATTGTGCTTTGGCACATCCCTAATGGCTATATGGAACCTCCATGTTTAGAGACAGTATGCCACTGGATACTGGCGGCTGGGGAGGCACAGTGAGAGAGGGCTGGTGTCTTTATGTGCTGCTAGTGGGCTTTCTAGCAGAATCTGGCTGTCTAGTGAAAAATAAAACAGGATGCTGGAATAGATGAAGCTTTGGTCTGAACAACTGGGTTTCTTCTTATGTTCTTATTAACCTCCAAAGCAGCGCGCACACACACACACACACACACAACATCCCACCTGAAACAACAACTTATATATACAACAAACAGGGTTATAACAGCCAGATAAACATCCTAATTAAAATGGAAATGCATTGAAGTTCTCTTTTCTGAGGGTGCCTGTTGTTAATAGGGCACCTCTCAGGAGAACTAAATTCATGATAATCGATGTAGTTTAAGAAAAACCGCTGCCTCTCAGTTAATAGACTGTTGTCTAGCCTAATTCTCGTCACTCCAATAAATAATCGGTAAATCTGTTTCTTTCCTTGTGCCTAGAAGAAAGCGTTACTATAAATCATGTTTATGATTACATTTTTATAGATCTGTACTAAAGCTAAATCAATGGTGTATGGTTGGAAAGCACCTATAATTTATATTAGAATTTAGACACAAAATCAGATTGCTCTGAGTGCCAAAGTAGAATATACACAAACTGGGTGATGTAACTGAGGCCTGTATGGTTTCTTTAAAAATGTAAACAGAAGTAATCTGGGGCCTTAATCCAGATCAGGACCATTGTGGAATGGAAGAGGGTTTGCCCCTGCCATGGCCCTATGATCCCTTTCTCCCCACAACTGCTTTTTGCTTCAGGAGGGAGCTTCCATGAATGCCAATGAGAGTTTCCTTCCTCAGACAAATAGTAGCTGCCAGCAGGGGGAATCCTAATTAGGACCACCGTGGGGGCAAAATGCACCAGATCAAGGCAGACAGACATGCCAATATTGCAGTGGGGGTGATCATCAGAAAGTTGGAGTTGAAGAGGAGTCAGAGAGATCTGACTCCTCAGCAGGGGACTGATCCAGGCTGACAAGTATTCCTTGCTAGGAATACTTTCTTATCTTCATGTGATTCTCTTTTTAATGTTGTAAGTGAAAATATTTGTATTCATGCTTAGCTATATTCTAGTCCAAGAGAAATTATGCCTAACACAATTTTATGCTTCTCAGTCTAGGGTGTCTCTGAACACTGCAGGATCCACCCGGAAAATTCTGCTGTTTTTACACTGCACACAGAGGGTGGGCAGCCACAAATCAAAAGGCTGAATATTTTCTGCTTCCAAAAGCACACCATTTAGACCTGCCAGAGAGGCTGCAACAAAACAACATTATGAGTCATTCTTTGACTTCCCTCGGGATAGGAAAATCTTTAAAAACTAACACACTATTTCCTAATGCAGACCAAAACAAGGCAGTCTCATCACAAAGGGGAATGTTTTCTTCAATGTCCCACAGAAGACACCTGTCTAAGCCATATTTCCCAAGCCAGGCATGCACCAAGGTCGGAATCTGATGTCTGACTGTGGACACTAAAGGACACAGAGGACTGTTTCAGACTTCTGAACCAGACTTCTGTTGTGTATACCCAATGCTGCTGGACTATAGAAAGCACTTGTATATCCTATTTGTATTACACAGCTGGAATGGGAAGAAGACATCGGGTCTCACTTCCCACATAGCTCAGGGCTTCTGAAGTTACTGTTACAAGGTGGGAAGGAGCTGTGCTGCCACTGCAACCACACTATGGAAGTGGGACTTCTACATTATCCTGTAAAGATAACATGGGGAGGGGCTCTTTAATAGAAGCAGCAGTTTAGGCACATGAGGCAACATCCTTGCTCAAGCTAAGTGGGACAGTTTTTGGATGGATGGATGGATGAATGGATGGATGGATGGATGGATGGATGGACAATACGGGTCATAGGGATTTTTCTTCCTCAGGGATCTCACATTCCCCAACTCTGCTCAAGACTTCATCTGAAGGAGAGCACTCCATGGGCCATGTTGAGGATATATCGCCACTAGTCTCAAGTCTGAGGGAGCAGCTTGACCCCACCCAGCCCTTGGCAGGGGCAGGCAGGCACTTTGTGGTGGTGGGAGGGGGGGGCTTTGCCTGTTTGGTGCCTTATTTGGTGCAATCTTTGGCTCCCATTTCCATGCCCACCACCAAGGATCAGGGGGGTGGGACTTTGTGGCCATCCTACTGGGGGCTGAATAGGAATTGTTTGCTTTCGGACAGGCTGGCTTAGTTGGAAAGGAGTTTGGGGGCGGGGTGGCCTACTCTATTCTGTTCCCTTTAGTTAATAGGTCAAAACTGGCCAGGACAGTGTGGGCAGGGAATATGAGTAAAAATTCATGATCAGTGAGCATGACTGAGCAAGGGGGAGGTGTGGCCAATCAGTTCTTAGATGTTGGGCAGAATGAGGGCTCAGATTGGGACTCCTTCCTACGTCAAGGTTGAACAGCTTGGTGGGGGTGAAGTCTCTGAAATTACTCTGACCTCTCCTTGGGGTGAGCAAGAAGCAACAGGAATCCAAATCCCTGTCTTCTGCTGCTTTGAGCCATGATATGGTTGCGCAGAAAGGCTTGAGGGAAGGACACGATTGTCTGACCTCATGCCTTAGTGTAATGCCCGGACTGCTTGAGGGTCAGAAATTTAGACCGCCTGCAGTTATCTGAGCTGTTAAAAATATCAGTACTTTGTGGCTCTTTGACTCACATACAACTGCCTGTGTAATTATTGCCTTGTGTCTTCTCAGTGTGGGGGAAAAGGATAGTGCCAGACTTTGCCCAATAGGAATGTCTTTATTTTATCATTTGTATACTGTCTTTCCATGATAACACTCAAAGTGCTAGGCAAAACAAGATAAAATTTAAACCCACAAGAAATCAAATATCTTCAAAGCAATGAAAACAACAAATCACTAAATAAAATGAAAGCACAGAACGAATAAAAAAAATTAAGCAGTACTAACCAAACTCAAAGAAGCAGTGAGTCAGACCATAGGCTCAGTGGAAAAGGGTGGTGGGTACATATGATGTTTCCTTTAGGGAGTTTCCAATGTTAACCTCAACTCCCATCAACTCCAGCTGCAATGGCCTTTGGCTGGGATGCTGGGAATTGTAGTCAACAACATCTGGCATTCCTTGTTATTGGGAAAACAGTTTACAACCTGCCTAAAGGCAGTAATAGAAGAAGGCCAGCTGGTGCTCACAGGCTAAGGAGCTCCACAACCTGGGCAGCAAAAGAAAGGACCATGTGTTGGGCACCTAGAAATCTCACTTCAATTATTGGTGAAACCAGTGGTATAGAGAGGGCAGGGGTGGTCTGTGTTCCCATGAGCAGCCCTCCTGTGGTGGGGTCTCCAACGGCATCCTCCCAGTGACAATGGTGGAGGTGTGGCAGGGCTGGCCACCCTGCTCCCAGCAATGGTGGAGACATGATCCTACCACCCATGCTCCAGCCGGCTCTGATCCCAAGTGGCTAGGAAGAATCAGCGGGCTGCAGGAGCACTGCTGCCACACTGGGGATGGGCACTGTACTGCCACCATGGAGAAGAATATGGCAGCTGGCAAGCTGGCTAGTGGGAGAGGGGAGGTGGTGAATGGTGAGCCAGGCAGCCCCTTGGCAGGGCAAGGTGGTTCTGGAGAAAGGTGGTGTGGGTTCTTCAGACCGCGTCTTATTGTAGCTCCGCCCCAGGTGGAACATGAAGCAAGGCATCTTTGGATAATCACACTGAAGAAGTAGTAGAGGAGAGGAGAGCTGGTCTTGTGGTAGACCAGCTCTCCTCTCCACTGAAGAGGAGAGCTAGTCTTGTGGTAGCAAGCATGACTTGTCCCCTTAGCTAAGCAGGGTCCACCCTACTTGCATGTGAATGGCAGACTACATGTGTGAGCACTGTAAGGTATTCCCCTTAGGGGATGGAGCCGCTCTGGGAAGAGCATGTAGGTTCTAAGTTCCCTCCCTACCATCTCCAAGATAGGGCTGAGAGAGATTCCTGCCTGCAATTTTGGAGAAGCCACTGTGCTCCGCAAACCCGGTTTTTAAAATCATGAGTAGCTGTGGTGTGGCTCCACGCCATGGCTACTCGCGAGTAGACCCCCAACCAGGAGGCTTAAAAGCAGCCTCCTGGCTCAGGGATCTCTCCAGTATGCCCTGCATACTCGCACAGGGCATACTGGAACTTCCAAAGGCCATGCGGCCCCCGATCCTCCCAGCCCATGCTGCCTCCATCACAGAGCCGGCAGTCGTGTGGGCGGCCGATCCGGCTGCCCAGGGCTGCCTCCCTGCTCGTGTGCGGGGAGAGCGTGCTCCCCAGGTGGGTCTCCTGGATCGTGAGACCCGCCTCAGTGTAAACTAATCTAGATGGACCAATGGTCTGATTCAGTATATGGCAGCTTCCTGACTGGTGGCTTTTATGTCATTATGTTCTATGTAGTTTCATAAGGAGTAAGGCAGAGGCAGATATTGGCTGACGATGCGTAGTGTTATGGATGCATATGTTACATTGTGGAACTGTGTTCAAAGGGAGCACTGGAGTACTCTGCAAGCTTCCCCCTTGGGAAGCATTAATGCTGTAGCATTTAAGTAGACCTCAGTCACTGTTGAAGCAATACCCATTTTCCCTGGAAGCTCTCAGTGAATGGTGCAGAATGCAGAAGACTGCTTTCACACAAAGCCCAAAACAGTCTCTGTGCCAAAAAATATAAATAGATCTCTGACGCCGAGGAAAGTTACAAAATAATAATCTCACACAATCTCTCTGATTTTATCATACTGCAGTCCTATGAAGGAAGAAATCTAATTCCCCAAAGCAATAATAGAGATTGAAGATTGCTCTGAGACACGTTTAGCAGGGAATCTGTGCTGTATCATGCCATTTTCATCATTAATTCATCATTGCTGAAGGGTTTTAGTTTCTTTATGTCAATGCACAGTGCATCAGAAGTTTACTAGAAAGTCTCCCTTTGAACAAAATGGCTTTTCACCATTGTTCATGGACCATTAAAGGAATGAGAAAGAAGACTGGGTGCTTCAGGATGCATCCCACTCTGCTTTCAATAACATATGCAGAGTGCTTTCATTTAAAAGCTGGCTGAAGGATGGAATAGTTTGGTTTGGATCACTGAGTACACAATGTACTAAGATGCATACTGTGGGTAAATATCTAAGGTGTACATTGAAAATCACACTGAATGAGGCCATATGCCTAAGTTCATATATTTCAATATGCCTAATTAAAACCCAAGGCATAGAAATACAATTAATTCAGCAAAAATAAACATTACATATTCTTATGAACTACTGCCATTTTGTAAAGAAACAGACCTATTATTTCAAAACATGTTGTTCTAATCTTGATAGGCCAGTCCACTGGTACATTTTTGGATGTGCTCTCTTCATGAAGATCGCCACAAAGGAGTACTTGTTAAGCTTGAGCAAAGTGGGGCTGCTTTGCTTCAGGGATCACTTTGAAGCTATTGAAGATTCCCTGATTGGCCCTTTGGTCAAGAGAGTCTGCTTTTCTTTGAGTTGAACCTTTTGATGGCTCATAGTGAAACCTTGGCTCCTAGCTTTCTAACTATTTATCAGGACCAGCAAGGGCAAGGAGAAAAGATTAGTCTTTCTCTTCACTCCTTGCTGTGAGAGAACAAGCAGCCACTTTCCATGGCTTGACTTTTAAAAGGACACTTTCCCACATGGAGTCCCAGGAAATGGAAATCCTGCGATTTGTATTTTTTCTAAGCCTGTGGTGATTGCTGCTGCAGCCTCAGAAAAGACTAAAAATCCCAAGAGCAAATGTGCTTTCCCAGGCCTCCATGGAAAAGAGTAAAAAATATGACCTTTCTAAACTCAAGTCATGGAATGAAGCTACTTGCTCTCTTTCAGTGGGGAGCAAAGAGAAAGACTAGAGCCTTTTATCCTTGCCCCACTGGTCCTGGTAAGAAGTCTGATGGGTGGGAATGGGATGAAGTAAAGCTCTGAAGAGCTGAAGGATCCATCTCTGTTTCACTTAAACTCTACTTCCACCCCCTCAGATAGTTCTTTGGTTTGGGTTCATGGGGATCAAAGTAGGCCAAACTTGATTCGGCCCCCAAAGTTTCACACAGCTCTAGTGTTTGCTCAAAACTAGTCATTTGTAATATTTACCCTGTTTGTTGGATACATGTTATTTCTGTGGATACATGGAACTTCGAGAACAGAAATTAAAGAATTTTGTGTGGAATGACTCCAGCTAGGCCATGTACTGATATGTTTGTGTTGTGTATTTGGCTCTAAATGAAGTCCACGTTTATTGTGCCATAAAGAAAATATATGCATGGGCAGGCAGATAGATGGCAACAGATGGCTCCCCCCAACCGCAGCTGCATTGGGGGGGGGGATTTGGAGGTTGTTTTGTATGTCCACAATCATTTAGAGCTCCAAAATGCAAAAAAAATAAAAAAAATAATAATTCCAAAAATGCTCTGGAAATTTCCAAAACTGTATCAGATAATTTCAGACCAAAATAGGCTTCTCTAATTTGGATTGGAATTGTTGCCGGTATCCTCTGGAATGGCCGATACTGAACCATTTCCAGAATTCCAGATCTGATGGATCTGATTAGGATCACAGCCCTAATATTATATCCCGCCTTTCTGTCTCACCACTCAGATATCCAAGAGATCTAACAACCACAAGTTAAATTAAATAATGTAGTTTAACAGAGAAAATGCTCATGTCAAACAGCAGATAATGCATCTTAAAAGCCAGGAAATATAGAACTCAAGAACATTCCAAAAGCATGCTGGAATAAAATATTCTTCACTTGGTGCCCATACTCCATCAGGAACAGAAGGGGGCCAGCAGTACCTTCCAGGCAGGAAGTTGTGTGGCCTAGGCACCACAGCCATATCTTTGTGCATACCCAGCAGCAGGGTCTTCACTAATGAAATAAGCAGGAGGTCAGGATCATGTGAAAGGAGATGGCCCTTTTAGTATTCTGGACCTAAGCCATTTAGGGTTTTAAAGTTAATGACTAGCACTTAGAGCTGGGCTTGGTCCAGATGCCATGAAGCTAATTAAAAATGGAGTCATGTGCTCTGAAATATACCACCCTCTATTGAAACTTTTGACACATCATTTTCCATGGGATGAATAGATCTGCAATAATTGATGCATTGTTATGAAATAGTTTTTTCCTTTGGGAAAGAGAGAGAGGAGCCCTATTCAGGGGCTATGAAAGTGGGCCACAATGTACTCAAGAGTGCACAAGCAAGCCCTGCCTCTGCAATGATGCATGCTAAAACCCCGTCTTGCTCTCCATGATTATAGTGTGCCTGTTCTGAGAAGTGCTGCGATGGGAAGCAAGGAGTGTCTTGCTATCTGTTATTAAAGTGCAGAGGTGGGATTCCAAGGGAACTCTTGGGGACACTTTATGCAAGTATGGTATAACTACTGAATAGGGTTTTGTATAACTTTTGAACAGGGCTTAAATGGGTATAACAAAGTTTTCTTTCTTTTCCACAATAAAAAAAAGGAAACAGCAAAGAGATAAAAGCATGTAGACTACAAGTAAGCTGTCTTAACATCACTGCAGGGCAACTCCAAACTAGGGATGATGGAAGATGAAGAATTTCTCTTCCTGTGGCCACAGATTTATTAAATGTGACTGCAGTGTCTGTTCTTAAATAAGTTGATGTCTGAAGGAAGGCCATAGCTGTTCCTAGCTGCAAGTGATGATCAAAGTTCTGTTGAGAATTGTGAAATTTCAGCAGAAGGAGATTTCATGTTGAAATACAAAAATGGATTTCTCAAAGATACCTGTGCCTATCAATACATCAGAAAGCACTAAGTGATGAGACATTTTTCCTTGTAACTGAATATGACTGGAAACTATATAGATTGGTATGGAAACCATATGGGATGAAATGTCAGGCAAGGAACAGAATAAACTAATGTACAGGGTTTAAAAATAATAATCTTAGTCATATCACATTATTGGGAACTCATTTGCATAGATGATCCATGAAATTATACATCTGCAAATGTATTAGGGCATGGGAACTACTTAAGGAAGTTATCCTACATGCAGAAAGCATAAGAATCAGCCCGTTCAGTGCCATTTTATCAGTTCAAATATCACATTTATAAACATTTCAGAATATCATGTGCCCCTGAGTTCAGAATAGCAAGACTGTAGAAAAGATTAAATATTTAAAAGGATAATAAGCTCAACCACTGTTACATTAGATAGGATCAGTTTAGGAAATTATTGGGGAAAGGTGAGATCAGATAGGGGAAGAAATAGAAGAGATGTAAACCTTCATGTTTCCAGCCTTTGGCTGCTCACCAGTGTATATTGAACATGTAAATTCAAACTTGGATTTGGCTAATCAGTATATCTTCATTTCCTTCATAACACTCAAATAAATTTAATATCCACATCCCAAGGAAGTTGTGCAAGTAAGACTTAAGGCTATGTATGCTCATTGTAAGACCAAAAAATAACAATGCATCTTTTAATATTGTTCATTGTGGATATGGTGGAGGAAAGGAACACAGCAGATTCTTGCTGAAGTGAAGGTGTTGATGGAAATACAGAGCTCTTGCACAGACTAGGGCTCCCTCTATTCATTTCAATAGCAGCTTTATATGCACATTCCCTTGCACACACATTGCTGCAGCTTTATTTATTTATTTAAAAGGTTAATACTATAAAGTACTCAAATAAAATATGTGATAGAGGCTGGGAGCTCCATATACGCTTTGGAGTAGATGTAGAGCTCTGGATTATTAGCTTAGTCTCTTTAAAAACAAACACACACAATAGTAAATATTGTAAATAGTAAATAAAGGCAGCAATAGTAAATCCTTTTATTGAATAGAGGGATTTTTTTCTTTTTCTTTTCACACTTTGCGATAGTGCCTTTCCCCCAATTTGTTTTGTTTAGCTTAGAGCTATATTAGACACACTGAGGTTAGTCTCACAATCAGGGAGACCCGCCGTAAGAGTCTGCTCTCCCTGCAGATGATCAAGGCTGCAGCAGCCCTGGGCGGCCGGATCAGCCACCCACACATCACGGAGCTGGCGGGGGATGCAGGGATCAGGGGCTGCGCAGCCCCCAGAAGTCCACGATGCCCCCCCACAAGCACATGGGGCATGTTGGAAAGACCCTCGAGCCCAAGATGCTGCTTGCAGCCTCCCGACGGGGGTGTCCTCATATGTTGCCGCAGTGTGGAGCTGCACCAAGGCAATACACGATTGGAAAACCCAGGTTAGGGGAGCGCTCACCTTGCTACTCTGAGCTAAGGGGGGGTATTTACGTGGGTTACCTGCTTTGGGGAAACTGGGCTTGCCTGCGAGCCCGGTGGTTCACACAGTCTGTGGAAAGTGGGCCAGGCTCCCTTAGTCCACTTTCCACTGACCCTGAGAATTGCCTCACTGTATCCTCCTTTCTCCAACCATGATAGCTTGGATTGTCTTTCACATTTAGGTCACATTCGCATGTAACGGGGGACCAGAGTTGCAGGGACTTGTGCTTCCTCTACCTTCATTTATTTATTTATTTATTTATTTATTTATCTATCCATTTTTTATTTATTTAAAATATTTCTATACCACCCAAAACTTGGGCGGTTCACAATTAAAATTATTTAAAACATTAACTCAGTTAACTGACATAATGTCAGTTTCGGTCCTTTCCGCTGTACTGAGAAGACTCCAGTTTGAATCCTCGGTTTGTAGTGAGCTTTGCTGCTCCAAACCAAGGGTCCCCCATGCTGTCTGAATGCAGCATTGGAGGCTGCATTCAGCCAGACTGGAGTTGAGGGAGGAAGCTCCCCCCTTTCTCCCTTCCTGATTGGCTGTCCTTCAAACCAGAAGGATGGCCACACACTCAGCTCCCCCGCCTCTCTGCAGTCTCGCTCTCCAATACGTCTGAATGTCGATGGCAGAGCGGGGGAGGGGTGCAGAACCGCATGTCCATTGGTTCCACGGCTCTGAGTTACATGTGAATGTGGCCTAAGTGTAATTCATACCTTTCTGAAGAAACCATGGCCAACATCCAAGTTAATGATACATCAGCACAAGAGTTTTTTCTGCCATTCAAGGGGGGGTTGGTGAGTGGTTTTCAACAGTCCTCCTCTTCTCTCTGCAGCCTGATGCCTTTTGCAAATATGTCCCTGGGAGTGTGGGGCCCTCAAGTACATACTTGTAAGAGGCTCAAGTGGCTACAAGGGAAAAGGAGGGATCACTAAATCTCACCCTTCTCTAGTGCAGTGGAAAATGCTCCTCCACTGGTATGTCGTTACTGTGGATGTCAACAAATGTAACTAGATCCCCTTACAGATATCCAGTATGGGCTCAGCCAACAAGCAGAGGGAGTGGGATCGTGGCCGCAGATTCTGCTCTCTGATCTGCATATGTTAATTCCCATGTATGAAGAGGAAATGTGTGAGTACACTTTTATATACACAGGCTCTCATACACTCTCATATACACATAGATCAGGAATGGAGCCACAATCTCCCTCTTCCCATGTAAAATCACTGTGCCCAGTTCAAGTTCAAATCTATTCTTGTGTGTGCACTCGACCATTACAGTTGATTTCAATTTAGTGAAATCAACCAAATAACACACCCAGCATACATCAGATGATGTACAGTTGGCTCAGAGTAATTACACACATTCTGTTGTCAATTTGCTATGCATTTTAATTGTTATGAGCAGAAAAATACATAAAGAGGCTGTTCTCACCAGCAACCTAACCCTGGGCTAGGCTGGGCTACCCCTGGGTTAGGGAGCTCATGTGAAGCACGAGAGTTTACAAGGGTCCTTGCACTCTCGCCAAGACTAACCCTGCTCCCAAGCTCAGCTCTAAGCCAAGTTTAAGGGATCAAGAACTCCTTTAATCCAGCTGCTGGGCTTGTGGGCAATAGGACACAGAGTTGGGTGCCTGGAGTACCAATCTGATGAGGGATCCTGTCAATGCACCACACACATGGCACAGTGCATTCTGGGATCTCTGGAGGCTGGGATGCGTTGTTCCGGCCTCCAGAGCTCTGCACTGCATGATGCAAAGTCGATTGTTTGGGATCATGGTCCACAATCCCAGCAGGGGGGAAGTTGGGTTGGATCAGCCTGCCCCCACTGCCCACCCACCCCCACCCAGTCAGGTGAATGCCCCAAAGTCTACTATCTGTTAATTTAAAAAAACTAACTTGAAAATATAAGGATCTTCCCAGATAAACTTCCAGTATAGGAAAAATACATACATTGCACCCATTTTGAATGGGCGTAAGGAGCTACTGCCATTATTGTTACGTATTATGGTCTCTCAGTCTGTACATCTCACTTATAACTGAGATATAGGCATTTGTTAAGATTTGACAGAAAATAGCTTACAAAATCATCAGATGTAAATAGTGTTTCAGTATGAGATGCACGTAGCATAACACTGTACAGTTTCAATCCCCCAAATATATGATTTTAATAAGCAGGCACTGTAAGTAATAAATAGTACATACTGTATATATTTAAGTTAATTCCCATATACATGGCAAACACAGTGTACTGTTTTGATATACAATTTAATAAAGGATCATATTTTGTGGGGGAGGGGGGACTGTAGTCATAATGGACAAAATTCCACCATCTATTTTGTTCCTATGTAACATAGAGATGAATGTGTGTGTGTGTGTGTGTGTGTGTGTGTGTGTGTGTGTGTTAAATCCCCCGCCACACAAACAATATAAATTAAAATAAAATAAAATAAAATAAAATAAAATAAAGCATACAATTATGAAAATAGCAGCATTTCATTCTATGTAACCAATTATTCCTCAATTCTCTGGCTAAAATCGAAGCATTATTGTGCATTTTGATAAGAGTTCTGTATGGAGGTTCATTTAAAACCTTCTCTGAACTGAAGTGCCAGCTGTTTCCCATAAAAAAGCAGGCTTCTTGACTCAGCTTTCAGAAGGCATATATTTGTTTACAGCTGTTGCAGAAGAATATTGTTCCAAAAGGTCAGTTGCCAGGGGCAAACATAAATGAAAGCCCCAAAGGACTATGAATCAGTGTTGACATTCTGCTCCATGTGTTGACAAAAAGTCTGCCATTGCCACTTATAACATCACTGCCAACAGCATAAAGATCAGGAGGCATGATTTGGGTGTTAAGGTGTATGGCTGCACCTATTAGCTCAAGAAGACATCTGGCGAATAAAACCAAGGGAAGGGTCATAAAGTGTTGGAGCAGCTTCATTCTGACATGACTGGGGGTTCAGCTGTGCTAGTCACACTAGTGGAGCTAACCTTGCAATGGCCATCCCTCATGCATGACAGATTTTCATTTCTCACCTTTTGAGAAACAGTGTGGGAGCCCTCCTGTCCTGAGCCAGAAGCTCCATGCCTGGGTAGCCCAGCTTAGCTACTCAGGTAAAAAGCGAGGTAAGAGAACAAACCCCTTAGTACCTCCTCCTCTGGTTGTCTGCACCACCACTTGCAAAATTGCTCCTGGGTGGCTGGCGGCCATATTAATCAGAAAGTTGGGAGTAAGGAGGGGCCAAATAGAGCAGAGCTGCTGCAATGCTGAGGGCAGCTGCTCTGCTGCTCGTGCAGTGCATTGTGGGATCCTGGGGGATCCAGTGTGAGTTTTACCCCTCCAATTGGAGTTCTGGAGCTTGTCACCACACTGCTCATGTGGGGACCCGAGCAGCAGAGCCCAGGGGAGCCTTGTGGTGTGTGGGAGCAGGAAAGTAGGTGCCTGCCTTCCCTTCTGCTCCCCCTCCATTTGGTTGTGAGAACTACCTTACTGTCTTGTTAGTGGTGTTTCTGTGATTAGTTGTGTTTCTGTGTTTATTTAGGCACAGCCCCATTTAGGATAGTTGTGTTTCTTTGATTATTTAGGCACAGCCCCATTCCCATACCCTACAGCAGTGATCTTTGCTGTTTTTCAAGCAGTGGCCACTGTGACAAAAGACCTTCGATGTGAGACCCATTTTCCACTGTGCTGACATCTGCAGAGAACTGTGCTTTTCTGAACATTGGGAGAACCCTTAAAGAGAGAAGGAGCCCTCTCTTAAGAGCTTTAGGAGGAAAGAACAAGAAAGCAATACACTTCCCAGGACTCCATACACACCTTCCAAGATGATGCAGTGGCTCAAGATGGCTCTGTTTCCTTTAAAGGAGCCTCCTGATGCTATGCAAAGCACAGCAGTGCATGGTGGGAATTGTCTCCTATGCATGATGCCAGGGTGACTGTGCAGGATATTCAGCTTTGGCTGAAGCTTCACGAAAGCCCAATAGACAATTAGTTAGGGAGCCACACTTAAGGTTGATGGGGGTGCCACTGGCTCCCAGGCCTTACAATGAACACTGTCCTACTGTAAATAGAATGTATATGTTAGAAACAACATCTTTGTAGGGGATGAGGCTGCAGCTCAGTGGCAGAGTATCTCTTTTCCATGCAGAAGGTCCCAGGTTCAATCCTTAGTGTCTCTAGGAAGGGCTGGGCAAGACCTCTATTTGAAACCCCGAGAAGCTGCTGTCAGACAGTGTAGACCAGGGATTATCAACGTTGGGTCCCCAGATGTTATTGGACTTCAACTCCCATAATCCCCAACCAAAGGCTACTGGGGCTGGGGATTATGGGAGTTGAAGTCCAACAACATCTGGGGACCCAACGTTGAGAATCCCTGCTGTAGACAATACTGAGCTGGATGAACCAATGGTCTCACTCAGTATCATGGAGCTTCCCAAGTAACTGAAATAAATTCATATTCTTCCTTTTACCCCACCTTCTTTCTCTCTCCTTCCTTTGCAGCCCATGCTGTGTCAAATTTCAGTACAACAACATGAGAAAAGCCCTGCTGGATCAGATAAATCTAATTCAGCATCCTGTTTCCCACAGTGGCCAGCTAGATGCTTCTTGGAAGCCTACAAGCAGGAGATGAAGGCATACTCCTCTCCCACCGTTGCTCCCCTGTAATTCCCCCTGAATACTGCCTGAAAACCTGGATATAGCAGAAAGCCATCATGTCCAGCAGTCATTGTTAGGTTTGTCAACCAACCAAGGAACCAGCCAAACAATCAAACAAACAAACTTTATGACCAGCTGGTCTTTGACCAGCAAAATCAAAGCAGACAGATGAAGATCATTTAACAGATAGCAAACATTAACAAAAGACATTAATAATCCATCCAGACTTTTCCTCCATAAACTTTTCTAATCCCCATTTAGAACAATCTAAGCTTGTGGCCATCACCACATCTTTTTGCAGCAAATTCATAGACTAATTATATCCTAGACAGATCATCCTGGAGATAATCTATCTATGTGCTCATTAAGAGTCAACACGACTTGACAGCACTTAATCAATCAATTATATCCTGTTTGAGGAAGGGCTTCCTTTTGTCCATCTTAAATGTCCTGTCAACTGGTTTCATGGATGACCTGTCATTCTAGTGATCTGTGTATGTGTGAGTGTGTGTGTGAGAAGCACTTTTCTCCCCTCCACTGTCTCAACAACATGCATAATTCTATATGCTTCAATTGTATCTGCTCTTAATCACCTTTTTCTAAACTAAAAGGTCCCCAACATTGTCACTTTTTCTTATAAGGATGGTAAACTATAACTTTCTTAATAAGGCAGGTTTATAATTTTTGATTATAAAATTGGGTCAGGGCCCTCCTGTGCTTTGTAAAAGTACCATACTTGCGGATGGTGTTATATGTGGTGATGGTGTTATATGCCATACATATAAAGTGCCATACATGCTGATGGTCTAAAACCTGGAATCAACTAGGTATCCCCTTGCTTTTTCTGCAGGCAGACCATTATATATAACCCTTGTTATAATATGATTTTAGCCAAGGTGCTGTCTTGCAAAACCATCAAGTGGAACTGTCTCTATTCTACTTGAAAAAACATGAAAACAATATAGTTCCTCCAAAATATTTTTGCACAATTCTTAAGGCCCACCCACTGTAAATCAACTTTCCTGATAAAACTGACAGCACATCTTCAAACTGGAAGATTAGCAACAGTGCAAAAATAAGTCGTTTAAGCATTATTGTAATAGGAACAGACTTTCAGAGGTAAACATTAGTTTAAACTGGGAATTTAAGTGTATAAAAATTTTAAGCATAATTAAGAGTATGTAATGATTCCTTCTGTAAATAGTAATTGATTACACTGAGGATTATAAACTCCCCTGATTAGTTATGAATAATGCAAATATGCAAACTAAAGTACACATTTATTAATACTCAACCAAATATATTTCTAAGGAAATGACATGCTAATTCTCACCAAATAAAATTTTCTAGGGGGGGAAAGATAGAGATGCAACCTCATGCACATTTACCTGGGAGAAAGCCCAATCTAAATCACAGACTTATTTTTGCATAAACATGCAGCAAATTGGCCTGTGCTAGCCCAAAATATCACTCTGTGAGGCTGTTTTCACAAGCAGCCAAGACCGGTCTAGAGTAGTTAACCACAGGTTTGGCTCCCCATGAGAACTGCCAGGAGCAAACCTGCCTAGGAAGACTCCCAATTAGCTGGGATTAAGGACACAGGTGTGACCTTAACCATGTGTCAGCTCCAGCTGCTCCAAACCGGTGCTGACACAGGAGTGGGCTCCCGGGTGTCGCCAGTGGGATCCTGGTCCCTGAACCTCCATGCTGCCTGGGGCAGCAGCAGCTCATCAGGGCATACAATCCATGTACCCGGCATCTCTTCTAGATAATCTGTGGGGAAGGTTAGCTACTGCAGTGGAAGGTAAGCTGTTCCCTGCCACCTGCCATCAAGTCTGCTCACGGAATAGTGAGAAAGGGCTTTGTGGATTTTGATTCTATTGTACTTGCATCACTACCACCAGCAATACACACACACACACACACACACACACACACACACACACACACACACACACACACAGAGTTATCTGAAACATTGTGCAAAAGATGTTGGGTAGAAAATCAAATTATACTTCACATAGAAAAAGTACTTCACCCGGGAGAAAATATTAAGGGAAATATACCACAACTTAACTTAAACCTTGAAAATGGTTATGGATGCAGTGTATAAAAGGATGCAATTAGAAGTGCATAAAAGCCAGTGCTTTATATAACACTAATGGATTTCCAAAAGTGAATGAATAAAGCTGGTAGTCTGGTATGTGCAATACAAAATGACAGCAAAAACTTACTGTTTTTCTTACTAATTGCTTACTATTAACCATCACCAATTCTTATTAACCAATTCCTGAAAGCTTTTATCCCCATCCTTTGAATGTCTTAGGAAGTCAATGTCATAAGCAGCTAACACTGGCATAATGGCTTTTCTCTTCTCTCTTCTGCCCATCCTCTGCTAAATTGTGTTGCATATAGTATTCATATACATGGAAAGAGATAAGCCATTATGCTGCATAGGCATGCGCTATTTAGTCAGGGCCTCCAGTGTGCTTCCAGAGCTCCAATGTGCAGAAAATATGAATCTTCAACTAGTTCTTGAGAATCCAGCCCGTGCCTACTCACACAAGGCCCATTCATATATTATGTTCAATACTCGTACAATGAGTGCACAGTGAACACAGGTACAGTTATTCACATTTTGTTGAATGCAGGTACAGAAGTACAGTTCCTATCTGTACCATGCAGTCCAGTATCCAGATTTACTTTTAAAATGAAGACCAGTGGCACACCTAGGTAATTTTGGAGCCTAGACTTGAAGGGCTTCAGAGGCCACCCCCCCCCCCATGCTACAAAGACAAGACAAGAAACCTGCATTTTAGAGGCCTCCAAATGTCCTGGGGGCCTCCTCAAAAGCCTGCTGCCACCCCGTGCCTGCCCCACAACGCTGGATACATGCACTATGCAGGTGCGCTGGAGCATCTCACCGGTGCTCAATAAGACCTGGATGGTCAGGCTCATCAGCCGCTGTGCCTGCCACCAGCACCACAGGTGAGGCCTGCTCAGCTCACCCCCACCCACCCCCTCTGCACACATGGCAGCAAAAACAGCTTAGATCAGCACAGCGGGCGCAGGCTGGTGGCAGACTTCTGGGGAGGCCCCCAAGGACATTTGGAGGCTCCAATCCCGGTGCTGAGGACCGGACTTGATCCCTGAAGTCCAGTCCTAAGAGCGCCACTGATGAAGACAGATATAGTACAGACACATGTACAAGTGTACATGTGTACAAATGTCTCAGATCTGTACACTCATACAGCATAATGTCTGAATTGGGCTGCACTGTTCCTGCAATCACATGCAAGTAGCAACCACAGCAGTGTTAGCCTTTGTATGCCACCATGAGCGACTCACAGGCTGTGTTCTTCTTGGTGGGTCACAAGTTGTGCAGGCCTGCTTTCTGGAGCCTCAAAACAGAACACAGTTCACAGAATACAGGTTGCAGTCGAGCACAAGGCCCATTCATATGTTATGTTCAACACTCATAGAATGAGCATATAGTTGTATACAGGTTCAGATCTGTTTACTGGTACAGTCATTCACATATTATGTTGAATGCAGGTGCAGAAGTACACTTCCTATCTGTACCATGCATTTGAAGGGCCTGTATCCAGGTACACATTTTTAAAATGAGCACAGGTACAGCCATTTACACAAACACAAGTACGAATGTGCAGACAATATACTCGTACAGCACAATGTATGAATCGGGCAACAGCTGCTTTTTAAAATGTCTCAAATGCATTCCAAAGTATAAGAGCAATAAACTTGCTGAGAGTTTCATTCCAGAATGGGGAATCTGCATTCCTATATGTTGGTGCTGATTTCGAGCTGTGCAACTGCGTCCCTAGTGATTACTTAGCAAAACTGAGCACATTATTATTGTTTTAATGGCTACTGCTGGGCTAACTTCCTATTTATTTGACACACATTATCATACATTATTGCCTATTATGAATTTAACTAGCTTTTATTCATTGTTTACTAAACAGACTAAAATTAAATAAACCCGTTTGAGCAGCAGCCATTATTTTACCCACACTGCTGGGGACAATGCTGCTCTCCAAGATAGTTCTGGGCGTTTAAGATGGCACCTGCTAGGAGGTGGCAGCCCTCTGCTGTCCTACTGCCAAGACAAGTGACAATGAAAAAAACAGTCCCTTTTTTCAAAATAAAAAATAAAAAATGGGGGGATCCTGAAATGATTCCGAACCCTCTACATTAGGGGTTCCCAACCTGTGGTTCTCCAGATGTTGCTGAACTTCAACTCCCATCGTTCCCCAGCCACAATTTATTGGTGGGCCACAGGTCAGGAACCCCTACCCTACATGAATCTTGGAACAAACACAAGATCCCTTAAAACAAATGTCTCTTGAAAAGAAAAGATTTTTTGCATGTGCAGACCTACTTTCCCCCTTCTCTATAGCCCTAGTGCGCCAGCTGCGTCCCTTTCTTGAGAAAGCAGATCTGGCCACAGTTACCCATGCCTTAGTCACGTCATGGCTGGATTACTGTAACGTGCTCTACGTGGGGCTGCCCTTGAAGAAGGGCCTTCTCTGTTGCTGCCCCCAGACCCCCAGAGCATGAAGGTAATGAGGTACACATAGGACACGGAAGAAAACAACAGGCATCAGAAATGTAGTGGAGTCTGAATCTGAATAGTGAATCTTATACATTACCCATGGTAAGTCAGAATAAAATGCATTAAAGCACATAATGCAATATTAAACCGACAGCCCAGATAGATGTTTGGTCTATGTTTTAAAAATAAAAATCAGCAGTATAATTTGGACATATGGCAATTATTTAATTCATGTTATATTATTTTTAGCCTACCTTCAAAAGAGAGAAGAAAGCTCATGAGATTGTGTGTGTGTGTGTGTGTCTGTCTGTCTGTCTGTCTGGGTATCTCAGGCTAAAAACTTCTGCACTTACAGTCAGATACAAACAAAATTCAAAACATACAAGAGAGGGTTCCAGGGGAACCCAACTTATATTATTTTGCCGAACGATGATCTCGTTTCAAGCTTGAAACTACTCGAGGTATATCCAGGGTATATCCAAGGTATAGGGAACACCCCTTTAAAACTCTTGTGCTTACAGTCTGATACAAACCAAATTCACAGTATGTGAGGGAAGGTCCTTCATAGCTCCTCTTTTTTTGATCCACCATAGGTGGGCTGCCATTCAAAGTATAGGCAACAGCTCTGTCACTATTTTGTTGACAGTACGATACAAACCAAATTCACAGTACATGGGGAGCCTAGAGGACCTTGACAGAGGTGTTTGCTTGTTTTTTGCAAATTCATCATGTTGTTTCAGGATGGTGACAACTGAAATTATAGACAACACCCCCTGTAACCTAGATGCTGAGAGTCAGATTCAAATCAAATTAATAACAAATGAAAGGAGGTCCAAGGTAAGAGTCACCATATTAAAAGAAGCAGAAAGTAGGCTTCATTAGTTCTATTCAGAGCTACTCCCTGCCGCCCCAACCCCCCAGATGCTTTAAACTTTCCACTTTAAAGTGGAAAGTAAGACTTGAAAGATTCAAGCATTTAACACTGGACATTCTCCCCTAGTTTTTTCCCCTTTTAATTTTAAAATATCCCCCTGGGAATATAAGGGCTGATTTGAACAGCATGCCCACTTTCCCATTTCCTTCACTGGCAGTGAACCTATGGAACTGGAGCATTTTCACACTCCTCTGTAAATCATCTTCCACTTTGGTGGGGATGGCTTATCACTTTTGATGGTGATGGCAAGTACCCTGTTTAAAAACACACACATCTGTGGGTGGCAGAGGCAGAAGCATAAGCAGCAGTGCTGGAAATCTTCCAAGCAGCCACTTCCATCTAGCCACAATTTCCCCCCAAAGGCTCCTCAGAAGCTGCTACATCATGCCGTGATATTGTCACCATTGCCTGCAAATTGGTTTTTCTTCTTTATTGTTGTTTAATTGCAACATGTTTCTTCTTTGATATTGTTTGTTTTGTTTTGATTGGAGTATGTATTATATCGAGAGAGTATGTATTATTTATAGATAGAAGGCACCCATACCTACCCAAAGTAGCAAGCTGCCTCCAAACTTGACAAAAATTTTCACCTCCTAAAATTGTCCCAGGGCCATTGTCACCCCACTTCACCATTTCCAAAATCCACCAGAACTGATCATTCATGTTTGGCTCAGCCCTATGTTGTTTCATTCAAATTGATGGATTAGTGTTTCCACAAAACTGATGCAGTAGTCCTATTTTCAGTAGAGAAAGGAAACTTTCTTTTAAGCATTCATTTTCCTGTTTTCAAACTCCCACGGTTTTATTATTTTTATTGATGTTTTCATGTGTTTGTGTCCCATCTTAATCTAGTAAGCAGCTGAGTTACATGTAGCCCAGTCCTACCTATGTTTACTTTGAACCAAGTCTATACTCAATGGAGCTTTCTCCCAAGTAAGTATGCACAGACATGCAGCCTTAGTCAGTTGGTTTGTTGTTTTTTTTATTTAGAAATATATTCAGAATGTTGGCCAGTTACAATTTTGCCCAGCTATTTCCAGATTTTTGAGGGAATCTTGTTTGTTGCTATTCTTTGTTATAACAGAGGATAACCTTAGTGGGATATTCCTGATAGATTTACCCTTGAACAACAAATTAGGATGCCCAAATCTTTGTGGACTGAAAATCAATGCACATAAAGCAAAAAAAATGCATGATGGAATCATCGGAACAGTTGTTCAGCCAGTGAAGTCAGGAAACTAGGTTGCTGTACAATTGCTAACTAAGTGGGCAATCTTGAGTATGATCAATTCCCAATATAGCATAAAAGATGTTCTACTGAATACAGTAGAATACATAGTCACCTAATATTAACTTCACTGTCCTCAAAATAAAAGTGTTAAGACTAAAGCATATCTGGAAGTCATGCAACTTGACCTGAAAGACCTGTCCCTAATTCTAGAGTGGCAGCAGGAGTCTCTGGTTCCAAAGAAGGAATGGGTGATACAATAACCTATATAGAGATTTGCTTTTTAAAGTGTTTTTGTCCTGTCCTGACTATGAGTGGGGCATGAGAAGGCACCTAAGGGTGGTCAACCCAACCACTGTCAGTCGACTGGTTCTGTTGCATTTTCAGGACCATGGACAGCTCTGATTGGCAACTTGCTTCAATAACACATGGAGCTCAACTGGAGCTGATATCCACAAAAGTGAAAAATTTGTGGTTGAGGAAGTGAGTGGCTGACCAGAAGGGTTGGAACCAAAATTTATCCAAAGTGGAATTTGAATGAGAATATCAGGTTTCCTCTAGAGAGGCTGAAATTTGAAGAGGAATTTCTTGGTTCCACCTGAAAAGAAACTGAAATTTGAAGATAATTTCAGGATTTTCCCAAAGAGAAACATTAGATAATATGGTCTTGCACACCACAGCAAATTCATAGGCAGGAACTACAAATTGCCAGAGATGCATGGCTGCCACTGAAAACAAAGGCCCATGCTGTTTCCTCCTCTTTTCCTAACTAATGCCTAGTCATCTGATGTGATGTGACCATGCTGCAAGTTTCCCTGCACCTACAAGTGGGCAGTCAATGAAATGGAGTGGAGACAGGGAAAGGGGAAACTCACAAGCATTGACATCACATCACACATTTCGTATTACTCGATGTTTCTGTGGAAGGGAGGGTAGGCAGGGCTGGCTTTTACAGCAGCCACCACATGTGTTCTCAGATGTCTTTTTCTTGTCACAGTCCCTTCAGGATTCAATCTATACATTTTCACATATCACACAGCGGCATAGGGAGGTTGGCAGCAGCCAGGGGACAAAGTTCAACCAGCAGCTCCCCTGCCCCAGTGAAAGGAACTCCCTTTCAGCGATTCCACCAAGATCTCACAGGGGAAATGAAACTCTGCTGGGGCTGTCACAGCCCCATTCTTGGCAGTGCCCTCCCCCTGCATCTGACCTCAGACGAGGTCTGAGGGGAGCAGCCAATGCCCGGGGGGCAAGTGCCTCACACTCCCAGCAGGCGACTGCTTTGCTTGCCATCTGGGTGTGGGAGGGTACAAGGGGGTGGCCTGGCCAAGGATGAGGGGGAGCCTTGGGGGATCCAGACACTTGGGGCCTGGAGACAATTGCCCCCCTTGCTCAATAGTCACTATGCCCCTGTGTAAAGATTTTCAGTAGTGATGCTGTCAAAACCTTTACTACTCAGAGCAGAAGTATTATCTTTGGCTGCTCGTAAAGCTTGTCTCAAATATGACCACTAAACCCCGAAAGATTCTTCTTTAACTCAGATGTTATTCTAAGAGGAAACCAACCCCAACCTACCTTCTTGGCTGCTCCAGTAGAAGTAGTGGTGGGATAGTGAAAGGAGGGGCTTCTCTTTTCCCCATCTCTGGCACATCACTATGGCTACAAGTCAGGATCCAAGAGTAATTGGAAATATAGCTTTTCCTGTGCTGGGAAAGCTACATTTTCCACTGCTGTTGTAGGCTAGCTCACAGCCATAGCTGTGAGTTCATGTAGGGATAGAGGAAGGATTGAACTCCACTGAACTCCTAACAGCAGAGGTGTAATGGGGCCAGAATTAGGCTTGGAACAAATTAATTTTATTTATTATTAAGATATCATATTTCTCTATCGCCTGATATGTACATCTCTAGGCAGTGTACAAAATTTAAAATATTTAAACATTACAAATTAAAATACATTAAAAACAATATAATACAATAGATATTAAAATAAGTTTTTTAATTAATAAAAATAATTCTAATTAAAAGCATGCGAGAACAGGAGAGTCTTGAGATTCTTCCTGAAAACAAACAGAGAAGGGGGTGATCTTATTTCAGTAGGGCACATATTCAAAAGCCCTGGGGCAGCCACAGGGAAAGCCCAGTCATGGGTTGCCACCAAACAAGCCAGTGGCATCCATAATGGGACCTCTCCAGAGGATCGTAACAGGTGGCAGGGTTTATGACAAACGAGGCTCTCTCTTAAATAGCCTGGACCTAAGCCGTAAGGGCTTTAAAGGGAAGAACCAGCACTTTGTATTTCACCTGGAAACATATTGGCAGCCAGTGCCATTCTTTCAAAACTGGTGTTATGTGGTCCCTTCATGTTGTCCCAGAGACCAATCTGGCTGTCGGATTCTGTACCAATTGTAGTTTCCAGACTACGTACAAAAGCAGCCCCATGTAGAGTGCATTACAGTAGTCAAGCCTGGAGGTTACCAGCATATGTACCACTGTTTTAAGGTCATTTGCCTCTAGAAATGGATGTAGCTGACATATCAACCAAAGCTGATAAAAAGCACTCCTGGCCACCGCCCCAATCTGATAAACCAGGGAGAGCTTTGGGTCCAGGAGCACTCCCAAGCTACATACCTGATCTTTCAGGGGAGTGTAACCCCATCCATAACAGGCATATCTAAACCATCTCTTAGGTCCCAGGCCCCCACAGTCAGTACCTCCATTTTATTTGGATTCAACTTCAGTTTGTTATCCCTCATCCAAACCATTACTACATTCCAGGCAGGCATTTAGGGAAGATATGCCATTTCCTGATGAGGATGGCATGGAGAAGTAGATCTGGGTGTCATCAGAATATTAATAACACCCAGCACCAAACCTCCTGATGATCTCTTCCAGCGGTTTCATGTAGCTGTTAAAGAGCAGTGGAGATAATATGGAGCCTTGTGGAACTCCCATTCTTGCTTAGCGGAACAAGTCCCCAAGCAACATCATCTGGAATCTGCCAGAGAGGTAGGAACGGAACCACTGTAAAACTATGCCACCCAAACCCACTTCCCTCAGGCGGTCCAGAAGGATACCATTGTCGATGGTATCAAATGCCGCAGAGAGATCCAAAAGGATCAGCAGAGTCATACTCTGTCCATCGATAGCCAGTTGGAGATCTTCCATCAGGCCAACCAAGGCAGTCTCAACCCCATAGCCCACATGAAAACCAGTTTGAAATGGGTCTAGATATTCTGCATCATCCAAAACTGCCTGGAGCTGAGAAGCCACCACCTGCTCAACCACCTTGCCCAACCATGGAAGATTAGAAACAGGTCTGTAATTAGCTAGCTCTGATGGATTCAGTGTAGTTTTCTTCAAAAGTAGACAAGTAATAGCCTCCTTAAGACAAGGAGGCATCCTGCCCTCCCTCAGAGAAGCATTTATAATATTTACCAGACCCTCTCTGATAATATTATTATCAGATGAGATAAACCAAGTTTATCAAAAGAACAGGTTGTAGGACGCACATTCCAAAGCAGTTTGTCCACTTCCTTAGGAGTCACAAACTGAAAATGAGCCAATCTAACCCCATGAGAGGCTGGACACCTCCACAATAGACTCTGCAGTAACTGTGGAATCCAGCTCAGCCTGAATCGGAGATATTTTATCCACAAAAAAGTCATTAAAAATGCCACAGTGAATAACTGATGGTTCCAAATTTAAATTCAAGGGGGAGGGGGAAAATATCCTTCACAACCCTCGATAACTCAGCTGGATGTGTATTTGTGGAAGCAATGCGGGCAGAAAAGAACCGCTTTTTTTGCCACCTGCACTGCCAGAGTATAGGTCTTCAAATGTGCTCTGTGTTGTGCCTGATCAGACTCTTGGCGAGTCTTCCTCCGCTTGCACTCTGATAATCTACCTCGCTGTTTCAGCTCCTGTAACTCATCCGAATACCACGGGGCTGTCTATAAGGCAAGTCGGAGTGGACCCTTAGGAGCTATTGTGTCAACTGCTCTAGTAAGTTCATTATTCCATCTTTGTACCAGAGCATCAACAGAATCATTAGCAGAGCCAACCCTAAACCCCTCCAAGGCTTCTTGGAATCTTATTGGATCCAATAACCTCTCTGGGTGGACCAATCTAATAGGCCCTTCACTCCTGAAGAGGTGGGTTGTGGCTGTGTGTTCTACCCTAACCAGATGGTGATCCATCCATGACAGTGGAGAGATGACAGGGGTCCCCACCCACAGAACACCACCCTGATCAGAGCAAAAGACCAAATCAAGTGTGTGACCAGCATTATGTATTGGACCAGAGACCAACTGGGATAGGCCCAAAGTCATCATGGTCGCTATGAACTCTTATTTATTTATTATTTATTTATTTGATTTATATACCGCCCTTCCAAAATGGCTCAGGGCGGTTTACAACTAAAACAACTTATAAAACAATGAAAAGCTAAAACAAATTAAAAACAATAAAACAACAACTAACAATTTAAAAACATTTTAAAACAAAAATTAAACATTGTCCCCAGACCCCAGCTCAAGAAAACACGTAGACTTAGTATGGAAGAAAAGGGCTACAACTTTGTTAACTATTACACAAGGCATGGCAGACTGGAACACCAGGTGATTAATCACCCTTAGAGAACAGGGTGGACCAATCTTGAGCTGCCCCTGGCAACACAGCCTTGGCAACCCAGTCCCCCAACCCCTGGCAACCCAGTCCCCCAACAACAACAACCTGGGTGACTCCAATGCCAACTCAGCAACCAGGCCCGTTGGGTTAGTTAGGGACTCCACTGGGCAGTGGGGTGATTGGTACACCAGCAGAAGTCCCAGTCTATCCCTGGTCCCTAGGCTTAGGTACACACATTCAGTATAGGCCAAATCCCTGACAGGAATCCTGGTAAGGGAGATTGTATTCTTATAGACTACAGCCACACCACCTCCCCAACCAGGAGGAAAGGAGCATCATCCCCAAATTGATATTATTGTTGCTGCTGTTCCTGCTGTTCTGATCATTCACACTTCATCTTTTGTCCAAAGAACTCAGGGTGGCATGCATCCTTTTTTCCTTCCATTTTATCCTCATAACTGTGAGGTGGGTTTACACTGAGAGATACCAAACAAGTTGTTTTCTGAGTTTTGAGTAAAATAATTCATTTTCTTAGCCTGACTGTGACAGTCAACTCCTTCACTAATTTTCAACTATTAAAGAGAAAATCTTTCCAATGAATTGAAAAACCCAGTGTGCTTTCCTATTAAAAAGACTCCATGATACAAAGGGAAGAATCACTCCATTGCTTGTGTCTGATACCAGGTCCTCCTAACATGGCCGTGTACTCTGAACAGGAAAGAAATCTAATCAAGCCCAAATCTCAATAATAAAACAATTTACATGAAACACTGCTGCAGTGAATAATTTCATTTTGTCCGTGGCCTATTCTGGCTCTCCCAGCTTTGCTATCTTCTGGGGGGCTAATTCAATTTTTGCAGCAGAGGATTCTTTCCTTCTTCAGTGTGGTCATATCAAACAGAAATATCAAGCAGAACATTTAATTAAGAAGTCCAAAATATTGTAGAAAAGAGGGATGAGCAGCTTTAGAAAACATTCTTTTTGAAGCAAATTATACAGAGCCTTTCCCTATTCCCACACCACTGTGTGTGGGGGGGGGGGATTTATTGCTCAACGGCTTGGTCTTTTATTCCAAAGCTGCTCCTTTATTTATGAGATCTATGAATTTGATGGAAATTCATAAGTTAAAATGGAAATCCTTTGCTGATGTGGGAATAAAAATTACGTTAATTTTAAAGTGGGTTCTCAAGTCAAATAATTCTGTTCTGCAAGCAAGCTTACAGAACTATCTGGAAATATCTGGGATGAAAGATCACTTCATATGCAGTCAAATAACAGTAATAAAGCAACGCCATTACCTTTCTAAATCTGCAGAGAACAGTCCACCAGCATATTGAATTTTTGGAAGTATACACTATCATCTAATTTTTAAATAAGTAATAAATGCATTAATTAATAAATAAAAAGTTAAAATATATATAAAACTTAAGCTTTCGTTATCTGACAGTGCCATGGAATTGCATCTATTTCACATGGCTTTTATAGCATTGACAAGGACAGAAAGAAAGGGAGGAGGAATTACACATTTAATATTTGAAGCTTTGAATCCCAGTTCAAGATGATCACTTGAGTGCTATTTTTAATATCCATTGTCCCTTTCTCTGCCCTGCATGAAAGGCAAAAGTCTATATGTGAAACCAGCTGAAGCCAAGCTTAGTTTTGTTAAGCCCCCTTTGGTTAAGAACTCTATAAATTATCTCTCCCTCATTATGGCAGTGACGGTTTCCCCCCCCCTTAAAGAATGCATGAATGATTAGACCAGACTCTATTACTGATTCCAATAAAAAAGAAATGAGCATTAGTTTAATTGAATGCTGAAGGAATCTAATGGTAGTGCACTCTTCGATAATGGGACAATTACACAGAGGGATCAATATTTTCTTCAGAGAGAACTGAAGAAATCTTTTATTGCAGCATAATTTTGGGTTGGGGTTCAATTTTTACTTTCTTCTTCAAATGATAATATAGGCCAAAATACATGTGAAACTATGGCTATTCAAATTCTGAATAAAAAAATAAAAAATAAAATTGCTTGGAATAACAACGTATTATTAACCCCAGCACAGCATCCCTCCTGTGACTGTTGCTGGTATCTGCCTTATGTTTCTTATTAGATTGTGAGCCCTTTGAAGACAGGGAGCCCTCTTATTTATGTATTATTAATTTTTCTATGTAAACTGCTTTGAGAACTTGGATTGAAGGGTGGTATATTAATATGCATATTAATAGTAGTAGTATTGTAGGGCAAAGTACCTGAATTTCTTTTTATGCATGCTGGCTAACCATAAAAATTAATGCTGGCATTAAATGAGCTCATTGGCATTGTTCTTCAGAGATAGGTTAGGAGTCATAATCTCCAGAACTTGGTTCTTGCACACAATATGAATGTTCAAATGTTTGCTTGAATTTCTTGGCTAAAGTCCATTGTGTATACATTGTGTATGTATGGACTGCCAAGGCACACCTCCTTGGAGTTTTGCTAAAAGAAGGTACCCAATAGGGTTTCTTTCTACATTACAAAGACCAAGGGAGGGGGGAACACCCAGATGGATTTCTTAGAAATTTGTGGACAATGACTCCAGATTTTGAGCTACTGACTCCCTTCCCCATCTTCTTGTACAAGGAGGGGAGATCCATCACAGTTTGCAACAATCTGCCATTTAATTTGAACTCGGAAACTCTGGTTTGCACCAACTATAGTTTGCCTGTAAACCGGAATTCCAAAACAGGGTGAATCAGTAATCTGGGATTTTGTTTTGGTTTTCCCACAAACCATGTTTCCAAATTACTGTTTGAACCTGCTTTGGTCACACTCCACTACCCAAAGGCCTGAAAAAAAGGGCCGTCTTCAGATGATGAAAAACTGGAGGAGAAGAGGATGGGCAAGACTGGAATATAAAAAGTTATATAAGCAATATCACTTCTTGCATTCTAAGGCAGCATTTCCACTTCTTTCAGTTACAATTACTCATTCCAAGACAGCATATCCTATAGCTCAGGCATTTAGAGCAGATGCTGACCTAACTATTTCTCCAAATTCCCTGAGAACCAGGACAAAGCTAGATGAGACTCATTGAAGCTCCACAGGAGAGAGTATGCCTGAATGGGGCTCATGTCTAGGAATGATCATTGCATGTGAATGACTAGGAATAGGTATATGCTAGGCCTGGTCTAAAATGCCCTCCGTGTGGCAACTGAAAGTGTACACTAGTTCTTCTAATTCAAGAACAGAAAAGTACATCACAATGAAAAGCCAGAGGAGATGATGGTTTAAAGTATGAAAGCCTGTATATTGTTTAGTCTCTCTGTCAGTCATGCTTGCATTGGATCTCTCTCTCTCCCTCCCTCCCTCCCCATCCCCCACATTAATATGTAACGTGGAACCATTACAATAGACCCCCAGTTCCATGCCTGCTCCCTGCCCCCGCTCTCCCATCTGAATTTGGACATAATGGAAAACATTCTCTCTGCAGTCAGTGAGAGTGCACAAAGGAGGGGGATCTGGCTGTGCGGGCTTCTTTCTTGACTGAAAGGCAGCCTACACAACCAATCATGCCGGAGTTGAGGGAAGAGCTTCCTCCCTCAACTCCAGTTCCAGGGGGAATGCCGCCTGTGGTTCTGCATTTGGACGTACCACAGGCTGTGTCCAACCTCAAGTTGCTGCGATGGAACTTACTACAACCCAAGGGTTCAGACTGGAGTTCCAAATCTGAACCCTGGGCTTTGACACTGAGCCTACCTCCAATTGCCCACATTCTGATGTACAGTAACATCCATGGAACTGCTGGCCCATTCAACTGTGATTCCACCTTACATACGAATGTGCTCGCGCTCTCTCTCTCGCTCTCTCTCTCGTGTGTGTGTGTGTATGAATGATATTGCTTTTATGTGAGCTGCCTTGGACACTAGGTGGAAAGATGGGATAAAAATCCATATAAATACATAAATAAAGAGATAAGAAGAGTGTTGGGGTCAAGGAACACACCTTGCTCATTAGCCAACCTGGCCAGAGTCAGAATCAGGGGGCGGCATTGTTGTCAGCTGTTGAAGGTACAGAGCCCTGAGAAGGAGGAGAAATTGCTGAGGGGCCTCTGAAACCTGAAGCCAGCCCTAAACCCAACCAAGGATAAGATAGCAGGAAGTAATAATATTCTCAACGCCAAATATACCAAAACCAATTTCAACCCCAAGTGTAAAGTCACATTCATCCACCAAGTCTTCTCAAAAGGAAAACTTATTGAGGCATAAGTCCACTTAACATTTTATTTCTCTAGCTGTGGCAGCCCCTAATGCAGTTTCCCTTGGCACATTTCCTTCTCCAGCAAGTACTTTGTGAACTCAATCGAAGTATTTGCTTGAATGAACCTTAGAACCTAATTGATTTCAGTGGGAGCGGAGGTCACTTAGGACTTTTCAGGATTCAGCCCTCAGGCCTTTAATAGTATTTATTGTTTTTCCTAGCAGAAATAAGATTGCTTAGAGGAAAAACCCAAACTGAAAGTTTTCTGTTTCCCCTGGTGTCGTTCTTGGTGATTAAATGATAGATATGAATGAAAAGCCAAATGTTAGAGTCTCACATTAGCAATCTCTGATACTATGGAGATCTTCTTTCTTTTAATTTTAAAAATGTTGAAGTCAGCCTTTTTACAGTATTTACCAGCACTGCAGAATGAGGGATAAGAGCTAATAAATTTTCTATTCAGGCTCCCCCCACCCCCCAGATCAAATTTAGTATGAGAATCTTTGCTAAGGTAAAGTGCATTCAGAAAAGCAAAATAACCTTCAGTTTATTACACAGTGTTTGATTTATAGCAGGAGAAAAGAGTGGTATAAATAAAATCTTTCTGTTAAAGGGCATTTAATGCTTTCTTTCTTTGATGGCACAGCAAGATACCTCGCCTGCTTTGATCCACATGCTTAGATGTCTCTCAATTAATTCTGATCAGATGCTTAAGGATTTTAGAACCAACTGGGAGCATGAGAAATATCAAGAGGAAAGGAAGGTTTTGAATCCATGGGATTCCACTATTCATGGGATATTGCTGAGGCAAGGCAGTGGTGTTTGTCCTTGTCCATTGTATGACCAGTGGAGGAAAAAAATGCAGGCTGAAGAATGCTTCACATATAGTTGTGGGGGTCGGAAGTGTCAAAGCAGCATATCCAGTCTCTGAAATGAAATCAGGTAGACATGAACTAAGAGTCTCCCAAAGAGATTTCAGTGGAAGGAGACAGAAAGAAAGACAGTCATGCTCTTTGATGCTTGTCAGGGTGCAGAAGAAAGAAAAAGGTCTTGTTAGCAAATTGATTTACATGGGCAACCTGTATACTGCTCTCTAGCCCTCTTCGGATGTGCCCAAAAAATGGATGCTGAATTTACATACAGCATTTTGAGAATGCGCCTGCAAGCTGTCATCCGAGCCTGCCATCCCACACATCTGACTCAAGTGTTTTGTTGTAAACCACCCAGAGACTTGCATTTTGGGTGGTATACAAATATGTGAAATGAAATGAAATGAAAAAATGAAGAGAGCTCAGAGGATGAGGATGCAGAATGAATCACAGACCCCCTTGCAGTAACAGTGCATCCAGTTCTAAAGGACTAACATAGGACTCAAATGATCAACCATCAGTATTGGGATACCAAGAGGGGGATTCAGAAAAATAAGCACTACAAAAGACAGCCAAAACTGGCAGAACCATGAACCCTACCACACCCTGAGGACACCCGTCTACACATATCATCTTATTCCGAGGACTCCCTAGAAACCCTGCCAGAGGTAGAGGAATTAACCCCCTGTCTCAGGAGCTTACAGTTAAGAAATAGGTCATGGCCTCTTTAAATGTCTGCAGCCCAGCTCCTGCCGAGATCTGATCTTTGGTTCCTGGCCCTGGCCTGTTTGACCTTCTCTTCTGCCTGCCCCTTGTGGGATTCCTCAGTTCCTGACCTTGGCCTGAGTGGTGTTTTTGGTTAATCGATTCCTTGATCCAGTCCAGCTTTAAAATCAAGCTTTGGTTTCTTGTATTCCAGTCCTGGAATAGAGGCAGGGCTAATAAACAGCCAGCAGCAAGACCATGGAAAAGCACTTGCCTCTCTGTACATATTATCTATCTATCTATCTATCTATCTATCTATCTATCTATCTATCTATCTATCTATCTATCTATCTATCTGATTTCTATATCACCCTTCCAAAAATGGCTCAGGACAGTTTACACAGAGAAATAATAAATAAATAAGATGGATCCCTGTCCCCAAAGGGCTCACAATCTAAAAAGAAACAAAAGATAGACACCAGCAACAGTCACTGGAGGTACTGTGCTGTGGGCGAATAGGGCCAGTTACTCTCCCTCTGCTAAATAAAGAGAATCACCACGTTAAAAGAGGCCTCTTCGCCAAGTTACCTGGACAGTATTAACCATGGTTAGCATGCAGATGGATGCTAGACAAAGGTTAAAAAGACTGATAAAGAACTGGTTTGGATAAGCATCTTGTGTTCATGTGTCCCCAAGGGCAGAACACAGCGAGAACTCACTCACTCACCCTGACATAATTGAAGAACATCCCAATGTACCCTTGGGATGCCCTTTACTTGCATGTGAGTGGCGTTCATTCAAATTGCCTCACTACAGTTGAAAAGGCACATTGGTTGTTGTACACCACCCAGAGCCTCTGGATGGGGTGGTTTATAAATGTAATAAACAAACAAACAAACAAACAGGGATTTGGAGCGCATGTAGAGAGGTGATTTAGATGAATGCCCTTCTCTTGTGATTAAAGGACATCCCGAGAGTGCATCAAAAGGCCTACTCTCAGTGTGACCCTATGTTCCTCACATGAGTCAGTGGGCATTCATCTGAACTGACTCAAGGTTAATACTCAAGAGGGGGAAAGGAAATGTGTGAGATGGTGGTCTACCTCCAATATCTCAGCTATAGTTAAAAGGTTGGAGTGCTGCATCTACACCAGAAGACAATAAAAATACTAGACAAAGGCCAAATTTGCATGTAACGTCGAACCGTGAGCCCAATGGATCCATGGAGCCCAATGGACCCCCCTCCCCCTGCTCTCCTGTCCACAATCATATGACAGGAAGAGTATCTTCTCTGAGGAGAGGGAACTGGCTGTGTGATCTTCCTTCCTCCATGAAGGAATTCAATTTTGCCAGAGTTCAGGGAGGAGCTTCTCTCAACTCTTATTGCCAGAGTTGAGGGTAGAGCTTCCCGTGGTTCTGAATTCAGAGCAGCAGTTCCAGATTCTGATGATGTGCAGGCTGCACCCAACCACAAGTTGTTATGATGAAATTCACTACAACCTGAGAGTTCAGATTGGAGTTCCAAATCTGAACCCTCGGTTTCATTGCTGCACCAAGCCATATTTCCCCACATTTGGATGTAATGCCCGCAGAACTGCTGGCCCATTCAACTATGGTTCTACATTATGTGTGAATGCAGCCAAAACCATTAGCCATAGATTTAAATACATAGGACACATTACTTCTGCTATTTGCCTCTTATTGTTCAGTATAATAATATTTTACACTGAATATTTTGCCCTTGTACAAACATATACACAAGTGTACTGTGTAATATTGTTCTAACTCTTCATTTTGAGCCTTTTAAAAACTTCCTAGGTGAGAGAAAGATCAGTATTTGCTTATCTTTTTTACAAGCTGAACAAAAAAGAAAGCGAATAGACTTTCCCCAAAGACACACTACTGTCCTAATTATCACAATGTAATCTGGGCCAGTGTAATTCTTTGGGCCATGTCTGTATCAAATATAGTCATTTCCTAGATCCTTAATCCTTGCACAAATCCTACCAAGTTCAAAGATAAACAAGAACTGATGTATTTTATTCTTGTACTATGAGAAAACAGTTAACTCTCTTATTTCCCCCCTCTCTTTGTGTTAGTTGTTCTCAAACTCTCAGACACAAGATCACTCTTGTGAAATGCACCAACTGCCAGATCCAGCACAAACACCCCAATCATTTTTTTTTAAATTTGGCTGAAATTTAAAACTGCATCACTAAACCTTTCTTTACATGCCGTGTTCATATATTTAGTTTGACACCTGTAGAATCTGTGTTCAGTGTACCCAGGTATAGATTTGTGCACAGTTACAGTTATTCAGATGTTATATTGAACACAGATAGAGTAGTACACTTCCTATCTGTACCATGGATTTTAGGGGCCTGTACCCAGGTTCACATTTAAAATGAACACAAAAATATGTGCAAATGTACAGATATCTATACACACTTAACAACATTATGTTTGAACAGGGCTCATGTGTTTGGTGGAAGGTCTGAAAGGAGAATCTACACAAGTATTCTTGTTATTATTTATATACCACTTTTCAACAAAAAAGGGTCTCAAAGCAGTTTATATAACTTTTTCCTGTCCCCAAAGGGCTCACAATCTAAAAACATTGTACGGAAGTACACACATAAGTTCCTCTTTCAGACTTCCCACTGAATTCTATTTTTGATATATTTTTACACTTGTAAGCTGCTTTTTACTTAAAAATTTCAAAGCAGCATACAACACAATAACATATTGAGAGAGAAAAAACATGTTGGCAGCAGTGTTCCCTCTAACAGAGGTTCCCAGATGTTGTTGACTACAACTCCCAGTATCCCCAGCCAAAGGCCATTGCAGCTGGAGATGCCGGGAATTTTAGTGAACAACATCTGGGGATCCCTGTTAGAGGGAACACTGGTTGGCAGACATGACGCACAGTTCTTAGGGACATGGAATGTCTTGCAGAGCCACTGCTACAGAGATGGAAGCAGTAGTGAGGCTGGAGAGATTGGGCACTAGCACCATATTTCTTCATATTTCTGCTGGATGGGGAAAAGTGCAGTAATGCTTCTAGTACTACAGCCTGATCTCTCCAGCCTCATCACAGCTTCTGTCTCTGTCACAGCAGCTCTGCAAGCCCTCCCATCTGTATACGGCTTATGTTTCATGCCAGCCAATAAAACACATAGTCAAACCACAGGAGAAATGACCAGACCATTTCACCGAAAGAACTTAAGCTGCTCCAACTAACCTCAAATACTAGAAGAATAAACAAATTTTTACCAGCTGTGGGAAAATCAGAAGTGATGGGACACAGTGGGGAGAGTTCAAGAGGTGGGGTTGGTGGGCAGAACCCTGTTCCCCTCTACATGTGCACTGAATGCCTGGTAAATTTATGAAAAGGACTAGAGGCCCATTCGTATATTATGTTCACCAGACTAGCTAGCAGCAACCATAACTGGAACTCTCCAGATGATCTTAACAGGCGGCAGGGTTCATGACAAAGGAGGTGCTTTCTTAAGTACCTGGACCTAAGCCATTAAGGGCTTTATACTAGGTAATAATTAGCACTTTGCATTTCACCTAGAAACATTTCAGCAGCAAGTGCAGGTTTTGTTTTTTTAAAATTTGTGTTATATGGTCCTTTTGGGTTGTCCCAGAAACCAGTCTGGCCACCACATTCTGTACTAGTTGCAGTTTCTGGACTACATACAAAGGCAGCCCCATGTAGAGTGCATTATAGTAGTCAAGCCTGAAGGTTACCAGAATATGTACTACTGTTTTAAGGTCATTTACCTCCAGAAATTGGCATAGCTGACATATCAATTGAAGCTGATAAAAAGCACACCTGGCCACTGCCTGAACCTGAGAAACCAAAGAGTTTTAGATCCAGGAGCACTCCCAAGCTACGTACCTGATCTTTCAGGGGGAGTGTAACCCGATCCAGAACAGGCAGATCTAAACCATCTAAACCCCACAATCAGTACCTCCATCTTATTTGGATTCAACTTCAATTTGTTATTCCTCATCCAGGCCATTACTGCTTTCATGAAGGCATTTAGGGAAGTTATGCCATTACTTGATAAAGCTGACAAGGAGAAATAGATTTGGGTGTCATTGGCATACTGATAACACCCTGTACCAAATCTCCTGATGATCTCTCCCAGCAATTTCATGTTGATGTTAAAAAGCATTGGGGTCCAACGTAGAGTATGCCTGGTCTAGATAATCAGTTTCCTCCAGGACTGTCTGAAGCTGAGAGGCCACCACCTTCTCAATCACCTTGTCCAACCACGGGAGATTAGAGACAGGCCTATAGTTCCCTAACTCTGAGGGTCCAATGAAGATTTGTTCAAGTAGGGTCTAATGATTTATTTTATTTTATTTTGTGCATTTATATACCACCTCATACAAAAATGTTCCTGGATGGTTCACAATATAAAACCATTAAAACATTAACATAATTAAAATATTTAAAATATAAAAACTCTAAAACCAAAGCTTTAAAACTATAAACTAAAAGCCTGATTAAACGGGTATGATTTTTAGGTCCTTCTTAAAAACATTCAGAGAAAGGGAAACTCTAACCTGTCATTACAAAGTAGCAAGTTGAGGCTCTGTGGGAGATTGGCATGGCACTGCTTCCCAAGGTCAAAGAGCTGGAAGGGGAAACAACTATTAAGTTTCTGATTTCCCTTCTGTAATGGCCTGCTGACCCATCAATGCCACGCTATGTTGAACACATGTTATGTTGAATGCAGGCATAGAAGTACACTTCCTATCTGGACCATGCATTTGAAGAGGCTGTATCCAAGTTCATGGGTCATCCCATGAAACTGATTGCTGGGAAATTTAGGACCAGCAAACAAGTAATTTTTCACACAATGCATAATCAACTTGTGGAATTCTCTGCTACAAGATGTGGTGACAGCCAACAACCTAGAAGGCTTTAAGAAGAATTTGGATAACTTCATGGATGAGGTCTATCAACGGCTACTAGTCGGAGGGCTATAGGCCACCTCCAGCCTCAAAGGCAGGATGCCTCTGAGTACCAGTTGCAGGGGAGTAACAGCAGGAGAGAAGGCATGCATTCAACTCCTGCCTGTGGGCTTCCAGCGGCATCTGGTGGGCCACTTTGTGAAACAGGATGCTGGACTAGATGGGCCTTGGGCCTGATCCAGCAGGACTGTTCTTATCTTCTTAAGTTCCCTTATAAAATGAACACAGGTACAGTCATTCACACAAACACATGTACGAGTGTACAAACATCTGTACATTATATACATTATAGTGTACATTATAGTACATTATAGTGTCCGAATCGGGGCTTAGAACCTCCTGTAAATTCAGTAATTTTATTACCTTCAGAAAATGTTTATGTCAACACAATTATTATCATCATTATTATTATTACATTTATATCCCGCTCTTCCTCCAAGGAGCCCAGAGCAGAGTACTACATACTTAAGTTTCTCATTCACAACAACCCTGTGAAGTAAGTTAGGCTGAGAGAGAAGTGACTGGCCCAGAATCACTCAGCTAGTTTTATGGCTGAATGGGGATTTGAACTCGGATCTCCCCAGTCCTAGTCCAGCACTCTAACCACTACACCATGCTGGCTCTATAATGACATAATATCATTAAACTGGTTCAATTTCCTCCAGATTCTAACATGATGAGAATTACAGATGTCTCTTGAACTATTATTGCATTTTCCCCACCCCTCACCATCTCTTCCCCACCCCTCACAATGCTCATTATGCAGCAGATTTACAAGCAATGCCAACCTCACTAGGAATCTTAATGCACAATGCCCCTCCCACCAAAAAAACCCCACTTTTCAATAAGATTTTTCATATTTTTAACTGCAGTGTCGTCTGTTTTTTCTGTTAGGTAGAAACTATGATGGAAGACTTATTTGGTATTCTGGAGTCCTGTGGAAACTATTAAAGAAGCCCTTGGAACTGAACCAATCTTTCTGGGAAAGTTTTATTGATTACATTGAGGAAAAGACCATTTTAAACACTTTCATAGCTGCATTGCCTGAGGAAGCAAAATCTATTAAACTCAGATTATGAACTTTTTGCTTATGGACTTGGCTTTCTTAGAAAAAGGCAAGCAGATGAATGGACATTATTACCCTTTATTTTAAAGCAGCCAGATTAAAAATCACATATCTTAGTGGTTTTGTGTGTTGGAACCAGCCACGTTGAGAGCTAGTTGGAACTCCTATGGCCTATAAGGATGGTGCCATATATTACTCTTGGTGGCGAAGATTGCATCATCTTGACATTACTGATATTCATTTCAAACAATGCCCCAAATCCTATGTAGGCGGTGTAACAATAAAAGGTCATCCTCAGAACCAAATAGAGAGGAGCAGAAGGGAAGGCAGGCTCCTACTTTCCTGCTCCCACACAACACGAACCTCCTCTGGGCTGTGCCACCCATGCGCACACACCAGCAGCATGGTGGTGAGCTCCATAGCTCAGATGGGGAGAGGAAAACTCATGCTGGGTCCTCCAGGATCCCACAATACACTGTGAGAGCAGTCACTAGCTGGTTAACCTGGGTAGTTGATCTGGGCTACCCAGGGATGAAGCTTCTGAATTGGGAGGGCTCCTGGTGCCCGAGACAACCAGAACTACCTAGAATAACCCTCTCCTACCCAGGTAGCTCTGGTTGTGAGAATAGCTCCATTATCTAGTTTTTCTCTTTCCCTATATCACTTCACCTATGGATGTAAACTATCTATACTGATCCAAGCTTAAACCTCTCTGCTGTGCTTCCTGTTACTGATAAAGGTTCTAGTTTATCTTTATATGGGAACTGACAAACCTCAGTTTTATATGAGACTCGACCAACAAAGTCAGAGTGGAACTGTTCTGTTCTGCATAATGCTCTGCATCCCAACAGTGGATGCAGCAGAGAGGGCAAGTGCCCCACTGTCTGCATTTTATTGTGCAGGATGTGAGCTACTATTTCTATGAACATTCACAAGGACTGGAGAATTATCTAAATGATCTAATTGCAGGGGCTCCCAACCTCTGGTATTCCAGAAGTTACTGAACTACAACTCCCATCATTCCCAGCCAAAATAAATTATTCAGTATCTGGGGATGATGGGAGTTATAGTTCAGCATCATCTGGAGTACCACAGGTTGGGAACTCCTGTTTTAATGTCTTGCCTACTTATGCTACCCTGCGCTGCACTAAGGTTTCAAGAATTGCCTACCACAATTTGGGATGGCTACTGTTCCAAAAATAGAAGATCTCGTTGTGGAGTTGGAATTATCATACTTTTTATGATGACACCAGGAGTTGGTTTCTGTCACCCATTTTGGATAATGTGTCTTTCTTGCCACTATATTACAAATTGCTTATCTGTTGTGTGATAAGAATCTTGTCATTATGAAAGTTGTAGCTTCTTTTGCTTTAGTTGCTGCCAAGATTAGAGTGAAAGTGATTAATGGAATTACTCCTTCGGGCACTTTCTCTACTTTTTAATTGGTTTTAAGTTACTTGATTGTCTAGTGTTGTGTTAATATTTTTGCATTGTCACTTTAAAAAAACTTTAACATATATTGCTAGGACTTATGACTGATGCAATCTTTACAGTAATTAATGCTTTGCAAACTCCTCCTAGTCAGCCTCAGAAAGCTTTTTAAAAACAATTTTAAAAACCCCCAAATTATTCCCCACAACTCATTAAACTGTTGTTTTTGCACCCACTTCTGAGCCCCATTCAGACCCTGTTGTACCCTAGTTATATCATTGAAACATTGTCAGACATAGGTCTGATACAATTCCTTCCAACACATGCGTAGTGGTTAGAGTGTTGGACCAGAGCCAGGAAGACCCAAGTTCAAAACCCCATTCAAACATGAAACTCACTGGGTGACTCTGGGCCAGTCATGTATCTCTCAGCCTAACCTACCTCACAGGGTTGTTGTGATGATAAAAATAACCATGTACACCACTCTGAGCTCCTTGGAGGAAGAGTGTGATAGAAGTGTAAAAATAAATAAATAAATAAATAAATAAATAAATAAATAAATAAATATCCACCTCATGAGAGGCGTGCTGTTCTATGAGAGGAGAGCTGGTCTTGTAGTAGCAAGCATGACTTCTCCCCTTAGCTAAGAAGGGTCTGCCCTGGTTGCATATGAATGGGAGACTTGATGGGTGAGCACTGTAAAATTTTCTCCTTAAGGGATGGAGCTGCTCTGGGAAGAGCAGAAGGAAGAGCATTCCTGCCTGCAACCTTGAAGAAGCTGCTGCCAGTCTGTGTAGACAATACTGAGCTAGATGGCCTGACTCATTATATGGCATGTTCCTATGTATCTGCTTGCCTCCCCTGATGCCCCTTCCCCTTACTTATCTTTCTTATGGCTCTAGCAGTGGCAACAGAAGAATGGAGGAACATCTGTTTCCCCTGCCCTGCCCTGATGCCTGGTACACTGTCTGTGCGCCAGGTGCAAGAAGAGATCGGAATTGTAGTTTCCCATTACTACTGACCCATCACAGAGTGCCAGGCTTCAGGAAGTAGGAAAGAGGAAAGAGATACAAAAGCAATGAGAAAGCGTAGTGGATGGGAGGGGGCTTGGAAGTTAGTGGGGTAGCAGGATGGGTGGATGGAGGCAGCCAGCCAGCCAACCAGTCAGGTAGGGATGGAGAGAGGCAGGGAGGCAGGGCATAAGTTTCCCTAGAACTTTGATTAACATCAAAGCTGATCTTGGGAGGAGAGCTGGTCAGAGTAGTAAGCATGAATTGTCCCCTTTGTGAAGCAGGATCTGCCCTGGTTTGCATTTGGATGGATGACTACATGTGAGTGCCACCTGCTGCAAGATCCTTGTGGGATGGGGCCATAGCTCAGTGGTAGAGCAACTGCTTGCATGCAGGAAGACCCAGGTTCACTCGCTGGCTTCTCCAATCAGGTCTAGGGGAGGCTCCTGCCTGAAACCTTGGGGAGCTGCTGCCAGTCAGCATAGACAACACTGAGCTAGATAGACCGAGGGTCTGACTTGATATAAGGCAGCTTCCTATGTTCCTATGAAAAGCTGCAGAAGAATGTTTGGTTCACAGCGCTTGTCTTGCATTGGAGGTGAGCATTATGATAGTACCAAATTCAGTTTCCATGATAATGTTTGGTGGGAGACCTGGTCTTGTGGTAGTGAGTATGAATTGTCCCCTTTGCTAAGCAGGGTCTGTCATGGCTTGCATTTGCATGGGAGACTACATGTGTGAGCACTGTAAGATAGTCCCCTTAGGGGATAGGGCTGCTCTGGGAAGAGCATCTACATGCTTGCATGCAGAAGGCTCAAAGTTCACTCCCTGGCAGCATCTCCAAGATAGGCTGAGAGAGATTCCTGCCTGCAACCTTGGAGAAGTCATTGCCAGTCTGTGTAGACAAGACTGAGCTAGATGGACCAATGGTCTGACTTAGTATAAGGCAGCTTCCTATGTTCCTAACTTATTGTAATGTGCTTCTTATGAAAGCAGAAGCAATGAGAGAGTGATGTAAACTTTGGTATCCACTGACTCTTGTGATGCAGTATCTCCTCCCATCCTCCTTGGCAGCACAGGCCCATAGCCAGTTGGTAGCATGGTGTGTACCTGCCACATCAAAAAATTCTCTTTCCTCCCTAGCCTCACTGACTGTTTTCACTGAACATTTTATAACTTGCCTCCCCTGACTTCTGCAATCCCGCATACACCTCCCCCCCCCAATTTTGAGGCTGGTTACAGGCCTGTGGTACCACAGCTGAAAATGGTGAGTGAGGCCTCTCCTCCTCCTTTGGAGCACTCACTTCCAGACAGGCCACAATGGCAGTCTTGGGTCTTGTATCAACACTGATTTAATGTTCAAATCAAGCATGATTTAAATAGATTTACAAGCAGTAGTCAAACAAGAAGCTACCTCTGCATGAGGAAGAGAGACTCCAATAAAACATATTTTTCTTCCTGTCTGACTTATTTTTAGCCAGTACATAAATAGGCCAGGATATATCTAGAGGAATGGCATTGGTTTATGCCAGGCAGGATGTGTTCTAGCATTTTTTAAAATGAGCCTCAAATCAAATGCATGCCTCAGTAATTTGATTTGGAGGAAATGGAGAATTAACTATTGTAAATAGAATGCTTTTAAATATGGCATAATTAATTACATGTGCAAGTGCACTAGCTAAATGTGCTTGTTCAGAAGTATAGAAAATAAAGGTTTATTTAGGGTGACTGGATCTTTCATTTCCACATTTAAACTAATATACCTCCCTTTGTTTTGCCTCCAGCTTCTTTTCACAGCCATCCTGGTGTCTACCTCTGGTTTCCTGTTGGGTAACTGGGGAAATTCAGTGCTAAGTCCCCACTGCTATGTGGAAGGAGACATCATACGCAAATGGTAATTGCATGGCTGATTAAATGGGATTTCAATTAGGCTTGATTTATGCCTTCTTGTTTACAGGCTAGCTGCACATTGCGAAAAAGAATGTTTTACCACTTCTAGTAGTCACTGTGCTTTGTCTTGTCTCCTACGCTCCTTTTTCTCTCACGGCCATTTAAAGGGCATGGGTGACTTTGGGAACGTATTCCAGCCATATAAAGAGGATAAAATGCACACTTTGCACTGCCTAAAGTAATGAAACTGACTACCTCCACAAGTCTCTGTGAACTACCTCTGAGATAATTTACCACATGTAAAAGGGGAACTGTGGTGCTGGAGTAGATTTCTGAGGATACCTCAGAATTGATAATGAAGACATTGAAGTGGTGTGTAGCTTCTGCCTTTTAGGATCGACCATCAACAGCAAAGGATTCAGCAGTCAAGAAATACACCGCCAGCTAGCACTTGGTAGGGTTGCAATAAAGGCCTTGGTAAGTATATTAGCTGACGTGACATGTTTATACTTACAAAGATTAGAATAATTCAAACAATGGTTTTCCCTGTGACACTCAATGGGTGTGAAAGTTGGACTTTGAAGAAGCAAGATAGAAAAAGTAATGACGCTTTTGAACTTTGGTTCTGGAGAAGACTTTTGAGGATACCATGGACAGCCAGGAAAACAAACAAATGGATCATGGAAAAATTCAATCCAGAATTTTCACTCGAGGAACAAATGACCAGATTCAAACTATCATACTTCAGGCACATTATGTGAAAACCCAGCTTCCTTGAGATGTCCATAATGCTGGGAAAAGTTGAAGGAAACAGAAGAAGAGGATGATCAGCAGCAAGGTGGATGGACTTGATTACAGCAGCTATGAATGCACCACTGAGAGACCTTAAAGGAGAAGTTAAAGATAGGTCATTCTATCTATGTGGTCTCTAAGAGTCAACCTCGACTTGATGGCACTTAATCAATCAATCAATCAATCAATCAAAAGGGGAATTAATAATAGGATCAGCAGATCCCGGGAACTGAGGCTCTCTTCAGTACCTCAATTTACATAATGGTGAACTGAAATAATACTACTACTACTACACCGCCTAGAGATGTACATGTCAGGTGGTATAAAAATATGATAAATAAATAATAGGCATTTAAATAGTTCTGATGGACTTGTATATATGCTTACCTTGTTTACAGGTTTGTGGCCACACAAACTTCTATGACTAGTTTATGAGAAAGTTTGTGGATAAATTCACTCATGTTTGTTCCAACCCAAGTTTCCACACAGGAACTTTGACTATGGTTTGTCAAGTTGTCATGAAATATTTCTCAGTCATAGAATGTGGATAGGATGCTCCAGTTTTAAGTTAATGGAAAGGGCCATAGTTCTGTGGTACAATACATGCCTAAATGGAAAAAAGTTCTAGGTTCAGCACCCTGGCACTTCCAGGAAATGCCGGGGGGGGGGGACCCTGTCAGCTAGGGATGTGCACAAATTCATTTTTTTATTTGATTTGTGCCCAAAACAAACCTATTTGTTTTGTATCCAAATCTACCCCTTCCAAATCACCCCAGATTAGATTTGTATTTGCTTTGCTAAGATTCAGATTTAGACAGATTTGGACCACTTAATGAGACCCTAGGAGCACCAAATTTGGGTGGTGGATAGATCCCCATGGGTGCCACCTACCATCCAAATTTCAAGATGGTGGGACACTTGGCTGATTTTTAATAATAAAAAAACCTTTTAGTTTTTACTGATTTTGAACATTTCCGCCATAGGAAACAATGGGGATTTGAAGTTGGTATATCCTAACCCTAAAACAGATTCCCAGATTCAGGTGTTTTTTTGTTTTTGTTTTTTGTTTGTTTGTTTTAAAGCCAAGCTCTAGCCCTTGTAGAAGTAGAGTTATGGAGCAAAATGTGCAGTCATTATTTTTCAAGTGTTTGGATTCTCTGATGTATAATAACCTTTCCTCATAATGAATCCCTATGAGGATTCATTGCACATCCTCATTTCTTCTGTTCATTTTGACTGTCACTGGACAGTGCCAACTGCCAACTGCCATGTGCCAACTACACACTTCCCACCACATGCAAAGCAGTGGGGTACTCATTTTAATTTGGGGGAATATTGAAATGTTTCGATTCTTTGGTGTCTAATAACATTTCCTCATAATGAATCCCTATGAGGATTCATTGCACACCTTCATTTCTTCTGTTCATTTTGACTATCATTTGACAATGCCAACTGTCAACTGCCATGTGTCAACTACACCCCCTCCCCCCTACACACACACTGGGGTACTCAGTTTATTTTTTAGGTATTTTTGAAGTGTTTGGATTCTTTGGTGTCTCCATTGCACACCTTCACTTCTTCTCTTCATTTCTTCATTCTGTTCTGTTCTCTTCATTTCTTCTGTTCATTTGACCACACTGCTTTGCAGGTGAGGGTGGGGAATTAGTGGCATCCCATGTTCTAACTACTCCGCAACCCATAAGCCACTAGGTACTCAGTTTATATTTTAGGAATTTTTTAGGTGTTTAGACTCTTTGATGTGTAATGAATCCTCATAGGGATTCATTATGAGGAAAGTTTATTAGACACCAAAGAGCCTAAACACTTGGATGAGGGGAAATCCCAGAACATAAACTGAGTAGTACCCCACTGCTTTGCGGGTGGGAGTGGGGTGTAGTTGGCACATGGCAGTTGATAGTTGGCACTGTTGAAAAGACAGTCAAAATGAATAGAAGAAATGAAGGTGTATAATGAATCCTCATAGGGATTCATTGAGGGAAAGTTATTATACATCAAAGAATCCTAACAGTTGAAAAATAGTGACCACACATTTTGCTCCATAACTCCACTTCTACAAGGGCTAGAACTAAACTTTTTTAAAGAATGGAATCTGGGAATCTGGGGGAATTAATAGGAGGGATCTGTATCTTGAATTTATTTGAATAGAATCAGGTGTGATTTGTACCCAAATCTAGCCAATGGACCACAGGGGTGATTTGTTTTGTCTCCAAATCACCCAAATCAGCTAAATTCGGGTACAAATTGATTTGTACCCAAATCAGTTTGCACTGTCTGTAATGCTGGAGAGTTGCTGCCAGTCAGTCACTCACATACTCCACAGATAAACATTGATGGGCGAGAGAGAGGCACCCACAGTGCTGTGAGGCTCTACAAAGTACGTCAGCACCACTGTGGAGGTGGGCCACTCCACTGCTATTAGGCGTTATGCAATCACAGTTGTGACGTGACTCTATTATTCCCAATGGAAGTTGTGTAGCAACTCTGATTGTGCAATACGTAGTAGGAATGATGCTTCTAAATACCAATTGCAGGGGAGCAACAGCAGCAGAGAGGGCATGCCCTCACCTCTTGCCTTTGGGCTTCTCAGAAAGCCTCTGGTGGGCCACTGTGGGAAACAGGATGCTGGACTAGACAGGCTTTGGTCCTGATCTAGCAAGGCTGTTCTTATGTTCTTATAGATCTTCTGATCCAGCGGGGCTTTCTTATGTCCCACCTCTGCAGCAGTGCTGGCAGGCTTTGTAGAACCTCATGGCAGCATAGGTCCCTCTCTTGACTGAAAATGTTTCTCTGTGCAGTATGCGAGTGAGTGTGGTCAGTGCTAGTTTGACCAATAGTGTCAGTAGTAGGGGTGTGCACAAAACCAGTTTGTCTGGTTTGGGTCCATATAAAACAACAGTAGACACTCACAACCTTATAGACCCAATTGCTTTTTAAATGTGACCTGGCAATCCAAGCCTTGAGTTAGCTACATCATCTGAAGAAGGGCTGGCTAAATATGGAAACATATCTTGTGAAGATATTTTAATATATGTGTTTGCTTTCTTTGGCTTTTTCTTATTGTTATAATTATATACTTATACATCAGAACTGAGATGCTTTGTCAAGGAGGCATCTGAGTAATTTCTTATACATTCATTCTTACTCAACTTCTAGTCAGTTAAATGACAAAATGTCCTGGAATTAGAGAATTCTGCATGGCATATATGTCCAGCATTGACAGATCACAGCCTTGTCTACTCTGCTGTTCCAAACATACACATTGTCCCACAAATTTGCACTACATACTGTCACTCAGATGAAATCATTGCACGTAATCTGCTGAGTTAATCAGCTGATAAATCACACAGCTCATTTGGTCTGTGAAATTGTTCAGTAGCATTGGGGTGGCTGAGTGGCTTATAGTGGGGAAAGGGAACCAAGAGTGTTTGAAATAAAGAGTAATTAACTTCTAAAATGACTATTAGGAGGAACAAAATCAATGCTTGTGGCCCAGCGATTGGCTGTAATTTGACAATATTTGTAATTATGAATAATATGGTGCTAACAGTGATGAACTGCCTACTGGTTAATTGGCATCCATAATTAGGGCAAGCCACAACTGAGAAAACGAGAACAAGAACTGAATTTTGCCTCCTTCATTTGTGGCAATAACGTGACAGAAGGAAATAATAATGGATCATTTGAGCAGCCTTTTCTATGACAAATTAAGATGGGTGTCATAAAATTCCTTCTTCTGTTAGTATGTTAGTTGGCATATCCTACTGTTAGCAAGAGCACCAGATCTAGTTAGGGAGAGATGCACAGGCCAGGATCCAAAGAACCATGATTCTAGCTCCAGGTGTCTCAAAGGGCTATGATTTTCAACCCCAACAGCAGCCTCCCTTGTCACATGGCAAACTGCTCTGGGAATCCAACAGCAGGGCATGGGCCAAGTATTCCCTGGGCTAATGCAAGTTTCTCCTTGGTAATAAAGCAAGCAAGCAAAAACTCTTCTGGTCCTGGCCAACAATAGACCACTGAGAATGTGAACTCTCCCTGGCCATGTGAATGGTAACACCTCCACCTTCACCCCTTCCCTAATTCCACCTATAGCAGGGCTGCTCAGCTTCGGCCCTCCTGCAGATGTTGGCCTACAACTCCCATAATCCCTGGCTATTGGCCACTGTGGCTGGGGATTGTGGGAGTTGTAGTCCAAAAACATCTGGGGGGCCTAAGTTGAGCAGGCCTGACCTATAGTCACACGGGCTACTTGAGGCAATGCTGTTTTGTGACATTTGCTGTGTGAAGCAGAGCACCAAACAGCACCCATACCATTCCCCATTGTCTTTTCCTATTGAAACCATACCCCCAATTTCATCTTTCTTTCAAATGTCTCCCCCTCCCTCCCTTCCTTTTCCATTTAGAGGGAAAGATGAAAAAGAACATGCTTTTTCATCTTCCTTCCTCAGCAGAAGTGTTGGGGGGATGCTGGATGGACTGCAGTGCTCCCCCTGAGAATTGACACATTAATGCCTACCTGGCCTCCTTCACCCTGTCCCTCAGTGAAAATTATAAGGGAGAGTCTGTAGCTCAGTGAATGAGCATATTATTTCCTTTCAGAAGGTCCCCTGGTACAGGGAAGGCTAGCAAAGACCTTACATCTGAATATCTTCCACATGGACTTCAGAAACTACATGACTTCCTTGCCTCCAGGACTCTGGGCCTTCCCTGAATTGTGCCCAGTGGGTTAGCTCAGAGATTGCATAGCTTTCTTATGCCTTAAAAATGCCTTTACAGTTTTCACTAATCAGTTCTTGTCTCTAAGACCAGGATGAAAAATAGATGAACATTTTCCATTTGTATTTATTGTGTGTACATCTTCCTTGAAGGAATCATCTTTGTCCAAAATGAACATTTCAACATGAAAACTGAAATTTATGAAAATTCAGATCAGCCCTAATTCTGAGAGGTCTTAAACAGGATTACATTGATTTTACACATGAGGAAGAAGTGCACACAGAATACATTAAGCCATAGTTTGCAGTTAATTAAAAAATATTGTCCAAAATCCATCTCCAACTGTCTAATGATGTTCTCTATGGTTGCACATGTTGTGGCTTATAACATTCTTCTTTTCAGAATAGATTTCTCTTGCCATCAATCCATAGGCATACAATTTTGAGGGGAGATAACCAGACACTGAACTTTAAGTCTAAAATTGATAATGGTGGACGTATTCTGTCTTCGCTCTCAGACTCAAAATGAATCAGATGCTGCACCAGGAAAATGCACAGCATCCTGATGCATGATTAAGCATGATAGCTTTTCTTGTTTGTTTCCAATGACTAGGTGGTTATTTGAACTGTAAAGATAGTATGGGGGAGGGGGGGAAAGGGAATGATAACCTTTCCAAGTTGAGTCACTATTTTATCCTTCTGTATATCAGAGGGGGGGAAAGAATAAAATCTCAGAAGCAGCAAAAAGCTTCATTTTCTATTTTCTAAAGTGAAGCCTTACTATATTGACTTATCTTAACCAGAAGAAAGGGGTTTATTTTCCTTTCACCTGTGCTTTTAAATTCAACAAGAAAGGGGTGAGGAATAGAATATTTTTATGCAAAGAACATGCCCATATGTAATGGAATGCTGTCAATACAAAAATGACAGATGCTTCTTATGTCTTTATTTTTGTATGCTTGTTCCCCTAAAGCCATGCTTTTAAACGGCATAGTCCACAAGGAGGTTATCCTTATTGTAATGAAGGGCAGAACCTCCAGAGCCAGATGGACCATGCTTTAAATTTCCAACAGAGGGAAACAGAGCAAAAATGTGTTTTTTTAAAGTATGACTGATTTTTGATTGCATCACCTGAGATCTAATTCAGGCTTGCATACTTCGTGACTCACCAAGCCATATGCAACTCTACCAGTTACATATTGTGGCGATCAAGGCCAGTATTAGAGGTTACCATAACTGGAACTGGCCCTCAGAAGGGCCCATGGCTGACCCTAGAGACCACTGTTGTTCCCATCCTTTGTGTGGTGGTGGAAGACTTTTGGGGCCAACTCAGCTCAGAGGGGGTCCACAGCAGTTAATCTTCCATGGGCTTCCCCATTCCCCAAATCTGGAACCTGGTTAGCAGCAACAACAGAAGCTTGTTGAGACCTCATGGGCCACCATACATTTGGTGGGTTGGCAGTTGTGTAAGCCTGACCTTAGTTCCATAAGATACATGCCCTGTATGTTTGTGTTTCTAGGAAGATATTAGAAATAATTTTTTGAAGCAAGATGCCCCTGACATAGGAACAGCTCTTTGGGATCAATCTGACCCTTACAAGCTTCACAAGATGTCAGATGGCTGAGCAATGGTCAACGGTCATTAGGGGGCACAAGTCCAAAGCCAGGACTAGAAGAGCTAGGAACATACTAGAGAGACAACCAAGAGCCAGAAGGTCTAGACAGGAGCCAAGAGCCAGAAACACACCAGAGCTCAAACCAAGTAGCATTCCAGAGCCAGCTGGTCGGAAAGGAGCCATGGGTCAGAAATAAACCCAAAGTCAAGCTGTATCCACAGTCAAAAGCCAGAGGGTCAAGCAGATAATTAGAAATCAAAGACAAGGCAGAGGTCACATCAAGCAGACAGGAGACACAACAAGACAAACATACCAGAAGAGTCCAGAAAAGGAACCTGAACAATGTGAGAAGGACTGCTTCAGACAGGATGCCTCTTATATTGTTCCTATCTGTCGAGAAGCCAGTAACAGATCCCACAGAGTGGGGCCAGCATAGGGCCTGGAACTCAGAAACTGCTGCAGTGCCACAAGTCACCACAGGGAGCAGTGGTGAGCAGAGTCCCAGTCTCAGGGAACAAGGACTTCAGAGCAAGGACTGACAGCAAAGACTGCAGAGAGAAGAGAAAAAGTTGCCCTCCTCTTCTTACCTTTCTTGCAAAGTGTGCAAGAAGTATGAGGAGAGAAGGGGAGGCTGCTTGCAACCTTCCTCCTGTCTGCTGCCCGTCTCTCTTTCAGAACTTGCATGAGTTGGTTTTAAAAGTTGGTTTTTATACCATCTGTGGTATAAGACAAGGCAGCATTTGTCTCCTTGCCTCAGGTACTGCAATGCCTTGTCTCTATTTGTAAGCCTCCATTTTCTGTGCCACTAGAATCTTTAGACACAATCCAACAGAAGGTTCTCCTGAGCAAGCCCACTGAACCAAATGGGAGCCATTGGAGGAGTGTGAATGTGTACATGCATTGAACATAATGTGTGTATATAACTGTGTACACAGCATACAACACAGTACACAGACTGCAACATGCAAGAGGGCTCATATCTAAGTAGTTCCCCAAACCTTGTTTAACTAGTACTTAATCTATATGTGAAGACCCAGACTTAACTACACATGGCAACTTTTGCAGGCAGGATGTGGCATGTGAACAACATCTATAAAGAGTGGATTCATGGTTTGTCATTGAATCTCATATGCTAACAGAGAATCTACACTCAGAACACCTCAGAAACAAAAGAACCCAGCACCTCATGGGTTAGAAACCCATGGGGGTGGTTGGCACCCTATGTGCACTACACCACCACTCACTCTGGGCCATCCTGGTGCCCTCCAAGTGGAGTTATGGGGCTGCTGAATCCTCCATTATTCCCTATGGGGGAAAAATCTTAAAGATGCATAAACAACAAATCACAAATAATCAGCCCTTTGCCCAATTACTTTGGAATCTGGGTTGTGGCAGCCTGGCAAGTACCCATTGGGCCACTACCACCCAACCTACTCTTCTGCCCCTGAATCCATTCCCAGGCTGACATGGAGTAGCCATAGCAGGCTGGGCTCAGGCTGGCAACAAGGCAGGCATAGGCAATTGCATGGCATCATGGCAACTTGAGGCATGCAATGCTGCAAACTAGTTCTCTCTCTCCCCCCCCCTCCAATGAGGCAGAATGGCAACTACTAACTTGCTGAATGAATTGGAAACCCCTCCTTGAACTTCCCTCCACCCTTGCCCCTTTTTCGATCCTTCCCCTGGCCAATGTGGGGTCAGTAAAGAGTGGCAAGAGGCAAAAGAGCCAATGGGGAACAAGGAGGGAATCGTCAGCAGGTCAGCCCATGCTTTAGGTCACCGATTGGAAGGCTGGAAGGGCGGGAAATTCAAAGAGATGTCAAACACAAAATGGAGACTGACTCAGAGATTGCCAGAAAATGGAGGTCTGAAACAACACAACGTTTTGTAGCTGAAACAGGGACGTTTTGTTTTGTATACAAAACTTGGGGATCTGGAAATGGGTGTTTCATTTTGTCTACGTTTTGTCTTCGTTTTGGGTACAGAATTTTTTGTATCCGAAATGTTTTGCACATCCCTACCACTGGATCTAATGCTGTGCTGTGGTTGGATAGCAGAGAGGAAGATGGAAGTTGTGGTACTGTAACCATCCCACTTCTCTCCTACATACTCTGAGGACAGCAATTGGGGGTGGGGGGAGCCTGGCATGACATCTTCACAAGTTGTTGATATTTTAAAAGTGTTGAATTCAGTTCTTGAAGCTGGCGTAAAAGAAGGATGTTGACAAGCTGGAAAGGATTGACAGAATTCCAGAAGATTTATCTTGAATTCCAGAAAAAAATACTTCTGCTTTATGAGAGCTGGTCTTGTGGTAGCAAGCATGACTTGTCCCCTTAGCTAAGCAGGGTCTACCTTGGTCGCATATGAATGGGAGACTTGCTGTGTGAGCACTGTAAGATATTTCCCTCAGGGGATGGAGCTACTCTGGGAAGAGCATATGGTTCCAAGTTCCCTCTCTGGCACCTCCTATATAGGGCTGAGAGAGATTCCTGCCTGCAACCTTGGAGAAGCTGCTGCTAGTCTGTGAAAACAATACTGAGCTAGATAGACCAATGGTCTGATTCAGTATATGGCAGCTTCCTATGTTCCCATGAGAATGAGATCCACCTCTTACGTGGCACCAGGGTGGTGACTGCAGATGGGATGATGATGTGTGTGGGTGGGTGGGTGGGTAGTGGACAGGCAGGGAGTTTAAAGTCACATGCCATTACCCAAATTAGCAGCATTTTGCTGTATGGAACACTTTGTAGAATCATCTGGAAGACAATTTTCTATTTCCATGAGTTCATGCTTCCTCATTGTAACCTTTCTGAATCCCAGCCATAAATCACAGGAAGCTGTTTGCTGACTGTAATCTTGCTTAGTCCTCTTGTCCACAGTTTTATTTTCTCCATATTTCAGCCCATCATTTCTTTCTTTTTTTTTTGCCTGCTTTGTTTACCAAAAATTCAATACAACATTGAGAAGAAGCAGTTAAAAGATCAAAACAATGTCAGTGATTAAAATGATCATTTTGATGTATTGGGTGCAGATTTTCTATGATAGAATGAAAGTTTGTTGGTACAAAATGACTCTATTCTCCCAAGGCATTCTCTTCTAGGAGCTGAACTCCTCAAGCATAATAATAAACAAGTGGAAAAATAACTGCAGTAATAACATCTGACATTTTATGCTGTAGCTTTCATACCCAAGGGTTCTAAAGTGATTTACAAATGAGAGGACCGATTCAGTAATAACCGGAATTCTATGCATGGAACTTTTATAGACAGATGCACTGGGAGTTCAACGATGTGGTTTTATTAATTATATTCAGGGTAGTACAGTCTATGAGCCCCACTTCTGGACTAGGGGATGATTGTGAGCTTGCACCTATATGAGTTATAGGATTAAATGCTACAGTGAGGTTTCATCATCTTCAATGTATATTTGAAGTATATTTGGGGTGACAATATCTATGGCCCCAAAACTACAATGTAGCTGCACAAATCACTTAACTTTAATTGGGGTGTGTTGGGATTCATCACCTCCTGGTGGTCTCCTGGGTCCCACAGCACCCAGGATGTGCCTCTCATGGTGCACTGATCAGTCACACTATGCCACTCCTGGAGGGTGCATGGTGCGTGGTGACAGGGCAAACCAGAGTGCATCCTCCTGACTCCTCACCTGTGGGTTTCCAAAGGGAATGCTTGGGAGTGCCAAGGAGAGCTGGTCTTGTGGTAGCAAGCATGACTTATCCCCTTAACTCAGCAGGGTCTGCCATAGTTGCATATGAATGGGAGACTAGAAGTGTGAGCACTGTCAGATATTCCCCTCAGGGGATGGAGCTGCTCTGGGAAGGGCAGAAGGTTTCAAGTTCCTTCCCTGGCTTCTCCAAGATAGGTCTGAGAGAGATTCCTGCCTGCAACCTTGAAGAAGCCGTTGCCAGTCTGTGTAGACAATACTGAGCATGATGGACCAATAGTCTGACTCAGTATATGGCAGCTTCCTATGTTCCTATATAGCCTATAGAGAGGAGTGCCAGCCAGTGATAAGGGGCCAGCAGATGAAGAAGCCATGTCTCCTGGGAGATGCCTCATGAATCCACAGGCAGCAAAGAGATGTTGCAGCTGGAGCTGGGCTGAGGGAACTCAAAGTAACACAACTTCCCACCCAAGTATTTTCTCTGAGTCTTCACCTTTTCTGATAGGCACGGACCAGTCTAGGGATAGAGAAAGCATGCAGGCTTCCACAGCGTGGTACACTAAAGGAGTTTAAAGGAAGTGTCCCCTTATAAGGATGTGCACGAACCCAGGTTTCAGCACCGAAGACAAGGTCCAAACTAGTTTGGCGCCACGGGGAGGGGAACAGCAAGCGGGAGCTTTAAGAAAGAAGAGAGCAGGTCCTTTCCAGCTCTCCGCCTCCCCAAGCAGCTTCCTGCTTGGGTGGAGCTCATCCCAAGTACCCATACACAATACCAGCATGCACATGGCACCATTTGTGTGGTCAGCCATGCAAATGGTGCCTGCCCATGCGCAGATGCCATGCACATGCTGCTGCCATGTGTGGCATGCACCAGCATGCACATTTAAACTATTTTACTTGGGATGAGTGCCACCCCAGCAGGAATCTATATGGGGCAGCAGAGGACAGGTCTCCTCTTTCTTAATGCTCCCGCTCACCACTACCCTCCCTGTGGCACCGAACCAGTGCTCAAACCTCAGTTCGTGCACATCCTTAACCCATTTCTCACAACTAAGTAAGGGGAAAGTTGAGTCTCTTGTGATTTGCAAGATACCCTCCAGAGAAGATCTGAGACAAATCCTTCTGACTCCACAAACCTACTCCCATGGCACTTTCCATCTCACACAAGGGCTGGCTTCCAAGTAAGAGCTTCTTATGCCATTTCCTCAGTATCCTCAGATGGTTAAACTACATGGTTTATATTACATAGGTTATGTAGACCAATTGAAAACAGGGCTATAGCTCCGTGGTAGAGCATCTGCTTTGCATGCAGAAGGTCCCAGGTTCAGTCCCTGGCAGTTCTTCAGGTAGGGCTGGGAAATTTTCCTGCCTGAAACTTTGGAGAGCCACTGCCAGTTAGTATAGAAAACACTGACCTGGATGGACCAAGAGTCTGAGTCAATATAAGGAAATTTCCTGTGTTGCAAACCTGGTTATGTCCTTCCCTATCTAAATTATTCTCATTAGATTTCTAGCAGAGATATCACTCAAAACATTTATCAAAGAGCCATTTTACTTTGCCCATGTGACAGTGTCCTTTCCGTTATATGTATTTCCTCTTCCCATTTGACACTGAGGATGTTAGGCTGTGCACTCTCCACTGGTCCATGAGTGCTTCCTTCTCTCTGAGATTGCTGCTCAGTATTACAAAATGTAAGACAACATCCTTACTCCACTGTTGTTTGTTAAGTTACCAGGAAACAAAATTTTATGAAAGTAAAAAGTGTCCTTGACTTTTTATTCAATATATTTTGCCATTAAATTATTTTAATTTCTTGGACCTGAAGCAAAGGGGGGAACCTAAGACCAGAACATATCGGGTAAATCTGTACTTCCTTGTTTTTATTGTGGAAAATGGTGTTTATGACCACTGGAACCCTTGAGACATTTCACCTGCATACAGCTCAGCAATATGTTTTTATGTTAAGAGTATATTTCAGTTTCCGGGCAACTAATTTTATTTCTAGACTTCAATAAGCAATATATAACATTAAGTACCAAATTTCCAAAGCCATTCAGTATGCCAACCATAATTACAATTTGATGGCATACTATTGGGCTCGTTGTAATTCTTTGTTTTGCTGTGTCAGCTTGCTGAACATTGCCCACTTCGATCTGGTAAATTACAGCAATTAAGATTATGTATTAAACAGGTAAGGGAGCATCACAAGGCAGATTTCAGACTGAAAATAAGAAGGAACCTTGCAAGGGAGGGACAAGTCAGGGTGGGAAATCAAGCACCAATGGAATCCAGAGGGTTTTTTTAAATGTATAGTCTTCAGTTTGAAAGGGGATACTAAGGACTTTCTTAACAGGTTGGGGGAAGAGACTAGATTTCATTTCCTATTTCCACAGTGCCTGCAAAATGGATGGAGAATCCCAAACAATCTATAGTTAGGAAGTTTCCTTTGTTAGGCACATTGTTGACAATCCTGATTCAGCTTACTCACAATTTGGATGATCAGCTGATGAAAGTAAATGTTTAGGAAATACTTTGGGAGCTCAATATATTTGAATGAAATATATAAATATCAGGGTTTGAAAAAAGCAAGTTCCCCCCAGCAAAGGGGGAAAGCAGGTAGGTGTGTGTGTGTGTGCACATGTGTATAAAAAGCAATGTTGCTGTTTGAAAGAAGAAGAGGCAGATGGAGTGCAGGACCTCTCTCTGGGGGTCTGATATTGTTAGCAGATCTGCTGCTCTGTAAGAAGTCCTGCTGTTTGCCTCTGATCCTTTTCAGCTTAAATATTTGTATTACAAGAACACCATGAGTCTCCAGTTCTCTGCCATCCAAAGGAAACTAAAGTTGGACCCCTGCTAAAAGAGCAAAGAGGAATATTTGAAAAGTGGTGATTCTCTTTATTTATCAGGGGGAGAGTAACCGGCTCTATCCATCTCCAGCACAGCATCCCTCCAGTGGTGCCTATCTTATATTTCCTTTTTAGATAGTGAGCCCTTTGGGGGACCGGGAGCCATTTATGTGTATGTGTGTATGTATGTATGTATATGTAAACTGCTTTGGAAACTTTTGTTGAATAGCAGTATATAAATATTCATCGTATTCATAACTAAAGTTGGTAGCATACTCCGTAACTTCTAATTGCTTGCTAAGCTGGGGAGCATGAAATGGTCCCCTGCTTCTAACATAAGCATGCCAATCATATTAAAAAGCAGGGGTGTTCCAGCAGGAGAGAATGAAGTGCTATCCCTTCTCTGTTGCTTGCTATGGGACAATAATGCCTTCACCATCAAGTAATGGCACACATTCACAAATGATGCTTCAACTACAGCTTTGCAGGATTAGGCACTGATTCCCAGCTCGGGACAGGAATGCACCGAGCTGCTTACCCTGAAAACCAACCGATGTACCTTTCAAGCCTTACTACTGAACACTCAGAAACCCTGCAGGGGATTCTCTGAGAATTGTACTATAGGGTGAAATAGCAGCTCAATCCTCCCTGCCCATTTCTCCAAGGAACAAATACCTCACTTCTGAGGAAAATGGAGGAGCCTGATGGGTCTTTCCTTTGGTTGGAAATTATGCTTCGAGTATCTTCCCACCAGGGATGATGGGGTTGGACTACATGCTTCCTCACTCCTAGTGGAACATGACATTGAGAAGAGGGGGTTTTCAGCCCTTGATTTAGGAAGGCTCACTGTGAAACTCTTTGAGGTCTTTTCAATTGCAAAATGGAAGGGCTAGGCGCTCCCAAAGGAATCTGAAAGGGTTAACATAAATGAAAAGTAATAATATCTGGCAAGGGATGTCTTTTCCATTACAGACAGTACTACAAGAGAATGAAGTGGGGGGAAAGTGGATGAAAGGATGATAACGAGCAGGCTGGTAGTGACAGCTCATTGTCACTTGCGATGTACCTGTATGCAGAGAGACTGGTCAGACGGCACATCAAACAAAACCCCTTCAACAGCTAGGTCTGCTGCCTTCAAGTGAGGCTTGGATCTCTCTCTTCAAAAGAATTCTGCACAAAATATAGCATGAAAAAGCTATCTGTATCCAAAAAGAGCCCACAAATTCACCACAAAAATCTCAGCAAAGAAACTTTCCAAGCTGGACACCAGCCTAAGCATGAAACACAAGCTGTCAGTATGTCCCAAGCATTAACTTAGCACTGTCAAGAACAAAGCAGTAGGGATGTGCACGAACTGGTTCGGAGGCCATGTTGGAGGCCTCCGAACTGGTTTGGAAACGGGGCGGTCCGGCGGTCCGGCGCCAAGGGGGGTCTACCTTTAAGGGCGGGGAGGTAGAACTTACCCCTCCTGCCGCTCTTCCCCCTCCGGCGCTGCGTTTAAAATTGAAGTTTTCGGGGCGGCAGCGTTCCTCCCTGCCGCCCCTGCCCCCGTCGTTGCCCGGAAGAAGCTGTAATAGAAGCATGCATGTGCACGGCGCACGCACATGGCGGCGACAGGCGCGCGCACGCCACGCGCATGCATGCTTCTATTACAGCTTCTTCCGGGCAACAACGGGGGCAGGGGCAGCAGGGAGGAATGCTGCTGCCCCGAAAACTTCAATTTTAAACCCAGCACTGGAGGGGGAAGAGCGGCAGGAGGGGTAAGTTCTACCCCCCCACCCTTAAAGGCAGACCCCCCCCCCGTACCAGTCTGGACCCTTGCACATCCCTACAAAGCAGTTCAAACTGAGTCTTATGCTGCTCAATAGATGGACAAGACAAGAATGGGGAAAGGGTAAATTTAAGACCAGCCATGTGCTGAAGGAAAACTCCACCCCTCATCAGTGACACTAATGGCCTCACTGTTTGGGGCAGAGGAGGAAGACCACAGTTTTTCTTATTATAGTTCCAGATAAGTCAATGGTGGCCATTTTTAAAATATACTATATTTCCAGATAAGTCAATGGTGGTCAATATTTAAATACAGATGGACCCCGTTATCTGCGGGGTCCATCTGTTCTTGCAGATTTCTGCGGGGGTTCTGTTCTTGCAGATTTCCACAGGTAATTGAACCATGGATAATGGGAATGGTGGGGGGGTTAGGTTCCCGGAGGCTGGAAAAATAACCGAAAATCAGTGAAAGCAGGCAAAAAAGGGGAATATAAAGTGCCCTCAGCAGGTCTCCAGGTGTCCAAGAATGCCCCCCAACTCCCCCATTGTACTGGTGTTTTGTTAGTTAGGATGTCAGCCACCATTAATAATTAGAAAACCGATAGCACAACCTTGAATTGTAGAAGGTCTGACTAAAACCTTTATTTATGTACATATCAACAATATTGGCCCAAACCTAAGGGCCAGTTGATGTTAATCCAAATGGTGCAGATGTCAAATGGTATTTTATTTGCAAAGTGCATTTACATTGCTACTATAATAGTTATCAGGGCTCATGCTGCTATTTACTCTCATTGTCTGCAACATTACAGTACTAACACTGCATTTTCCTGATGGTGGCTGAATTCATACAGAAATACTTCACTTTTCTGAAGAGCACTTTAAAAGTTATCTTACCAACATATCTAAAATGTACAAATATATTAAGAACTTGCACACATCACACATGCATACATATATGCATATGTACACAAATGCATAAGAGCCAGCGTGGTGTAGTGGCTAGAGTGCTGGACTAGGACCGGGTAGAACCAAGTTCAAATCCCCATTCAGCCATGAGACCTGCTGGGTGACTCTGGACCAGTCACTTCTCTCTCAGCCTAACTTACTTCACAGGGTTGTTGTGAGGAGAAACCTACCTAAGTATGTAGTAATCTGCTCTGGGCTCCTTCGAGGAAGAAGGATATATGGGATATAAAATGTAAATAAATAAATAAATAAATAATATATGCATAACAGCAAAATATGCAGCAACACAATAGTCCTTCATAAGCATGCAAGCAGCTATTGGCAGACTTTTTAATGGTTTGGTCACATTTTCTTAATATATACATTTCCCCTGTATTTACTCTGTGTCACCTGAAAATATATTACTGAGGACTGCCGGACCCTCAAGGACATATTTTTGGGTGGCACAGAGTGCTTCCTGAGAAAAGGGAGGTCATCAAAATTTGCCCCCAGTGCTGAGCCAGCACTCCCCAGCCTGCTGATCATGGAAATGCCTGTAGTCATGAGTTAATATTAGCCATCCACGAAGAGTCACAGAATGAGTTACACTACACATTGCAGAGATGGTGTACAAAATATGCAGAGGACATTTCAGTCAGAATTCATGTAACAAAAGTGACTGACCTATAAAATAAGAAAGCACCAGTGCAGTGAGAGGAGAGCTGGTCTTGTGGTAGCAAGCATGACTTGTCCCCATAGCTAAGCAGGGTGTACCCTGGTTGCATCTGAATGGGAGACGATGTATGAGCACTGCAAGATATTCCCCTCAGGGGATGAAGCCGCTCTGGGAAGAGCAGAAAGTTTCAAGTTCCCTCTCTGGCTTCTCCAAGATAGGGCTGAGAGAGATTCCTGCCTGCAGCCTTGGAGAAGCTGCTGCCAGTCTGTGAAGACAATACTGAGCTAGATAGACCAATGATCTGACTCAGTATATGGCAGAATCCTCCTATGTTCCTATGAGAGAGCAGTCTAACAGCAATTTCTAACTAGCTGCAGGGAAGTGGCAACTTTTGATGCCCTCCACTTTCCCAGGAAGCCCACTGTTCCCAGGAAGCCCAAAAATATGTCCCAGACAGCTGCACAACCAACAGGGTCATATTTTTGGGTGGCATGGAGGGCTTCCTGGGGAAGGGAATGGTGTCAAAAACTGCCACTTCTCCACTGCCCCAGTGTAGGTAGTTGGGAAGTTCTGTTAGACTGCTCTCTTGATGCCCTGGTGCTTCCTTGCTCTGTATGTCAGAGGCTGAATGGTCCTTTATAGACTAACGTATGTAGAAAGGATTCCTCCCTGAGGGACCTACAATCTAAATTGTGGAAGAGCTAACAAAAGGAAGGGAGAAGGGAAAGTAACAAAAAGATATGACCACAAGCAGCGTCACATACTGCAGCTTTATTTCAGCTGGGGGTGCAGATGAAAGGATAAACCTGAAGGCTTAATGGAAAAGGTGGATTTTGAGAAGGTGTTTGAAGGAAAATACTGAAAGGTGGCATCAGATAAATGTTCTGAGAGGGCGTTTCTCTCAAGGATAACAAGGGAGAAAGATAAGAACAAAGGTTTCTTTTCTTCTAGGTACTGCTTTAATTCAAAGTCTTGCAGCTCAGCTTCCAATTTCCAGTTTTTGAGACTGAGTTAGGAAGGGTAAAGCGGGGGAAATGACCATGACTCAGAGTTCTAGCCCCTGTTAACTGGGCAGAGACACCTTTTTAAATTGTGCTCTCTGCATTCTATTTAGCAGGAAGAGAGCAACTATTACGAGTGCCTCCCTTGCTCTTTGTAGGCTGTGAGGACTTTGGAGACAGTAAATCATCTTATTATTCTTCATTTTTCTTTGTAAGCTACTTTTGTCTTTGTTGAAAAGCAGTAAATCAGTAATAATGATGATAATGATGAATGAATGTCCCCTGCTAACTGAGCAAATAGGCACCTTACTAAAGTGGTGATTCTCTTTTTTTAGCAGGGGGAGAGCAACTGGCCCTAACCAACCCCAGCACAGCACACCACCAGTGGCTGTTGCCACTGTTTCTTTTTTTAGATTGTGAACCTTTTGGGAACAGGGGTCCATCTTTATTTAAAATTTCGCTTTGGGAACTTTTGTTGAAAAGCGGTATATAAATATTCATCATTTCCGTATGATCATTAGGCTTCAATGTGTAGGGTCCATTCAATATGAGGCAATGTTGCCTGCATGTAATCAGCCACATTCCGGTTAAATAAATGAGGCCAGTCTTGTTCATACAGGTATATTTAGGTGTATTCAGATGATCCCTGCAGCTGTTGCTGACATATTGCACAAGGCAATGCAGGCAGTAGGAGCCTTGCCTACACTACCACTCATAGGTGAACACCGTTGACAGAGCTGTGCCCCACGGCAGTTGCACTCCAGAAGAAAGTTCTGCAAACACAGTCGCACAACAGGATGCCCAATGGAACGAACAGATGTCCTGTTATACAACTGTGTTTGTGCAATGTTCTACGAGAGTAGAGCTCACTTCAATTCACATAAAGGTCTTTACAGGCACTCAGCAGCACAGACAGGACCTGTAATGCCCCACACTGTGTTGCACAGTATGTAAGTGACTATACGGAGAGGGAAGCAAGAGAGCACCTTCTGGCACTGCCTACAATGTCTACACACTGAGAGGCCATCAGCAAGGGGACAGTTTGCTGACACTGCATGGAAATCAGGGTTTGGGAGTGCATCAGCGTCGAGGGTGGCAGTGAGTGCTGTCCTACGTCCCTCTCTGTGTTGAATGTACTTGTGGAAAGGGGATTTGTGAACAGCTTTCCTGGGTTTATCAGAGCAAATGAATTGTGGGAATATATCTATATCTATCTATAGGTCCGGGTTACCTGAGAGCAATCTCTACAAGATCGACACTACTCATGGAGATAATCAGGAGGAGTCTGTCTTCAGGGGCCACCAGTTCATCTGGTGGTGACCTGGGATTGGGCCTTCTCTGTTGTTGCCCCTAGGTTGTGGAACATGCTCCCTTGGAGGCCTTCAGATTCTCTCCCTTGGAGGCCTTCAGGAGAGCCTCAGACCCATCTTTTTAGCCTGGCTTTTAATGATATTTAGTTTTAATTGTAATTTTAATCTGCTTTTAATTGGGTTTTTTATTTTAATTGTTGTGTATTCTTGATTTTAATGTAAACCATCCTGAGCCATTTTAGGAAGTGAGAGAGAGAGAGAGAGAGAGAGAGAGAGAGAGAGAGAGAGAGAGAGATGTGTGTATGTGTGCCCACCCCTTAACTATTATTTATGGTATGCAATTTCCTCTATGCATTTGAAGCCACATATTGCAAAATATTCAATGTACAACAGATAAGACACCAAGCTGATCAAGAGGAAGGAGGCATAATGGATTTCTTGGCCTATCATTAAAAATCCCAACAGAGCTAGACTTTGATTGAGGAAATGAGTTTGATAAAGGAAGAGCTACTAGATCCCCAATGGGAAAGATATAAAATTCCTCTCTTCCTTTTGTAGCTAGAGGAAGACACTCAATTAAAACAGAATTGTGTTTCTGTCATGAAAGGGTATATATAATTTAAAGGAATTAGTTATGCTTCCCTCCCTCAGCTCCATTTATCTGAAGGTCAACATGAATATTTCAGACAATTCTGATTTCTCTAAATAGCAAAAATATTAAGGGGTCTAATTCATATTACAATACCTTTAAAAACATTTTAATGTCACCTATCACATCCATCATGATATGAGTCTATCATGAGAACATTGAGTCAGGGAAAACTAAGCTCTGGCAACCATACAGGGTGGCTATATACTAATGCATACCAAAGTAGTAGAATTCTGACAAAGAAAATCTAGACTGTCAGCAGCAGGTGCAGGACGAAAAAAAGCAATAGCCAATAATTTTGCAACAGCTGTCAAAACCACACAACTCTGTCTAAAAAAAAAAAAATCCTTTGCATGCAGATCATCCACTTTGATATTTTATTTCTAATTTGAAGAAAGTTTGTGTAGTTTTAGAGTTGCCTGTTTTATGTGTTTCAGCTTACTAGAAGTTAAGACAAAAGAGAGATACAAGCCTGTTTTAAAGTATACTTATATAGTGGAACAACAGCATCCACAGTGCCGCCAGCTTATCCCTCTCTAACCCAGGCCTAGGTCATCTACACCTGGGGTACACATTATGTGGTCCTGCACATAATGTGTACGTGACTTCTACATATGTACAGACCAACCCGCATAAACTCACACTCTCTCTCTCTCTCTCTCTCTCTCACTCACTCTCTCTGAATAGCACTAGACATAGCTGTGAATAAGAGTAAAGAATCCATGAACTGAGGAAGCATCTAATTGTAGGTATAAGCCTGCTGAGCTGCATAGTAATCCTGAATCAGTACTTTACTAGTTCAGACAACTGATGACTCTCAGTAATTCAAGAGGCATCTTTAGCTGTCTGTCCTGGTAGCAGGAAATGACATTTATAGGTATCTACTAAGGAGCTGTCCAGATCTGAAAGCAAATGACCCAGCAGCAATGTGACATATCCAGAAGATCCTCCAAGACTATCTAATCAATCACGCTACTGTGAGAGGAAGGCAAAAAGCTCTCTTGTATACATCCCAGTGGGCTAAATTCCAATGCCACGTATATCAATCTAACTCTCATTATAAAGGTTTTAATTAATGGAATGAACTCAGTTATGCTGATATCACAGAGCTTAGAATCTACACCATCATCTCTGTATGAGTATATACATTGCATCAAGCAAGGGGCTGATAGCAGAAACTCAAACATGGAAAACCTGAGAATCCATGTTTCCTACATTATAGTTATCAGCCTCCTATAGCAGAAACATTAGCATTCATAAGGCCAACTTGAAAAAGTGTAAAAAGCAGCATATAAATTGGGTAGTACTGTATTATAAATTGGGTAGCCACTTAATGGCGCAGTGGAGAAATGGCTTGACTACCAAGTCAGAAGATGCCAGTTCGAATCCCCACTGGTATGTTTCCCAGACTATGAAAAACGCCTATATCGGGCAGCAGTGATATAGGAAGGTGCTGAAAGGCATCATCTCATACTGCACAGGAGATGGCAATGGGAAACCCCTCCAGTGTTCTACCAAAGACAGCCACAGGGCTCAGGCTCTGTGGTCAGCAGGAGTCAACGCCGACTCGATGGCACACTTTACTTTAGTACTGTATTAGGAAGCCAAGTTCTTTGCATGTTGAATGCTTTATTCATTGGACTGATCTAGTTTGCCATTGGCTGTTCAAAGCTACCAAAATAAAAATATTAAATTACATCTCATCATATTAATTATTTAATTTCCTACCAAAGAATAGGCTACGCAAGTTGTTCTATGCAGAGTGTCGCCTCCTGCCTGAGTATAGTGCCCTCACTGTGTGCCAAACAGAGCAATGATGAAGGAAGAGAACAGCCTAACAGGACTAACTGAACCAGTGTAGCAGGGAAGCAGCAATTTTTGACACCCTTGCCTTCCCATGAAGCCCTCTGTGCCACCTGAAAGTATTCCCTGAGGGTTGAGCAGACTTTGGGGACGTATTTTCAGAGGACACAGAAGGATTCCTGGGGAAGGGGATGTGTTGTTTTTGGTTAACCCATTATTTGATCCAGGCTAGCTTTTGAATGGAGCTTTAGTTACTTGTGTTCTAGTCCTGGAGGAGAGACAGGGCTAACAAACAGCCAGCACCAAGAGCACTGAAAAGCAGTCTGCACTTTCCTCTTTGTACATAATGACAATTTCATTAAACTATTAATACTCGAGATTCAACCCCACTGCCTTTTCCTCGCACACCACAACTCTTTCCCTTGGATTCTACAGGGGAGAGTGTCAAAGATTGCTGCTTCCCCACTGCACTGGTGCAGTATCCCTGCTGCTTCCCTGCTGCAATGGTGCAGTTAGTTATCTCCTGCTAACTGAGCTATCGCCTGCTAACAGAAGCACCTCTTTAAAGTGGTGGTTCTTTTCATTGGGCAGGGGGAGAGCAACTGGCCCTATCCATCCCAAGCATAGCATTCCTCCAGTGGCTGTTGCTGGTGTTTCTCTTAAATTTCTTTTTTAGATAGTGAGCCTTTTGGGGACAGGGATCCGTCTTTATTAATTTATTTTATATCTATGTAAACCACTTTGGGGATTTTTTTTTTTAGAAGTGGTATATAAATATTTGTTGTATTGTATTATTGTATTATAGTCTTGTTCAGCTGTTTTTTGCACTGCACTGGGTCCATCTTTGCTTCGTATGGGAGGAGGACTACTTGGGAGGAGGGTTTTTTTTTTTTTAAGTTACACATTAAGTTATCCAATCAAGTTGTGGCTCATTTCCCCATTACAGTTTTGAGAGTTATCATTTCTTTCTGGGCATGGAGACAATAAGATGATGACCACTTGCTTAGATGGATTTTAAAAGAAACTAGAAAAACATATGGAAGCCAGGTTTATTATTGGTTATTTGTCAAGAAAGGTCTATGAAATCTCTGGAGTTAGTGTGCCAGTGAATAACATTTTCTGGGGAGCAAGGAAGGGCTCCTCATGCCCAGCTTGTGGGCTTCCTAGATGTATTTGGTTGGCTACTATTGGAAACGAGATGCTGATCTAAATAGACCTTTTGCCTCACGCACCTGGGCTCTTCTTAAGGTCTTAAACTGTAGAGATGCCACCATTCTTTCTGGCAGGCTATCATTCATTTAACAACCTTATGAAGAATTAGAAATTCAACTGGTGAAGACTTATCAGCACTGTTTTACCAGGCTTGGACAGGTGTGGAGGGAGGCTGGCGGCAGCCCATGTTCGGCCACAGCCCCCTGGCCCCACCACCCATGTCTGACATCAGACGCAGGGGCCGGCTAGCCACACCCCCATGTCTGACATCAGATGTGGGGGTGTAGTCTCCCTCCCAAACGGGGCCATGCAGCCCCATTTGGAAGGGAGATTGGGCAGCACGGCTCAGAGTCAAAGGCAGGGAAACACGATTTCCCTCCCAAACGGGGCCGCATGGCCCCACTGAGAATGAAATAATGCTGCCCATATCTGATGTCAGACGTGAGGGGTGTGTTGGGGCCCTAAGGCTTGGCCCCTGATTGGTGGCAGCCTGGGTTCTGTGGACCTGTTCGCCCAATGGTGGCTCTACCCCTGGGCTTGGAAAAGCATTATGGTGAATTTCTGCCTCCTCCTAAATGGATAATTTTTGCAGCTCTTAAAGGCATGGAAGACCTAACCCCACTCCCCCAAAGTGACAACACTGGTAAATTTTTTTTTAGTAAATATTTTTTTTAAGAGAATAGAATATCTCTATCCAGATACAGGAGATTGTTTTTGTCATCTTAATTAATTTCCCCCATGTTCTTATAAATAAATCCATATCACAAATAATTGATTGGGGACTAAAACAGAAATGAACACTTCAGGCGACTGCTTAAAGGGAATTAATTCTTAATTAAGTTGGCTTTCTTTGGATTTTCATCTTTAGGGGAAATCAGTTGCTGCTAAGCATTTGAGATATCTTCAGCTACTTTAATATTAGGAAAAGCTTTCCTCAGAGATTTTGGCACTTTGCATGCTGAGTAGGTCAGCCAGGAGTATCTTACAGTGATGACTGAAACAAAAATTCATATTGACATTAAAAGGGATAATAAGTTATGGTTCTCTATCAATTTAAATATGCATTAGAAAGTTAGATCTTTCTAATGCATTTTTTCCTATATATAAAAATTCTAAATGACTGATTTTCTTTCTTCATCCAGTCTCTTTTTAGTTATGGGAGTATGTGGATAAACATTTGTGTGAAGACAATGGGGCATATCTATAGCCGGTACTAGCCAGCAGCCATCTCATTGACTGTGACATGGTGTGCAGTCTTAAAATGGCTGCCAAGTGCTCCAGGCTATAGCCACATACAGCCAGTTAGCACAGGCATTTCTCTGTGTGTCTCAAACTTTGAGAAGGACCATACAGAAAATAAAAGGAGCCATTTGTACATCTGAACCAGTCTTGTAATAAACTACCTTCTAAGTCCAAGAGTCTTGTTAGAGAAGAATGGTGTGATTTTTCTAGAGAAGAATCGTGTTATATTTGGTTGTGCATTTTAATGTTTTCTTTTTGCCAGATAGAGAACATTGAGACTGCAGGTTGTAGTCAAGATTTAATATACAAGTGTCCATAGTGTGGGTTGTTTTTTGTGCTTTTTTTTTTTTTTTTTTAAAGAAAACTGCTTGTGGAATCATATGTTGTCACATTGATGATACAGAGTTGCATATACTGTATTACATAATTTGATTACAACAAAAAACTAGAGCCAGCATAGTGTAGTGGTTAGAGTATATGACTAGGACCAGGAATGTCCGAGTTTGAATCCTCATTCAACCATGAAACTCACTTGGTTACTCTAAGCCAGTCATGAATCTCTCAGCCTAATCTACCTTACTGGGTTGTTGTGAGGATAAAAATAGCCATATATACCACTCTGAGCTCCTCGGAGGAAGAGCGGGATATAAATGTAAGAAAGAAAGAAAGAAACACTACACTACCATATTTTCTGGTAGATAGGCCGCAGCACATACATTTTAAAAAGTTACTTAAAAGTTACTGCGGCCTTTATGCCGATGCAGCCTTTATGTCATAATAAAGGGGCGAGAGAAGGAGGTGTGGTGGCAGCTCAGCAGGACCCTCCAACCAACCATAGGCTCCACGTGGTCAAGAGGACCTGGAAGGAATAGAGTCAGCGGAAGAGGAGTGGTGACAGCACAGCTGGGTCTTCCTGGCCCTGGGTTTGCATGCTCCTGCCCTTTCCATTTCCATGGAGCGCTGTTTGCACTCCACATGGAGGCATTTTGGCCCCTTGCTCTCTCTCCCCATCCCTGAAAGTGCTTTAGCTGTGGCCTGTGTGCTTGTAGCTTACGCCAATGTGGCATTTCTGATGTGATTTTAAAATATTTCAGCCATTTTTCTATGGTGCTGTTTTTACGCCAGTGCAGCCTTTCTACCAGAAAATACAGTAAATCAAATATGAAGGGCAATTTGGAGATGAGTCTACAGTGATATCATGAGTTTATGATTGCCAGTGATTTAATTCTTGCATCCTATCAACATTCTATCAGTTTTTTCACACGCTCTATTGTAATCAAATAGTTCCTTGCTGTCTCTGATGAGTACTTAAGCAAGTATTTGAGGGGTTGACTTTATTTTAAATTAGTAAAGTTAGGGAATCTTTGAGTTTAAAAAAAGCACTTTGCATTGTATCCCCGTCTTTTGCTTATAGGTAGGGACCACACTTCAGTGGCTATGTGATATAAATGTAGCTGTTATTTTCCCATTCCCATTCATATCTTCCAGTCTCATATTTTTTTACTATAGCAGTTAATGAGGCAGTTTCCACGATCAGTGGGAGCTGCCTGGAGAGGGTTAGCGGGGAGAACGGGCTTAGCCTACTCTCCCTGCAGATGACCCAGCAGTCTGCTCTGGGTGGCCAAACCAGCCATCCACATGACTGCCGGCTCCGTTACAGAGCTGGCGGGGGCTGGGGGGATCGGGGGCCACACAGCCCCCGGAAGCTCCAGCATGCCCTGCGCAAATGCACAAGGCATGCTGGAGAGACCCCTGCTTTTAAGCCTCCCTGTCGGGGGTTTACTCATGAGTTGCTGCGGCGTGGAGCCACACTACAGCAACTCACGACCGTAGAGCCCAGGTTAGCAGAGTGCTTGCCTTGCTAACCTGGGCTTAGTGGAGGGTTATTTAAGCAGGTGACCACACAACCCAGTGGTTCTCATGATGGGAGAAAACCAGACTAGCCTTCGCTAGCCCAATTTTCTCCCATGGTGTGAATAGCCTCCATATGTCTGGGTTTGTGAGTGAAGCTTGCAAGACTGAAGCCCATAAATTCAAAGAGCAGCTCTTTTTGCATTTGGCATTACAATCTCAAAGGTATCATTTGCAGGTAAACCATGTTGAGTCTGATGGAACTACCTTCTGACTAAGATAGATGGAGACAGGTTAAACAGGTGGTGCATTTTGCATATCTACAGCTCCATGACAAGGAAGATTGTACCTGTCCACACAGTCATGCAGCTGTAAAAGGCACAGGAAGATTGCCAGGAAAAAAGGCGGAAAGCTGAAGATTTAACTACACTAAACTACTTCTAGATGTACACAAGTCACATAGTATTAAAAGACAGCAGAGAAATAAATTAGGTGGTGTAATCTCCAGGCACAGCCAATATTATTAGAAAGTATCCTTTTGTGGCAAAAATGGGCTCTAGTGAGAAAGAGGTAGAGGAGCAGAATCTACAACTTCTGTATGTGTGATGATATACTGTACATAGAGGTCATTCACACAATCAAAAATTACCCAGGTTTTGAAACTGTGTATGCTCCCAATTTTTGGTTGTGTGGAAGCCAGGTAGGACGAAAACCTGGGTAGAAGTGATTGTGTGGAAGCAAGGTAGGAAAAGCTGGGTTGGTTTTCCTCCTACCTTGCTTCAACACAACCGAAAATTGGGATCACCCACAGTTCCAAAACCCGGGTAGAGCACAGTTTTTGATCGTGTGAATGACCTCATAGGGTATGCATGTGCATTCCACATGTAATGATAAATCTGGTTGCAGGTTATATGGAAGCAGAATTCATTCCACCAAATTATTTCCAAGTAAACAACACAAGAGGAAAAGAACTCCCATCAACTGCATTCTCCTTAAGCCCTTTACGAGGTAATGAATATTTGCCTTAATTAAATTATGCATTGTTAATTGAATATGTGAAGGTGGGAAAAAGTTATATCTTGGTAGCAAATGTTCAAGGCTTTATTTGTTAAATTGGCAAGAGTTTGCTTTTTGTTTGCAAATTGAAATTCTCTAATTGCTACTAACAAATGTGCTCCGGTGGATAATGAGGAATAGTTCCCGGGATAGATTACGCTATTACCATCAGTTACTAAGCATGGTAAATGAACCTGTTATTTTCTAGTTGGCATGATATTAGGAGGATTATTGCAGCTAGTAAAGTTGGCATTAATTACAGGGGAAGACAGGTCTGAAATTTGCCTATAATCTCTCTTGTCTATCTAGCTGGGAGCAAGGATTTAAAATTTGTCGGGGGATCAAAGGATCTTCAGTGCTGTCCTGTTCCATATTTTGCAGAGCTATCAATTCAGCTCCGACCTTCTTCTCTTAAAACCAGGTGAAAGAGATGAAGTCATGTATTTGAGGTTCAGCAGGCAGGTATTAGTTTATACTGTATTCCAATCCAAGAAATGAATACCAGAAATAGATTACACAAAATGCTTTCCTGAAAATTCCTTCTCCCTTGAAATGCATCCCATTCTAAACCATCCTACAGTGGCCAAGTCTCAAATTGCCTATCACCAGTTTGTATATGTTCTTCCATTTAAATATATGAAAAGATTTAAAAAATTGCCTGTTGCCTAGCACTGAGGTTAAGTTGAGAGGCTGGGATGCGGGTGGGGGTGGGGACAGGACATCCCGATCAGGCCAGCTTATGTGAAGAGCAACAAACACATTGTGAAAAGGGGTGAAAGCATCTAACAGCATTTTTCACAGATGTCACTGAGAATGGTATTTTAATTTCCCTCATTAGTAAAACAGATACAAGTGCCACATTGGCCAGAACATACATTCTGCTGAAAAGTAGCTCTCTCTACTGCATTGCGTCAGAAAGAAGTCAGACTAATAAGAAGCACTGATGGATTGGATTGTGAGACATCTGAAGCAGAATCATGTTTTCAACAGTGGCCAATCAGATGTCTTCAGGAAGTTTGCAAGCAAGACTGGAACTTGAATGCAACATCCCTTCCACTGTAACATTTGTCTTCACGTTTGGTGTTCAGCAGTATTCTGCTTCCAGCACAGAGGTTCCATTTATCAGGATTGTGGATCACCAAAATAAATTGAATTGGACTGGTTCTATGCAGCAGTAGCACCAATTAAACATGCCACATTTCTTTCCTGGAAACTGGACAATAATGAACCAGGGAAGGATTCAATGCCATGAACTACAGGGAGCAATGCCCCCCCCCCCACACACACACTGTTAATGCACTAGGGGTGTTGAATCATGATGTTGTGTTGTTCTCCAGAGCATTATTAGCCAACTGTTGTGGGCGGGGGGGACAGCTTGCTAAACAGCACTCGGTAGAAAACAGGTTCTTGAAGAAGGACCATCCACTGCATTACTGCAGAATGACTGCAGCTTGAAGACATTGGGTAATGCAGAGAGTTAGAGGAGGGGCTCTAACCTCAGCAACTAACCCCATTGCTGGGATGATAGGGAGCATTCAACAATGCACACTGGCATCATTTGGTAGTCCATTCTTCCCTGCCCGGGAGACAAGCAAAAGGTCACTTCTCAATTAAAATATTGGAATTTGAATATTTAGAAAATGTGATATTTCTTTTCCAATATACCAAGGAAGAAGTCATCTCAACTTACATATACAGTGGAAGCCAATCATCATCATCATCATCATCATGATGAAGAATCAGGTTCTGATAATTGATATTGCAATCCCAGGGGATAGACAAGTTGATAAAAAACAATTGGAGAAAATAAGTAAATACAAGGACCTTCCGTTTGTAATTGAGCGGCTCTGGAAAAAGAAAACAATAGTGGTGCCAATAGTTGTTTGTTTGTTTATTATTTGATTTGTATACTGCCCTTCCAAAATGGCTCAGGGCGGTTTGTTGTTGTTGGCACTCTTGGTGCAGTACCAAAAAAACTTGAACACCATCTTGACACCTTGGGCATCAAAAAAATTACAACACATCAGCTACAGAAGGCCACACTACTTGGGACAGCACACATACTACAACGCTATATTTTTCTTTAGTTATCCTAGGCCCTTGGAAAGGGCCCGATAATTAAAGTACCAAATCCAGTCAATAACATCTGGTAGACTGTGTGTAAATAGCATCATCATCATCATCATCATCATCATCATCATCATCATCATCATCATCATCTTATCTTATATATAATTAATTCACTTGGCTGGCCATGCTTGGAGATGCGTGCCCAGGCTTTTACGATGAAACTCTCGTGACACGCTGTGAGAGTTCCCGGCATTGGGCGGGAGGACGTTGGAGGATGACTACCAGGCTCGGCCGCGGTGGAGAGGCAGCAGTGGCAGCCGAATTGGAGGCGGCAGGGGCGGCCGGGCCTGAGCACGGTGGGGAGGCAGCAGCAGCAGGCGCAGCCATGGTGAGGAGGAGGAGGCAGCGGCCGGGTGGCCGAGAAAGTGCAGGGGAAGGGGGAACTGCCAGCCCCAAAGCTGGCGGGCTGAGGAGACGCTGTGGCGGCAGCTGTCCAAAGATGGTGTGGAGGGAGGGAGCTGATGAGGAGACACAGTGGTGGCAGCCACCCAAAAATGGCAGGGAGGGAGGGGCAGCCGTGGCTGCCCAAAAAAGGTGGGGAGGGAGGCAGGAGGAGGAGGAGCTGTGACGGATGCCAAAAAGGCCAGGAAGGGAGGAAGGGAGCTGGGAAGTGGGCTGAGGGGGTGTGGCATCAGCTGCCCAAAAATGGCGGGGAGGGAGGTGGTAGGAGGATGACAGCGGGCTGAAGAGGAGGCGGGGAGGTGGGATGGCAGGAGGCACAGCAGTGGGGGGAGGGCAGGAGAGACTGGGGCAGGAAGTGGGGGGAGTGCATTGTCACGCTCTGTGCTCAGCTAGTAATAATAATAATAATAAGAAGAAGAAGAAGAAGAAGAAGAATCAACAGCAGCAGCAACAACAACAAGCAAGTGCTGCTTTTGTAAAGAAGCAGATGTAACAGTGGACCACTTAATTAGCTGTTGGAAAAATGTCGCACTGACTGACAATGTAGCAGCAATGATACACTGGAACATCTGCAAAAATTACAAGCTGTCTGTAGCCAAAGACTGGTGGGACCACAAAATTGAAAAAGTTGTAGAAAATGAAGATGTAAAAATATTATGGTACTTCCAACTACAAGCAGATGAACATCTGCTACATAATACACCAGATATAACTGTAGTCGAGAAGAAAGAAAAAAACAAGTCAAAATAATTGATATAGCAATACCAGGTGACGGCAGAACAGAAGAAAAAGAAATAGAAAAAATAATAAAATATAAAGATCTTCAAATTGAAATTGAAGGCTGTGGCAGAAGCCTTCAGAATAATCCCAGTAGTAATTGGCACCACAGGTGCAATTCCAAAACACTTTGAAAAGCACCTCTATACCATAGGGGTCACGGAAATTACCATCAGTCAGTTACAAAAAGCAACTTAAATTTTGTGACAATATTTATAATAATAACAACAATATTGACAATAAAATTCAGGCATCCGAGGTCCTTGGGAAGGACTCGATGTCTGGATAAAACAAACCAGTCAATAACATCTATCTGACTGTGTGAAAAAAGAATAATAAATAAAATAATTAATAATTCTTATTTATTTATTATTTCTCTATGTAAACTGCCCTGAGCCATTTTTGGAAGGGCGGAATAGAAATCGAATTATTATTATTATTATTATTATTATTATTATTATTACCACATATTGCGTTTTCTATTATTATCTTGTAATCTTTATAACATCTCTTTAAGATAAGTTATCATCATCATCCCCATGAGGGGCTGAGGCTGAGGATATTTCCTAAAACCATCGAGTGAGTTCAGAGCAGAGGTGAGATTCAAACTGGAGATGTTCTGATTCTTAGCTCAGACTTTTAGCCACTATTGTTGCACTATGTATATTAATTTAGAAGTAAGTCCCACTGTATTCAGTGAGTCTTATTCCCAGGTAAGACTCACTAAGAGTCTCACCTGGGTCCATTTATCTGGGTCCAGGTTACTAAGTCCACAAGATTGCAACTTTAGATGTTTGTTTGTTATCTTTATATCCCACTCTTTGTGACAGGCTCAGAGAAGCTTACAGCATTTTAAAAAATAATAATAATCCTGTCCAAAAAGGGCTCATAATGTTTAAAAATAAAATAAAACTTCCTGACCCCGCACAGAGAATCTGTGCAGTCATGCACTGAGCCTGTGGCATCCCCTCAACTCTTTCACTTGCTCTCTCCACCCCCACAAGTCTGTCACTTGCTCTCTCTGCCCCCCACAACTCTCTCGCTCTCTCTGCCCCCATAACTCTCTTGCTTGCTGTCTCTCCCCACAACTCTCTCACTCGCTCTCTCCTCCTACACCTCTCTTTCCCCCAACTCTCTCTCCAACTCTTTCGCTCGCTCTCCCCCCCACAACTCTCCCTCTCACTCTCTCCCCCCACAGCCCTCTCTCTCTGCTCTCCATATTTCTCTCTCTCTCTCTTTCTCCTTCAATTCTCTCTCTCTCCTCAGTCTTTCTGTCTCTGTCTTACAGTCCTTGCTTCCCTCTGCCACTGCCAGGACCTGTCAACTGCCCCTGCCACTTCACAGCGCAGCACATCCAACCGTCAGCCGCCTGCAACCCACACAGACAACTGTCCAGCTCCCAAAGCTGCCCCCAGTCTCCAAGCTCCCAGCCGCTTCATGGCGCTCCTGAGCCAACTGTCAAACTGCTTTCCAGCTGCCCGCCAAACTCCCTGCCACTCTGGAACTCTCTCCCCCTCTGTCAGCCAATCCCCCCCTTTCTGCCACGTTCCCAGGCATGGCCCATCTTGGAGAATTAATTATATAGATCAAGGGTGGGGTTGGTTGTCAGAGGGAAGGTACTTAGTCCTCTTTAGGTCAGTGGAGGGGCCTTGCTCGTTGCCTCGTCCTCTGCTGCAGCCTATGTTCTGACCTTGACTGGCTAAGGAAGTTTCTGTGCCTTTCTCAGCAGTGTATAAGACCATTAATGTTTCCAACTAGAGGTAAGCTAACCTTTAATTAAAATACATTTTGGTGGTGTTGTTTTTTTAAAAAAGTGTTAATGAGACAGCAGAAATGATTTTGCTGAAAGAGGAACAGATAAGTAGACTTACAGCAGTGGAAGTTAGAGCCTCATTAGTAGTTAATTATGCAGAACACAGTATATAAATAAAGCTGTTATGGCATTAAGAAAAAGCCTTGGTGCATTACCTAACAACATAAAATGTTTACAGTCTGTACTAGGTAAGGCACCATGCCTTACTGAAGTTGTTAATAATATGTTTAAAAGTGAAACAAGCTGAATCCACATTGCTTTGCTGGTAAACACTTTATAGCATGATTAAAATAAGCCATTTTCAGGAAAATAATTAGAATAGTTAATATCATAATATGAGAGAGGTGTATGTATATAGACAAAAGTTATGTTTAATCCATAGAAGGTAAAATAAACATTTTATAATGCTGCCAGGTTCCAATGAAGTTTTTGCAAACTATATTCAAGAGTTTTAAATATTATTTCAATGCAGCTTGCAATGTGTTCAGATTATCCAAATATTTGACTAACTGAGAGTCCTATTTGTTTAGGTTTACATATTTTATATGATATGTTCTCCAGTTATAATCATTTACATAGCACAGTACCAAGTTTGGAGTATCAGATAAGCCCAATTACCTAGGTGCTGGGAGACCTAGGCCTGGGAAATGTAGTTTTTACCAAGAGCTACTGTGGACCTCTATAGCACTTGGGAAAATTATATTTCCCAGGTAAATTTGCACATGGCACACTGCAGAGCAGCATACTAGGCATCAGAAGGGAGGGTAGAGAACTTCTTTCATAGAGTATATAGATTGTAGCCATGGGTAAAGGTGAAGAAACTCATCCTTATTGTTGAGGCAGGCAACCAGGCTGATGCTGTGGCAACAATTTCATTGTCCACTATTTTTGAGGAGGGGCTAGTTACCAGGCAAGTGGATAAGAACCCTCTTTCAAAACAAGGGTTGCCGAATGGATGAACACTCCCCGCCCCCTTTTCATAGAGTGCCTAGAAATATTGCCCAAACCAGGGCATCCTGCACTGGGGATGAAAATATTCACAAGAAATGCCTTCATTTCAGCTCTGCCCTAACAATATGCATGCAATGCACAACAGTTACTCATATCTGCTTTCCAGACATTTCTTGACCAGTTTTACAGATAAATATCTCAAACATCTGATGCCAGCATGCAGGAAGATAGAAATGTGCACAAAAATAAAGAAAGTGGCTTTGCACACCGCTTAATTTTCTGCAACGTTTCAAAAGATTTGAGGATGAAAAATTGATGGCCTTCACTTTTCTCATAGTGATGGCAGCATCATGTGAGCTGAGGGAGCTTCCAGCACTGGAAATGAATACCCTGGCCCTCACTCATTTCCCTCTGGAAAATATTGGAGGGTGTGACTCGCTTATTACATATAAGATGAATCATGATTCTAAAGCATATTAAAGGTATGATATCAAGAGTAGATAACAAACGTTACTCTGGCAAAGACCGATGGCCCAACTAAACATCACAATGCAACCATGAGGAACGGTAGCCAAACAGCCCCGTCTGTTGCACAGTCCCTTGGGTGGTAATACTTTACAACAGAGAAATGAGGTGGGGTGGGTGGAGAGCTTAACTCTTCCCCTGCCAACTATCTCCACCCAAAACGCCCCCAATGTGGCTTCTTCCTTGCCCAAGTTCTAGATTTGTGCTTTGCTCTCAAAGATGGGTCTGGAAATCCATGGGTAGAAATCTGGAGTTGACATTTCAGGGGGGAAGCAGCTTCCAGGGGAAGAGTAGACACTTCATTTTCCTCTCCTTCCTCAATTCCATTTTGGCCCAGTTTGAGGGGGTGGGTGGGGGCTTCCCTGAATGATATAACCATCTGTAAAATTGAAATACCTAATCCTGGTGGCAGTTGCAGTGGCTCCCTCTATCCCCACTGGCCTCCCCCTGAGTCTCTTGGACCCATTTCAGCCCATTTTGGACACATTCCAGCCCAAACGTGCCAAAAATGGGCCAAACCCGGCCCAGGAGACTTGGGAGGATGGGTGTGTGTGTGCTGCACCCTGGTGTAGTGGCTAGAGTGCTGGACTAGGACTGGGGAGAACCGAGTTCAAACCCCCATTCAGCCATGAAACTAGCTGGGTGACTCTGGGCCAGTCACTTCTCTCTCAGCCTAACCTACTTCACAGGGTTGTTGTGAAAGACAAACTTAAGTATGTAGTACACCACTCTGGGCTCCTTGGAGGAAGAGCGGGATATAAATGTAATAATAATAATAATAATAATAATAATAATAATAATAATAAAGTAGCAAGGAAAATACACTGGAACATCTGCAAAAAATACAAGCTACCTGCAGCCAAACATGGGTGGGACCATAAAATTGAAAAAGTTGAAGAAAATGAAGATGTAAAAATATTATGGGACTTCCGACTACAAACAGACAAACATCTGCCACACAATACACCAGATATAACTGTAGTTGAGAAGAAAGAAAAACAAGTCAAAATAATCGACATAGCAATACCAGGGGATAGCAGAATAGAAGAAAAAGAAATAGAAAAAATCACAAAATACAAAGATCTACAAATTGAAATTGAAAGGCTGTGGCAGAAAAATACCAAAACAATCCCAGTGGTAATTGGCACCCTGGGTGCAGTTCCAAAAGACCTTGAAGAGCACCTCAACACCATAGGGGCCACAGAAATCACCATCAGCCAATTACAAAAAGCAGCTTTACTGGGAACAGCCTATATTCTGCGACGATATCTATAACAATTGACAATAAAATTCTGGCATCCCAGGTCCTTGGGAAGGACTCGATATCTGGATAAAACAAACCAGTCAATAACACCTGTCTGACTGTGTAAACAAGAAATAATAATAATATCCTCCCGTGGCCACCACCAGGAGTAAGTACTCCAGTTTTTCTGATGAATATATCACTTAGGGAAGTCCCCCGAACTGATTTTGAAACAGCCCAAATGATTAGGCTCTACCTCGGACCGAACCGGACTCAGTTCAGTCTGAGGTTGAGGCTTCAAACCAAACTGGTTTGAGTGCAAGTTTGAGTGCATTTTCGAGCTGGCTCGCACATCCCTAATTAGCACTGAGTACTCCCATTGGAATAGGACAAATAAACTCTTGAGTAACTTAGTCCAGATGTAAGTCTTTCTCATAATTGTAACATTTAAATTTAAATTTCTGTGTATGCAAATAAAGATGTATAGATACACACACACACACACACACACACACACACACACACACAATCTCAATGGGTTACCTAAGCTGGAAGTTTGCGACAGAAGCGATACACTTGCTAAAAAAGATTGGGAACGTCTGCTCTATATCATCTGCCTATCAGTTTCTTGTGGCCAGATGTCCTATTTCCTGTCATATTCCTATCATAGGAATCTTTCTCCCATTGACCTCGGCGAGGGCATCAGAAAATAACCTTTTGTTTAAAAAGTGACTGAAGAATTGAGGATGCAAATAAAATACATATTTGCAAATAAGGAAGGCCTATAACATTATTTTAACATGATAAAAATCCTAGATACTATTGTTTAGAAACCACAGGATCAATTAAAGATGTTTAAAAATGCAAAAACCTATTTCCGTGCTCAATGTTCAACTATTGCAAAGTTCAGAGCTTATTTGAGGAAATTGATTTGGTAGAATAACAGAAGATGATGCATGCCTCCATCTAGACTGTGAACCAGAATAAATTCCCTTCTGATCTGACATATTTTCCACCCTCCTTTGTTACTGAAATAAACAAAAGAGCAGGAAAGCAGGAAAACAGGAAGCATATTCTGTGCCCCACTTAAGAGTGTAATGATGTCAGCAATGCTTCTCAATGGGCATAGGCAAGGTCTCTTCTTAAATATTGATGGGCAATGTGGCAGGCCTTCATTTTAACTGATTTGATAGCTGGTAAAGACTGAAGTATTTATTCATTCCATGGTAGTACATACAAATTTACAAGATGCTTGTCTGCATTCTATAATTGCAACTATTCCTTCACCTTCAAACCTGACTAGAGGGACCTTTTCCATGATACTGAATGAAGTAAGGGTGTTTTCATTCACCCAATAGGAGTTTGGTTGCTGCCTGAATGTGAAACCATGTGGGCATGTCACCATGTGGAAAGCTGTTAATGTGAGATGTCACGGCAATGACAATAATAATAATTGATAAACTTTATTTGTTAGTTGCCCCATAACAAATTATTTTGTGGGCGGTTCACAACAGAACATTAAAACATCCAATTAAAACACATGAAACACCCAGATCTATTTCTTCATATCAACCTCATCAGAAAATGGCATCACTTCCCTAAATGCCTGCCAGGAGGCAGTATTGGGTTGGATGAGGGATAACAAATTGAAATTGAATCCAAATAAGATGTAGCTGTCGGGTCGGAACCCAAGAGATGATTTAAAACTGCCTGTTCTGCACTCCCACTGAGGCCTTGATGTAGTAATGGACTGGATGAGGGTGAGGTGAACTCAAGTTGAGACTCAAAAGTACTGTTGGTTGGTAGTTCCTCTGCCCAGGTGAATGATGTTCAGCCTGTTCTAGATGGGGCTGCACTCCTCCTGAAGGACCAGGTTTGTGGTCCAGGGTACTCATTGATACAGCATTGTTAGTAGGGGCTCAAGTGGCCTCTGTGGCTTGGAGTAACTTTTATCAGCTTGTGCTGATACTCCAACTGCAACCTTATCTGGACAGAGATAGCTTGGCCACAGTTACTCATGCTCTGGTAACGTCTCACTTAGCGTTGTATATGTATTGCACATGGGGCAGCCTTCAAAAATGGTCTGGAAACTGCAGTTGGTACCAAGGCACTGATTCAGGACAGTCACCACCTCACCTGCATCTGATGAAAAAGAGAGAAACAACTGAGTGACATCCACATACTGATGACACCTCAAGCCAAATCTCCAGATGACCTCTCCCAGCGGTTTCATATAGATGTTAAACAGCATAGGGAAAAGAATGCAGAACCCCACAAGCACAACTGACAAGGGGGTTGAGCACCAATCCCTCCAGCACCACCAACTGGAACTGAGCCTTGAGGTAGGAGTGGAACCACCTCCAAACAATGCCTTCGACACCCAACTTTGCTAGCCTATCCAAATGCCTGCCTGGATACCATGGACAATGCAATCGAAAGCCACTGAGAGGGCCAAGAGAATTAACAGGGTCGCACTTCCCCCTCTCTCTCTCACTCTACACAGTCATAACACAGAGCGACCAAAGCAGTTTCTGTTCCAAAGCCAGGCCTGAAGTCTGACTGAAATGGATCTAGATAATATTTTCAGATTCAGCCATGCCAGCATAGCACCTTTTCTTGGGGGATTGCACTGTGGTGTGCTTGTAATTTCCACAGCAATGGGAGAACTGCTTCACTCAGCCAACTTCCCATATGATGTTACACTTGCAGGATGTTCTTCTTCCTTCCTCTTCCTCTCCTCCTCCTCCAGTTGCCAAAAATGCTCTTAGACAAACTTCACAGGGCTACATAAAGGACAGTAGTCCCATGGAGGTGCAAACTGAATGGACCCTAACTACTCCATAGCCATTTCTCTGCAGTCCCACAGAGGTGCAGAGCGGAGTGCAATTTCACTGTTTTCCCATCCAGGAATTTGTCCCTGAGGGCTGTGTAACCCTGGGGGACAGATTACTGAAAAACTCCTTCTGAATCGGGGTTGGGTGGGGGTGGAGCAGTGAAAACTGCACTCCCTCTCCTCCATGGGAAACTACTATGGAACAGTTAAGGCTGTGAACTCTTTTTGTCTTTCTGCAGGGCTGTTTTTGTATTCCTATGGAGAACATCCAGTGGTGGATTAACGGAGAGGCAGAGTAGGCATTTGCCTATGGTGGCAAAATTTAAGGAGCAGCAAATATTGCCCCTCGTCAAATTTTGTCACCCCTCTCTGTGGACAGCAGCTGCTGCAGCAAGGGTGGAGTGGGTGAGGAGAAAGTCCCCCACCTTTTACCTTTTTTAAAAAAAAAAAAAAAGGCAAACCTTTTTTGTTTAAAGTAAAAGGGCAGCAAAAGCCTTTTTGCTTATGGGCGGCAAAAATCTTAATCCACCCCTGAGAACATCAGCCACTGTGCCAATGTGGATTCTTTTTTGCACTTAGAAGCATGATCCTGCCACAAAGAACCACTTGTATGCTCCCTCTTTAAATGTGTACTTAACTCTCTCCAATAACTCTTAAAGGTCCTTAGCTTTGTGTGGATTGTGCCCATTTGATGTAGTTATTATAACTGTATTTAGCTCTTTTTAGCAAGTTGGGAGTGAGTTGCAGGGGTGCCAGGTGTGTTACACAGGCACGGATCAGGTCCATGCCATGCCCATTTTTTCTTTAGCAGTTCTACAGCATCAGATGCCTTCTTTCCATTCCCTTGTCTTCCAAAGCAATTGAGCATTACAAAAAGATGGGAGTCGAGACTTCAGTGACATCATATTAGTAGAAAACAAGAAAATCTGGATAGGTGGCCTTGAGATGCCCTCAGTTGTCTCTTTTTTATGATTCAATATAAACCTCATAGAATTTTGGTAGCACTTGTCTTGTTTAATAAACTACTACTTGAAAGCTAACCAACCAAAGCAGTGTTCACATGACATCCCCTCAAAGAGACATGTAAAGACAGATGTTATCTGATGCAATTAATGCATGGCATAGTAATGAGCTATTTCTAGTTTTAAACAGAAAACACTTCCAGTTTAAATTTCATATTACAATAATTCCATGTTATCCCTCTATTCATTCTGAATCCTTTCCCCACTAATACAGGGATGGCCAGCCTGAAGCTCTACAGCTGTTGTTGGACAAAAACTCTCATAATTGATCAGCCACAATGGCCAATCATCAGGAATTATGGGAACTGTAGTCCAACAACAGCTGAAGATCCTCAAGGTGGCCAACATGACACTAATGGAATGAATACTGTCTTGGTTGCCTTGGTGGATGATCCTCACTGGGAAGTAGGCAAGGGGAGTATGACCCTGTTGAATCTCTTGGTCTTCTCAGCAGTTTTTTATACCCTTAGCTATGGTACCCTTCTGGGTCACTTGTTGCAGTTAGAAGTTGGAGGAATCCTAACACAGTTGGTATGCCAGTCAGGAAGACCAGAAGAAGGTGGTGATGGGGCACTACTGCTTTGCCCCATGGGAAGTGTCCAGGGGAGTCAAACAGTTCATACTTGTCTCGAATACTTGTAATACTTTACATGAAATTGCAGGAGGTTGTCCATATAAATAAATCTGCCAGGGCCCTTCATTCATCAGCTTGAGCCCTGCTCACACCCTTCCCATTGACTGAGATTCAGCTGGCAGAGACAAGGCCTTTTCGGTTATGGCCTCACAGCTCTGGAATGCCCTCCCAGAAGATCTTCACCATACTCCCTCCCCTAGGGATTTTTAAAAGATTGTTTAGAGAGGCTTTTAATTTTAATTGGGTTTGTTTCAATTGTTTTTCTTCCATATTGTGTTTTGTTTTATTGTGTTAAGTTTTATATTATTTTTATTGTTTTACTGTTGTGAACCACCCTGAGCGGTACTGTACTGGAAGGGTGAGATATGAATATTTTCAATAATATTACAGTATTATTAATAATTATTTGGACTGAAGTGTCATAGATATGCTGATAATACTCATTATCTAGACCCATTTACAACTGGCTTTCGGGAGGGCTATGGGGTGCAGACTGCATTGGTTGGCCTGATGGATGATCTCCAATGGGAATTGACAGAGGAAGTGTGAGTAGGGATGTGCACAAAACCGGTTTGCCCGGTTCGGTTCAAATTCAAATCAGGTTCAAACCAGGAGGGAGTGGTTTGGTTTTGGTTTTGCTCGAACCCGACCCCCAGTTCGGTTTGAATTTGAACCATTTTGAACTTGTTCAAAATGGTTCAAACTGGTTCAAACTTCCAAAAGTGGGTGGGGTGGTAGCTGTCACCCATGGGTACCTGCCACCCCAACCCCAAAGCAATCGGACACTCGTACGATTTTTTATGAATTTTTGAAATTTATTTTTCTCTCTCATAGGGTATAATGGGACTCAAACCGGCCCATTATTCCCTATTGTGGAGCACCCATGGGTGCCAAAAACCACCCAAACCCCAAATCAATCAGACACCCCTACAATTTTTTAAATGAATATTTGAAATATTTTTAATTATTTTTCTCATAGGGTATAATGGGACCTGAACCAGCCCATTATCTCCTATTGTGGAGCACCTAGGGGCACAAATGTGGGGTGGGTGGTAGGCACCCAGGGGTTCCTACCACCCACAAAACCCCAAGGCAATCAGACACTCCTCCGATTATTGGTGAATTTTAAAAGTATTTTTGAATTCCTCATAGGGAATAAGGAGGATTGCAGGAAATGTATAGCTTCACGTCGGGGGGGGGGTGTTCTAGAGCAGAGTGTGGTGGATGGTAGTTCCCAAGGTGGGCAAGGAAGCTATCAGAATTATTTGAAAGGAATTAGGCAAAGGGCTGATTTTTAAGTGATTTTTGAAGTTTACGCGTCTTTAAGGTTTTTCTCCATAAAGAAGCATGGAGGTGTCAGCAAATGTATAGCTTCACGTCAGGGGCAAAGGGGTGGCCTAGATCAGAGTGTAGTGGGTGGTAGTGCCCAAGGGGGGCAAGGAAGCTATCAGAATTATTTGAAAGGAATTGGGCTACGGGCTGATTTTTAAGTGATTTTTGAAGTTTATGTGTCTTTAATGTTAGTAAATGAGTGTGGATTCATGGTTGGTCATTGAAAATCTTATAAGCTACCAAAGAATCTACACTGAGAACACCTCAGAAACAACAAAACCCAGTACCCCATGGGTTAGAAACCCATGGGGGTGGTTTTCACCCTCGCTCTGGGCCACCCCAGCACCTCCCAAGTGCAGTTATGGGGCTGCTGAAACCTCAATTCTTCCCTATGGAGAAAAATCTTAAAGCCACTTGTGGGGTGCTGGGGTGGCCCAGAGTGAGTGGTGGTGTAGTGCACAGAGGGTGCTCCACAATAGGGAATAATGGGCTGGTTCGAGTCCCATTATACCCTATGAGAGTAAAATAAAAATAAATTTCAAAAATTCATTAAATATCGTACAAGTGTCTGGTTTCTTTGGGGTTTGGGTGGTAGGTACCCATGGGTGCCAGCTACCACCCCACCCACTTTTGGAGGTTCAAACCAGTTCAAACAGGTTGGAACCAGTTCAAATCATACCACCCCCAGTTTGGCTCGAATTTGAACCTGCAGCTCGAACCTAATGGCTTGTTTGGTTTGAATTGGAACCATTGAACCACCCTGGTTCGAAGTCGAACCGGTTTGCACATCCCTAAGTGTGACTCTGTTGGTCCTTTTGGATCTTTCGTCGGCTTTCGATACTATTGATCATAGTATCCTTCTAGAAAGTCTGAGAGTGTTGGGGTGGGAGGCACTGTCTTATGGTGGTTCTGCTCCTACCTCTCAGACAGACTCCAGATGGTGTCAATTGGAGACTGTTGCTCTTCAAAATCTGAGCTTATGTATGGCGTCCCTCAGAGCTCTATACTGTCTCCAATGCTTTTCACATCTACATGGAACTGCTGGGAGAGATCATCAGGGGATTTGGTGCAGGATGTTATCAGTATGCTGATGACACCCAGATCTACTTCTCCATTTCAACATCATCAGTAGGTGGCATAACCTCCCTAAATGCCTGCTTGGCTGTAGTAATGGTGGATGAAGGAGAATAAACTCAGACTGAATCTAGATAATACAGAGTTACTTATTGTATGGGGTCAGAACTCCAGAGACGATTTTTATCTACCTGTTCTATGGAGTCACACTTCCACAAAAGAAACTGGTATGCAGTCTGGGAGTAAGTCTGGATCCACACTTCTCCCTGGTATAGCACATTTTGGTGGTGGCTAGAGGGGCTTTCTATCAGCTTTGGCTGATACGCCAGCTGCGTCCGTTTCTTGAGATGAACGATCTCAAAACAGTGTTACATATGCTGGTAACCTCCAGACTTGACTTCTGCAATGCACTCTATGTGGGGCTGCCTTTGTATGTAGTCTGGAAACTCCAGTTGGTACAGAATGCGGCAGCCAGGTTGGTCTCTGGGTCATCTTGGAGAGACCACATCACCCCTTTGCTGATAGAGGTACACAGGCTGCCAAAAGGTTTATGGGCAAAATACAAGGCGCTGGTTATAACCTATAAAGCCCTAAATGGCTTGGGCCCTAGGTATTTAGGAGAATGTCTTTTATTGATTGATTGATTGATTGTTAAATTTATATACCGCCTTCATTAAAATCAATCCCAAGGTGGTACTAAACACACACACAATTTATGTTTGCCATACTCACACTGCTTCTAAAAGACCTGTTTGTTTAGAAATTTTATATATTGCTTTATAACAACGAAAGTTCTCAGTGTGGTATACATAAATAGCAAAGGTAATGAGAATATGGTTCTCTGTTCCAAAATGGCTTATGATCTAAAAAGAAACACAAGCAAGACAACGGAAACAAGCACTGGGGGGGATGCTGTGCTGAGTTGAATAGAGACAGTTGCTCTTTCCCAAGAAAACTGCTTCCGTAAAACGTGCCTCTAATTCTTATGAAGTCTGAAGGTGCTGCTGAATCTGCTGAATCTGGCAATGCACCTGGATCCCCAGGTACTTTTTGTGGCTAAAAGCAGCTTAGACTGCTGCTCCTTGCAGGACAATTTACCTATTATGATGAATCACCAATAGCCTCTAGACTGGGCAGTTGTGTTTCTGATTTTTGAGTCCTTCTGGAATGTGGGAAGTGTTCCAAATCTAAGGGCTTTTTGTTCAACAACATGCATGCAAGAGGACGGGGTTGGGTGGGACCAGTGCAAGGGCTCACAGGGCATTGCAGTCCTTCTAGGCTTACCCACTTCATTGGTTGGGATGTCAGTCAACGTTTTTAATCAACATGTTGTTTAAATTAACATTCACTGTTTACTTTTTTGAGTTGGCTTGAAGATGCTTGGGATGCATGGTAGGATACACATGTAATAAATAAGGAATAAATACGAATAGGTTTGCTAGTGACCCCCACTGAAGTTCTTAGTAGAGATGCCTCTAAGTGTCATAGGACTTTGGCTCTGAATGCAAACTTTGGTGATTCATAATGTTCATCTTGAAATGGAGGCAATCATTAAGTTTTCTCCAGCTCAGATTTTACCTAGAGAATTCCTTTTCCACCTTCCACTCAAGTATTTACCTAGCAACCTACCCACTTACCTAGTTGCTGCACTGTTATTGCCTGCAAGCTGCTCCAACAGAGGTAGAAGAGTTGCTCTCTTGTTGCTTGCCTTTCCCCCATCTTCCATTTTTCTCTTTCCCTCATTATTCCTCCCTGATGTCCACAATGTTGGGAAATGCAGTTCTCCAGTGTGCCAGATGTCATCAGGTGCCCCTGGGGAAATTATATTTCAAACATCCCACGCACCAGGAAGGGGGAGGTAGAAAGAGAAAGGAAGGAAGAGGACTAGCATCACTATTATTATCTGAGTGGCATCAGAAAGTCTTTCATCCTTCCTTGGAAACACATATGAATCTACAACACCTGTTTACTTATTGTTTAGTTAGACAACAAGGCTGGTTGTGAGAAGCAATGGGATCTTCACAGATCCTTCTGCTCCCAGCCTACCTCACCCCCTTAATGTACCCAGCTTTTTACCAGGTTTAAGGGTGCTCTTGCACCCTTAACCTGGCTACGAGGTATCGTGTGACTCCTCAGGCTGTGTGCAGACTGAGGAGTCACAGAGACGAGCACATAGAGCACCCATCTGAGTGGGGAATCCCCAATGCAATGTGCATGCCATGCATTGCATTGAGGGATAACCAGAGGCCAGAATAACAAGTTCCGGCCCTGGATCCCTCCACCCAGCTGCACAGTTCCTGGATCCCTGCTCCACCTTCACAGAGCTGCAGGGAGCAGGGCTGCTCATGTGGATGTGCAGAAGGCACACCGAGGAGGACCTACTTGGTCAACTGGTGGGAAAGGAAGGTGAAAGCAACCTTCCCGCTGTGCCCTCCCCACCCACCAGGGGCAATCGTGTAAATCACCCCAACTAGTGCTGTGAATTCACAATCCTCACCAATCCTTCAATTTCCCTACAATTTCAGCCCTATAATTCAGACATGTTATTTGGGTCCAGTCATTAGACATTAGGATAGCTAACTCTGTGCATTCATATTGCATGTTATTATTTTTGTAGGTATTTGAACTGGAAGTTAGAAGAATTTGCTATGATTGATACAAAACCTTTAAATGGAAAAGCCTATCTGGGAAATGTCTTTCTTCTATTGCTAACAAAAAAATCTGTTTAATGGTCTAAGATTGTGGCAATTAATGCAAATGTTTGTACCATTTTGAAAGACCATTGATTGAGTCAGCTGTTGAAAGAAATTCTCTAGATTAATGTTAATGGATAGAAATGAAGTGAGTGGGGATATTTTTGTATCATATGATATTGCAAATCTTATCTTGACTTAGAAAACCATTCATTCATATGCTATAACTCAGTCTCTCCCTTTTGACTTCTTCAAATAATTTATTCATTACAGAGAAAACATGTATTTGGGCTATTGTCTGTCAAAAAAGTAATGTCAATTTCCTAGCAATACTAGATTAAAGTGATGACTGGGAAATGAAAATGCTGGAACAAGAGTTTTGTAGATAAAAATTGCTAATATGACCACACAGCACTGATTCAACATCTCAGTTGCTATCTGAAACTTGGAGAAGCAAAAACATGGCCTGAAAAGAATAGAGCATTTCTCTTCCACATTTGTTTTATTCCTATGAAAAATTTCATATGCATGCTGCCTCTATACCAGAAAATTCAAAAAGAAATATTTATATTGGCAAATAGTTGTTTTTATCATGTAACAATGAAAAACAGTGTACGTTCCTTATCTCAGATTGTTAGGGAAAAGAGAGCTTTAGGTGATCTTAAAACTAAGTTTTGCTAGTCCCAGATCTGTAGTGCTTAGCTTCAGAGAGCCAGCTCTATAACTGACTGTTCTTGACTATTTTCATCAGTGATGTGATCACACTTTCCTCTGAGAAGGTATTCCTCAGAAATCACCCTCACCTAAAATAGTAAAACTTTCCCGGTCAAGAGTGAAAGCTATTTTTCAAGTCACCAATAAATAAATAAATATGAATTTGTTCATAGGAATGGAATCCACAGTGCAAAAAAAGATAGAGACAACTTAGACACTTTCCCATAATTATCATGCAGAACATATTCATACTTCAAAATATTACATGGAAATAAGTCCCACTGATTTTAGTGGAATTTAATTCCACGTAAGCATTCTTAGGACTGCACCTTTGGATAGCAAAGCTAAGAGATGAACAATAGATATGAAGGCTGCAGTTTCCAACCCCATACATGAACTTAATCAGTTTTCATCCAGGAGCCTGCATTCTGATATCTCTTGAAAGCATTCCTTTTGGCTAGAGCAGCAGTATTTTAATAGATATTGATGTTTTAACATATGCTATTTGAATAAATAAAATCTCACAGAAATTGATTCTATATGAGTGGATCTACTTCTATGTGCAAAAATCCTTCAATTTTATCCATAAACATTATTTTTCCATATGCAAACCATTCCTTCTAATCTTTTCTCTTAAGGAGGAGGAGAGAAGGAGGGAGCAAAGTGAGCAATCCATCTGGATAGCCCTGTGAAACTTCTTGTTGTTCTCTTTTATGTCTGCATTCTCACAACCAGAACAATTGCAGTTAGAGAGTTAACCATGATTAGCAAGTCTCATGTGGTCCCAGGGAGCATGTCGTAAGAACCTGGAATTTCTGGGCAATCCTGGTTAAATCAATGCACTTAACCAGCATTAAACTGGGATCAGTTCATCACAGCTATTTAACTGGGATTGTCCAGACATTCCAAATTCTCATTACACGCTACTACTGGCTGAAGGTGGTATTCGCACCAATGGGCCTGGCCCCACTGATGCTTGAAGACAGTTATCAGATGCAGTGGAAGGCAGCTGTTAAAGAAAAGCTTGCCTCTTGTGGCTTTTCTCCTGAAGTGCTGCAGTCCATGGGCCATGAGAAAGAGAAAAAAAGCTGTTAAACAAAGAATATTGTTTAATATTGACATGGCATGGCAACAGGAGTTAAGCAAGGCCCCCAAATGACTTAAATTATGGAGACATGCCTATAGCACCAAGCTAGCTGATTACTGTCAAGCCCTAATAGTTTCTAAATGTCGTAGAGCATTTGTGTTGGCCCACTTTGATGTGTTGCCCTCAGCAGTGCTATATGGCAGATATGGTGGGACTCCCTACTCTGAACGCTACTGTCCCTGTATTACACAGGCCATAGAGGATGTGGGTCATGTTTTATTATATTGTAATTTTTACAGGGATGCACGTGAATCATTAATTTTACCTTTGATTAGGGATTTACCAGGCAGAGGAGATGAAGCATACGTTTTATTTCTTTTATCAGATCATCAAGCCCATGTTACTCATAACGAAGCTAAATTCTGTTTAATAGCAATGAATATATGACAACAACTAATGGCCACTGTAGTGGAATAATTTAGCATGCCACTGTATATCCGTAAAGCTATGTTGTTGCTATACTGTATGTGTTTGATATTGTTTTTTTTCTGCTTGCTTCTGTACTGGTCAAAGACTGTATTAAAATCTATCTATCTATCATTATACACTACACAGGAGCCTATGGGGCTCACCAATAAAGGTTAACTCTTCAACCACAATCATTCTGGTCTTAAGCCTTTCCTATTCATAGCCTGTTGCCCCTTTTGTCTAGATCCAAGTATAGCCTCATATTAAAAAGCCCTGTGGAACATTTTTTAAAAGGAAATGTTGTAGATTTCAAGATGTTGAAAGACTGTAGCAATTAATATTTTTTCTTGTTATCAATTTGCCCCAGTACTTCCTTACTAGAATAGTTTGTCACAAATATATATCTATTTGGGGTTTTTCCTCAATTTTATACCACCCTTCTTAAAGTGGCTCAGGGCAGTTTACATTAAAATAAAAAACACATAATAAAACAATTAAAATAAAATAAAAAGGTTTAAACCAAATTAAAATTAAAACTAGATAACATTAAAAGCCAAGCTAAAAAGATGGGTCTTTAAGGCTCTCATGAAGACCTCCAAGGAAGATAATCTTCACCCAGGGGTGACAACTGAGAAGGCGCGATCCTAGGTTGCTACCAGATGAACCAATGGCACCCGAAGACAGACCCCCCCACCGCAACTGATGTTCTTAATAAGCAATGGGGATCTTGTAGAGAAAGGCTCTCTCTTAGACCTAAGCCATTCAGGGCTTTAAAGATAATAACCACCACTTTGTACTTTGCCCAGAAACATATCAGCAGCCAGTGCAACTGTTTAAGAACAGGCGTAATGTGGCCTATCCGGGATACCCCAGAGACCAATCTGGCTGCTGCATTTTGAACGGACTGATGTTTCCCAACTACAGACAAAAGCAGCCCTACATAGAGCAAATTGCAGCAGTCCAACCTGGAGGTTACCAGCTGGTATATAACTGTTTTCAGGTCATGGGCGGAGTTATTTAATCAATTGCAGCTGATGAAAGGTGCTCCTGGCCACAGCCTCAGTCTGAGAAACTAGCGTGAATCCTGAGTCTAAGCAGTAGCGGCTCGTGAACGCGCCGCTGGGGGCGGGGCGGGGTGGGGTGGCGGGAGCCAGAGGCATCTTTATGGGAAAATAAAGTCACTGCTTACCTCTGCAGTGTGCCTCCCAACAGCCCCTGTGGCAGGTTATCGCTGCCACCACTCACCAGGCATAAACAGAGCCGAGCCGCTGTTGAAAGAAATTCTCTAGATTAATGTTAATGGATAGAAATGAAGTGAGTGGGGATATTTTTGTATCATATGATATTGCAAATTTTATCTTGACTTAGAAAACCATTCATTCATATGCTATAACTCAGTCTCTCCCTTTTGACTTCTTCAAATAATTTATTCATTACAGAGAAAACATGTATTTGGGCTATTGTCTGTCAAAAAAGTAATGTCAATTTCCTAGCAATACTAGATTAAAGTGATGACTGGGAAATGAAAATGCTGGAACAAGAGTTTTGTAGATAAAAATTGCTAATATGACCACACAGCAGTGATTCAACATCACAGTTGCTATCTGAAACTTGGAGAAGCAAAAACATGGCCTGAAAAGAATAGAGCATTTCTCTTCCACATTTGTTTTATTCCTATGAAAAATTTCATATGCATGCTGCCTCTATACCAGGCATAAATGGAGCCAAGCCCCCGCAAGCATCCAGGTGAGTTGCAGTGGCGACTCCCTGCCACAGGAGCTGCTGGGAGGTATGCTGCAGAGGTAAGCAGTGACTTTCTTTTCCCTTAAAGATGCCTCCCACCACTGCCCCCAGCAGCACGTTCACGAGCTGCTACTGGGCCTAAAGAGCACTCCCAAGCTATGAATACATTCTTTCTGGGGGAGTGTCACCTCATCCAGAACAGAAAGTTCTAATCTGTTTTGCAGATTATGATCCCCAACAATGAGCACCTCCCTCTTGCTTGGATTCAGCCTCAGTTTATTATCCCTCATCCAGCCCATTACTGCCTGTAAGCAAGCATTTAAGGGGCTAATGCCATTTCCTGATATTGATGACAAGGAGAGATAGATTTGGGTGTCATCAGCATATTGAGAACACCGAGCGGTTTCATGTGGATGTTAAAAAGCATTGGTGATAGAATGGAGCCCAGAGGGACTCCATATAGTACCTCCCATTTTGAAGAGCAACTGTCACCAAGCACCGCCATCTGAAATCTCCCTGAGACATAGGAGTGTAACCACTGCGGAACAATTCATCCTATTCCCAGATCCAACAAGTGATCCAGAAGGGTACCATAGTTGATGAGAGAGCCAATAGAACCAGCCGAGTCACACTCCCTCTGTCAATTCCCTGGTGAAGGTCATCTATCAGGCTGAACAAGGGCATCTCAACCCCACAGCCCACCCTAAAGCCAGTTTGAAATGGGTCTAGATATTGTTTCCTCCAAGACTGCTTGTAGCTGGCCAGCCACCACCCTCTCAATCATCTTACCCAACCATAAGAGGTTATAGACTGGCCTATAATTATCCATCACCAGGGGATCTTCTTTTAAAAAGTGGCCTTCTTAAAAAGAGGTCTAGCCACTGCCTCCTTCAAACAAGGTGGCATCCTGCCCTCCCTCATTAAGGTATTAATGATATCAACTAGACCAGCTCCAACAACCTCCCTGCAAGATGAAATCAGCCATGATGGGCAAGGATCCAAATAACAGATGGTAGGCTGTACTGCTCCAAGCAGTTTGTCCACATCCTCAGGAGTCACAAATTGAAACTGATCCAATCTAAACATGCAAAATGGATTGCTGGACACCTCCCTAACTGGCCCTGCAGAAATACTGGAGTCCAAATCAGCCCAAATGCAAGACATTTTATCTGCAACGTACTCATTGAATGTGTCACAGTGAACCATTGTTTTTGGAAGCAGATTTCAAACAGAAGGGGCTTGAGTTAACCCCCTAACAATCCAAAACAGCTGCTGGATGAGAACTTGCAAATGCTATATGCACAGAATAAAATTGCTTCCTTGCTCCATGTATTGCCACAGCATAAGCCTTCAGATGGGCTTTATGCTGTGTCTTATCAAATTCAGTATGAGTCCTCCTACATTTGCACTCCATTGATCTACCTTGCTGCTTTAGCTCCCATAGATCTTCCATATACCATGGAGCTAATTTTGAAGTGGGTCAGAGAAGATGCTTCGGAGCAATCATGTCTACTGCCATGGTAAGTTCCATGTTCCAGGTATCCTCCAAGGCATCAACATGATCACTGGCAGAGCCAACTCCAAAACCCTCCAAGGCCCTTTGCAATCTTACTGGATCCAACAGCCTTCTCAGGCAAACCATTTTAACAAATCTACCATCCTGCAGGGGTTAGATGTGACTGTGACACCAACCTTAACCAGGAAGTTTTCTGTCCATGACAATGGGAAAACTACAGGAGACCCCACCCATGAAACACCCCCCTTATCTGAGAAAAAGACCAAATCCAGCATGTCACCAGCAACATGCATGTCCTAGGACTAACTGGGATAGGCCCATAGTTGTCATGAATTCCTGAGCAGCACCAGACAAGTCAGTCCCAAAAGTGGACATTGAAAACATCCAGCAGCAAAAGCTTGAGGGACTCCAACACCAACTCAGCGACCAGCTCCATCAGCTCAGTTTGGGAGGTAGTTAGGCAGCAGGGTGGACAGTACACCAACAGAATCCCTAATCTATCCTGACCCCCCAACTAAGGTACACAAACTCAATATAAGTCAATTATCTCACAGGGATCCTGGTAAGGGAGGTATTATTCTTATGGACCACAGCCACTCCACTAGGTGCGCACCTCCATCCACCCACTTCCCCATTCCTCCTCAGCAACTTCCCCAAACCTGCTCAGCAAATGGAGGAAGTAGTTGAGCCCACGCAAGACCACTAGCCTCCCCCAACCAGGTCTCAGTTACGCAAGCCAGGTCGGCTCCTTCATCCACAAACAAATCATGGATTATTTTGATCTTATTTTGAACTGACCTGGTATTACAAAGGAGCATGATTAGGTTCAGTGAGCAGTTGGAACTACTCCCTGAGGCCTGAAAGCTGACAGGGCAACCAGAAGGGAAAACAATAATTAAATTACTGGATTGCCTTTCCCTGTAACAGCCTACTTGCCTGCCAATGACCATTCTATTCCTGACCACTGCTGAAATAGCCGCCCCAATCTCATCGAATGTGCTCCCCCGTTCCATCCTTAACAAGAGATCCCAGACACATACCTGTGAGCAGCCTGGCACAAACCACTAAAAAAATAACTAAAACAAAAAAACCTAAAACGGGAGGAACTTGAGCATAACTCGCCCTCAGACCTGAGTCCCACACCAAAGGCCCTGCACCAAAAGGAATCTCCCTTTGGTGGCCAGATATGGTGGCTGCCTGCAGATAGCCCACTTACCAGCACCCATGCCAAAGGCTATGGCTTTTTTCTGCACATTTATTTATTTGAAACATTTAATATACCGCCCACTCCAAAGATTCCAGGCGGTGTACAAAAACATGTAAATAAGCTGCAGCTGCTGCCCAGCACCCCATCTCTCACGTGGACTCTGGAGCTTGACTGATGAAACTGGCCTCACCGCTGCAGCTTGTCAGGAAAATCAGGACGCAGCTCAGCCTGGCAGAAGGAATTCCCAGCAGCAAGTCTCCTCTGTTGGACAAGGCTGAAGAGAGGAGGCAGGTCCAGCTCGAAATCTTCAAGCTCAGGCCAGGGAGATATGTAACTTCAAGTGAAAACTATTTGTTATGAAAACTTTTGAATTTGCAACTCTGTCATAAGAACTCCAGAGGAAATTAGCAGAGTATTCTTCTTACCCCTCTTCTTAAACTCCTCTTCCTCACATGGAGGTAAGCAGGATCATAACAGCTGACTGCAACCCCAAACATTCAGTCACTGACCCCAACCTCTGCCCTCTGCACATTTGGCAAAACTTACGAGTGTGTCCTACACATGTGCAACTGTATGCACATGGAGCTACCTGTTGGAGATGGACTTCCAGTGCATTGACCTTTTGCACCAACTATCCTAATGACCACTAGGGGCACTGAGAGTAGAGACAGTAAGGGTCTCCCTAACTGTTCTACCTGTCTCTACTCTATGACCCCTGATATGACTCTACAGGTATTTCCTCTGCTGATTCCGAATCCCTTCCTTAATGGCGCAGTGGGGAAATGACTTGATAATCAAGCTAGAGGTTGCCGGTTCAAATCCCTCTTGGTATGTTTCCCAGACTATGAGAAACACCTATACCGGGCAGCAGATATAAAAGAAGATGCTGGAAGGCATTGTCTCATAATGCGTAGGAGGAAGCAATGGTAAACCCCTCCTGTATTCTACCAAAGACAACCACAGGGCTCTGTGGTCGCCAGGAGTCAACACCGACTTGATGGCACACTTTACCTTTTTACCGTTCCTATCCAAAGTTGTACTTCACCAATAAATACTTTGTATTTATTCTATAAGAATCTCCCTGTTACTTCTCTAAATAGCTGCAACAACTAAACTCTTCAACTGGAGTGGGTGCCTTCCTTAGTGTTCCACTGATTAATTGACTTGGGGATCAAAATTACAACCCACAACACTAGAATGCATGATTGGGAAGCATGTTGCATCTGGGTTTCCAATCTCAAATCTTACATTTTGGCCAATTCACAGAGGGCAGGGCCAGCAGACAAAGATGGACAGCCAGCCTGTGCTGCTCTGTTCCTATCCACACATTGATTGAATGCATGGAAGGGGGCATAAAAAGGTTTTTTTCCCCTCTGAATCCCTTGAAAAGACAAATGCCATAGATTTAAGGAAGAGCTGGATAAATATATGAAGAGCATCTTGTAGACTACACATATTGGTTTTCCAAACAACATTTTCAGCAACCGTGGTATTAGAGACAGATCATTGTGATCTACTAAAAGTGCAACAACAATCATTTCTGAAATTTCCATTTAGATGAAGCTCATAACTTATTGTAGAAAACTACAGAGTCCATTTTAAAAGGGGTAATATATTTATTCTTAGTTTCTTCACATCCATAAATTTTACCCAGCCTCCAGGAGAACAAGAGAGCTGTAGTATCATATACTTGATCTTCTGAATGAGATGTCTTTTGAGCAGGATCCCCTCAGACAAAATGGTTGGGGGTTACTAAACTTACTCATCATGTCCAATGGGTCGTTTAGTCCCACCACCACCATCACCACCTCTTAACAGCAGCTCTCCATAACTTATCACAAAGCTGCTATGGAAAATCCTCTCATTCCAAAAGACATTTATCATGCAGAATGTTAGGTTTCTATTCAGGCACACAGGTATAAAGGCCTCTTGTAGAGGTGTGCAAGCCAGCTCAACTTCAAGCCATTTGACTCGAAGGGGTTCGGGTCAAGCCAAACCGGGCCCAGTTCAGCTTGAGCCGGCTTGAAATTCACTGGTAAAGGGGAATCTGGTAAGGATTCCCCTTTACCACTAAATGGGGGGAACCAGGAGGGAAGTCAAAGGTTACCTTAAAGGTGCTGCCGGCAGTGGTGGCTACGGTGGCCACAGGGGTGGGTGGGGCTGCTTTGACAGTTACCCCCACTGCAACCAGTGCAGCCTGGTTCAGGCCTAGTTTAGGCCTCTCCTTGTGCATGGAAATCAAAGTTGCACTTTGAGGGGGAAAGGTGCACATTTTCAGGTAAAAGTACACCTTTAAGGTAAACTTTGACTCCCCGCCTGCCCCAACTCTGTTTAACAAAGCCCCCTGGTTCCCCCCATGGTTCTTTGAATTCTGGCCTAAGGAACAGATAAATGAATAGGATGCATAGTCAGTGACTTCCTCAGCGCTGAAATGAGAGTTACCCATAGGAAATAATGGAAAAATCCAGAATTTAAGTGTAGCTGTATCTAGGCAGCAGTGTCCACCCCCTACCCCCTCACCTGCCAAAAAAAGAAAAGACTAGAAAAAGAAAGAACAGAAGGAGCAAAGACTGAGCTCCTGCTTTTTCTAACACAAAACTTACTTTGTGTGGGAATTTCCCCCCTCCTCCAAGTTTTAAATTTCCCTGCACATACCAGTGCCAATATAGTATATTGTCCCCATATCTCAGAGTGGGGCACAGGTTGTAGTGGAGAGTTAGTGACTTATGACAGATATGCAAGGTGACCCATTCTTAATACTATATGTTAGAGCTGCAGTTAGTTTAAACTTTTAACTAAGAATCTCACATAGAAAACACTTCTCAGGCAGCAAAAGTAAATTTCAATAAATTATGCTTTCGAGCCTCTCCCAGCTCAAATCCAGCACTGTTGCATATGGAAACCTTCTGCTCAGATAGCTGCATTTCACTGCCCTGCAAAAAACAAAAACAGACACACTTATAATACAAAATAAGACTTGCCTTAGAAAGAAGAGGAACAGGAAATGCCATACCTAGGAACCTTTGTGCTTGGAGAGAGCATGTTTCTACACAATTACAGTGTGCTAAATAAATAGTTTTCTATAAATAGCTTTCACTTCTGCCACTGGGGAAGACTCAAGAGAGAGCTAGAACCAGGAAGTTCTGTTTCCATACATTGGGTTGAGTTTTTCTAGGTATTTCCTATCTTTTGCTAGCCCAGGCCTTCCAGCAAGAGGCCTCAAGAATATAAAAGCAGCGTGCAGAAGGTACAGGAAACTCTAGGTTTTGTAGTTTAACAAACACAAAGAACTGTGCCACTCTATGATGTGATGTGCCTTAAAGCCTTCTGAAGAACTACAGGTCCCAGAGCTCCTTAGTTCCAGCAGCTATTTCCTGTGACTAGGCAGAAGTTGCAAACAGGCTATGATAGCTAAATACCTGCAGGAGTGAGGAGGAACAACAGGTTTAAATCTCAGGAACAGTGAGATGAGGATTTTTTGGACGAGGATTTATTTATTTTATTATTATTTCTTGTTTACACAGTCAGACAGGTGTTATTGACTGATTTGTTTTATCCAGACATCGAGTCCTTCCCAAGGACCTGGGATGGCTGAATTTTATCATCAATACTGTTGGTTATTATAGATATCGTGCAAAATATAGGCTGTTCCCAGTAAAGTTGCTTTTTGTAATTGGCTGATGGTGATTTCTGTGGTCCCTATGGTGTTGAGGTACTCTTCAAGTTGTTTTGGAATTGCACCTAGGGTGCCAATTACCACTGGGATTATTTTGGTATTTTTCTTTCACAGTATTTCAATTTCAATTTGTAGATCTTTGTATTTTGTGATTTTTTTTATTTCTTTTTCTTCTATTCTGCTATCCCCTGGTACTACTATGTCAATTATTTTAACTTGTTTTTCTTTCTTCTCAACTACAGTTGTATCTGGTGTATTGTGTGGCAGATGTTTGTCTGTTTGTAGTCGGAAGTCCCATTATATTTTTACATCTTCATTTTCTACCACTTTTTCAATTTTATGGTCCCACCAATCTTTGTCTACAGGTAGCTTGTATTTTATAGCAATAGCAATAGCAATAGCACTTACATTTATATACCGCTCTATAGCCAGAGCTCTCTAAGCGGTTTACAATGATTTTAGCATATTGCCCCCAACATTCTGGGTACTCATTTTACCGACCTCAGAAGGATGGAAGGCTGAGTCAACCTTGAGCCCCTGGTCAGGATTGAACTTGTAACCTTCTGGTTACAGGGCGGCAGTTTTACCACTGCACCACCAGGGGCTCCAGTGTATCATTCCTGCTACCTTGTCATGCCTCTGTTTGTAGTCTGTCTGTGCGATCTTTTTACAACAGCTGATTAGGTGGTCCACTGTTTCATCTGCTTCTTTTCAAAGGCGGCACTTGCTTTTTGTTGTTGAATTTTCTACTTTAGCTCTTATTGCATTTGTTCTTAGTGCCTGTTCTTGTGCAGCCAGTATTAAACCCTCTGTGTCTTTCTTCAAGTTGCCATTCTTAAGCCATTGCCAGGTCTTGGTGATGTCTGATTTTCCACTTATATTGTGCAAATATTGACCATGCAGTTGCCTATTTTTCCATTTTTCTGCTCGGTTCTTGACTTGTTCTTTCTTGTAGGCCTGCTTTGTTTCATTGGTGTTGAATAGTTTCGCGTTATTGACCATTTGAAGTGCATCTTCTTTACTCTCCTTTATATATTCTGCAAGGCCTCTTTTCTCCTCCCCTACAGTTTGATGGACTTGCAACATTCCCCTTCCACCTGAGCTGCGAGGGAGGTATAGCCTATCGACATCACTGCGGGAGTGCAGAACATGATTGATGGTCATTATTTCCCTGGTCTTACGATCTAGCGTCTCTTGCTCTCCCTGGGTCCAGTCTATTATTCTTGCAGTGTATCTGAAAACAGGTATAGCCCAGGTGCTTATGGCTTGTATGGTGTTCCCGCCATTGAGTTTGGACCTTAGGATCTTTCTAACTCTCCTGATGTATTCACTTCCCATTTTTCTTTTAACTTCAGCGTGTGCCATGTTATCAGCCTGGAGAATGCCCAAGTATTTATAATGTTCTTTCTCTTCCAGGTTCTTAATGTTGCTTCCATTGGGCAGTTCTATTCCTTCTGTTTTTCTGATTTCCCCCCTGTTCATTATTAATGCAGTCCAAACTCCATTGCTATATCGCTTCTGAATATACGGACAGTGTTTAGCAGTGATTCGATTTCTGACTGGCACTTTCCATACAACTTCAGATCGTCCATGTACAGCAGATGGTTGATTTTACTTGATGTTTTAGATGTTTGGTATCCGAGGCCTGTTTCGTTTCGAACTTGTGAAAGTGGAGTCATGGCGATTACAAACAACAGTGGGGATAGTGAGTCCCCTTGGAAAATACCTCTTCTAATGCTAACCTGTCCAGGTGTCTCACCATTGATTGTTAACTGTGTACTCCGCATGCTCATTGCTTTTTAAATAAATATCTGAATGTTTTTGCTGACACCAGTTGTTTCTAAACATTTTAGTATCCATGTGTGAGGCAATGAATTGAAGGCTTTCTTGTAGTCAATCCATGCAACACTTAGATTTGTTTTTCTTCTCTTGCAGTTTTCTAAAATCATTTTGTCAGTCAGCAGCTTGTCTTTTGTGCCTCTGGTGTTCGGGCAGTTTCCTTTCTGTTCAACTGGAAGCTATTTGTTAGTTAATAAGTGTTGCATGACTTCATATGCTATTATTCCAGTTAATAATTTGAACATGGTTGGCAGGCAGGTTATCGGTCTATAATAACTTGGAACTGCACCTATTGTTGGGTCTTTCATGATGAGATGAGTTTTCCCAGTTGTTAGCCATTGTTCAATATCACCTCCTTGCAAAATGTGATTGAACTGTTTTGATAGTTGTTTATGAAGGCTTGTTAGGTGTTTAAGCCAAAAGCCATGCAGTTCATCGTCGCCTGGCCCAGTCTAATTTTTAATTTTCTTTGCTCTTTCACTTATTAATTCTGGTCTAATTATTAGATCTTGCATTTGTTGGTTACATTTTTTGACCTCTTTCATCCAGCCTGCTTTTTTATTATAGTCTATTGGATTGTCCCATAATTTTCCCCAGAATTGCACTGTTTCTTCTTTATTTGGTGTTTCTACGTTTCTAGCAGTTTCTCCTTCTATGCTTTGGTAGAAACGTCTCTGATTCGACTGGAATTGGAGATTCTGCCTGTGTTGTGTAATTCTGGCTTCGTATCTGCTAATCTTCTTTGACACTGCTGTTATTTGCTGCTTTATTATTTCCAGGTCTTCCCTAATTTTCCTTGAATCTAGGTGGTATTTTTGGATCAGATACTGTTTGGTGTTTTCATTCTTCAGCTTCTTGTCTTTCATATCTTTCAATTTACTAGCATCTGATCTAAGCCTGGAGATTTTATTTTCTAATCGAATCTTCCATTTAGGTGATGTACTGCTTTCTTTTTTGACAGGTCCACTGATCTTATATCCGAGCTCTTGTGTTGTTATTGCTGCTGCACTGTACATTAGTTGGTTTGTTTCTTGCAAATTATTGGTTGTTATTTCTGCAAGTGCAGCATTGACATCTTTTAATGCCTGAGCGAGTTGTTTTTTGGCAACTGTTTTTAGAGCTGGAAGTCGAACCCTGGTGGTTGTTTGGTTCATGTGCTCAGTTATTTTTTGCTTTAGTTCTTGTTGCTTTTCTGTTAAATGGCATTTGGGTTTTTGAGGTGAAGGCAAAGGGGAGGTTGCCTGGTTTTGATTTTGAAAGAGTTCAGCAACAGTGGCATCCTCTATTTCCAACACCTCCTCCACCTGCGCCTGAGCAACTTCTTCAATTGGTGGTAATTCTTCTTCCATATCTTGAGCCTGTGTTGCTCTTTGCAGTTCTTCCAGCTCAACTTCTGTGAATACTTTATTTCTTATTATTAATCTTCTCTGGTCTGCCAGCCCTTTCCTGCTATTTCTGTATCTGGATGCTTCTCTTTTAAAACTTGGTACATTCTTTTTAAATAACCTCTTCTAGTTGGACTAGACTTGTAATAGCAGATCATTATTTCCTTGTTGGCATTTTTTGTATATTTTTTCCAGTTAAGCGACGTTTCTTCCAGTAACCTTGCAATCTCCAGCCCTGGTTGCTCAACTGAAGATCCTGAGTCCTGTTGCCCACTTGCCACCAGATGTCCAGGGACTCCAGCACCTGGCACGGTCCTTGTTGACCCGGGCGACAACCGATCCGGTATAGATTTATTAAAGTTATGTCTCACCATATTGTTGATGGGAGAGGCATTCTTTGTTTGGCTCCTCTGGTGAGACCTTTCCAGTATGGTTGGACCTCTGGCATAGCTCTCACCTTCCTCGAGTACACAAGCCCCACAACCACGCCAAGGTAGTGCCTCACTGGGGGTATTATCTTCATCATCATCATCATCATCATCATCATCATCATCATCATTATTATTCAATATTCTACACATCATTGATTCCGCCAGGCTGAATGTTTGTAGGCCATTGAAATCTCAGGAACCGTATCAACCAATGCTGCTGATAGGACTTACAGAATCTAGACATACAGGCTTACCTCACTATCTGAGGACTCACCAATCTGCAGTTTTGCATATCTACAGTCAGGTGATGGACACCTGACCTCGACATATGAAACATAGCAGACCCAAATGGGATTGATTTTGCATATCCATGGATTATTAGAGACAACCGGAAATGACCTCAGAAGATATTTCCGGCCACCATTTTATAAAGATGAGCCATTCTGTAGGTCATTTGGGATGAAAAAAACTGCCCACCACCACCAAAAAAACTATGGGGAAATGCAGCAATTTGGACTTCTGGGTAGCATTAGGAGTGTGCACAAAACTGGTTTGCCCAATTCAGTTCAAATCTGGACCGGACTTAAACTGAATGGAGCATGCTTGTTTTTGTGCCCTGCTCCCAATACCCCCAGCTCGGATTGAATTCAAGCCGGTTCAGAGGTTTTTTTTAAAGTGCCTTTTTTACTTTTTTAACACTCACCACTGGGTCTGGTTCAGTGACTGTGGGGTGGTCTCTGCCACCTCCTCTCCCCACCCTCCACTGTCCTTCTCCCATTCACCCAGGCCATGTAGAGGCCCATCGAGCATGTGCAGCAGCCTCCAAAATGGTCACTGCCACTGGAGGAAGGGCCTGAAAACAGGCCGAACTTTCCCTTTTTATAATGGGAGAAGGCCTACAGGGGATGGTGAGATGGCAGAGACCAACCCACAGGGCTGCTGCTGACCCAGACCTGGCAGTGAGTGTTAAAAGTTTTTAAAAAGTAAAAAAATACTTAGAACTCCCAAACCAGCTCTGAGCAAGCACGGTGGGGGTGGGGGGGGCGGGGGCAGGGCGCGTAGGCTTGAAGTTGAGCCAAACCACGGGTGGGGTGTCTCTGCCTTCTCCCATTCTCTAAAGGGATGGTTTGGCCCATTTTCCAGCCGTTCCAAACCTTCCTCCAGTTCGGCTCAAGGTCAAGGCCTGGTTTGATAATGAACTCGCTCAACCTCCAGCCAATTTGCACATCCTTATGGGGCATTGCTTGGCAGCAGGAGGCAGTAGGGCACTTTATTTTGCCCATTTTAAAGTGATTTTGGGGCCTCCAGGAAAGTAACCCCTGTGATCCCAGAGACCTAATAACTCAGTATTAATGGTTTCCTTATCAGCAGTAATTGTGGAGAATGGAACCTCCACACATAGTGAGGTTTGCCTGTATATAAGGTAGGCCTCTGATCTTCAAAATGTATGATACAAGATCCCAGGGATGGCAAAGAGTTTCTAAAGGTCATTTGTCATACTGTATGCCATACTACCATGCTTAAACAAATTGGGGCGGGTGGCGGGGAGCTACCTTCCATCCCCTCAAAAATACACAAGATATTTCCTGACACTTTTTCAAAATAGGCAAATGATTGTAAAAAAGATGGCTAATTCATGTCTCAGCATTCCACTGCAAACATTACCTTTACCCACTACCAACAAGGGGGAGAAGCCAAGATGGCAATGATTCAGCAGTACTTTTGGTGAGCTCAGTTGGCATTGCTGTGATTTTGACTGTAATATGTAGCCTTCATCTGACAGTAATTTGACCTACCTTGTCAAGAGAGAGTTTCAGAGCTTTCACTTGATATATTGTGGATTTTAAACAGACTTTAAATCTAATCTGGCAATTACTCTTGCTAACTGAGATCCATCTTATTTATTTATTATTTCTCTATGTAAACTGCTTTGGAAACTTTTGTTGAAAAGTGGTGTATAAATATTTGTTGTTGTTAATAATGGTGAATAAGAAAAGAAGAAGGATCAGCCCTAATGGCAACCAATCACTGAAAGCAGGGAAGCAGAGAAGAATGAACACTTTCTAATCTACTATTGAGGTTGTGAGTACCCTCTTTGCAATCCCTACAAAGAACAAATATGCAGATTTTGTTCCATGTCTAGCCTCACCCTTCTCTTGTGAGAATTCTGGATTCGAAAATTCCCACACACAGAGCACCAGTCACAACCCCTCCTCATCATTTAGAACCCTCATCTGATTATATGGCAAGATAGTGCCTCCTAATGGCAAAAACAGTGATTGGAATTTTCAAATGATTATCTGTGGTATCTGATAAGGTGGAGAAACTTAGCAATGCCTTTGATGCATTTGTCATGAGATGCCAGAAGGTGAGGGGGACTCAGTTACTTCCAACCAAGCTTCCTCTAGTAATGGCCAGATAGAATTCTCTGAGTCTTCATTTAAGCCTAAAGAGCACAGTTCACATAAGCCATATGCAGGGTCGGCAAAGATAACTCACACAACTAATTTAGTAGAAATTAAACTCTGCAGACTCTGCGGACATTGCAGGTGCTGATTCAGATATCTACGGACAGAATTTAGGGCACTGGAAGCACTGCAAAGCTGTTTTACACTTTTTAAGCTTACTTTTGCACTGTCATCCCTGATGTTTTGACCTGATGGCGATCCAATGGCTACCTAACCGACCAGATACGAAGAGAGTTATGTTTACTTTCAGGCAACCCACTATTCTTCTTATGCTGTTTTGAACGAGGGGGTATCTTTACAGCTACAGCTATGAACATTTATATACCGCTTTTCAACAAAAGTTCCCAAAGTGTTTTACATAGAGAAATAATTTACTTACTTAATGAATTAGATGGCTCACAATCTAAAAAGAAACATAAAAGATTGACACCAGCAACAGCCACTGGAGGGATGCTGTGCTGGGGTTGGATATTTATTTATTTAATCACATTTTAATACTGCCCAAAACACAAGTTCTCTGGGTGGTTTACAAAAAACAACAAAAACAAAAAAACACGCAATAAAAAAATTAACACATTTCAACAATTAAAATTTAAAAAGTTAAAACTATTAAAACCCAATTAAAACAATATCTAATTAAAAGCCTGAGTGAACAAATGCATCTTGACTGCCCTTTTAAAAGTTGTAAGAGATTGGGAGGCTCTTATTTCAGCGAGAAGCTTGTTCCAAAGCCTTGGGGAAGCAATGGAGACAGAAGGCCTGTCCCTGAGTAGCCAACAGACGAGCTGGTGGCAACTGCAGACGGACCTCTCCAGATGATCTCAATGGGCGGTGTGGTTCAAAGCAAAGAAGATGTTCTCTTAAATACCCAGGGCCCAAGCTGTTTAAGGCTTTATAGATTATAACCAAAACCTTGTACGTTGCCCAGAAATTTATCGGCAGCTATGTAAATCTTTTAAGATGGGAGTGATATGGTCTCTCCGAGATGACCCAGAGACCAATCTGGCTGCTGCATTCTGGACTAACTGTAGTTTCTGGACTACGTGCAAAGGCAGCCCCACATAGAGCACATTGCAGTAGTCAAATATGGCCAGTTGCTCTCCCCCTGATAAATAAAAATAATACCTGGTTTGAAAAGGTGCCTCTTTTCTCAGTTAACAGGAGTCTCTTTGCTCAGTTACGACTTTTAAATTGTGACCATTAGAGTGTTTAAGGACTGTTCATTTAAGCCATTGCTCCATTCAAAAGCCAAGAGAAAAACAGAGAGGTCTACTGCTGAAACTGTTAGGGTTCCAGGAGCTGAACTTGCTGATAACATTTCTAGAGGAACAAGGGCTGTTGTGCCAGATGGAAGTAAAAATAGGAATATGAAGAAGAATGCAAAGGTATCTTTTAGGCTCTGGGACATATACCCCTCCTGTTCTGCAGAGAGTGAGGGATGAAGCCATAGATATAGGCCTATCTGAGTAGAAGGATATACTAGCCAACCTCCATGATCAAGCAAAACTGCTGACAGCCCTTCTCTCTCTCAGCATGAACCTGAATCTATAGACAATGACATGGACACATTTACATCAGAGCAGCCTAGGACATTGTTTGTTTATTTATCTATCATATTTATATACTGCCTGACATGTGCATCCCTAGGAACAGGATACTACCCCTGGTTCAGGGATAATAGAAACAATGGGGCACATCCTCCTATATTGCCAGTTTTATAGGGATACCTGTAATGTCTTTATGTCACCAGTTTTATTCAAGTTGGCAGGATGAGCTATCAATTTTTGTTTCTTTATTGCTCTCTGATTGGAACCCTTCTATTGAGTATAGCATTGCTAGATACCATGCTGCAGTGTATAAAATATGTTGCTAGTTGACTGCCAACTAACTTTAATTTGATTATTGATACATAGCATATTATTTGTGGTTAGTTAAGGGGTTGGTTTATTGCCATAATTTAAGCTGTTTAGTATTTCTAATATTAATACTCTATGCTTCAATATTATAAGTGTTAGTAAAACTTTTAATTTGCTGCGGAACACTAATACATTTAGACTGTATCTAAATCTGTTGTACTTTATGTTGGTCAAAGACCAAAATAAAGCATATCTATCTATGACTACCACCAAGGTGCTCCTGAAGACATACCCCTTTTAGCCTACTAAAGCTTATGAGATCACCCTGCTGTTTGTGTGTGTGCCCATGCATGCACATCCACCTGTCAACTTCGCCATGCCTGGACCAATTTGAACCACATTTGGTACAGTTGTGGTGACACATAGGGACACCTCAGTGGCATAGTTTGTGATGATGTCATCCAGCCCAATTCACAATGGTGGATATGTGAATGTTTGAGGCAGAAATGGGCTAAGTTGTGAAGCTGGTAATGTCAATTAAGATTATAGTGAAAGGAAATTTGGCAGATTAATTCTTATGAGAACTTCTTGTTTAGAAGGGAAAAAAGCAACCACAATCTTTCCTCCTGCTAAGGGCCATCTGCACAATTAGGGTTGTAAACTGTCCCCCACTGCTGCTGTCTTGAAACACTCCTCCCTTCTCTGTCTTGTGCACATACGCCCTCTCTTCCTGTCTCTCTTGCCCTCTTTTCTCATCTCTGTATTGTGACCCTTCCCCACTTCAAAGTAGTCTGTAGGGGCAGGAAATAGTCTGCTGCACCTTGTGCAGTGCAGCCCTCCAAGTTTTGGCCAAGCTCTCATGTAGGCAGATATGTACTCAAATTGTGCACCCCACGCACACGGGATTGGATACCTGTCACATCATGGCCCCATGTACACCGCCCTTCTTCCAACATACACCACATATTACTCTGAGTATAAATTTACTGGACAGTTGTGATACTATTTAATTTTTTAAGAAGTTAGGGGGTCTTTCTACTTAAAAGGTTGAGAAGCACTTTCCCATATGACTGAACACTTGAAGAAATAATTATGTAAAGAATAGGTCCATCTGTCTTAGTTTCTGAAAGCAAGGTATTGGTCTCGAGGACAAATTACAACATCCTTTTGGAGAATAGTATAGAAAAATCTCCACAATGCTGCCTTTTCATTTTCTAGATGGAGATTGGGATGGTGGCAGCAGCAACGGTGTTATTGTCTGCCAAGTCCTTGAATAGCTCTGCACTGGAATTGCAAGAGGGTGAAATGAAAGAGGGAAGATGAAATTAAGCTGTTTTCATTTCCTGTGAATGAGATTAATCAGGTCACCTGAAATACCAAAGATTAAAGCAATGAGCTAATCGATTATGGCTATATCCTGTGCTTCCTGCTGCTAATGTCTCAGAGGGAGAGTGAAAGTAGAAGAACCCTGAAAGCCTCCTGCCAATCTAAGTCACACTGATTTAAAAAGGCCACGGGAAAGAAACGTTCCAGAGCAGCTTTTATTAATATTTCAAAGAAGGATTTTGTTCTTTATATTGCAAGCAGACAAACACTACCACCACCTCTGCACCAAAGCAAGTATTAATGCAGTGTTGCTGTTCTTTCTCCAGCATCCTAGTAGCAGAATGCAGTTTTGATTTGGGACTAGGTTCCACTAGAGAAAGGGTTTATTTTGTTTGTGTACCTACTCTCTGCCTATGGCTCCTGACAGGGATATGCACAAACCAATGTTCGTCCAGAGGTTCAGTGCTGAGCCGGTTTGGATGAGGTCTGAACGGGTTTGGCACCGTGGGGAGGGGATCGGCAAGCAGGATCTTTTAAAAAAGAAAAAAAAAGGAGAGCAGATTCTTACCTGTTCTCCATCACCGCATGCAGATTCCTGCTGTGATGGTGCTGCCCCAAGAACCCACACATGGTGCTGGCACACAGATGGTGTCCATGTTTGCATGACCTTGGTTCGTGCACATTCCTGTCTGGAGCCATGGGTAGGAAGTAAGTGCACAAGCCAGATAAACCCTTTCTTTAGTTGAGCCTGAGATCTTTGGCCCCAGATCAAAACTGCATTCTGCTACTAGGATGCAGCAAAGGATGCTGTATTCTGCTACTAGGATGCTGCTAAGGACCTGCTGTCCTCTTTTTAAAGGATCCCACTCACCACTCCCCTCCCCATGGTGCTGAACCAGTTCGGATATTGTCCAAACTGGTTCAGTGCCAAACCTGTACATGAACCTCAGTTTGTGCACATCCCTAGCTCCAGTTGTAGTCTCTGATCCTATAAAGGGCCCCCAAATAATCTCTATCAGACCTCATTCTCATTCATTTCAATGTATTAAAATACATGAAATATTGCAGCTATACTGGAATTTTCTTCAAAAAGAGTGAATATTTCATGTATTTCATAATATTTCATGTGTAATAGCGATGGCAAGGGGAAAATAGATCCAACACAATAGCTCTGTCCAGTCATTTTTGTATCTCAGTACAGGAAAAATGGGAGCATGTCAGAAAGCCCTGCCCCTATGTTGGTGCATTCTGTAGCCATGCCCCCTTCTCCCGAAATGCAGCATTAGAAGAGGCAACAATCACTGTTCTTGAGGAGAATTTCCACCCTTATGTACATAAGAACATAAGACTGGCCCTGCTGGATCAGGCCCAAGGCCAACTAGTCCCACATCCTGTTTCATACAGTGGCCCACCAGATTCCTCTGAGAAGCCCACAGGCAAGAGCTGAGGGCACACCCTCTCTCCTGATGTTGCTCCCCTGCAACTGGTATTTAGACACATCTTGCTTCTGACGCTGGAGGTGGCCTATAGCCAATTAGATTAAAATTAAATTAAATGCTGTAAATTTCAGCCTTACCAGTTAATGCCACAGGTGGGGTGAAGGCAGGGGCAACTCAGTCAGCACTATGCAAGCATGCTGTTCTTGATAGGATGAATGGCCGCCCCATTGTGTCGGGTTCTAATTTCATCCTTGAACCTCTTTCCGTTTATATTGATCATTTTCTTAAACCTTCGGTCTCCCGTTCTCTATCTTTTATTAAAGATACAAAAGATTTCATCATGAAGGTTGAAGGTTTTGAAGTTCTCCCACCAGCCATTTTATGCACGTTAGATGTGGTTTCCTTGTATACGTCAGTACCTCTTGATGAAGCCCGTATGATGGTTGAGGATATTTTGTTAGCTCGTCCTTCATCACATCCTCCCACCTTTTTTCTTATGGAACTGGTCAATATTGTATTTGAAAACAGTTTTTTCAGACACCAACATCAATTTTATGCTCAAATCAAAGGATTGGCAATGGGCTGTAGCATTGCTCCCTCTGTCGCTTGTTTGTTCATGGCATTATTGGAAGATAAGTTTGTTCTGAATTCAACATCTAATCCTTTTTATCAGGATATATTAATGTACAAATGCTATATTGATGATATCTTCCTGGTTTACAATAATCCTTCTACCCTTGAATCTTTTGTCTCTTGGCTTAATCAACTCCATAGTGATATTAAATTCACTTATCAGTGGGACAAAGACTGTATCTCATATTTAGACAACTTGGTCTTCAAAGACCATTCTAATAAGCTAGCATTTAGCCTCTATAAGAAACCTCTTCATACTAATGCCTATCTCCATTTTGATTCTTATCATCCTGAACATCTTAAGCGAAGTATCCCTTACAGCCAATTCCTTAAGATTAAGCGAAATTCTACAAACACATCAGATTATGTTAGGGAGTCCATACTGTTGGAATCACAGTTAATTGATCATGGGTACCCACGACATATTATTTGGCGCATTCCCATGCTAATTCTGTAGATTGCCAGTCCTTGTTTCACTCTACAGCCCGTAGTTCCAATTCTCGGCTTTTCTGGTCCGTTCAGTATACTCCATTGGCTTATAAGATCAAAAATATTATCAAGAGGCATTGGCATATAGTGGCTCAGCGCCCAGGGTGTGAAACCCCACCCTTGATTACCTACCATAAAACTTCCAGTATTCGAGACATGTTAATAAGTACTGATTTTTCATCTCTGAACAAGCTATTGCTCGGTATGCTTATTAGCTGTTCCTACTAGATCTGTACATCATCCTTTTACTCACAAGTCATTTTTGCTCCCTTTTTTTGCCAATTGTAGTTCTAAAGCCATTGTTTATGTGATTCAATGCCCATGCAATCTCTGGTATATTGGTAAATCAGAAAGAAGTACCAAAGTCCAGATTGCTGAACACCGTTTGCGTATTTTGCATAAGGTGGTCGAGGCTCCCCTTGTGATGCATTATATTGATAAACAACATTCTGCTGATGATATTCGGTTTTTCATTCTGTATAAGTACTGTGGATCTTCCTTTGCCTTAACAGATGTCCATTGGACCCTACTTCAGAAAGAAGCATTTTAAATTCATTATTATTCGACTGTTGCACCTCATGGTCTGAATTCTGCTAATGATTTGTCCTGTTTCCTATAGTATCTTTCTTATTAGGTTTTTTACCTTTTACCTGCTTTGTTATACCTCGTCAGTCTTTTAGTTCCTTGCTTGGGGTATTATACATATGGTTTGGGTTGGTGTGTCTCTTTTTCGGTTTCTTTTACATGTACATATTCAGTTCCTTTTGGCTTCTCTATGTCATGGTACGACTTTGTTTATTAGGTTGTCATTAGTGCAAGGATGATATGCAGTTAACAATTAGCTTTTCAGCTGTACTTTTTAGGGACATAGCTTGAGATTAGCATTTATGATAGGCTACTCCTTTAAATGTAGTTTGAAGTTTTTGGGAACATCTGAATCACCTCCCGGGTTAAGTCTCTCCTTCCTTTTATAACCTGGGATAAGCTCTCATTAGCTAGGTGAACCCTGAGGTGTTAACATGCTTGTAGACATTTGATTGTATAAGAAATGCTATTCTACTTTTGTGTAAGTTTTGTTACATTTATTCTTTTGTATTTTATTAGCAATGTTTCATTGCCTTTCATACATATTGGTTCATGTTTCTCTACATTACTATTTCAGTTTGTTCCCTTGTAATTATTACTAGGACAATTTACAAGTAGTACTCACTCTCTTTATGTTTTGAGTCCTTTGATTTGATGTTGTTTGAGGTTTGCATTTATTATATCTTTTAGAGTAGTTTGTGGTCCTCAGTACAGCTAAAAAATCTTTTGATTAATTATTGCTTGTGTTCAATACCCATGTTGAGCTTTCTGTTAGTAAAGCGTACCTTGAGTCTTTTTAACTAGCTTGGATAAGCTTAATTGCATTGTATATTTACTTTACATTTAGTGAGTGTTTTGTGTTCAGTTTTTTCTTACTTTACAGTGTTATAGATATTGTTTTATGTTCTCATTTCACTGTTCCAGCTTGTTCTAATGGGAACCAGCCCCTGATGAAGCTCCTGGCGAAACAGCTCCATATCCCGGGGTGGCTGTCATGAATTTCCCTCGTGTACCTTGTCTTTCACCACCAATTATTATTAGCCATTACAGAGCAGGTTGCTTTCTTTCTTTGCATGAAGGAGTCATGATTTGATCTACATGCATTTTCACATCTCACTGAGTACATTGTTTCCTCTCTTTGTATTTGAGGACTCCTTACTTGTACTGTATGTGCTCTTCAACTTCTCATTTTGAAGACATCTCGGACTGTGTGTGGACACCTGCATACTGGTTTCTCATTTTCTCTTTGTATTCTGAAATTCTACTTGGGATTTTGTTATTGTATTTTATATGCATTTTTACATGTATTTTCATATGTGTCATACAGATGTGTTTGATTATCTTTACATATGTTGAGAGCTGGTTATTCATTCTTTCATTATTTATTTTTCATTCATTTTTCACCCTTGTTTTTTTGTTCACGGGTCTTGCATTTTCTTCCCTGTTCTTGATAGGATAGCTACCTTTGCTGATATCAGCAGGCTGCACCTGCACCAGTTGACTCTCTGGTCAATAATCTTGTGCTTAACCAGTGCTTTTTGTGGAACCTCTTCTTCTACTGCCACTTCTTGGGGCATACAGGTAAGGATGGGAATTCCCCTCTCTTTGACCATCCATCAAACATGGCCAATGGTTTGGACCAATGAACAACTACACTGGCCACTGCTCCATATTGAAACAATTTTTTTTTTACTGTTTCTGCATTTGAAACATTATCCTGCATCTGAATGTTTTTCAAAACTGTTTGTTCTTCCTATATCCCTTTACTTTGTGCATCTGTTGCACTGCACACACCAGCTCTTCTAAATTTACATTATAGGAGGCAATAGATATTTTACGTTTACATGGGAGAAAGGACTCTGAAATATAACTGCTATCCACAGTCCATCACAATTTCCCCATTGTATTTGTTAAATATAAGAAGCCAGCATTTACATCATCATTGTGCTGCAATGTTATTCATTATTACAGATCAGACATATCAGATCTCAGTATCTGAGATCCATTAAATAGTACACCTGTCTCGTATGAGCATTTCCTGTCATTGTAGGGAATATCCATGCTGTCACTGCAAAGTGGAGAAGACAGCTTCAGGGAAGTGATGTTATCAGATTTCCTGTTGGCAAACTGCACAAGCCAATATCGCTATAACCTCTGTAAAGAGTTCTTCAGAGGTGAATCAGTTGAAGTGATACCATTTAGGGTTGTGTCTGGCTTTATAGGTTTTGCTCATACACCTGCAAGCAATTCCTTGAAACAAAGATTGTAGTCATGAGGATACGCATTACTATTCATGAGCGAGGTATGTGTAAAGTATCACATCCATATTTCAGGTAATTTGGTGGATGCTTTTCAAAAGACCAACAGAAGGTAAAAGCAAATCTAAGAGAAGCCATTTTAGCAATAGCACTTACATTTATATACCGCTCTATAGCTGGGGCTCTCTAAGCAGTTTACAATGATTTTAGCATATTGCCTCCAACATTTTGGGTACTCATTTTACTGACCTCTGAAGGATGGAAGGCTGAGTCAACCTTGAGCCCCTGGTCAGGATCGAACTTGCAACCTTCTGGTTACAGGGCGGCAGTTTTACCACTGCGCCACCAGGGGCTTTGCATATTATTTATGTAAGAGTCCCTATGTTTGCTGAGAGCAGCACTTGTTTTGCACTCTGAGCATGACTTTTACTTGTGCCCACCTAGTTAGAAGAAGTAAATCATCTGCATCTGACTTTTGTTTTGAATTGGAAGGAGGAAAGAGAGTGAAAGTCCTTGAACTAAGGCCTGTGATAATTTGTTGGGGCAGAGAAGGGAAAAAATCTGGAATGGACACTGAAGCAAGTTTGAAGACATTTGGGATGGAGAAGCCAACCTTGCAAACTACTACAAGACTAGTTCTCCTCCTCAATCTTAATTTTGAAGATTGCTTTTTGGTTCATTTAATTTTGGCTATGGTTACTGCTTTGTGTAACTGAAAAGCTCTTCATGAAGTTATGTACATTGGCCTAGCCAAAGTTTTGAGTATTCTTATTACCTTAATATACAAAATTACCTTTGATACTGACAAAGAGAACTGCGAGGAGAAAAAAAGCCAGGGTTTTTTTTTAACCCTTCTGAACTATCCTGGGATTATCTTAGCCTAATACCACAGGCATTCATTTTGGTTGGAGAAGAAAAGCTTGAGATCAAGTATACATTCTCGGCCAGCACATGTATCTCCTAATCAAATGCAGCTGTATGCAATACATGCATTTGCCAACCCAGTCCCCCCTACCCAATGCCCAGAATTTCAAGTCTGATTCTGATTGATCAATTCAATCATCATTGATATAAGTTATGGTGACTTTGTAGTTCTTAGGACCGCTAGCAGGGGGTGGGGTAGGGTGGGTCAAAAGTGTGCACCCATAGACTCTGTCATTCTGATTAGCGATCCCTGCCTATTCAAAGATCCTCAATCATGTAAGCAGAGCCTATGCAAAGACAGCTAAATATGCATAGCCTGAAACCTGTTACATGGGATGTGCTTTGCAGACAAGAGCTCAGTCGTAGGAAGTCTGCTTTGCAAGCAGAAAGACAGCCCTTCAGTGTGGGCCATACTGAGCTGGATGCGCCAATGGTATGACTTGGTATAGGGCAGCTTCCTATGTTCCTGTTCCTAGTATGAGTGGGTGCAATCCTGCTCTCACCTCTACAGACATTCAGACAAACAAATTGGAACGTGCCAAAGCAGTAAAGGTTTCACTTTGTCAGAGCAACTGGAAAATATCCTGCAACACAAGTCTGAAGGAAGCTATTCTGTCTTTGGTTCTCATTGTTAGTAGGAGGAAAGTATAAATATTGATAACCTGTCTGATCAGTGGGCTAAACCAAGTAAACTATTTGCAGCCATAAATCACATCTGTTCTACTATCCAAGTGTTTTAAGAGAAAATAAGGAGAAAACTAACAAGCCAGTGAAGCACTGCAGTTAGAAGAGATTACTAAAACATATATAAAAATGCAGTGGCTGAGATCAATTTTCCTCATGCACAGAAACGCTCAGATAGCCAATAAATCATTAGTAAGATTAATGAGTTTCATAAAAAAGCAAACTCCTGATCCATATTTTATTCAGTTCACTGTATCTTAAAATTGCATTTTTTTTTAATTTTTATTAGCTCTATTACTTCATTTTCTTTGAAGTGTTTATATTCTTTAAATTCAAACAGATGAAACAGATGTTTTCTGCAGGCAGATGTTCACTATAGGGAAACTTAAAGCAGCAAACAGCATTACATACTGCTTTAATGACTAATCAATAGAAGGATATGAGGACTTCCTCATAACTAGCCTTGTCTAGCTCCCCTAACACTGACTCTCTATGGTAACAAGCAGGGATGTTTTCTAGCCTTGCTGAACCGAAATCCTTTAACTAACCTCTGAACCACAGTGCCCTGTAGTCATGCATTGTGAACCAGATGACTGATAATCCCACTGGTTTTACGGTCCCAGGCAGGCAGCAAAACAAGTACCTGAGGGAAGAGAGCTGGTCTTGTGGTAGTAAGCATGACTTGTCCCCATAGCTAAGCAGGGTCTGGTTGCATCAGAATGGGAGACTTGATGTGTGAGCACTGCAAGATATTCCCCTCAGGGGATGAAGCCGCTCTGGGAAGAGCAGAAGGTTTCAAGGTCCCTCCATGGCTTCTCCAAGATAGGACAAGATTTTTTTTATAGGACAAGATTTTTTTTATTGAACCAACAAACTACCAAAGCATACAGTATGTTGCCAAAGCACAATTATATACAAAGTGGTTGTTTGTACATGATATATCTACAAAGATTTACACACAAGGATTTGGAAACACACAAGTTATGAAGTATATGCAGGTAGTACTGTAACTCGGGGGTGGGGGATTACAAGGCACATCAGGTAATCGGGGGGGGTTACGTCCGACGTCCATTTCCACAATTTGTCCCACTGCTGTTTAGAAGAGATACTCTTGTCTTTTTGCACATAACCATACAAACTTTTCCAGAAGAGATTTACTGTCTCATCTGCGTGAACCTCTTGGTTGCGTCTTCCCCCCTATTCCTATGCACGAGCATTGCATAAATGACATACAAGTTTACTAACCTGATTACGAGAAGGGGGCTGAGAGAGATTCCTGCCTGCAACCTTGGAGAAGCCACTGCCAATCTGTGAAGACAATACTGAGCTAGATAGACCAGTGGTCTGACTCAGTATATGGCAGTTTCCTATGTTCCTATGTACAAGACCACAATAAATGGTCTATGGGCTACATTCAACCAGTGGCAATATTACAAACTGTGCAGGCCTATTTTTCTTATAAGACATCTACTCTGTTTATTTATAGGTTATGTTTTTGTCCGACCTTTATTCCAAGGAATTTGGGACAACATACATGATTTCCCATCAACATCATTATTGATCATGTGGCAGTCTGTTAAGGCATCAGCCTGCAGTTCCAGTTTCCCAGCTTTGTGAAGCCTGAGACAAAATGAGATACCCTTAACTCTGGTCTTAAACTGGCAGCTGGTGTGTGTGTTAAACTAATTGTTTATCAGGCCTGTGCAAATTTTGAGCCAAAGCCAGATAGTTTGTGCATCTCCACCTGGCACACAGCGCAGAAGCTACCATACCCACCACACAGTGCTGCACTTTGCCCAGGGCTGGTTGGGCTGTTTTAAGGTAAGCAGAGCCCTCTCAAGCCCTAGTACCATGTTAGAAGGTGCACATGAACTGCTGGGAAGTGTTGTCCTTCCCCGCCCATGTTTCCACGTTGAGCTCTATGAGGAAAGCTATAGGAAGTACTATACTTCCCAACAGTCCATGTGGTACTTCTAAGATGCAGGCAGGAATCTCGCTCAGCCCTATCTTGGAGGTGCCAGGGAGCGAACCTGGAACCTTCTGCTCTTCCCAGAGCGACTCCATCCCCTGAGGGGAAGATCTTATAGTGCTCACACTTCTAGCCTCCCATTCATATGCAACCAGGGCAGACCCTGGGCCCTTTTCATAGCTGCCGCACATTGGGTCAGCACTTTCAATGAGCTGTCCACCACAACCCTAATATCCCTCTCCAGGTCAGTCATCCTCCATTATGAGGATGGAGCTTTTCATCCGAACTACAGCACAAAAATGAAAGATTAATCCTTTCTCCGCTGCATTCTGGTTCTAATCCAGACTGCTCACTCAGTAGGTACCATTAATTTTTTTTTTAAAGGAAGCCGCATTTCACATTGTATCTCATTTGATGTTGAGACCATCAGCGAGTTCACAGCAGTGGTGAGAGCTGAACCAAGGGCTAGCTCATTCATTGCTCCATCTGAGACACTACATTACACTACACCAGCTCCTTTAATGCATTACCTTCTTTCCATCTGTGCGGCTGAAGACTAAAAATGGTTTCTAAACAGTTCCAAATCTTCTGAGAAGTTTGTATGTGTTAATTTTTAAATGCCTTATGTCAACGTGAAATTTCAAGTTAGATAATAAAGATAAAACAGGTAATTAAATAAAGATGGCAATGTGGCAGCATTAGAACAGATGTTGATGGCAAAGTTTCAGGTACCAATAATGTTTATTTTTCACAATAATAATGAAAAACATAAATGAAGCTGTCTGGGCTTATCATGGCTATAACACAATGGACTGTTTCAAATAAGATAGTATTTTGAAGTACTGGTGGGAATAAAAAACATCCTTCATTTACTTAGTGCACTGAGTAACAGAGCAGTAGTATTCTGCTCCCACACTCCAATAAGGCACGAGACACAAGTGTATGGGGATGAAGGGCCACAGTTTCATTAATCATATCAGAGGTAGATGGGATCGGTGTGCCACCCCCCACAATGTGATAACTAAAGACAGGCCCAATCAGGACGTGCCTTGCCTTGGCTCCAGACAGCCCCCATTGCTTTAAAGCAGAGGCTGCCCTTCTTGGCCAACCTAAGGCCAGGACTCTGCCCTCAGCAGCACCCCCCAGAAGCCGCCAAGCTTTCTGAAGGGTGTCGCCCAACAGAGTAGAGTGTGCAAGGTCAAAATTCCCTGATCTGCCAAGTCTCTAGAGAACAGACCTGCCCGTTCAATTGCCAAACACTTACCTGAAGGCGCTCACCCCAATTCAACTGTTACTCCCCACCACACTGTTCCTGCCCACAATTGTGACTGACGAAAACCTGAACTGACTAAAGGTACAGTCAGAGGCAGGTGAAAAGGGACACACCCAGGCCAATCAGGTGAGTGCCCGCAAATTCCAGCCCGGCCCCTAAAGGTGACCAGCAAGCCCAGACTGTATGCAGGGAGGGAGGGTCCCTGTTTGAGATGCCTCCTTTATGCCTGGGAGCCAATGGGCTCCATTCAGACCTCAGGCCTTTGAATGAGGCAAACGGGCCGCACTGCTCATCCGAGCAGCAAGCGGACTGATTGCTCCCATACACCAATAAGGCACGGGACAGATTAGAGAGTGCAAAGTCAAAATTCCCTAATCCGCCAAGTCTCTAGAGAACAGATCTGCCCATCCAATAGCCAAACGCTTACGTGAAGTGTTTCACCAAAGTTCAGCGGTTACTTCCCACTGCATTGTTCCTGACACAGTGGGGGTTAGGCTAGCTTAATCCCCTGCACAGCCCACCAGCCAGTCCTAGCTGCGTTCCAGGCTTGTCCCCACACGCCATTTTGTGGGACCAGATAACATTGGAGTGCCCCAGCATGAGGACTTGGGCTCACTCAGCCGGATTCGCTGCTCCTGCAAGGAGAAGATAACACCAGTAACAGTACTCAAGAATCTTAACGCATGTAGCACTTGTACACGAACACCATCGGCCAATCCTCTGGGTGGCAGTGCCAGGAAAACCTAAATGAGAAGCCACAGAGGCTGCACCAATGCAAAAAGAATGCAAGGACAAATACACAGTTGAAACCCCAGCTGCCGCCAGGGCCTTAAGAACCATGGCCCAAAACTGAAACTGAGACAGAGGCCTCTCATCTCATGCATGAAGAGGCACCCCTCCCTTGACCCCCTCAGGGCCACATATTGCTTAGGGATGTGCAAAAAATTTCGGGCACAGAACGATCTGTGCCCGAAATGAACAATTTCGGGTGATTCGGGGCCGAACCGAATCACCCCCGATGCCCCCCGAATTTTTTCGGGCACGATCCGAATCACCCGAATTTCGGGCACAAAAAATTCGGGTGATTCGGTTCATGGTTGATTTTTGGCGATTTTTTAAAGTTTTAGTGACTTTGGGGCAGTTCGGGGGCATAGCATGGGATTTGGGCAAAAGGAGTGGGGTGGGGTGGTAGTGCCTAATGGGTGCAGGCTACCACCCCAATTTCAGGGGGATTGGGCAAAGGGCTGATTTTTGGTAAATTTCTGAAAATTTCATGTCTTTGGGGCAGATTGGGGCATATTGGGGCAGAAAGTGGGGGCTGGGGCAGAATAGTGGGGTGGGGTGGTAGTGCCTAATGGGTGCAGGCTACCACCCCAATTTCAGGGGGTTTGGACAAAGGGGTGATTTTTTGAGAATTTTTGAAGTTTTGGTGACTTTGGGGCAGTTTGGGGGCAGAAAGTGGATCTGCCCCAAAATAGTGGGGTGGGGTGGGGTGGTAGTGCCTCATGGGTGGAGGCTACCACACCAATTTCAGGGGGATTGGGCAGAGGGCTGATTTTTTGAGAATTTTTGAAGTTTGGGTGTCTTTGGGGCAGATTGGGGGCAGAAAGTGGATCTGCCCCAAAGGAGTGGGGTGGGCTGGTAGATAGTGCCTGATGGCTGGAGGCTACCACCCATCCCCAATTTAAGAGTGATTGGGCAGAGGGGTGAATTATGGTGAATTTATTTGTATGAGGTTTGTCTTCATAAGGTGAAGTGTGCTAAATTGATTACTTCCTCATATTATTCATAGTAATTGAGAGTGTGAAAAAGTGAAAGTGGGGTCATGAGAGTTGTTTAATTGAAAAAAATCTCATTTGCTATGATAAAACTTCTGAGGTGAGAATTCTCATTCTATCATAGCAAATGAGATTTTTTTCAATTAAACAACTCTCATGACCCCACTTTCACTTTTTCACACTCTCAATTACTATGAATAATATGAGGAAGTAATCAATTTAGCACACTTCACCTTATGAAGACAAACCTCATACAAATAAATTCACCATAATTCACCCCTCTGCCCAATCACTCTTAAATTGGGGATGGGTGGTAGCCTCCAGCCATCAGGCACTATCTACCAGCCCACCCCACTCCTTTGGGGCAGATCCACTTTCTGCCCCCAATCTGCCCCAAAGACACCCAAACTTCAAAAATTCTCAAAAAATCAGCCCTCTGCCCAATCCCCCTGAAATTGGTGTGGTAGCCTCCACCCATGAGGCACTACCACCCCACCCCACTATTTTGGGGCAGATCCACTTTCTGCCCCCAAACTGCCCCAAAGTCACCAAAACTTCAAAAATTCTCAAAAAATCACCCCTTTGTCCAAACCCCCTGAAATTGGGGTGGTAGCCTGCACCCATTAGGCACTACCACCCCACCCCACTATTCTGCCCCAGCCCCCACTTTCTGCCCCAATATGCCCCAATCTGCCCCAAAGACATGAAATTTTCAGAAATTTACCAAAAATCAGCCCTTTGCCCAATCCCCCTGAAATTGGGGTGGTAGCCTGCACCCATTAGGCACTACCACCCCACCCCACTCCTTTTGCCCAAATCCCATGCTATGCCCCCGAACTGCCCCAAAGTCACTAAAACTTTAAAAATTCACAAAAAATCAGGACTTTGCCCAATCCCCCGGAAATTGGGGTGGTAGACTCTACCCATTGGGCACTACCACCCCACCCCAAAATTTTGCCCCTGGGCCCCTTTTTACCCCCCCGAATCGATTCGGATTCGGATTCGGATTAAATCCGAATCCGAACCGAATCAAGGGTGATTCGGGTGACCCAGATTCGGGCACAAAACAGAACGGGGGTGATTCGGCTCGGGTCCGAGCCGAATCACCCGAAAATCCGAATTGCACACCCCTAATATTGCTCAAGAGCCCTGGCTGGGCAGAATGTTGGGTTGTCTGCACAATGCAGCACAACCGCATGCCCCCTCTGATCAGTTTTGGAAAAATGGAACGGCAACTCAATAGAACCTGGCGGACAAACTAGTTCACTCCTCTATAACACCCCGTTGGAGGGGCCCGCTCTCCCTTTGGGAAAAAGCTCGCTAGCCCTAAAGACCCCAAAGAAGGCCACCAACATAGCTGCCTGAGACAGTGAACACATGCTGTCAAAAGGCTCAATCACATCCTGCACTGCATCGGGTTTAACTGCCATTTCCCTAGACCACCCTTCCAACATGGGGAGATGTGGGGAGATGTGCCTGGGGGAGCGAAAAAGTGGGTCTGGAGTGGGGGCAGCAATATCACGGGTAGCGGGCAGAGGGAGGTATGGCGGTGGGAGTTGGGCAGGCCGTTACAGGGGAAATCGGTCCAGGCAATTGAGGCCTGTTCCTTTTTCCGGCCCTTCTCCCAACCCTCTGACCCTAGGGAGCTCTGGGAACACTCCTTCGAGGATTAGGGTGCTGCTGCTGAATGCCAGGTCAGTTAACACAAAAACATCTCTCATCCACGATCTGATTGTAGATGAGCGTGCTGACCTGGTATGCGTGACGGAGACCTGGTTGGATCCGCTGGGCGGGGTTGGTCTCTCTCAGCTTTGTCCTCCAGGTTTCCAGATCGTGCAGCAGCCCCGCCTCGAGGGTCGGGGAGGAGGCGTTGCAGTCATCTTTCGAGAGACTCTCCCCGTTTCCAGGTGCCCGGTCAGGCAATCTCAGAATTTCGAGTGTTTGTCCTTGAGGGTGGGCCTCCGAGATAGGCTGGGGATTCTGCTGGTGTACCGACTACCCCGCTGCACTTCAGTCTCCCTACCTGAGCTGGCGGGGGTGGTCTCGGAGGTGGCCTTGGGTTCCCCCAGGCTTATTGTTTTGGGGAATTTCAATGTCCACGCTGAGGCCCCCCTAGTGGGTGCGGCTCAGGATTTCATGGCCTCCATGGCAACCATGGGCCTGTCTCAATTGGTATCGGGCCCTACCCACGTGGCAGGACACACTCTGGATCTGGTTTTTGCCGACCGGGAAATAAATGATCTGGAGGTGGGGGAATTTGAGACCACTCCCTTGTCATGGACAGATCATCACCTGGTGCGGTTTAGTTTGACTGCTCCGTCTACCCTCTGCAGGGGTGGTGTGCCGATTAAGATGGTCCGCCCCCGGAGGCTTATGGATCCGCTTGGATTTCAGACGGCCCTCGGGGAGTTTCCAGTGTCCAGAGCTGGTGACCTTGGTTGATCTCTGGAATGGAGAGATGGCCCGGGCTGTTGACACGGTTGCCCCCAAGCGCCCTCTCCGGCTTGGTGGAGCCCGTTCGGCTCCTTGGTTTTCCTCGGAGCTTAGGGCGATGAAGCAACTTGGGCGACGGCTGGAGCGACGCTGGAGGAAGAGTCGTCACGAATCCGACCGAACACATGCTAGAGCCCATTTTAGGGACTATGCCGTGGCGGTGGGGGCGGCGAAGAAATGCTTTTTCTCCGCCTCCATTGCGTCTGCTCAGTGCAGACAAACAGAGCTGTTTCGTGTGGTGAAAACCTTGCTCCACACATCCCCCCAGACAATGGGGGAGGAGCCATCTACGGCTCTTTGTGATCGGTTTGCCTGTCACTTTGCAGATAAAGTCGCTTGCATCCGTGCTGACCTGGACTCCAGAGTTTTGGCAGTTCCGGTAGACGTGCCTTTGGTACCATCTGGTCCCGTTGTGTTGGATTCTTTTTGGTTGGTGCGGCCTGAGGATGTGGACAAGATCCTGGGCAGTGTGCGGGCGACTTCGTGCGCTCCTGACCCTTGCCCTTCATGGCTAATAAAAGCTGCCAGGGAGGGGACAGGTAGATGGCTGGAGGTGATCGTTAATGCTTCATTAAGGGAGGGCAGGATGCCATCGTGCCTTAAGGAGGCGGTGGTAAGACCTCTATTAAAAAAGCCCTCCCTTGATCCCTCCAACCTGGACAACTATAGACCTGTGTCTAACCTCCCCTTTTTGGGCAAGGTGATAGAGCGTGTGGTGGCGTCCCAGCTGCAGAGGGTCTTGGATGATACGGATTATCTGGACCCTTTTCAATCTGGCTTCCGCCCCGGGTATGGGACTGAGACTGCCTTGGTCGCCCTAGTGGATGACCTACGCCGGGAACTAGACAGGGGGAGTGCGTCCCTGTTGGTTCTGCTGGACCTCTCAGCGGCGTTCGATACCATCGACCATGGTATCCTTCTGGGCCGCCTCTCGAGTATGGGAATCGGAGGCACTGCGTTGCAGTGGTTTCGGTTCTTTCTTGAGGGGAGGGTTCAGAAGGTGGTGCTGGGGGACTACTGCTCGGCCCCGTGGCCGTTGGCCTGTGGGGTCCCGCAAGGTTCGGTCTTGTCCCCCATGCTGTTTAACATCTACATGAAGCCGCTGGGAGAGGTCATCCGGAGATTTGGACTGAGTTGTCAGCAATATGCGAATGACACTCAGCTCTATCTCTCCTTGTCATCTGATCCTAGGGAGGCGGTGGATGTCCTGAATCGGGGGCTGGAGGCCGTGATGGGTTGGATGTGGGCTAACAAACTGAAATTGAATCCGGATAAGACGGAGGTACTGTTGGTCAGTAGGAGAGCCAATCGGGATGAGGAGATTTTACCGGTTCTGGATGGGGTTGCACTCCCCTTGAAGGAGTAAGTACGCAGCTTGGGGGTACTACTGGACCCAGCTCTGCTTTTGGAAGCTCAGGTGGAGGCGGTGGCCAGGGGTGCCTTTGCACGGCTTCAGCTGGTGTGCCAGCTGCGTCCCTTTCTCAAGAAGGCAGATCTGGCCACGGTTACCCACGCCTTAGTCACGTCGCGGCTGGATTACTGTAACGCGCTCTACGTGGGGCTGCCCTTGAAGAATATCCGGAAATTACAGCTAGTGCAAAACGCGGCAGCGAGGGTTTTATCCGGTGCTGCCCGTTGGGAACATATCACCCCCATTTTGAAAGAGCTGCACTGGCTGCCGGTTCGTTTCCGGGTCCAATTCAAGGTGCTGGTTTTGACCTTTAAAGCCCTAAACGGTTTGGGCCCGGGGTATTTGAGGGACCGCCTGCTCCCAAGGGTTGCTGCCCGCTTGACAAGGACATCTGAGGGGGCCCTGCTCCGGGTGCCGACAATGAGGGAGGCCCGGCTGTCGTGCACTCGGGACAGGGCCTTCTCTGTTGCTGCCCCCAGACTCTGGAATGCTCTCCCAGTGGCCATTCGTTCCTCGGACTCCATCACGGCTTTTAGAAAGCTTTTAAAGACTTCGCTTTTTACCCAGGCTTTTACATGATCGTTTTCTACTGCAGCTTCTTTGTGTTTTTATTTGTTGTATTGTTTTTATGCCTGTTTTAATATGTTTTTATATTTTTAACATGATGTTTTTATTGTCTTTTTATTGTATGTTTTTAACTTTTGTAAACCGCCTTGGGGTTATCTTTTTAACGAAAGGCGGTATATAAATGCAAAAATAAATAAATAAATAAATAAACATACACCTAATTCTGAAGTCCCCCATGAAATCAGGCAGCCTCTGGGCCTTGGCGATGAATGTGAGAGCAGCCATGTGGCTGGACAAGATCCCCGAGGTTGAACTCCATTCTCTCAGATGAACTAACTATCATATGCCATGCTCTGGGGGAGCTGGCCACACTTGGCCAATTCCTACCTGTGCCCTAAACTTGTGGAAGAGCTTGAACTTCCTGTCGTTGGCAGCCCTTGTGCTCAGAGCTAAGGACGTTGAAATTATTCTGTGCGCTTCTGTGTGCCAAGGCTCCAAAACCACTCGGGCAACAGGTCTGGGTGTTGCGCTGCTCCAGGTGCCAGCTGGAGAAAATGGTGCTGGAGAAAATGGTGCTCCTGAAAACGAGATAGGGCATTCGCCAGGCCGGGCTTCCCCCCCATCTTCCCCATAGCCTTCTTTGGCGCCATAAGCCACTAAAGGTGCCCCCTTATCTGAAGCAAGCACCCCTATAGGTCAACTACACAGGCCAAAACAAGCCCCTCAGAAAACTCAGAACAAAGTAACACAATGCAGGTCCCAACAGATGCCCAAAGGCCCAAACTAAAGGCCCAACTTGAGCCCACCCCAACCAAGTCTGCTCCCAAATGCCGTTAATACATGGCCTGACGAGACGGCTGAAACTGCAGGCCCTTCACCCCAGTGATCACCCATCAGCACGAGGCCCCAAACTGCAGGGAGCTGCCACTCCAGAGACTCTCGCTGCTCCCTGGTCCCCAGAAGCTGCTCCACCCCCACCAAGGAGGCCTCTCACTGCTTGCTCTGCTGCCGCTGCTCACCCGCCATTGGCTCGGCAGGTCAGCTCTCAGGCCCGGAGCTCCTATGCCACCGTCTGTCTCCCTTGCCTGTTCAAGATGGACTGAGGGAGAGAGATGCTAATGGCTGCAGTATGTGGCAAACCCCGCCCCTTTGCACTTTGTAGCCAATGGGCTCCATTCAGGCCTCGTGCCTTTGCAAAGAGGGGTGGGGCAAATGATCCATGCCGCTCATCAGACTGGAGTGATTAAAAAGTTGCGAGCATGTTTCAATGTTTCTTAAAATATGTCATTAATATATAAGTTCAGCTCTTTTGATCAACCAACTACTGTGCAATTAAAATTAGGAAGCAGACCCTTTTAAGAGTGCAGAGTGTTGGGCCAGGCCTGGGAGACTTAAGTTAAAATTCCAAGGATTTATTGAATGTCACTTTCTCCAGCCTCCATATTATACCTTTAAATGGAGTAAGACAACTCGATTGAAGTAGAAGCCTGCCTGAACCCCTGAATTGATGGCATTAGTGGCTATGAGCTTAAGTAAGATGCATGCTAGGCTTCTGCCCATCTAAAAGAGTTGGTTGTTGTGCCAACCCATTGAGTCAGTGTACCTCCATTCAAATCTTGTCTTCAGTTTAGGGCCTATAACATTGGCAACTTGTAGCTTAAGGCCACACCCCTAGCACGTTCCCCAAGTGAGTGATAAAGTGTATTACTCAAGTGCACACTTAGGCTGCCTTTGAACATAATTCCAAACCAGAGGCAACTGTGCAAGAGGTTCAAGATTTTGGTTGTCCAGAGGTGTGAACCCATAGTTTTGACACTGAACCAAGGGTTGGTTTTCAACCCCAAACTTGAATTTGAACCTTAGGTCAGCATTGAGTCTCGCCTATGAAACCTCAGTTCCAAAAGTGGCATCATATTGTCTGAATTCTGCTGCTCTGTCCTCCGGTTTGTGCAAGCTGCACAAACTGGAGTTAAGAGTAGGAAGCTCCTCCCTCTCTCCTTCTCGATTGGCTGCCACAACTTTCCTTCATGTGGCAGAGGAAGCCCATGCAGCCAGTTTCTCCCCTCCTGCAGTCTCCCAGACTGCAGATCAGGATTGTCTGGGAGTGCTGCCTTGCAGGAGGGGGAGTGGGGGAGGCAAACTGTGGGTTTATTGTACCTGCAGTTGTCTTAGATCCACACTCAAAAGAGCAGGAGAGGAGTAGGAAGAGACTTTATTTGTTTTGGTGGGGGTAGTGAGAAAGATTTTTTACTTCTTCTTTTTAATCTTTGTATCCTATTGAATTAAGTGAGTGATTACTGTTTTAGAGAAGTGCTATGCAACTTAAGATTTTGTTTTGAGGAATGTTAATCATTTAGTTGTCTAGTATGCTAGATAGATGTACTGCGCAAAATTCGATATAAGTTATAACATAATTTACATGAAGTTAAGCAATTAAGCTCTTGTGCAAATGCAAAACTTGTGCAAACAGGGTTGTGCAACAGTACAGCCTTTATTTCCAAAGGCTGTACTATCACAAAATGCTCTTTGTGCAATTTGTGCATGTATGCAAGAGCTCACTTGTGCAATTTTGTACACATTATGTTACAAAGTGCACAGAACTTTGCACAGTATGTCAGCCTATAACTTTAATAGTATAACATAGTACTTAGGTAACTCTGGTGTATGGCCCTTCGGATCTAGAAAAGGAAGGGGAAATGATATCCTGGAGTTCACTGTTCAGTTTAATGACTGAAGCATGTCATTAAACATGTTCAACGTTTAATGACTTTTACACTTTTGTTCCACACATTCCTGGTGGATCCCCAGGGTGTTTCCTCTCGGAGCTGAAACAACCCAGAAAGAGTGTTAGTTTCTTGAAGAGAGCTATTTTAAAACCCTCGACAGCTTGGCTCAGGTAAGGTGAACTTTTATATCCCTCTTCTAGTTCTGAAATATACCCTGGAAAGCCCGATATACAGCCTTCTGTGAATAAAAATAAAATACTATGTAAAAAATCAATACTATATTCTTCAAAACATGAGAAGTCTGAGGGTTTTTTTAATTTTATTTCAGCAGTTAACACAGAAACTTTTGTAAAACTTAAAGCAGTTTAAGATTGTTCCACATCTTCAGAAACCTTGTTCTTACAACATTCAGTAAGGGTATTCACACACACACAGCCAGGGGCGTAACGATAGGGGGGCGGGGGGGCACGTGCCCCGGGCGCCACCCCGGCGGGTCATGTGGGGGGCGCCAAAAGGTGGCTTCCCCCCACCCCCCTGGATCGCCCGCCGAGTGGCGGCTGGCGAGTGGCGATGTGGCAGTGGTGAGCGGCGGCGGCAGGTCGCCCACCGAGTGCGGCGGTGGCTGGCGGCGATGGGCTGCCTGTAGCGCGGCCCGAGCGTCGGCAGATCGCCCGCTGAGGAGTTCAGGCAGAGTGACTCCGAGCCTGCCTTCTGGCCCGGCGTCGCTTCCCAACTGCGCAGGCGCGCCTGCACAGTTCACAGAATGAACTGCGCAGGCACGCCTGCGCAGTTGGGAAATGACGCCGGGCCAGAAGGCAGGCTCGGCGTCGCTCTGCTTGAACTCCTCGGCGGGCGATCCGCCGCTGCTCGGGCCGCGCTACAGCCCATTGCCGCCAGCCAGCCACCGCCGCACTCGGCGGGCAATCCACTGCCGCCACTGCCCACACCACCGCCACATCGCCGCCGCTGCACGCCTGCCGCACTCGGCGGGCGACCCGCCGCCACCGCCCACACCACCGCCACATCGCTCAGTGGGCGACTCGGCGGGCGACCTGCTGCCAAATCACCGCCACTGCGATCTGCCACCTGGGGGGCACGGCCGCGCCCTCCCAGGTATGGGGGGGCGCCATTTCAGGGCCGGCCAGAGCTTGCCCTGGGCGCCGTTTCCCCCCGATACACCACTGCACACAGCCTATCCCAGACTAGGGCAGCACAGCCTGAGTTTGGCTGTGCAGGTGAAGTGCCGAGAGCAAGGTCATTCCTGGCGCTGCATTGGCACCAAGCCCCACTTTTTAATCCAGCGTTTAGCCAAAGTTAAACAAACCTGTGGTTTGCTTAACCCTGGCCGGCGATCGTTTGAGTGATCGTCACCAAGCTAAATGGCTCCCTCCCCAGCCCACCATCATTTCTGGCAGCAAGCCAGGGAGGGAGGAGCAGCAGTGTCAAGTGTGGCAGCTGCTCTAACGAGAGCAGTTACTATGCTCATGCCCCAGGGCACCCTGTGATGTGGGAGGGGGAAGTCTTCCCACTTCCAGAGTTTTGCTTTGCCATGCCACTGCTTGTGTGGGTGCAGGGCAGAGGGGAGAAAAGCAGCCACTCATCTGCCAGAGGAGGCAGGTGAGCTCCAAGGGGCTTAGCAATCTTTCATCAGGATCACCATGATTGTGAGAATGCAGTCAATAAGGCTATTCTCACAACCAGGAGGAACTGGGCTAAGGAAGTCAAGCCCAGTTCCTCCTGGTTGTGTGCTGTCACAGGAGCCACACGGCTCCCGGCAGCAAACCTCACAAAATACCCTTCTGAGCGCTCTACTAACCGCATTTAGTTGATCGTGTGCTGCTGCGGCACAGCGACACATGAGAAGACCCCCGACTTGGAGGTTACAACAAGCCTCCCGGCCTCGGGGGTCTTCCCGGGATGCCCCATGCACTCACACGGGGCATCCTGGAACTTCTGGGGGAAGGACGGCCCGATACCCGCCACCCCTACCGGCTCCACAATGGAGCTGGTAGTTGTGTGGGTGGCCTATCCAGCCACCGAGGGCAAGCTCCCTGCTCGTAAGACCCCTCTCCCTGCAGAGCCCGGTTAGGCTCTCCACGCTGCTGTGCAGAACCTCATTGTCTGCTAAGAGTACAATGGGAGTAAAATTCTTTTGATGAGAGAATGGAAGCAGAAAGATTGCCTAAACATTTCCAAGAACAGAAAACTTACTGCTTGTTGAGCAGAACTTCCTGGTGATACAAGACTGGATGGCTTGTTCAGTTATATGGCATCACACAACCCTGGTGTCCCCCCCCCCGCCCGGAAGCCAGTCAGTTGTAGCTAAGGGGTTCTATTTAAATCAGAATGAATTATATGTCAGATTGATGTATCTGCACTTTCAAAAGATAAATCAACCCTAATTTAATAATAATTATGAAAGCTATTTAACAGAACTTAGTTATCCATTTGCAGGGCATGGATTCTGACCTCTTACCTCAGAACCTCAGAAGCTGCATTCCTGAGAGGCAGTTGCTTGCTGGTCTTGAAGAGGAAGGAAGCAACAAGCTTGTAGCAACATTTCCACCTCAAGGATATAAAATAAATAAATAAATTACCAAGAAATCAAGAAGGGAAGGAGAAGCTAGGTTTGCTAGGGCTGGAAATCTCCTAGGGTTGGATTTCTGGCTGGCTGGCAGTGTTTGTGTCTTTGCCAGAGGAGAAGCCTGAGTGGGGGATTTATTCATTCCAGGTGAGGGCCCCAGATTGTGGGAGGCCACGTATTCCTGAGCTGAGTCAGTTTGACTGCTGGTGTTGAATACAAGGCTCGGACCAGAGGAGATTTGCTCCCAGCTTTGCTAACAGGAGTTTGCAATCAGATAACGAAGGAGTTTTGCAAGAGTTTAGTGGTAGAGTGGCGGGGAAAGCTGTGGGGAGACACACAAGACAAGAATAAGGGGAGTACTACCCAACCTTTGCAATTTTATTGGAAGACAAAACTAAAAACCAATTAGTTAGCTGACAACTGTACCAGAGGGGCAGAAGTCGTGTGTGGGTGCTCGGTGTAAAGAGCTCTTGGCTCTCAGGAAACAGGTTTGTTCCCTTGAAGCCAAGGTGGCTGACCTGGAGAAGCTCAGGGAGCCAGAGAGGTGTGTGGATGAGACCCTCAGGGATGTGGTAGAGGCATCCCACTCCCATGCTGATGGTGATTCTGCTGTCATGGAGAATGAGGGTCTCAGGGAAGGAGGACATCGGTCTGAGGAAGGGGGAAACACTCCCTTAGCAAGGACCTCTTCCTTGAGTGATACACCCATATCCTCTCGCACAAAGGATACTCCTCCAGGGGGTGGGGGCCTCTTAGTAGTGGGTGATTCGATTATTAAGGGCAGAGAGAGATTGGTCTGTGACCCCTGTGTAGACCGCACGGTTACTTGCCTGCCTGGTGTGAAGGTTGCGGACATCATGCTGTGTCTAGGTAGGCTGTTGGGCAGTGCTGGGGAGGAGTCAGGTGTCGTGGTGCATGTTGGCACCAATGATGTTGGGAAATGCAGTTGGGAGGTCCTGGAAGCCAAGTTTAGACTGCTAGGTAGTAGGTAGCATACTGAAGTCCAGGACCCCCAGGGTAGTGTTCTCTGAAGTGTTCCCTATTCCATGTGCAGGGACAGTGAGACAGATGGAGCTGAGAGGGTCTCAATGCGTGGATGAGACGGTGGTGCCGGGAGGAGGGGTTTAAATTCGTTAGGCACTGGGATACATTTTTGGGGAAGTGAAGCCTGTACAAAAGGGACGGGCTCCACTTGAACCAAAATGGAATCAGACTGCTAGCACTAAAAATGAAGAAGGCTGCAGAGTAGCTTTTAAAATGATGCTTGGGGGATTGCTGGCAGGAACAGGGAGGTATCTGCCTCGACCAGCAAAATCCCCTACGGTATGAGGGTGAACATGTTTCGGATAAACCAGAAGGGGACAGAGTAGAGCCAGGAGTAGAGCATAAGGAAACACAGGACAGCTTGCCAAATAGGTCAAATGGTGGTAAGGGGGATAGCACACACCAAAACCAGGTGAGGGACCTGGTGTACAGGTGTCTATATACCAATGCCAGAAGCCTCTGAGCCAAGATGGGTGAGCTCGAGTACTTGGTTACTAATGAAAACATAGATATTGTGGGTGTAACAGAAACCTGGCGGGACACGATTATTCCTGGATATAAGCTCTATAGACGGGACAGGGAGGGGAGGGCTGGGGGAGGAGTGGAGCTGTATATCAAAGAAGGGATAATTCCAATAAGCTAGAAAACCTAGAAGGACCAGAGTCCTCCACAGACTCATTATGGGTAACATTACGAGGTTGACTGGCAGCAATTATGGGCTGACTGGCAGCAATTGATAGTTGCTGCTAAATCCAAAAATTCTTTGGTATTCTGGTGCTTGATTGCCTCTCACTCCCATGGTTGTTCACCGAGACTGGATTATATAATTCCTTCATCTGTATGGGAGGAACACTTCTCTCAGCTTTATAAGAAGGCTGAGGACTTTGATTATATCCCGACGGATGATTTCAGTCAGTTACTCCAGTAGCCCCCTGTGACCTGTGAGGAAATAGGTGCCTTAATTGCCCAGTTAAAACTGGGCAAGGCTCCTGGATCTGACAATATTACGGCAGAAGTCCTTAATAACAATTTGGAATGGTGGACACCAATCCTGGCCTCCCTATTCACATTTATTGATAGGACTGCTTTGGTTTCTAATGATTGGGGAGTTGCGGTAATTATCCCCATTTATAAAAAGGGGGATTGTAAGTTACCGGCAAACTATCGCCCTATTAGCCTGCTTAATATTTTGGCAAGTTATATGCTAGACACCTATTCAACAAACTACTAGATTGGTGTGATGACCATGGGATACTTAATGAGGAGCAATTTGGTTTCCGGTCTGGCCGTTCTGTAGTAGATCCCACTTCAATTTTACATCATTTGGTTGCAAAGTACACCTCTAACCCAGGTGGAGCCCTATATGCAGCTTTTGTGGACTTTGATGCAGCCTTTGACATGATTCCTAGGGTAAAACTATGGATCAGGCTTTCGAATTTGACAATAGACGACCGCCTGTTGACGCTGATAATAAGTCTACATAATAACTCATGAATAAGAGTCCGCTGCAGTAAATATGGCCATATTACCAAAGAAATCCCGACCCATAGAGGGGTAAGACAAGGCTGCATATTGGCGCCACTGTTGTTTAACATATTTATCAATCCCCTTGTTCCTCATTTATCTAAAATAGAACATCACCCACCAAAACTAGCAGATAAACATCTTACAGGTCTTATGTATGTTGTGGACAATGTAGTGATTATCTCACAAACTCAGGTTGGCCTAAGACGAGTGCTACGCTCACTAGATGATTTCTGAAAATTGAATTCTCTTGAAATCAATTGTGACAAGACCAAAATCATGGTATTTGCAAAGCGCCCAAAAATTTCTTTGTAGTCATTAAACTGTTGTAGTCTAGAGCAGGTTAAGCACTTTAAGTATCTTGGATTTATCTTCCAGGCTTCAGGCACCCACACAGCCCATAGAGACTATACTATACAGACTGCCAAAAAGAGCACTTTTTCGATTCAATCTTATTATCGATCAAGAGGTGCCCAATTCATCCCGGCAGCAATCAAACTGTTTAAAGCTAAAGTATGTCCACAGCTTCTATACGGTATACAGCTGGGCATTTATCCTTGCTTTAGTAAATTGGAAGCTGTACAATCAAATTTTTTGAAACATATATTCCCAGTTCCTGGCTGTCTGCCTAGAGTGGTTTTGCGACTTGAAGCTGGGATGGTGAAATTGGAGGCCCAGTCTTGGGTAGCTAGCTATATTTAACTACTGGGTAAAACTTATATTTTGCTCCAAGGGTCTAGTATCTTTAGTACTTAAAGACACATACCATTCCGGTTGGATTAAGAATGTGGAGGATAGATTAACATACTATGCTTCTCTCCAGCCGCTATACTATCCCTAAAGTATAATACTGCAAGGACCAGGCTGCGAGAGAAAATTTTTGGCATGGAATGCCAGATTGATCAAGCAGCCATTCCGGCAAATGTGTTTCTGGGCAGCCAGATTTCAAATTATTCACCCGTAGCATACCTTTTCCGCTCATCTATCTCTAAATTTTGTCAGGCCCTGACTTTAGCCCGCTGTAATGCTTTGCACACAGCAGTGCTGGAAGGAAGGTTTCATGGTATCCCCCAGGAAGATCGGGTGTGCCCATGTGGTTTGGGAGAGATGGAAAGTACGGCCCATGTTATTTTACACTGCCAGTTTTATAATGATGCTAGATTTGAGCTTATTTGCCCTGAACATGCCTTATACCCAGATTTGGATGATAATTTATGTTTATCTCATCTTTTAGCTGAACAGAACATAGCCAGATTGTGGAAGGTTGCCAAATTTTGTTACATTGTGAGTAGGATACGTTTGGAGGTTATGACTACTCCTTAGTTGGATATTTTACCATTGTTAATTATAATCTTATTCCTTTATTTTATTTATATTTGTTATGTTGACCTTGTTATTTGTATTCCTTATGTTCTCTTTTCTGGTCAATGACTGTAATAAAATTGAACTGAACTGAACATTACGAGGACTAAAAGAAAATGTGTTACTAGGGATGCGCTCTGAACCTCCGGATCAAAGAGCTAAGAGTGACCTGGAGTAGGAGAAACAAATGAGAGAGGCATCAAAGAGCAACAGGGCAGTAATAATGGGTGACTTCAACTACCCACCCGCACATAGACTGGGTAAATTCACATTCAGGTAATGACAGAGAGTCCAAATTTCTAGATGTGCTAAATGACTGTGACTTAGAACAGTTAGTCGCAGAACCAACCAGAGAGATGGCAGTTTTGGATTTAATCCTGTGTGGTGCCCAGGACCTGGTGTGAGATGTCAGAGTTGCAGAACCATTGGGGAGCAGTGACCATAGTGTGATCCAATTCAGCATATATGCAAATAGAGAATTGTCAAGGAAGTCCAACACAGATGCACTGGACTTCAGAAGAGGCAACTTCTAAAAAATGAGGGACTGGTAAGAAGGAAGTTGAAAGGGAAAGTCAGGAGGGTCAAATCACTCCAGAAAGCATGGAACTTGTATCAAACCACAGTACTAGAAGCTCAGTTGGAATGTATATCAAGAAGGAGGAAAGAAACTACCAAGTTCAGGAGGATGCCAGCATGGCTAACACATAGAGTCCAGGAAGTTATAAAAGGGAATACTTCCTTCAGAAAATGGAAGTCCTGCTCAAATGAAGAGAATGGAAGGAACATAAACTCTGGCAAAAGAAATTTAAGTAGACAATAAGGGATGCAAAGAGAGAGTTTGAGGAGCATATAGCTAGAAGTGTAAAGGGGAATAACAAAAACGTCTTTAAATATATCAAAAGTAGAAAACCTGCCAGGGAGGTGGTTGGACCCTCAGATGATGAGGGTGTGAAAAAGATTATTAAGGAGGATAAGGAGACTGCGGAGAAGCTGAATGAGTTCTTTGCATCTGTCTTCACAGCGGAGGATACTGACCATATACCCTCTCCAGAATTGAGTTTTTCGGTTTAGCAGCTGAGGAACTGGGTGAATTTGAGGTAACAAGGGAAGATGTTCTAAACTATCTTGAAAAGCTAAAAATGAACACATTGCCAGGACCAGATGGCATCCATCCAAGAGTTCTGAAGGAACTCAAATGTGAAATTGCAGATCTCCTAGCAAAAATATATAACTTGTCCCTACAATCAGGCTCTGAACCAGAGGACTGGAAAGTAGCCAATGTGACTCCAATTTTCAAGAAGAGCTCCAGGGAGGGATCCAGGAAATTACAGGCCAGACAGCTTAACCGGTGCCAGGGAAACTGATGGAAAGCATACTTAAGGACAAAATTGTTAAGCATATAGAAGAACAGGCCTTGCAGAAGGAGAACCAACATGGCTTCCGCAAGGGCAAGTCTTGTCTCACTAACATTTTGGAGTTCTTTGAGAGTGTCAACAGGCATGTGGATAAAGGTGATCCAATTGACATAGTATACTTGGACTTCTAAAAAGCTTTTGATAAAGTTCCCCACCAAAGGCTCTTGAGTAAACTTAGTAGTCATGGAATAAGGGGACAGGTTCATGTGTGTGATCAGTAACTAGTTGAAGGACAGGAAACAGAGAGTATGAATAAATGGACAGTTTTCACAATGGAGGTAGGTAGGAAGTAGGGTCCCCCAGGGATTGGTACTGGGACCAGTGCTCTTTAACTTGTTCATAAATGATTTAGAAGTTGGGGTAAGCAGCAAAGTGGCCAAACTTGCAGATGCAACCAAGCTATTTAGGATAGTTCCTCACAGATTGTGAGGAACTCCCCTAAATAGCTTAGTTGCATCTGAGGAACTCCAAAAAGATCTCTCCAAACTGGGGGACTGGGAGACAAAATGGTAAGTGTGGTTCAATGTAAGCAAGTGTAAAGTGATGTATATTGGGGCAAAAAACACCAACTTCACATATACGCTGATGGGATCTGAGCTGTCGGTGACTGACCAGGAGAGAGATCTTGGAGTCAAGGTGGCCAGCTCATTAAAAGTGTCATCCCAGTGCGTGGCAGCTGTGAAAAAACCTAATTTTGTGCTAGGAATCATTAGAAGGGGGGTTGAAAATAAAAATGCTAATATTTATAATGCCCTTATACAAATCTATGGTGTGGCCATATCTAGAGTACTGTGTGCAGCTTTGGTCACCGTATCTTAAGAAGAATATTGTAGAACTGGAAAAAGCGCAGAATAGGGCAACCAAAATGATCAGGGGTCTGGAACATCTTCCTTCTGAGGCTAGGCTACAGCATCCAGGGCTCTTTACCTTAGAAAAGAGGTGACTAAGGGGAGACATGATCGAAGTCTATAAAGTTATGCATGAAGTGGAGAGGGTAGACAGAGAGAAATTTTTCTCCCTCTCTCACAACACTAGAACCAGGGGTCACCCCATGAAACTGAAGGTTGGGAAATTTAGGACCGACAAGCAGAAGTACTTTTTCACACAACGCACAATTAATCTATGGAATTCCTTGCCATGGGATGTGGTGATGGCCACCAGCTTGGACGGCTTTAAAAGGGGCTTAGACAGATTCATGGAGGACAGGTCTATCAATGGCTACTAGTCTGGTGGCTGTGGGCCATCTCCAGCCTCAGAGGCATGATGCCTCTCAATACCAGTTGCAGGGGAGCAACAGCAGGAGAAAGGGCATGCACATATCTCTTGCCTGCGGGCTCCCCAGAGGCATCTGGTGGGCCACTATGTAAAAACAGATGCTGGGCTAGATGGGCCTTGTACCTGATCCAGCAGGGCTGTTCTTATGTTCTGTAACAGCTGATATATATCTGTAAAGGTGGCTTATATGTCTGTTTCAGCTAATTGTCTATAGCACCATTTTTCCTCTGCACGTGGTAGATTGTTTTAATGATCAGTGACAATATGGGAAGATTTTATACTGGTTTTATATTTGAATATCTTTGCGAACTGCCAAATTATGTATCTTGTATGATTAAGTAAATCGCTTGTTTTCTGTCTCCTTTAAATTGAATCCATAGCACTTACGTGAGGATGAAAGATATAGAGGCTATATCCCTTTACACATGAAGGAAGGCTACATTATGAGACCATAATTGTTGGGCCATAATTTGGTGATCCCTACCTAGTGCCCAAAGGGAATGAAAGTAAGCTGATAGAGACTGACATGGAATTATGATTAATTAACTCTGTCCAGTATGCAATGTAAGAAGAATAACCATCATCACTGTGATTCCACATGATAGAGTTGTCATTCCATGGACCTTCCACTTGAGAATTGCCATCCCCCGTAGACATGGTATGATCATTCCACATTGGCCATTTTCACTGTGCTGAGTGACTGATGTAGGGATGTGCCCAAACGAGCTTGAGCAGCCACGGGTGGGGTGGGGATCAGTTCCTTTTAAAAGTAGGTAATTAGGTCCTTACCTGCTTCTCTGCTGCCCCACTGCTTTTCGGGGTCTAAAGCTCACTTTCCAAAAGTCCAGAAAGCGAACACTGCGCCTGGAAAAGCAGTGGGGTGGTGGAGGAGCAGGTAAGGACCTGCTTACATGTTTTTTAAAGGAACCAATCCCCACCCCACTGAACCAGTTCAGATGCAGGTCCAAGCCGGTTCGGCAATTCCCTAAGAAGGTGCCAAACCGGTTCGGGCACATCCCTAGACTGATATCTTTGATTTGCCATGCTGCCCTCCATATTATTTAATCCTTTCCTCAGCTTCTGATTCCCTTCCCCTTCCCACCCCTTTGGCTCCATCAACGCTCTCCTGCATTTAATACTTCCTGTTTTGCAGCTTTCAACACCCATTGGCATTTAGGGGTGTTGCACATACCTGCCCTTGGCACAGGGGAATATCCACATCATGGGGAACATGTACTCTTCACCTATCCTGGAAAACATCAATCCATTCTTCCATTCTTATATTGAAAACTATATCCCACCCACTTCATACATTTACCAGATACCAATGCCGAAATGATGCGTGTGGTGAGGGGAAGCAATGCAATCTCCTTCCATGTAGATTACCACCAATGTGAGCTGGAATCTTCATATGAACCTGCAATCATGTAGAGACTTAAGCCATGCTGTCAGTAATGGTCAGTGGTGAGAGGCACCTTTAAGCACAAATTAATAGGTGCTTAATGCTGTTCTGGCCACACCTGCAAGCTGCTCCGAGAGGCAGCATCCCACCCAGCACTCCCTGTGGCAGGGGATCAGCTCAGCCACTCACCTGCCTGCTGGTGGGGGATTGGCTCTGTGGAAGCCAGGTGAGTGGCGGAGCTGATCTCCCACCTTAAGGAGTGCTGGGCAGCTTGCAGGTGCAGCCACAAGCAGAGATAAGCACCTATTAAATTATGTTTAAAGGTGCCTCTTGCCGCCCCCGCCCCCGATGACGCCTGCACCGGCCACTACTGTATGCTGTACAAGTGTACAGATGTCCATACACTAGTACATGTTTTTCTGTGCACCTACATTTTTAATAAGTGGATCTGGGGACAGGCCCCACAAATGCATGGTACAGATACGAAGTGTTCTGCTGTACCTGTGTTCAATGTAACATGTGAAAAACTGGAGCTCTGAACAGGTCTGTACCTGTGTATTCTGTATAACTGTATGAGTATTGAACATAATGTGTGAATGGGGCTTTACATGGTTTGTCCCCCACAAAAAAGGGGGGCACACAAGTGTATAGAGGTCATGGCTCACATGGGAAATCATCAGTATGAGAGAGAGGAAGGACGCATACTGTTCCCCCGTGGCATTATTTTCGCACTTCCAGTGAATTATATTAACATTTATCATTTGTGTCATGTGTATAGCACTCCCAAGTGCTCAGCATACTTCAACACATGCATTTTCTTGCTGCTGTGCTTACACATACTTTATGGGATTCGAACCAGGGGAGCCCTGATTCACAGCTCAGTGTCTCAGCCATTACACTACAGCAGCCTGCAAACCAAAATCTTGCATTGACCAAGGCTGTAGCCCTCTTCTCATGAAATTAACTCTCCTGTCAGTAAACAAGGGGAGGGGGAACAGGGGCCGTTGACACTGACATGCCTGCTGGCCATACCCCCAGCAGTCATGCATTTTGCTTTCATAAGAAAGAGGCTGTGGATAAAATACATGTTAGAGGAAACCTTGTGGCAAACTAAATAAGAAAGAGCATCCACTCTACAGTATAGCAGAATTATACCTGGGACATTAATACAACCAGATCTGGTAATCATACTATTAGGAGCTATGCTGGCCTAGGGGCCTAAATAAATAAATAATACTATTAGGAGCTCTCATCTTATGTTAGCACCCAGTTATTTATGAATAATAATTTGGTTTATTTTTAATGGCAGCAAAATCCATAATCTCTCAAATATGGGAAAGGCAGTGACTTGCAACCATCTATTTAAGAGTGGTTTGATAAGATATGGGAGCTCATAGTCACATATAAGATATTGAGCTAGTCTCACGATCAGTAAGACTTGCCTTAAGGGGGCTTAGCCCGCTCTTCCTGCAGACAATCACCCGCGGAGCCCTAGGCGGCCAGATCAGCCGCCCACACGACTGCCAGCTCCATCATGGAGCCGGTGGGGGCTGCAGGGATCGAGGGCCATGTGGCCCCAGAATTTGCAAGATGTCCTGCACGAACACGTGGGGCATCCTCGAGACCCTCCCCCCCGGGCCGGGAGGCTGGTTTCATTCTCCCGCCGGGGGTCTCCTCGTGTGTCGCCACGCTGCAGAGCTGTGCCACAGCAATACACAATCAGGAAGAAGAGGTCAATGGAGTGCTGATTTCGTTAAACTCCGCTACTGGGAGAGGGAATCAGAAAGGTTAGCTGCCGGGAGCCATGCGGCTCCTGTGGCATCACCTGACCACCAAAAAGCAGGCTAGGCTCCCTTGGTCCACTTTTTGGCAATCATGAGAATCGCCTCATTATCACATATTACAAGTTCTATGAACTCAACACACAGGGATCATTTTTCGAGAAAGAGAGATGGCGATGCTTCCTCAATTTTGTAGATGAAATAAACTCCCATATTCAAGACAATAATTCCATACTGCTCTAGTAAGATGTAAGGTACATTAACAAGTCATAAATTTGGGGCTACCCTCTTTTGCGGGGAGGAAACCCGAAAACGCTTACCTCCCCGCAGAGGATCACACTCAGGGCTCTGGGTGGGCTCTCCTGCCGTCCGCCCGCGCCTCGTCCAGCAGCTCTGGGGGCCAGGTGAAAGGAAGTGATGTGTGGTGCATTACTAGGAACCCCCACCCCTCCTGAGTGTGTCTGCCATGGCTGCAAGCAGCTGCAGCAGACACACGATCCACTATTTTATTTATTTTATTCATTTAACGTATTTCTGTACCACCCAAAACTTACGTCTCTGGGCGGTATACAACCAGATAAAAACAAAAGTAAAACATTAGTTAAAAACAGAAACAAGAAATTTATAAACACAACAATTAATTTTTTTTATTTTTTTAAAAAACCAATATTCTAAAAACATTAAAAACAATCTGTTATTTGGTCACGCTCGCTTTGCCCGGTTTCTGCTGATCGTGAGAATAGCTTCAAAGGGTAAAATGCATTATTTGACCCAGATACACCCCAGATGTATTTCAGCCATTGTGGACTGGTCATTCATTGGGTAGGGGAGGAAAATCTTCAGCTTGGTGATTGACCAGGGTTGGGAATTTCCCTCCCCTACCGAATGAAGAATGAGCCCCCATGGCTCAATTATTTCTCTCTCTCTCTCTCTCTCTCTCTCTCTCTCTCTCTCTCTCTCTCTCTCTGTCCCCCCCACCTATCAATCTATCACATTTATATACCACCTGATATAGCTCCCTAGGAAGTGTACATAATCCAAGTTACGATATAAAATAAAACAAACAAAACACTTTCATAGAATAAAAACAATTAAAAAATTCACAGCATTAAAAAATTAACAGAGTAAAACAAAACAGTTTAAAATTAGTTTTAATTAAAAGCTTGAGAAATAAGGTGTGTCGTAAGGATCTTTTTCAAAGCAACTAGAGATGGAGGTGCTCCTATTTTGACAGGAAGTGCATCCCAAAGCCCTGTGGCAGCCACAGAGAAGGTCTGGTGAGCAAGTGATTGCTGGTTCTAATCCTTGCTGGTATGTTTCCCAGACAATGGGGAACACCTATATCGGGCAGCAGAGATATAAGAAGATTCTGAAAGGCATCATCTCATACTGCATGGGAGATGGCAATGGTAAACCCCTCCTGTATTCTACCGAAGAATACCACATGACCCAGTGGTCGCCAGGAGTCAACACTGACTCAATGGTGCAACTTTACCTCCACCTTTACCATATATAATCACCCCTTATACTTCATGCTTATCTATGACCTTAATAAAGATTGATTGCTTCAGTGTTATATGGTACCTTCAGGTTGTCCCAGAGACCAACCTGGTTGCCACATTCTGTACCATTTGCAGTGCATTACAGTAGTCATGCTTGCAGGTTACCAGCAATATGTACAACCGTTTTATTTATTTTTATTGTTCTTGTTGTTTACACAGTCAGGCAGGTGTTATTGACTGGTTTGTTTTATCCAGACATCGAGTCCTTCCCAAGGACCTGGGATGGCTGAATTTTATTATCAGTGATGTTGCTGTTATTATTATAGATATTGTCGCAGAATATAGGCTGTTCCCAGTAAAGTTGCATTTTGTAATTGACTGATGGTGATTTCTGTGGCCCCTATGGTGTTGAGATGCTCTTCAAGGTGTTTTGGAATTGCACCTAGGGCACCAATTACTACTGGGATTATTATTTTATTTTATTTTATTTTTTATGGTCTTTTTCTGCCACAGCCTTTCAATTTCAATTTGTAGATCTTAGTATTTTGTTCTTTTTTCTATTTCTTTTTCTTCTGTTCTGCTATCCCCTGGTATTGCTATGTTGATTATTGTAACTTGATTTTCTTTCTTCTCGACTACAGTTATATCTGGTGTATTGTGTGGCAGATGTTTGTCTGTTTGTAGTTGGAAGTCCCATAATATTTTTGCATCTTCATTTTCTACCACTTTTTCAATTTTATGGTCCCACCAATTTTTGGCTACAGGTAGCTTGTATTTTTTGCAGATGTTCCAGTGTCTCATCCCTGCTACCTTGTCATGCCTTTGTTTGTAGTCAGTCTGTGTGATCTTTTTACAACAGCTGATTAGGTGGTCCACTGTTTCATCTGCTTCTTTACAAAGGTGGCACTTGCTGTTTGTTGTTGACTTTTCAACTTTTGCTCTTATTGCATTTGTTCTTAGTGCCTGTTCTTGTGCAGCCAGTATTAAACCCTCTGTTTCTTTCTTCAGGTTGCCATTATTAAGCCACTGCCAGGTCTTGATGATGATGATGATTTAGGCTCTGGGCAGTGCACAACAAGTAAAATACAAGAACAAGCACCATTTAAAAGCAAACAAGTTAAAAACAATATAAAAATAAATCTAAAACAATTCAGAGCCATTTAAAACCAATTAAGATACGTTAAAACCATTTAAAAGCCTTGGAAGGCCAGGCCAAACAAGTAAGTCTTTAGGGCTCTCTTGAAGGCCAACAACGAGCCCAGACTAGGGATATCTGCTGGCAGTGCATTCCATAGTGAATTCCATGAATGAATGAATTCCATGAATGAGAGCCAGCGTGGTGTAGTGGTTAAAGTGCTGGACTAGGACCGGGGAGACCCGAGTTCAAATCCCCATTCAGCCATGAAACTAGCTGGGTGACTCTGGGCCAGTCACTTCTCTCTCAGCCTAATCTACTTCACAGGGTTGTTGTGAAAAAGAAACTCAAGTATGTAGTACACTGCTCTGGGCTCCTTGGAGGAAGAGTGAGATATAAATGTAAAAAAAATAATAATAAATATAATAAATATAATAATAATAATAATGTTGATTATTTTAACTTGTTTTTCTTTCTTCTCGACTACAGTTATATCTGGTGTATTGTGTGGCAGATATTTTTCTGTTTGTAGTTGGAAGTCCCATAATATTTTTGCCTCTTCATTTTCTACCACTTTTTCAATTGTATGGTGCTACCTTGTCATGCCTTCTTTTTTCTATTTCTTTTTCTTCTGTTCTGCTATCCCCTGGTATTGCTATGTTGATTATTGTAACTTGATTTTCTTTCTTCTCGACTACAGTTATATCTGGTGTATTGTGTGGCAGATGTTTGTCTGTTTGTAGTCGGAAGTCCCATAATATTTTTGCATCTTCATTTTCTACCACTTTTTCAATTTTATGGTCCCACCAATTTTTGGCTACAGGTAGCTTGTATTTTTGCAGATGTTCCAGTGTCTCATCCCTGCTACCTTGTCATGCCTTTGTTTGTAGTCAGTCTGTGCGATCTTTTTACAACAGCTGATTAGGTGGTCCATGGTTTCATCTGCTTCTTTACAAAGGTGGCACTTGCTGTTTGTTGTTGACTTTTCGACTTTTGCTCTTATTGCATTTGTTCTTAGTGCCTGTTCTTGTGCAGCTAGTATTAAACCCTCTGTTTCTTTCTTTAAGTTGCCATTCTTAAGCCATAGCCAGGTCTTGGTGATGTCTGCAGCAACAACATTGACAATAAAATTCAGCCATCCCAGGTCCTTGGGAAGGACTCAATGTCTGGATAAAACAAACCAGTCAATAACACCTGTGTGTGTGTAAATAAATAAATAAATAAATATAATAGACCAGGAGCAGCTACCTAGAAGGCCCGGCTCCGTATCACCACCAGATGTACCAGTGGTAACTGGAGACTGACCTCTCTGGATGACCTCAACATGCGATGAGGATCATACAGAAGAAGGCTCTCTCAGGTAACCTGAACCTAAGCCGTTTAGGGCTTTAAATGTGATAACCAGTTGTAAGGTCTTTTACCTCTGGAAATGGACATAGCTGACATATCAGCTGAAGCTGATAAAAAGTGCTCCTGGCCACTGCTTCAGCCTGAGAAACCAGAGTGAGTTTTGGATCCAGGAGCATTCCCAAGCTACGTACCTGAGCTTTCAGGTGTTACCCCATCTAAAACAGGCAGATCTAACCATCTCTCTGGCCTGGACCTCACACAATCAGTACCTATGTCTTATTTGGATTCAACTTCAGTTTTTTATCCCTCATCCAGCACACTAATGCTTCCAGGCCAACCAACGCAATCTCAACTCCATAGCCCACCCAGAAGCCAGTTAGAAATGGGTCTAGATAATCAGTTTCCTCCAGGACTGTCTCAAACGGAGGGGCCACCACCCTCTCAATCACCTTGCCCAACCATGGGCAATTAGAGACAGGCCTATAGTTGCCTAACTCTGAGGTGTCCAATGTAGGGTTTTTTTCAGGTATGGTCTATGATATACTCCTTACGGCAAGGAGGCATCCCACACTCCCTCGGAGAAGCATTTATTATGTATACCAGACCCTCTCCAACAATCTGCTTGTTAGATTTTAAAAGCCAATTTCGGCAAGGGTCAAGAGAGCAGGGGGTAGGACACACACTCTGAAAAAACTTGTCCACATCCTCAGGAGTCACAAACTGAAAGCGATCCAGTCTGACCACATAAGAGAGGTGCTGGATACCTCCATAACAGACTCTGCCCGAATTGTAGAATCCAGTTCACCCCAAATTCAGCCAGGGTGGGGTCAGAAGGGAGTGAACGAGCAGCTCCCAGGATCCAAACAGCTGGGGCTCATTTTCCACCCCTCCAGCTTGTTTGTACAGGTCACTATTGTTTTATAGTTTTGGAGCAGGCTGCAAAGCACCTTTTAAAAAGCACACACTTTACCTTTGATTGGGAACAAGCCCATATTTTAAAGTTAGTTTAAAGTTTTCAGTACTTCTTCCAATATAGTGAGAAGTGTATTTAGCCAGATAAATAAGAAACCCGCAAAGATTTAAAGGGGATAAACATTCTGGTGTCATGAGTTTCAATCATCAGCAACTTTCAGAGGGGCAGCCATGCTAGTCAGCTGTAGCAAAAAAAAAAAAAAAAAAAAAAGTCGTCATGTGGTACCTGAAATGATAACACACTTATTGTAATCTACAACCCACTTAATCAGATCCATGAAGTGGACTAAAGCTCACTTTGTCAGATGCATTGAGCATTATGACTAGTATATACACTTAGATATATATAGGAATGTGAATAATGGGCCAAATAACCATGAAATGCAAGAAGTACGCTATATGACAATTCTGGCCAACATCCTAACTAATGATGCACTTGTGCTCTGTGAAATGTACTAGAGCTATGGACAAGATCATACTAATGCAGTACCAGCACTTGTCATCATGGGAAATTTCAACAACCTCCCTTCTCCCAGAAGCCCCTTGTGTTTTGTTTTGTTTTAAATGCCCCTGAGGACTGTATTACCTTCAGGGACATGTTTTAGGTGACACGGGGGACTTCTGACCTATCGAAATTGGCCTCACTCCTTGAATAAGTTCCTTCTTTAATCAGGGACTCATCTGTAGCACTGGTGCCTTTCATAGAGCACCCATGCTTTGTTAGGATGTTGTCCACTATGCATTATTTAAATGTATCGATGCGGGAGCTGGCACACCTTGCTCCCTTGCAATGAGGCCTTAGAGTTGGTAGGGGAGCGGGTTGGCTGTCACCCTTTTCCTCCTCCTCTAGACTGCGTGGGGACATGGTGGCTGACTCTCGCCCCTTGTCGAGTCCTCCATTCACCCTCATTATCTAGCCCCTCCTCCCGGGCAACTCACATCTTAAATAGTTGCTGGCAAGGGAAACATCTCCTGCCCCCGCCCTCCTTTATTAAACCCCTTTCCTCCTTGTTACAGGCAGCTGTTTCCAATCCCATCTTTCTCCCCATAGCCTGACCCCTCTCTCTGCAGCGCTTTCCCAATGTAATCGGGCACCGCCTCCTCCAAGCCCTATCCCAACAGCTGCTCTTCAGCGGCCGCATGCTCGCTGGACTCCCTGGGTAGGTGGCCGCTGGTGCAAGCCCTTCCTGCACCACCCTGGCTCATTGCGGCTTCTTTTGCCCCCGCCATGGCTCAGCCAGTCAAGGTAAGGCCGGTGATGCCACTCCAGATGCTATACGATGGATAGATAAGCACCATGGCAAATCACAGCAGCAGCAATTGGTGAGTGATAACACAATGATTCCAGGTTAATTAACACACCTGTAGAGACAGGAAGCCAATGTCTAGATTCAAGCTGAAACATATAGAGCCAAACATTCTGATCAATTTTAATACAGCTATTTAAACTGCGAAATTGGAATTGATCAAGAGATTAGATTCTATCCATTTAGGGTTGACATATACCTTTGCTGAATTCACATCAGCAGCAGAATGTTGAATGAAAGACAGAATGAAATGTTATCCCACTAGTTTCTGAACATTACTATTACTGATGTCAGATTTCTCTCCATTTATTCTTTTGTGAAGAGATTGCCCCATGACAGCAGAAAGGTATTGTGAAGAGGTGACAGCACATGCCACACTAAAGGATGAGCAAGTGCCTGAGTCCTTGATAGTATGGCTGATGATCATAGATGTTGCTTGAGTGGAAATGGGGACAGAGTTTGCGCCTTTACAACAGTAAACAGAGTTTACTGTTGTAGAATCTGCTCACTGTATTTGTATTTCTTTTTTGTTGCCTATTGTTGCTGTTGAGTGGCTATTTAAGCTCAAGTGACTATTTGTAAGAAAGGACAGGTCTACCACTGAAATCCCACTAGAGTGAAGTATCATCATCCGAGAGGTCACTTATTATATATTCATTCATTCATTCGATTTCTATATCTATATAGAATAGATAGGTCACTTATTATATAGAGAGGTTGCATTAGATGGTACATACATTGAACCCTTTCTCACGATCGGTAAGAAAGGGCTACAGGGTGAGTGGGGAGGAAGCCTTGAAATGCTTACCTCCGTGCAGATGATCCGGGCTGCTGGTCTGGACACAGAGCTTGTGCACCATGATCTGCAGCTGTCCCCTTGGGCAGTGCAGAGTGTCAGGAGCTGGAAGGATCGCCCCACCCCCGAGAACTCCCATAATACACCACAGGAGTGTGTGGTGCATTATGGGGATCCCTCCAATGCTGGCCGGGAGCCCTGCAGTCTCCCAGCCCTGGCTGCAAGCAACCAGGTTGGCTGATGATCCAAACAACAAATTTAAGGGAGCACTTTCTCCCTTTACCTCCTTTTGAAGGCGGGCTCCAGAGGCAGGCTTGCTGCTGTGGTGCCGCCGGGAGCCGAGCTGCTCCCAGGGGTTCTCATGCACAGAGGAAACTGGGCTGGGCTTCCTTAGCCAGAGGCGTAACTATAGGGGGGGCGGGGGGGCACATGCCCCGGGTGCCATCTTTTCAGGTCACATGGGGGGCGCCGCCATGACCAAATTATTTTTTTTAATTTTTAATACAAATTTCTCCTGCTTAGTGCAGCAGCGCTGCAGCAGTCAAGGGAGCGCGTCGGTGCCCCCTCCCCCATGAGCGGTCCCTTCCATGCCGCCCGCATGCCCCCCCCCATTGCTTTGCTGGCGGCCAGTCAGTGGCTTGGCTTGGCGGCGGCGGGCGCCTTTCATGCTGCTCACTGCGCCTGACCGCCCGTGCCCCCCCATTGCTTTGCTTGCGGCCAGTCAGTGGCCTGGCTTGGTGGCGGGCACCTTTCATGCTGCTCACTGCGCCTGCCCTTGGCTGAGGCTCACTCGCTCCGTCGCTCGCTTAGTCTGGAACAGCCAGAAAGAGGCCCTCTAGTGACTTGCCAGCCAGAGGGTCTCTAGTCAGTGACGCACGCATGCACGACTCGGCCGGTGTGCCGAGTTGCGCTGCGCATGCGTGCGGTGCGTCCGTCCTCCTCTGTTTGCCTGCACGTGGTGGCGCGGTCGCCGTCGCGGAGGTTGCTGGTGCTGGGGCTGCACTGCAGCAGGCGCAGGCAGGACGATGAGGACACACATGGACACCTGCACGGAAGAAAGGATTCGGCGGCGGGCGGGTGGAAGCAGCAGACCAAGTGTCAGGGTGAGAAATTGAATGAGTTGCAAAAACTACAGAAGCCACATGTGGGGGAAAAACATATTAAAGAATCAGGCTTTTATTTAGCTGCCCAACTATGGTTCTCAGGTGCCTAACAGGTATTAATGTTTGCATTATACGCTCCTCTCTCCGCCCCAAAAGAAAGAAAAACAATCATAAAGATTCTTTGGCACTCAATCTTAAATGCATGCATGTATATGGAACTGAGAGTCAATTCCCACAGCCTGGGTAGTACAGCAGTGTGAGTTGACTCAAGCAGTGTAACATAGCTGACTGTGCATTGTTACAAGGTGTTTCAAGAGAGTTTTACCATGAGTTCTGCTTGCTGGCATGCTCGTTTTTGCACTGTGAAAGCTTGCCTTGTGATCTCAGTTTACGCTGAAGTGCTCCTATAACAGCTCCATCTCAGAAAAACCTGCAGTGTTAGCTTTAACAAGTGCCTGTGGTATCCTGCTAAAGACACAAAGTTTGGCAAGAAAAATGGGGGAGGGGGTTATATGCCAGGACCTTTGGAGTTATTCTCTTGCTTGTGAGGAAAAACCAAATTATAATGTGGTGTGTATCATCAATCATTGCATCATAATTCTGTTGTTTGAGTTACAGGCCAACTCCACAGGGTTGTTGCTTGTGAGGAAAAACCTAAGTATAATGTGGTGTGTATCATCATTGCATCATAATTCTGTTGTTTGAGATACAGGCCAACTCCACAGGGTTGTTGCTTGTGAGGAAAAACCTAAGTATAATAGCAATAGCAATAGCACTTACATTTATATACTGCTCTATAGCCGAAGCTCTCTAAGTGGTTTACAATGATTAGCATATTGCCCCCAACGTTCTGGGTACTCATTTTACCGACCTCGGAAGGATGGAAGGCTGAGTCAACCTTGATGTAGTGTGTATCATCATTGCATCATAATTCTGTTGTTTGAGATACAGGCCAACTCCACAGGGTTGTTGCTTGTGAGGAAAAACCTAAGTATAATGTGGTGTGTATCATCATTGCATCATAATTCTGTTGTTTGAGATACAAGCCAACTCCACAGGGTTGTTGCTTGTGAGGAAAAAACACATGTGTGTCAGTCAGATGTATGCTGGGGGGGCGGTGGCGGGGGAGACGCGGTGGGGGGCCCCCCGCAATTTCAGTGCTTGCCCCGGGCGCCGTTTTCCCTAGTTACGCCTCTGTCCTTAGCCCAGTTTCCCCTGCACAGGAGAACAACCTCATTGTATTACACTTTTCTGCATACTAGGTTTATGCACTATTGCAAAGAGCCATGGAAATAACCACGTTCTTCAAGGACTTGTATCCAATTAGGTGTAAGTTTCTAGGAGCAAAGCAGTATAGGAACTTGCCTTATAACAAGTCAGGCATGAGCCATCTAGCTCAGTATTGTATACACTGGCAACCACTCTGCAAGTCTGAGGCAGGAGTTTTCCGCAGCCTTCCTGGAGAGGCCAGGGGTTGAATCTAGGACCTTCTGCATGCAAAGCAGATGCTCTACCACTAAGCTACCGCCCCATCCCCTATGGGAATAGCTTATAGCAGATAGCACTCACATGTGGTCACCCATCCATCTGCAAACCAAGGCAAACCCTGCTAAGCAAAGAGGAGAATTAATGCTCGCTACTACATGAGTGGCTTAATTCTATTGCTGTTTGTACATGTATCCTATTTCCTGGAGACTACATTTCCCAGGTGCCCAATGGGAAGAGCAAATAGGAAAATAACAAGGAAGAAAACAAAAAAGAAAGGACAGGAAAAGTACATAAAACAGAACGGCCTTTTAATTTTTCTTCTTCTTCTTTATTTCTCAAATATTAAACGATTCAAGAAGAATGTTTGCTCTAACATGAACATCAGCCTTGGCCCACACACTCTGTACACTCAGGATTTTGAAAAGCAAAGCAAGGAATGCTGGGAAATGTAAAATACATAGTCAACGTTAGGATATTCCTCACAAGAAAAAAGACTGAATGGGCCTTACATTGATTAATGTACTGCTAAACTGTGACTGAATGGTGCATAAACAAACAACATAATTTCCTCCACAAATGTGGATATGAACTAAGTGGAAGGTGACACAGTGATGTGACAATCTGAGATTTGTTTGAGGATAGGGAAACATTTCCAGAAGAAGCAAGGCTTCCGTGGATGCAGATTTCTCCAAAAGCTAGCCGTCCTGTCGACCCTTGTGAAGAAGAAAGTCACCAAAGGCAGCTTTTCCCATTGGTGTATTGTGGCCATGGGGGAAAATACTTGCTAAAGGTTGTCCTGCCTCAGAGCTCCTAAAAGGCAAAAGATGTCCAATCTTTTTCCCCCTGTCTCTTCCTTACACAGCAAAAGGAATAAGAAAATAGGGAGCCCTGTCCCCAAAGGGCTCGCAGTCTAAACAGAAACACAATAGAGACACCATTGACAATGGAGACACCAGTGACATAGGAAGCTGCCATATACTGAGTCAGACAATTGGTCTATCTAGCTCAGTATTGTCTTCACAGACTGGCAGCGGCTTCTCCAAGGTTGCAGGCAGGACTCTCTCACACATTTCTTAAAAGAGTGTGTGGTAGCCAAACACAAACATAGGAACATAGGAAGCTGCCATATACTGAGTCAGGATATAGATCCATCTAGCTCAGTATTGTCTACACAGACTGGCAGCAGCTTCTGCAAGGTTGCATAAAGGAATCTCTCTCAGCCCTATCTTGGAGATGCCAGGGAGGGAACTTGGAACAACCTGCTCTTCCCAGATTGGCTCCATCCCCTGAGGGGAATATCTTACAGTGCTCACACAGTGCCACTGGAAGTATGCTGTGCTGCGTTGCACAGGGGCTGCTGATCTTCCCCCATTAAATATAAGAAAGCCAACATTTAAAAAAGTGTCTCTTTGCCCAGTTAGCTGAGATAACATCAGCAGGTATGTGATGATGCATTAGCAGGTATATCAAAAGGATAAGCACTGAAAAATGATGCACATATTTGCTGTGGGAATAGGCCACTCTTCTGCCTCCATAATCAGGTGATCTTCTGATAAGGACCCAGGCCAGTCTCTCCCCCTGGCCACTTTAAATGAGGCCCTTAATGTATCTTCATTACAGCTTCCTGTTGCTCAGGGGTTCCCAACCTGTGGTACTCCAGATGTTTCTTTGTTTGTTTATTTATATTCCTCTTCCTCCAAGGAGCCCAGAGCAGAGAACATAGTTACATTTCTCCTCACAACAACCCTGTGAAGTAGGCAACTCCTATTATCCATGGCTACAAGTGATTGTGGCTGGGGATGATGGGAGTTGTAGTCCAGCAACACTGGGAGTATTGCAGGCTGGGAACCCCTAATGTAGCCCACTCTTGCCCAGATCCCTATTTCTGCTAGCTGACATTCAGATGAACTCTGTGCTTTTTCAAACATATTGTGCTCGTGTAAGAATACTGTGCTAGCCAGATGTGCCAAGTCAGGAGTTTGTGTTGCAGGCTAGGGTTGCACTATGCAAATCTGCACAGGTGCAACAAGATGGCATGCCTTGTGCTGTGAAACCTCTTTCAGGGAACATTCAAACATCCCCACAACTTCATGCAGTTTTGCAACTTTCTTTATAAGTGGATTTCGGCCTATCAGATAAGGTTGTAACTAGCTAGACCTATCAATTCAATTGATTGATTATGATAACAGTGAGCCGCCCAGGGATGGAGCCATCATTGGGTGAATAGGTTCAAAGAACTCGGGCTGCCACCAATCAGGGACCACGAGTGCAGCCCCAGACACGCCCTCAGCGTCTGATGTCAGATGCAGGAGGCGTTATTGCGATCCCAAATGGGGCTGTGCACTTATTTGGGTCCCAAACGACCCTACGCACTTTCAAGGCAAGGAGACCTGCTCCTGGTTGGGCCGATCGATCTCCCTCCCATTTAGGAGAACTGCGCAGCCCCGTTTAGGAGAGAGATCGGCCGGCGCTACATTGGCAGCATGGCCGGAATGGCTCTCCCTGCCTTTAAGGCAGGGAGAGTCGCTCCGGCCCACGCTGCCCAATAGCAATAGCAATAGCACTTACATTTATATACCGCTCTATAGACGGAGCTCTCTAAGCGGTTTACAATGATTTAGCATATTGCCCCCAACATTCTGGGTACTCAATGCAGCACCGTTTGGGAGGGGGACCACATCCTCCGCATCTGATGTCAGATGTGGGGGCGTGGCTAGCCTGGCCCCTGCACCTGACATCAGACATAGGGGGCGGGGCCAGGGGCCACAGCAGTTGCACACAGGCCACCGCCAGCCTCCCTATGCTACTGGCACAACCTAAATAAAAGAAAAGGAGCATGCAACTGTGTTCTTCTCATGCAAGCACAGTGTTCTTCTGGATACTGACCGCTGAGGACAACTGGAGGCCACAGACCTTGGACAAGGGCAGGTTGTCATGTGTTCTGAAGTGAAGCCAGCCCTTTGTATGATGTGACTGGCCAGCTGAGAAGCAGCATGCTTGCCACGTTGCAATGCATCATCTTTGGAGGTAACATGGGGTGAGCTAAATTGGACCCTTATGAGAAGCTGCTCTGACCTCTTGCTTTCCACACCATACTCCAGTCATGGTATGCAAGCATGTTTAGCCTACTTTCCATAAATAAAAGTAACTTATTTACTTAAGGGAAGTAAACTTATGAGATCACCCAGCTGTGTGTGCATGTATGCATGTGTGAGTGTGTTTCCCTATCAACTTTACAGTGCCTGGACTGATTTAATCCAAATTTGATAAAATGGTAGGAACACATAGGGACACCTCAATGGCATAGCTTTTGAACTCATCCATCCCAATTCAAGATGGCGGATGCATAAATGTTTGAGGTGTAAGTGAGTTAACTTGTGAACCACCTAACCATTTTAAACCAAATTTGGAACACCTGTAGGGACACATATGGACACCTCAACAGCATAGGTTGTGATGATGTCATCCACCCCAGTGGATGGTACCTCACATGGTAGACATGTAAATGTTTGAGGCACAAGTGGGATCCAATTTTGAACAAATTTAGTACAGTTCTAGCGACACATAGGGACACCTCAATCGTGTAGTTTGTGATGATGTGACCCACCCCAATTCAAGATGGCAGATGCATGAATGTTTGAGGTGGAAGTGGGCTAACTTGTGAAGATGGTAATGCAGATTAGTTCTTATCATAACTTCTTTTTGCTCCTCCATTCTTGTACTTCTTTTGTGCCTAGTTGCTGTGGAAAAATTGCCCAGGATAGCACATCTTCACCTCTTCAGTAAAAGGAAATTAGTCAAAATAAATATATACGATAAAGACTTACATGCTTATGGATGGCAATCACTTACGGATTTTTCTTTTCTTCCTGTTGATCTAGCTGTGCAAGGTGACCTAAAACCAACACGAGACATTTATCCAGTGTCATTGAAGACTCAGAGATGTCAGGGAGCAGATTTTATGTATTTATTTCACATATTTGTATACCCCCCACTACCAAAGTCTCTAGGCAGTTTACAACAATAAATTGCCTTAGGGGCTGACCACCAGGCCCTTTGGTCCAGTCTTTAAGGAAAGGAAGAACCAATAGGATTGTACTGCACTTTAAGAGCTTAAGGAACTTCCATGATGAGGTTATTAAGAGTGTTATTGTATACTGTCTGAATAAACCTACATGGATGGAGTAAAAAGCTCAAACACATTTCATACCAATCAGGTGACATGCTGTTGCAGCCCGGGTTGCTGATGCCCTGCTGAGCTTTCCTGGGCGATCCTGGACCTAAAAGAGAAACACACACATCATGGTTAGGAGTTAGAGGTTAATCTACTTTGAACTTATGGAATTTTGCAATGCACTGCTTATGACAGAATTGGGCCACCTTGGCTCTCTCACTGTTGTTGAACTTCAACCCCCATCATTTTGAGCCACAATACATGGTGGCTGGTGATTATGGAAGTTGTGGTTTAACCATAGTTGGAGAGCCAAGATTGCCTAACCCTCACTACCCTGGTATATGGGATAAAAAGCTGTCTTGTGAAATAAACCAGAATCTCATACATGAACAAATTCATTCTGTTCAGAGCAGCACCAAGTGTAAATGAATTGGCTGGGATGAACTATCATTAACTGCCATCACCAAAATCTATTGTTTATAATTAGGCATTCTTGGTAGACTGTGGAAAAAACCTGCTGAAGCCCAAGATGCTTAGTCTACTACTTCAGTTCTGTGGATTCTAAGTGGTTCTGCTGACATATTTGCAATGGATAATCAAATAGCCATCCCATTTCTCATGTGAAGGTAGGAAATTGCAGATTATTCAAAGGCAAAAATATATGTAAAGTGTGCTATCAAGTCAGTGTTGACTCCTGGCGACCACAGAGCCCTTGGTAGAATACAAGAGGGGTTTACCATTGTCTCCTTTCGTGCAGTATGATATGATGCCTTTCAGCATCTTCCTATATAATTGCTGCCCAATATAGGAGTTTCCCATAGTATTAGAAACATACCAGGGGGAATTTGAACCGGCAACCTCTGGCTTGCTAGTCAAGTCATTTCCCCACTGTGCCATTAGCTGGCTTGTATCCTACTAATAATCAACATGAGAGTCCCTTCAAAAATAACTATTTTCTGCAATATAGAATAACAGGTAAGTTATAAATGGAAACATGCAAGTGAAGAAAAATCAATCACCTTTGCTAATTCTGAACATTTCTATGCATTCTCTAACGTAAGAATGTCTGGTCAAGGTGGCAGCTTTGATTGCTTGGTCTCTCAAAGCCTCATTTCTATGGTTACTCCCATGAGGGAGAATTGAGTCCAGAACTAGGAATGGTTTCAATTGCTGCCTAAAATGAAATGCAGTTGGAACAGGCAAATCCTGTCTGAGAAGGTGTCTCATAAGCTGGGTGCCACCACAGAAAAAGCTCTCTTTCTATTTCCAACTGTCTCACCTCTAAAGCAGAGTCACCTGGAGAAGGGTCTGTGCAGACAGTTCAGAATGGCTCTAGACCAAGTCTTTGGTGCTACACTCAGGGGACTTATTTGCCAACACTCAGGGGACTCAGTTATTGCCAACAAATAACTGGTTGAGAACATCTGATGACCGTAAGGGGCAAATTCAGTGTTCTTCATTCCTATACCAGAGTGATACAGAAGCATTTACTGTATGTACTAAGCCTGATGGTCACTCTGTGAAGCATCTGTTATCATTACTTTAGGAACATAGGAAGCTGCCAAATACCGAGTAAGACCATTGGTCCTTCTTGCTCAGTGTTGTCTACACTGGCATCTGCTTCTCCAAGGTTGCAGGCAGGAATCTCTCTCAGCCCTATCTTGGAGAAGCCAGGGAGGGAACTTGGAACCTTCTGCTCTTCCCAGAGTGGCTCCATCCCCTGAGGGTGTTCACATATCTAGTGTCCCATTCATATGCAACCAGAGTGGACCCTGCTTAGCTAAGGAGACAAGTCATGCTTGCTACCACAAGACCAGCTCTCCTCATTGCAAAGGAGATAAATGAATCCTAATATTTAGAAATATCTGGAGCAGAGCGGACAAGTAGAGCAATCCTCTTGGATACTAGGAGAATGGGAAGCATCACACTAATATAAAACAGGACAATGTGTTACTTGCCTTTGTTTATGACCTCATCTCCCCTTCACTATTTCAGATACCTACTGTGTTATTTAGAATCTCTCAAGTTACGCACCAGTAACCTGGATACTTCCTTGAGAAAGCTGGTTGTATGTTCAGCTGTATGTTCCTCCTTGAGCAAGAAATCCAAAATCAGATTGCGTATAGGCTTGTACTGAATAAATCGTGCACATCTCCAAAGTGTAGCCTTGGTTGTCTGAAAGAGATTGGGAAGGGAAGTCACTAGAAAGGACACCTGTCTGAGCCAAGCTCTTGAGAAAAGAAAATTCATTTTGATCTGTAGAACTAAGGAAATCTCAAACTGTTCTGCAGCCTTCTGACAGAACAGACTATTCCGTGCATTTGGGGAAGTGGAATAATAGGACTGTGGTGAAATGTGTGGCACTTTGCATGAATATTGTACCCTCTATGAAAAGTACCCTTCTTCTTGTAATATTGGTGGGAGAGATTAAAAGGCAAAGGTCTTTTTACAATGCAGGAGCATTGTCCCCATATGTTCCCTTCTCAAACACAAGTCCCCACATGCCCCCCTCTCTTAATCACCCCCCTTAATCACTCCACCTTACCTGGCAATAGGAGCTCTTTTTACAGCACAAACTGGCTGCTATTTTGGTGTTAAAACTGAAAACAGCAGTCAGTTCAGACTATAAACAAGAACTGAGCACATTGGTGCAAAAGAAAAGAAAAAGTACACTTTATGGGGGCTTTCAGTGAATAGTTTGGGCACCCCAAATCCATCCTTTTATGCCAAAATTATTTACTCCACATGTTAGTCGTTAGTTTAATACTGGGCCAAACACTTCAGCCCTCCAGCTATTGTTGGAATACAACTCCCATCATCCCTAACTATTGGCCAGAGTGGCTGGGAATTATGAGAGTTGTCACCCAACAACAGCCAGCTGGCCAAAGCTGTGCATGGCTTGCATCAGCTCATCGTGAATTACCCCTCCTGCCAAACTCTCTTCTTACCTTTACTACATCAGGATCAGGATCATGCAAATGAATTAGAAGTGGTGCCAGATGCTTTTCAACAAACCGAGAGAAGGTGGCTTTTCTCCAATAAAAGAATCGGCTTAGCTGACCAAAGATTTCGAGGGCACTCTGTCGTGTGCAGGAATTCTCCTGATTTTTTTTTTAAAAAAACAACAACATAAAGGTTGACAACAAGAAGCCATTTATTTTTTTCCCCTCTCCCAAACATCTTGTCTCCTGCTCTGAAGTTAATGGGTTGCTTGCTATGAATTTGTGATCAGAGCAAACTGGCTCCTCCTTTGAGTATAATGGGTTCATTCCTGTGAATCTGTAGTCTTGCTTTCCAGAAAAGCAATACATCTCCTCTGACTTAGGAGTTTGCCCTCTTTACTTTGGAGCATGTCAACAGGTTTTGTTTTGTTTTCTAACTGTGTGATTTACTGGTTACTTATCGTCCTTACTTCCAGGTTATTAATATATATCTACCAGCAACATTGCTAGCTATGGTTCTCATGGTTAAATAACATCCCTTCCACCTACAGTATATTAACTAACTGAGCCTAACTAGGAAGGAATTTGCACGCTTTTACCAAATTATGCCTCTTTTTGTAATGCTGAGTCTTTTGACTCAAAATTGGGAAGACAAAATTCGGTGGCCCACAACTGAGGCAGGCAATTTCATGGCAAGTACAATTCTTTGGAAGTTTCAGGGAGGTGTTATTGCTGGCTGCTATGGTGGATCTTTTCCTTCTTTCTTCAACTAAAACAATTTCTTTGCTCCACCTAGAGCTCCACCTAGTAGCCAGCAGGTGGTGGCTGCCATTACCTCCTCCCCCAACCAAAAAGGGAGCATCATTCAAGACATCTTTGGAGGAAATGGCAGCTACAGAAAATTGGGAGAGAATAAAAGCATGTGTTTATATAATATTATGAATATTATCTCATACAGATTTATAGCCAGTGGCTGACATCCTGACTTATGATGCACAGATGCAATGGAAGAAGCACTAATAGAGCGCCAGTGCTTCTAAAGAGGTCCAGACTAATACTGCAACAGTGCTAGTCTGTGTGTGGGAGAATTGCAATCAGCTCCCTTTCCCCTGAAAGCCCTTTATGTCACCCAAATGTATTTATTTATTATTTATTTATTATTTATTTATCAAATTTGTACACCGCCCCAAACTGTCATCTCTGGGTGGTTAACAATAGCATAAAACAAGTTAAAAACATATACAAAACACTTAAAACAATTTAGCAATTTAAAAATAAACCAGAGATTAAAACCTGAAAAAATTAAGAAGCTGAGAAAGCTTGGGTGAAAAGATGGGTTTTCAGGTGTTTTTTTAAAATTGCCAGAGATGGGGAGGATCGTATCTCATCAGGGAACGCTTTCCACAATCTTGGGGCAGCAACCAAGAAGGCCCGCCTCTGTGCAGCCACCAAATGAGTTGGCAGTAACTAGAGACGGACCTCCTCAGATGACCTCAATGGGCGGTGGGGCTCGTAGTGAAGAAGACGCTCTCTTAAATACCCAGGGCCTAATGTATGTCCCTGAGGGCTATGCAATTCTCAGTGACATATATATTTTTGAGTGGCACAAAGCACTTTTGTAGGGAATGTGAGGTTGTTGAAATTTGCCACCACAAATGTGCATGTTCACATGTTGAATGGATATAGCATCACACAACTGCGACTGTGCAATTTTAAGTAGTAGTAGAACGGCCCTGTTTTCATTAAGCTGTACTTTTTTTGAGACATTTGCTACTTACATCATCAAAAAAGGTTTGGATCACCAGAGCCAACTGGATGGAGGTGGTGGTTTGGATGGATGAGACGTACGATAGGATTGTTGATATCCCGGATATTGCCTCTCGCCTAATGTCGGAATAGCAGGGATCTGACAAAGAGCGCATGAAGACTCTCAAGATGTACTCCTTGTATTTTTTTACCTGTGGAGAAGAAAGGGAACCCATTTTGTTATGTTGCCCCTCAACATCAATAAGCCAGCATAGCGTAGTGGTTAGTGTTAGACTAGGACCAGGAAGACCCAAGTTTGTATCCCCATTCAACAATGAAACTCACTGGGTGACTCTGGGCCAGTGATGTATCTCTCAGTCTAACCTTCCTCATAGGGTTGTTGTGAGGATAAAGATAACTATGTATACCACTCTAAGCTCCGTGGAGGAAGAGCAGGATATAAAAGTTCTTTTAAAAATTAAAAATAAAATGCTCTGATCAGGACAAACAGAGCAGTCATAAAACTTTCCCCCAAAGGGTGAGGGCAGCCTCCCCCTCCCAACCCCTGCATCTTGATAGCATATTGATACTGGTTCATGTCTTCCATAGTGCTATGAGAGCAAAAGAAGGGCTCTGCCATCACAGACCAGCAAGAGCCTAGTTGCATGGAAGGCTTATTCAATCTCCCTCCCTCCCTCCCTCCCTCCCTCTCCCCGCCTCCAAAAGCACATATTATATCCCACTTTTTCTCCAAGGAGCCCAGAGTGGTGTACTACATACTTAAGTTTCGCTTTCACAACAACCCTGTGAAGTAGGTTAGGCTGAGAGAGAAGTGACTGGCCCAGCGTCACCCAGCTGGTATCATGGCTGAATGGGGATTTGAACTTGGGTCTCCCCGGTCCTAGCCCAGCACTCTAACCACTACACCATGCTGGCTCCTCTATTTCACTCTGAGGAATGTCCAGCCCTCACGGACACATTCCTGGCAGTGAAAAGGGCTTCTGTAGGGAGGGGGGAGAAGCAAAAAATAGTCTCCTTCTCCCCCTCTGCCAGTGCTGGGCTGTGGAGCAAAGCTTCAATGCAGCTAGGCTCCTGCTGCTCTATTAGGACAGACCCTTCTTCCCCCACCCCTTGAAGCACTGAATGTGGGTAACCATATTTAACAACATATCCCCCCCCCCCAAATAACAACATATCTAGATAATTCCTGGGTGAAACAATTTTTTCTAGGACCCAACGTCGGTAAGTAGTATTCTTTTTTCTGAAAATTTGGAACAGTTTCATTAAATATACTTGGGGGCTTTTAGTTCATGGTCTGATGTTTTCCAGTTTATCAACACCAGACCAGGCTTACCTGCTTGGGCACAGTATGGATTGCATTGCTGAGTCCTCTTATTCCATACATCTTTATGGTGGGATTTATATCATAAATAAACAGCCTCATCGCATTGTACACGTCCTCCATCATCAACTTCTCACTTTTTGATAAACGGGGGCTTCCCACAAACTAAAGAGAATAATGTGAAAGAATTACTTGCAATTCAAAGAGGCACTTGTCTTCAGAAAAGGAGCATGATTAATTCATATAGTATGAGGATGAAGGTGAATACGGACTACCAGCTTCCCATGTGGTAAACGTGGGGAAGTTTGCTCATTCTTGTACATGTGTCCTAAAGTGAACAATGTAATTCATTTTGGACTAATCCATGGGAGTTGTGCCTCCCTCCACCCCATTTACTGGCTTGTCCTGTTATTATGTAGTGAAGTGAAGTTTTAACTATCCCTCCGCACACGGCTTCTATGTTTTCTAACTATTTCCATGTTCTAAGTGTATTGACACAGTCCAAACCTATTTATGAGTGGAGCAAAAATTCAATGTTATTTTGGCAAGATTGTAAAATGTTCATTATTTCTAAATTGCAATGGGAGTTGTTGCCTTACATAACTCATAACTCCCTCCTTGCCTTACATAACTCAGGAACATCACTACCTAACAGTAGCTGGAATGTGCATTGCAGAGGATCCCGACTGCTAAGGAGGTGGGAAGCTCTTTCAGTGGTATGTGCTCTTTTAGGCGACTCCTTAAATTCCAACAACATTCAACAGCATTCCAACAACATCAGTCTCATCTTTAGTGTTAAAATCACCTGACATTGTGTTCTTTAGCCTTTACTCATGAGGACTTAGGCTGAGCACTGTCCTCACTCCATAAAAAATTACTGCTGATCTGAAAGTGCTCCCTCAATTTTCTATTACAAATTGTCAGGCAGAAAAAAGGGGGGGTCAGCAGGAGCATTCTTCTTGAAGGCTCATGGGCTTGCTGCTGATGGTGGTGTCAGTGCAAGTATCTGCCCTTTAATTTATTTCCATGACTATAATTACCATCATGCCTATGCAGGCAGCAGCAGCATTGGAGGCTTTCTTAACTAATAGCTGCTGTCATCTGCCATTCCCCCCCCCTCCAAAGTGTGTCAGGGAATTATCTAATGTCACAATGTTGCATCATTCCTGGTATACTGACACTCTGGCTCAAGTGTCCTGAGCATGCCATAGGTCCTAGAAGTTCATACAAGTCTTGGAATCTCACAGGGCCATCTTTCTGCACATCTGGAGTTCCACAAGTATATAGATATCACAGCCTTAATATTGAGTGGTCATATTTCACCTCCAGACGTGTTGGTTCTCAAGCACAAGAGTTCACTGCTGGAGAGAATTATGATAACTTTTGGAATTATATTCATTTACACTGAATAATGTCTTCTGCATAATTTCCATGGTTTCCAATTTCCTGAATCTTCCTTGAGAAGACTCAAAATCCTCTGATGTGTTCCTGCTCAATTTATATCCACACATTAGAGCCAATTCCTGAATATCTACAACAGTTTATTGGACAATGTCATCGGATGTTCATATCTTACAACTATATCATCTGCATACCATGTGATTTTTATTTCCTTATTACTTGCTTTCATCCAGTCAGTTCCTCTGATACATCTAATGCACACTGTTAAATGTTAGATATAGAACAATATCATTGTTCTGTATAGTTAACTGCATTGTTGCTATAGAACAATGTAATTAGTTGTGAGAATTGCCATTCATTATTATGCTTGCTTTATTGTGATATAGAAACACAATATCACTATCCAAATCAGAGATGTCATGAGCATCCAACCAGAGGAATTCAATAATATTGAATGCTTGTGACCAAAATCCAGATTAGCACAAGTCTGCGCACAATCTGCTTGAAGCAAGCTAGGAAGTCCTGTGCACAAAAATGTCTTAATTATTCATGTCACTAGTGCTCCAATTTCAAATTGATCTCTTACTTTCACTAAATATTACCACCCAGCATTGTCAAATGCTGTCTCAGCATCTAAGAAATATGCCAAATATTGTTGTGCTATTTCTCAGATACTAACAATATTTAACACTCTTCTTGTATTATTCAACCCTTAATCAGTTCAGACTGATCTGATTTCAGATATCTACAACTCAGCCTCCTGGATTTTATAGTCCTGAGTTTGGCCTATAGGAATCAGCTGTATTAGGATTTCTAACTTATTTGAATATTAACAATAGTTTGCTTCTGACAAGGTTTCAACCAATTCCAGGTCCCATATTCACCAGATTAGTTCCAATCATTCCCTGAGCTGTCCTATATTCATACTGTCCCCTGATATAAGCTTCCTATATTTCATATACAAATCCTAGATTTGCAATCGCCATTCAGTTATCATGAAAAAGAATTATTTTATTTTATTTATCTGATTTCTATACCGCCCTTCCAAAAATGGTTCAGAGCGGTTTACATTAAAACAAAACAATTAAAATCAATTAACAGTTAAAACAGAGACTATAAAACACCATAAAACAATAAGGAATTAACAATTAAAACAATCAACCATTTAAAAACCCTGGAAAACCAGGTTATAGCAGATTAAAAACATTTACAACAATTTAAAAACCCTGGAAGACTAGGCCAAACAGGCTCTTCTGAAGGCCAATAATGAATTCAGATTATGGATTTCTGCAGAGAGTGTGTTCCACAGCCCAGGAGCAGCTACAGAAAAGGCCCGCCTCTGAGTTGCTACCAGACATACCGGTGGTAACTGGAGATGAACCTACTCAGATGACCTTAATGTGCGGTGGGGATCCCAATTATCAGCTGATTTGGGAGCTTCTCTTTTATGCTATCATCTTGTAGAAGAAATAAATATAATTTCCACACAGAAAGTGTCTCTGCTGTATATTTCCATCCACACTTCACATATACCAAAACATGATCTGAAGTTATCAGAATTTCTACTCTCTTCTGTCTTCAGCAGAATTAAAGATGATGATGATGATGATGATGATGATGATGATGATGATGATGATTTTTTTCTTTACTTTATAACCTGCTTTTCCTCCAAGGAGCTAAGAATGGTGTACATGATTATGTTTATCCTTACAACAACCCTGTGAGGTAGGTTAGGCGGAAAGATACATGACTGGCCCAGAGTCACCCAGTGAGTTTCATGGTTGAATGGGGATTCAAACTCAGGTCTTCCCTATCCTAGTCCAACATTCTAACCAGGCCAAGATCTCTGCAGCTGAACTTTTCATAGTTAGCACAACCTACCTCTGCAAAAAATGCAACACAGTCTGTCCAGCAAGATTCGTTCTCAAAATAGAGATAAGGAAGGAAGTCTTGAACTACAGTCCTGGGGAATTCACCTGGGAAACAATTCCTCATGGCTCTGAAAGGGATACATTTGAAATTGCAAAATAAGTTTCGCTTCCATCTCCCTGATGGAGCCTCTTCTTCATAAGCATCTTTATATACAAGGGGGGGAAATGGATCCACGATCCTGGAGCTTACCTTCCAAGAGCAGCAAAGCCTTTGTGTTCTTCATGGGCATTTGCCATCAGCTCCCAACCATGGTCATCATTCATTGCTGCCAGCAGGTGGTATTCATTGTCTCCAAGTTTCAGGATGTTTTTGAGAGCTTGTACAGCTATGCTGCAAAGAAATCCATTACTGTTTGATAACAGGCCTGGTATCACAGCTTGGTGCATTAAGGTTCACTTTAAAGAACTCTAGAAGCAACAAAATCCTCTGAAAAAACTCCATCGCAAGAATTCTTTTCTTTTCCTTGGGTTTAGTTTATGTTTGGTCTCAGAAACAAACCTCAGTGATGGATGCTCCATGACTCTTTGCTACTGATGCTGGGTTAGAACTTACTAAATGTGAAAAGTGAAGGGATACAGATATTACAGTTAATTAGTTTATTCAAAATGATTTCAGCTCCCTAAAATGATGTGGGTTAATTTTATCTCTGCCATGTGAACCTAACCATATATGTTTTAATTAATATTCATGTATAATAAAGTAATCCAGCATAATATTTTAAAATAATTTGATATATGTGTAATCTTATAAATTGTAGCAATCATTTGAGACTATTTGAAATCTTGTGACTGCTTGTATTCTGTTTTTATTTTAACATGCTTAGTGCCAAAAGAACTGAATCTTTGAGAAGCCTCTTCTTTTACACCTCCTTTCCATGACAGGACATCCCGTGATTTATAAATTATTACTAACCTTGCAGTTCTTTAGTGGTAATTTATGTTCACCTTGCGGATACCCAGGGACTTCTTTAAACCAAATGACAAGTTTTCTATATTGTTGTTGTTATTGTGTTGTTATTATTATTGGCTGACATCCAGAGCAGCAGAGTGCTTGCAAGAGGATGTTAGCATAGTGAAGGGCTTTGCCCCCTCTGCAGATGTTGACCTACAACTCCCATAATCCCTGACTATTGGCCACTGTGGCTGGGGATTATGGGAGTTGTAGGACAAAAACAGCTGGTACAGCCCTGGTCTAGTGCAAAACTGTTCTGCTAGCTGTTGCGAACCCAGACCCAAATAATGACAGGACACATGTAGTTGGAGGAAACTAGGGCTACTTTATTAAATAATTACAAACCTGCAATGAGGAATTCAACTAAAGTGCAGGTATCCCCTATGTGGGTCAATTTCATAGGAGGTATGCCCACAAGAGGGTGAAGGACTTGGATTTTATTTAGCTTGGAACCGGTCCGAACCTCATCTCTACCACGAGGTTACCCCCGATGAGGGGATGCATGCCATCTCAACCCAGGTCGTGAGGCACTGAGCGGCGTTCGCTGGCATGCATCTAAGTGAGAGTGGATCCAGCCCAAGAGTTGCAAGATCACCAAGCCTTCCTCCATATTCCCACTCACCATAATGGCCCTCCAGGCCAACACCATTACAAATTAACCTACCCCGACCCGCACTCAACTGCAAAGTCACCAAATAACCTTAACAATAACCTTAACCTTGTTAAGGCCAACCTTAACAAGTTGACTGACACACTTCTGTGTGTCACTTCTGTGTCAGTGAGAAGTAAGCGAAAAAAGGCCCCAACCATAACCAATCAGCTGAGACACAAAAAATTCCTACTTGGCCCCAAAAGGCAACCAGAATATCCTCCACTGACTCAAGAGATGGGTGGGAGGGTACCTGCCCGCAGAGCAACTGAGAAAGGACAGACAGAGCTGGCTGCTAATGCAGGCACTCCTGAGCTCTGATTGGTCCGCCTGCAACATGTGATGGGGACAAAAATGGCGGCCCACATGCCTGCCTCTTGGGCCAAGCCCATAACTCCACTCTCCCCCCATTCACCCGGTATCACCACTGCTGCAGCAAAGGGGGCAGGGAGTGCCATTGCACTACCACAAACATGCACACAACTGTACAAGAGTTGTGCAATCATGACACTCTTTTTAAAAAAGGGAACTATTGTGCTACATCACAATAGAAAAATTCTGCAAACCCTTAATTTTTAGTGCACTAAGCTAGCTTTTGGCACAAGCACAGTGGCTCCCAACCTCCAGAAGTTGCTGAATGACAACTCCTAACAGACCCACCCACCATAAATTGTAGCTGGGGATGATGGGAGCTGCAGTTCAGCAACATCTGGAGGAGTCCAGGTTGGGAACCACTGCGCTAGTGCAAATTGGCTAATTCCACAAGCACATTGTTGCTCTGGATATCTAAATTATTGTCTAATATTTAAAAAAAAAAAACCCAAAACCCATACCCTAACAGATAAATAGCATTGGGTACCTGTTTTGAACTCAAGAGATAAGAAGCAATGATACATCATATTGTTTAAGCTCAGAAGAGTCCAGTACATCATATATATGGGAAATGCAGATCAGGAATGGTTTAATCAGAGGAAGAAACCTCGAGACTAGAAACTGTTTTGGTATTTAAAGTTGTGCCAGGAGTGTCGACTCCTGGCAACCATAGAGTCTTGGGTAGAATACAGGAGGGGTTTACCATTGCCATCTCCTGCACCATGTGAGATGATGCCTTTCAGAATCTTCCTCTATCGCTGCTGCCCGATATTGGTGTTTCCCATAGTTTGGGAAACATACCAGTGGGGATTTGAACCAGCAACCTCTTGCTCCCTAGGCAAGTTACTTCCCCACTGCACGATTAGGTGGCTAATGAAGCATATTTCCATAGTAGGCAGTTGCATTTGGATCACACATCCAAATAATACGTCTGGAGCCAGAAAATGAATGTCCTCCCTGACAACACTGAAATCAGAAAGGAGGACACTTGAAGGTGTCCCCCTAATTACCAGCGTGGGCTGGGATTTCTACTCTTTCTTGTCCATAGGCTTTTGAGTGCTGCCCCCAGGAACTGAGAGGCAGATGGAGTGTCTGCACTCTTCATCTCTGTGCTCCACCCACCTTTTTGTGCTGGTCCCAGCAACTGAGAGGAAACAGTAATAAAAAAGGGTTTCTTTCTTCCCTTCCAGTTGTTCCTCTTGCTTCACAGCAGCAACAAATTCCCATATCACTGGAATCATCTATGGGAAGAGAGTAGAGAACAAGTATCTGAATCACTTGACTATGCAACCACAAGGCGTAAGCACCAGTATATACGGTGGGTGGCTATGTAACCTACAACATCAGGAAGGTTTCCCTCTTTCTTAGGAATGTTGCTGAGAAGGGCACACAACACTTTTGGAAAGACCATCTGGTCAGCAATGAGTGACTTCCATATCATGCTGATCTCCCTGGAATGAAACACAAAAAAGCACAAGTGTGAGATTTTCTTGAACTCTGGGCCACTTTTGATATTGCCAGTTTGCTTCACAAAAATGTTTTCATAACCTCATAAGAGCATCTCCTCATAAGAGCTTTTAGGAGGACCCTCAAGACGTGCTTATTTCCCCAGACTTTTAACTGAAATTTAAATTTTAATGCAAAGTTTCTCTCTCACACTCACACTCTCTCACTTATATTGTGCTCCATATAAAATCTCTGGGTGGTTTACAAATTAGAATACAATTAAAATGTTAACTTACATAAAACAAAGTAAAATAACCGTCAATAAAACTGGTTCATCAATGAATGTTCATTCAAATATGGTTCATCAATGAATTTTCTTGTCAGCAAAGTCCAAATTGTCATCATTTTGCTACGTTCTCAGGCAGCTCTGCTGCACAATCCAAAGTGTTAGAGTAGCTGTAGCACTAAAGGCTGCAAGTGGAGGGATGCCATAAAAAAAATCCCCTACATAAATATAACTCCCCTTCAAGAAACTGGCATGTTGAGAGAAAGATTCTAGGGGTGTGCAATTTGGATTTTTGGTGTTTTGATTCGGATCTGAATTGAAACACCCCCTTTTTGTTTTTGGGTCCGAATCTGACCCATCCAAATCACCCCAGATTTGATTCGGATCTGAATTAATCCAAATCTAAATCAATTTTGATCAGAAAATGGGTCCCTGGGCCAAAAGAGTGAGGTGGGGTGATAGTGCCTACTGGGTGGAGGCTACCACTCAAATTTCAGAGGAATTGGACAAAGGGCTGATTTTTGGTGAATTGTTGACGTTTTAGTGTCTTTGGGGCAGATTTGGGGCATAAAGTGATATCTGGGGCAGAAGAGTGGGGTGGGGTGGTAGTGCCTAATAGGTGGAGGCTACCACCCAAACTGCAGAAGGATTGGGCAACGGGCTGATTTTTAAGTGATTTTAGAAGTTTTCGTTTCTTTAAGGTTTTTTCCATAAGAAACAATGGAGGTTTCAGCAGCCCCATAACTTCACCTGGGAGGGTGCTGGCATGGTCCAGGGAGAGTGGCAGTGTAGTGCACAGTGGGTGCCAGCCACCCCTATGGGTTTCTAACCCATGGGGTACAGGGTTCTGTTGTTTCTGAGGTGTTCTGTGTGTGAATTCTCTGGAAGCAAACAAGAGTGGATTCATGGTTTGTATTGAAAATCTCATTTGCTACCAGAGAATCTACACTCAAAACACATCAAAAACAACAGAACCCTGGCTTGGGTGCCCAGCTGTGAGCCCCCCCCCCAATGCACACGAGGCCCCTCAAAACCTCCTTTGGGGGGCCCACCCTGCCAAATCTCTGCTGGTTTTTTTTTTTTTTAAATTATTACCACGGCCAAGGGGTGGCTGCGGCGGGGCGGGGAGTGGAGCAGTCCTCCTCCTCCAGTTCCAACTCTTCACTGAACCGAACTATGCTCCTTTGTAATGCCAGGTCAGTTCAAAATAAGATCGAAATCATCCATGATTTGTTTGTGGATGAAGGAGCTCACCTGGCCTGTATAACTGAGATGGTTCTGTGTGGCTGGTGGTCCTGTGTTGGCCCAACTTCTTCCCCCAGATTACTCTGTTGTTAGGCAAGTTAGAAGGAGGGGGTGTGTGTGGCTGTGGTCCATAAGAATAACATATCCTTTATCAGGATCCCTGTGAGAGAATGGACTTATATTGAGTGTGTGTATCTTAAGGGTGGGGACTCAGGATAGACTGGAGATTCGGTTGATGTACTGTCCACCCCACTGTCTAACAGATTCCTTAACTGAGCTGACAGAGATGGTTGCGGAGTTGGAGTTGCCCAGGCTTTTGGTGGAGGGTGATTTCAACGTCCACTTTGGGACTACAGGTAGGTTGTCTGGTGCAGCTCAGGAGTTCATGGTGGCCATGGCAATTATGGGCCTATCCCAATTAGTCCTAGGACCTGCACATGTTGCTGGCCACACTCTGGATTTGGTCTTTTGCTCGGATTAGGGGTGTTCCATTGGTGGGGTCGCCTGTAGTTTCCCCATTGTCATGGATAGACCACTTCCTGGTTAAGGTTGATCTCACAGTCATGTCTGATCCTGCAGGGGTGGTGAACCTATTACAATGGTCTGCCTGAGAAGTCTGCTGGATCCAGTAGGATTTCAAAGGGCCTTGGAAGGTGGAAGTGGCTAGTCTTCTGGCTGCAACATTGAGCGCTGAACAAGAGTCTGTATTTCTTAAACAAATATTCTTGTACCCCTAGAAATATTTGCTTCTTTGGGGGCTGTCAGTCCACCCATCTCAGCTGGGACCTGATCACACAGGTAGGAATCAAGCAAAGTGATTCTGTATTTTCATGGCTTTCTCACTTAATTCTTTGTACTCAGATTGCACAGTAATCCAAAATCCAGGGATACACTGTCGAGAACGAAAAGTGAAGGGCTGCTCCAAGTTCTCCAAGGCATGGGGAGGTGGACATAGGAACAGAGGAAGCTGCCATGTACTGAGTCAGCCGTTGGTCTATCTAGCTCAGTATTGTCCTCACAGACTGGCAGCGGCTTCTCCAAGGCTGCAGGCAGGAATCTCTCTCAGCCCTATCTTGGAGATGCCAGGAAGGAAACTTGGAACCTAGATACTCTTCCCAGAATGGCTCCATCCCCTGAGGGGAATATCTTACAGTGCTCATACTTCTAGTCTTCCATTCATATGCAACCAGGGCAGACTTAGCTAAGGGGACAAGTCATGCTTGCTACCACAAGACCAGCTCTTCTGTCCAAGGGGACAGAAGCTGAAAACCACTTGGACCCTCTGTGGCTCACAAAGCCAAGGGCAGGCATAGTGGTGGCACTTCTTTAGCTGACAGGCCAGGGGGAAGTTTCCTCTCGGGAGGCACTGGCTACAGCTCATTAAGTGAGTGGCCATTGAAGTGCCATTGCTGTGCTGCCCTTGGCTTTGTGGGCAGTAGGAGTTTGGCTTATGTCTTAGAAGCGCATTTTCTCCAGCTATGAGGTGTCTAAAAAGACATCTTGGTGCTCGCCTTAAATCTCAGGAACATGCCTTGCCCAGACACAGCACGGAGCAGCAGAAGGAAGTAGCACTTGGGCACTTGGTTTGTGCCTCAGGAATGGCCACCGTCATGGCTGGGACCAATTGTCACTTAGTTGCTTCATTCCCAGAAGTGTCTTATACAGTGGCATTTCCAGCTGGCCATAAGGTAACTATGATTTAACATTATGTAGGAGTTGGTACCGTACCTTTCTTGTTTTCCTCTTCCATCCTTGGGCATTACTTTTCCTTTTTATTAGAAATATTACAGTGCAAGCCATTATCTTAATTTATACATATTCTGAATGCATTTGCAGAAAGGCACTATAAATGTTGTTAATAAATATGCAGAGGTAGCACAAATAAGTGATGAGTTGAAAGAGAAGGATCATTTCCAGATCATTTCCCGCACACAAATGCACATACAAAGACAATACTCTGCAGGTACACAGCATGCCCAAAATAAGCACCCCCCACCCCACTCCCCATGGCTGCAAGGCCCTACTTGCTTCCCTCCCTGGTATGCCTTAAAATCTGTTCTGTAGGCCTGTTCTGCTGACGCTTTAGAACATTTTTTTATTTTTGAATGTGTATCCGATTTGGCTACATAACTACTTCAATTGGGGCCAACTAAGTTCATGGGCTAATCTGAATAGCTGTCTTCAGCATTATCATCTAACCCAATCTGAATGGCTACATGACAGCTACACTGGAAGTAGAAGCCCGGGGGATGGGGGGGGGAGGGAGGGCGGTAGATCAGCAGCCAGTTGGGCTGTGAACAGCAGTGGAATGAAAAAGGTGACTGCCCCCCTCAAGCCTGTCTCAACTCCTCGCTTTTTTACACCAGTATTGGACCCCAGAGAACATTTGGCAATAGAATGTATGATATTTGTGACTGTCTAAGACAAGGAATTGTGCAGACATGTGCAACTGCAGTGGTTTCGAAAAGAATAGCCAACCTAAACGAACCTCCAAAAAACTTATGCCAACACTGAATTATGTCATCCTAGTAAATGTTAATAGCATTAATGTCCATCAGATCACAAGTCATTAGAAAAAAAGTTTTCTGCTTCTGAGAACGTGTGCCTTACCTTAGAACAAGCCATGGGAATGTCAGAAGTGTGGCAACCATTTTGTTTGGTCCCACAGCAGCCAGTGCACCAATGACACCCATCACTGTCTTCTTCACTGCCATCTTATCACTGCTGTCCAGGATGTCATACATGGAGCAGATGAGTATTTCTACCTAACGGGCCAAATCCCACAGCAAAGAGATGAATGTCATCCAGAAGCCAGTAAAATCTTTAGAAGGCAAGACATAAAAGCCATGTCTGTCTCTGCCCTATTTAGTAGAGTTTTCCATTTAGCCTTCCCTCTTTTCTCGCCCTGGCACTTTCCAGATTACACGCTACAACAGTTTCACTGCATATCTGCTAAGTCTGCTTTTGTACTGCCTGTGTTTCAACATCACAGTCCCTGCACTTGACAGCAAGGTGCTATTCACATTTTCGATACCTTCACTACACTTGCATTGCAGTGCTACAATGTTGCATGCACATGGCAAAATAAAACTGTATTTTCCCATTGTAGGAGGGTTTAGGAAGTTTGCACAAGCTAGAGAAGACTGCTCCCCCTGCTGGTGGCTTTGTGCAACAAACGACTTCCACCCTTTATTTATGTTCTCAATATGATCTTGCCAAGCTGAAGCATTTTACTGCTGGAAAGCGCCCGATCTGAAAAGGGGGGAAGGCTAAATTGAATACTCTAAGTGACCCCTTAAGGTTTGACTACTTTGAATAACTTAAAGGCTGACACAGGGGACTGAACATCCAAAAAGTGCATCTCAGTGATGTGTAACGCAGTACTTGACTCAAGCCACATCTTACCCTGCCATGAAGTTCAGCAGCTCTGTGTTCTAGCACCATGCCCAGTATATCTTGTACAGCCTCAGACCAGTTTACTTCCTGAAGCATCCCATTCAAAGTGGTGTGGAGAAATGGTGCCAGTTCTATGGAGGGCAGATGGTCTATAACAAGCTGTAGGAGGAAAGGCAAAATAATAAGAGTCAGTGTAGCCCAATTTATAGGATAGAAATCCACTTTTTGCATTTGGGGGGGCGGGGGGCAACTTTGAATTTGCAGTTAAACTTTGCAGAAATCCATGGCTTCTGGGATTCCCAAGCCTGCTGTTTGGGAAAGTTCCTGCCAAGGAAAATTTTCAGATAATTTTTCATTTGGTTTCTCCCCATTCATTGCCATTTGCTCCATTTCCCCCCCCCATTTGTTCTGGGGTACATTTGTTTTAGAATAAATGAATGTAAACTAATAGGAATGGGGCCCATTTGTATTTATTTTCATACATTCCTAAAATGAATGCACATGCCTATCACAATTTCTCTCTCCATCTAAGCCAAGTTCTACTAGAAACAGTAATTATTTCTCACCATGGCAGTTCTGGAAATGACGACAGCAGGGACACATTGCTCCTCGTCATCCAGGATTTGAATTAATTCAGTGGTGGTGATCTCTGTGCAGCAAACAAAATTAAGATTTAACTCCTTCTAAGAAACATTTCCTCATTCCATGTAGCTTCTCAAACAACATGGGCTCCCAGACTCTTTCAAACATTAAGTTTACTGTGTATGCATGACAACCAGTGGTGATGGTGTCAGCCAGGAAAGAGGAAAGTAAATAAAGAAGAAACAGGGCGGAAATAGGCAAAGAAGGACGAACAACTGTCTAGGTCTAGAAGACCAAATGCATTTTTCATCATGGATGAAAAGGCTGAGGATTCATGGGGCAATTTTAAAAGTAGCTATCTTTATTTGAAAAGCAGTTGTGCAAACATTTGGAGTAGTATACATAGAAGACACCACTAAAAAATAATAGTGTTGATCCAAAAGGATCACTCAATTTTTGCCAACATATTTAATTTTGCCCATGTATTTAAAGGTGGAAAAATTGGGGGAAGCATTAATTTTTTCAGGGAGGATGGGATGGAATTTTTCAGGGGGGGGGGGCTTGCCAATGGTGGCATAGGAGTCCTTTTTTACTTTCCTTCTTTTTTATATAACTTAATGCCATTCCTGTACAGACAAGGCTGGCAGTAGCAACACTAGAAGCACTGCAGATTTCCTGTGCACCACCCTGTGAAGATTGCCCTTTTTTTCTTTTTGTAGAATCAATATCACAATGTCTTAACACTGAACCATTAACAGTGCATTCTGGGTAAAAATAGTTTAAGAAGATATAAATTAGCTCCATGCCACTGCTGGTAAGCACCCTCCCAAAACTTTGTGAGGTTTTTGAACAGCTGTGTTTAAAATCAATGGGATTCATTCTATTCCTGAATGCTACCTTAAAAATTGGGGCCCAACAGATGTGATAGGAAAAAATATTCACATCAATAAAGCTGCACTTTGGAATGCACACCACCTTTTTGGAACTGCATAGAGGCAGCCACTCAGAGCAGACCCTTCTTTGTATAGCATTGGGCACTTAGGACTATAGGAAGCTGCCATATACTGAGTCAAACCATTGGTCTATCTAGCTCAGTATTGTCTACACAGACTAGCTGCAGTTTCTATAAGGTTGCAGTCAGGAATCTCTCTCAGCCCTATCTTAGAGAAGCCAGGGAGGGAATTTGAAACCTTCAGCTCTTCCCAGAGCAGCTCTATCCCCTGAGAGGAATATCTTACAGTGCTCATACTTCTAGTCTCTCATTCATATGCAACCAGGGTAAGCCCCATCCTGTCTCAGCAATGACTCAGAAAGCATGGAGTGAGCATGGGGAGATATACTCAGGGAGCACTGGGAGGTCTACTCCTTTCAAGCACTTTCCCCTTAGAGCTCTATAGGGAAAGGATTACACCCCCCAGCATTACCCACCCAAATCTCCCTGCCAGGCACGGCTCGTGAACTCTTCTCGGGGGGTGGGGGTGGCGGGCGACTTCTTTAAGGTCAACGGAGCTGGTGCTCTGTGCCGCCCAGCAGGAGAGCCCCCTCTAGTGGCCAGGTGAGTGGCGGAGGCAATTCTTCGCCACGGGGGCTGCTGGGTGGCACAGAGCACTGGCTCTGTTTACCTTAAAGAAGCCCCCTCGCCACCCGGAGAAGAGTTCATGAGCCACGGCTGCTCCCTTCACTCCCTGTATTTATGTTTTGTTATGTTATTTATTTAACACATTTTTATACCGCCCAAAATGCAAGTTCTCTGGGTAGTTTACAACAAAACAATAAAAACAAGCAATAAAAAGATTAAAGCATTTCAACAATTAAAATTTAAAAAGTTAAAACTATTAAAACAAAATTTAAAAAATATCTAATTAAAGACCTGGGTGAACAAATGTGCCTTGACTGCCTTTTAAAAAGTTGTAACAGATGGGGAGGCTCTTATTTCAGCAGAAAATGTGTTCCAGCCTCCGGGCAGAAATGGAGAAGGCCCTTGCCCATGTAGCCACCAGACGAGCCGGTGGCAACTGCAGACGAACATTTCCAGATGATCTCAATGGGTGGTGTGGTTCATAGCGAAGAAGATGTTCTCTTAAATACCCAGGGCCCAAGCTGTTTAGGGCTTTGTAGGTTATAACCAAGACCTTGTACTTTGCCCAGAAGCGTATTGCCAGCCAGTGTAGATCTTTTAAGATAGGAGTGATATGGTCTCTCCAAGATGACCCAGAGACCAACCTGGCTGCCGCATTCTGGACTAAATGGAGTTTCCGGACTGTATGCCTTTCCAGCTGTTGCTGGGGTATTATGCGGCTCTGCTTCCCATAATGGACTCCCCTTCTCTGCACGGGGAGCATGCAGTGTTGGAAATGGGTGTGCTGCAAGCAGGTGACTCTGTGAAGTTCTGAAGGGGTGGTGTTGGTGTGCATTATTTGGCTTCTGCCATGCTGAAGCAGAGCCCCACAGACCAGCAGTGAAAGCAAATGAAACAAGGCTCAGCTGGAGGGTGAGGCAGCCCAATGAAAAGTCTACAAGGAGTGTTTCACAATAACATGTATTCATTCCAAGGTCTCTCTGTTGCACGTGATTCTCAGTCTTCCTCTGTGTGATTTAAGGGTGGTTCAGGTTCCTCATTTCTCACCTTAGGTCATGGAGGCATGAAAACTTGCGTAGGAGGAGGGGATGTGGAGTTGGAGGCTCACATGCCATCTTACCTATCTTCTGTTGCAACTGCAGATTGAGCAGACAAGTGACTGCAACCTTGCCCCAATGGCGAAGGGCAGCTTGCTTCTCCACACAGCGGGGAAGCAACCGACCAGTCCATCTTCCCACATGTTCAACTGATTCCTGCTTCTGTTTCACAAAATAAGAAAATACTGCATGAAATGGCTGCAACTTTGAGCACCAGACAACAGTCTGTATTTCTTAAACAAAATTCTTGTACCCCTAGAAATATTGGCTTCTTTGGGGGCAGTCAGTCCACCCACCTCAGCCGGGACTTGACTTCTATAGATCTGGAGCACATGGGCTATTGCTCGGGTTGCCCTCTCCCGTTCATAGATTTGGGGAGATGTAAGCCAGTTCTTCAAGGCCTAGAGAAACAAGAGAGGGCTATTTTTATCAATCATTTTAATTGACTCTTTAAAATATACATGCATAAAAATCAACATAATGGACATTAACCAAAAAAAATTAACATTTCATCTTCTAAACATTTAAAAGATGACGTATGCATTTTTCCAAAAGTTTGCTGAAAAAGCTATAGGCTGTTCAAAAAACTTTAGTTGTTGTTGTTCTGACCCATTTATGGGGATGTTGTGGAAACTACTTACATCTTTCAAACCACATAGAACTTTTTTTTTTTTTAAAGCAAGGAGGCGCAGAGGAGGGATGGTGTCTGAAATTCCCTGGATGGGTGTCTGTAGACAAATGAGTGTGAATAGATGGAAGCTCAGTCTAACAAGACAGAGTTTATGATAGTGGTGGACTCAGTGGACCATTTGGTCAGGGAAATGTATGATGGTGCCATGTCTCCCTTATGGAAGAGGTTTGTCATTTGGAGACACTCCTGGGAGTAGCTTTCCTGCTGGATTTTGCTGCTGGTGTCACTTAAAACAACAACAACAATGCAGCATATACATTCTAGAAATAAATGAATAAAATCTCCTGTACTTTCAACCAGAAGCTCCTGGCATGTCCAGCCAGAAACTTCTTGTGGTCTCCCTAGGCTCCCTCTTCCACTTCTGATTATACCTCCAGTATGACATTCAGCATTTCTGGATCCATGTGCCACTCCATCAGGGTCCTGATGACCTCACAAACAGCCTGAAAGGTCCTGTGGTAACGAATCTGAACCAAAGAGAGGCCAATGTTGTGTAAATGGCAGTAGAGACAGGAACATGGCAGTATGTACAAGTACAATGTAGTAAGTTGTGTACCTCCAGTATTTCACAGAAAATAAAGGGGAACAGTTGTACATTTCTAACACCCCTATTATGTTATATACACTGTACGTTTCGCTATGGAGTCAAATATTTTTCCAGCAAACATTTCCAGCAAGAAAAGGGGGCTTTTAGAAGTCTGAAACATGAAAGATGGCAACTAGCAACTGACACTAAGACATTTGGGGAAAGCATTTTAAAGACATCCACAAAAGATAAAATGGAGCTAAATCAGGGAAAAAGAATTACTGGGCACAATTACTAAGCAACGGTGACTGTCCTTTGTAAATGGTACCATTGAAGTATGCATTCATGATTATTGTTACTATGATATGATCCAGTCCTTAAGCATTGTACTGGGAATGAGATACCTTCCTTGGGACCTGGGGGAAGTTTCTTACATATGTCATTCATATACCCCAGTATTCAGCATTTTAATGAATTAAGTTATGTGAATGCTCTGTGTTGCCCAACATATCGTCATGATTTGCTTCCCCAAACTAGGTAAAAGGAGTGTCCAAAAGGAAAACCAGTTTCTGCAGTTCGGTTCAAATGCGGATCAAATTTGGTAGGGAGAGGACCTTATCATCGGCTTTTAGGTGCATCTCGCCTCCGCCCCTCCTCCCTCACCCCTCCACCCTTTAGAATACTTTTGAGAAGCTTCACATTTGCTTTGAAAGGGGAATCCTCACTGGATTCCCCTTTACAAGCCCACTGAACCACCAAACCTTTCCACCACAAACTGGGCTTTGTTCGGTCCAATCACAGACTGGCTGGCCTTCTTGAAGGCCGGTTCAGTTTGCAATCGAACTGGTGGAACTGGTTGGGTTCATGGCAAACCACTTCAGCCCAAACCGGTTCATACACACCCTTACCAGGTAACCGGGGGGGGCATAATTTGATAGCCACTGCTAACCTGTGCAATGAAAGTGTCTTCAGAACTTTCTCTTTTGTTCAAGGTATCCCAAGGAGGAAATTTCATGATGCTGGAGATGCATAAATCAATTACTTTGATATTTTCTTCATCGTCTACTGCATGATAATTACTGGTGGGGAAAGTGGAGAAGATAAATCCATCAGCTTCATGCTAGAGATGTGCATGAATCATTTCAAGCAGCTGCAGGGGATGGGGGCAGAGAGTGGTAGCTTTATGAATGAGGCATGTAGGTTCTTGCCTGCTCCTCTGCCTCCCTGCCACTGTTCCAGTCACTGCACTGTCCTTCCAGAAAGGCCACACGTGGCTGTATCATGGCAGCAGCACGCACATGGCCACCACGTGTGATCTTTTGGCAAGGATAGCGCTGTGACTGCAACAGCGGTGGGGCAGTAGAGGAACAGGTAAAGACCTGCATGCCTCATTCTTAAAGCTACAGCTCACCTCACACTGAAATGTTTCGGATGCAGACAGCTGAATTGTTTTGGTGACTCACTAATGAGACGCTGAAATGATTCAGGCACATCTGTACTTCATGCAAACACCTTGGAAGATAAGTTGCTGGATAATAATGCTCTTAACATATAACTCTAGCCTAGATTAAGTTTTGTTAGATTAAGTTATAGCTCATCGGTAGAGATTCTCATGCAGATGGTCCCAGGTTCAGTCTCCAGGAAGGGTTGGGAAAGACTCCTCTCTGAAATCTTAGGGAGCTGCTTCCAGTCAGTATAAACAGGACTGAGCTAGATGGACTAAGATTCTGACTCACTAGAAGACAGCTTCTCTATGTTCTTATGTTTCTAAAAAATGTGAGATAGCTACACCACCAAATAATGGGAGATTGTAGCATTGACTTATTACTCCTATCACTGCAGTGCCCTGTCTCGCATCAAATGAAGGGTGAGAGGAATAATTAAACATATTGCTAGCTAGGCACTAATCTGCATACCATGAGTGTCAACTGCAACTAAGTTTACTATCCTATGTGCACTTACCTGAGAGGAATCCTGATTTAGTAGTGTGCATGGAACAGTCCAGGGCCATAGAAAAGGCCTCCGGACCGGTCTGGAATTCCGGCGATTCAGTGTGTGGGGGGAGTGTGTCTTTAAGGTGGGGCGGTAGTACTCCCCCCCACCCCGCCGTCGCTCTTCTCCCTCTGGTGCTGGACTTTCCAAAAATGTTCTTGGGGCAGCAGAGTTCCTCCCTGCCCCCCCTGCCCCCGTCATTGTCTGCAAAGGGTTAAAGTAGAAAAAGCTGGCGGCATGCATGTGCCCTTTGTGGCGCGTGCTTGTCTTCGCTGCTGGCGCACGCGCGCCACATATGTCACTATGTGGCGAGCCAGCAGCAGAAACAAGCATGCCCGCCACCAGCTTTTTCTAGTTTAACCCTTTGCAGACAACGACGGGGGCAGGGGCAGCTGGGAGGAACTCTGCCGCCTCAAGAACGTTTTTGGAAAGTCCAGTGCTGGAGGGGAAAGAGTGGTGGGGGGTGGGTAAGTACTACCGCCCCCCCCTTAAAGACACACTCCCCCCAGTGCCGGACCATGCCTCCGTGGTTCTGTGCACATCCCTAGCCTGATTGGACAGAGGGAGAGTGACTGTACTTCTTTCTGAATACATAGCTGCAGGATTGATGCAAAGACTGACCAAGAAAGAGCCAGGTGCCCCTAGACTGTGGGTCATCCCAACAGATGAGGACCCTCATTCATGACAGGCTAAAGAAAATCCTGAGGAAAATTTTTCCCAACGAGGAAAAATGAGTTTGTCCAAATAAGGGAAGTGTTAGCTCTCACCTGCAATACCCACCATCATTCCATCTGGATATCTGGAGTGCTGTTCTGCCTTTTTCCCCAACATTGAGGGCAAAGGAGAATCTGGGGCCAGTTCTTGGCAGTGTCTCTGTGACTGGCCTGGCAGCCTTTTGTGAGTTCACATCCATTACCAGGTCTACCAGAGGACCATCAGCCACAAGTGACTGCTGCCTATTCATGAGCCTATGAGGGAAGTTGAGAGAACTGTCAGGCAATGCTCCATTCTGCTCTTTCTCACTCTTGGGTGACATTCTCACCAATGTTGTTTAACATCTACATGAAACTGCTGGGAGAGATCATCAGGAGATTTGGTGCAGGGAGCTATCAGTATTCTGATGACACCCAAATCTATTTCTCTATGTCAACTTCATCGGGAGAAGGCATAACCTCCCTAAATGCCTGCCTGGACTCAATGATGGGCTGGATGAGAGGTAACATAGTGAGACTGAATCCAGATAAGACGGAGGTACTTATTGTGTGGGATTGGAACCCGGGAGATGAACTGCCCAGAGAACTTGTGTTTTGGGAAGTATAAAAATATGTTAGATAAATAAATACATACATACATATATACATACATACATACCTCAATAATGTTTTCTTGGCTTTGTGTGACCAACAGTGTAATCCTAGGTATACTTACTCAAAAGAAGGTCAAATTGTATTCAATGAGATCTACTCTCAGGTAAATGAGATATAATTAGGGTGTAAATTACTTTCAGATTATGTGAAAGATGTTTTGGGACATATTCTTCAAAGACCTTATCAGTTGCCCCTATGAAAATGTAATCAGACTCTAAATTCATTGTGCCAATAAATCACCCTCTGTGCATCTTCAGTGACCCTCCTATATGTCCTTGCTTTTGGAATCCTCCCACAATTCCTTCTTTCAAAGGTACAGGGACAAGGAAAAGATGCATACCCCAAGAGCGTGATGGCTTTGGTTGCTTTTGGGGAATTTTTCACTTCACAGCAGCATTTTGGTGTCCCCAGTAAAATATCCTGTGGGATGTAAAACACAGTCACTTAGGAAAAGCAAAGGTGTGAGACTGGAAGTGTTGGAAGTTAGTATTGTGGAAGTGTTGGAAGTTAGTATTGTGGATGCTGCTTTAGATTACAGTATGGAAGTGGAAATAAAAGAGCACAATCTTCAGGTTTAAGACGCAAAAAAGGAAGTATTTATTCACCTACTCAATCATAGTTAACCTATGGAATCCACTGCTACAAGATCTGATGACAGCCACTGGTTTAAGATAGTTTAGAAGCTCTTTCTGTATAAATTGCTTTGAAAACTGTGGTTGAAAAGCAGTATATAAATATGTGAGGAGGAGCAGGAAGAAAAGGTTAATTCATGGAGGACAGGCCTATTAATGACTATCAGTTGCGGTAGTTGAAAGGAACCACCATGTTATGTTGATTGTCTAATATAGGCCAAAATACCAGAGGCTAGAAACAAACCACAGTGGTGATGTTCTGCTTGTAAGCTTCTTAGAAGCATTTGGTTGTCCTCTGTGGGAAACTGGACTAGAAGGACATTTGGATTAATCCAGCAGGGCTCTTTTTTTTTTTTTTACCTTATTCTAATGCTCTCACAATCGAAGAGTTAAAACTTGTAAAATTCTTTGAAATGAATTTTCCAAAGTGTGTACACTGTGTGTACGTGTGTGTGTGTGTGTGTTGTGTGTGTATATATATATATATATATACACACACACACACACACCTTATTCAAGCTCTAGAATATCTGGTTTTCTTTTCTTTAAAAAATACACACACCTTTTAAAAAAAATAGCCAGGGAAAATCCGTTCAGAGTTAGTGTGGGAGGTTGTTTGTCTGAAAATGCCCCCACATCAAATTATAAGCTACTTGAAAAATGTACAGGTGGTATATGGCTTCTTTAGCCTTCTCCCAGGTCTGTAATTTTTTTTTTTTTTTTTTTTGCATGAAGTAAATATTAAGGTCCTCTTGCATGAGAAAGATATGCATACAAAAAAATTTTTTGTTTTGAAGACCTGTTAATTTTGGTACTCCTCTTTGATTAAGTGTGGGTGCATTTGGGCTCAGAGCTTTTCATTTATCACCTATTTGGAAAGACCCATCCCCCATTCATTTTATTTTTTTTAAAAAAAACTGCAAATAAAACTACACCATTTTTTCCACAGTGGTCCCCATTTTTATATCCACATTGCCCTACACTACCCACACTGATGCTGCTTCATCCAAGGCTATTATGATTATTCAATATGGTACCCATCAGGAGGTAGCTACGCATTGGAGCTTCTGCTGCCACTGACATAGATGATAGTGGGGGAAAAGTTTCTCATCAGAATTTTATTTTTATTTAAAAAATATATAATAAATAAATGAGTGGCAAATAAGTTTCCAAAAACTAACCCTATCCGTGCCATTGTGGGTGCCATTTTGATAGAATGTGGAATCCACACCAAATAGATCCATTCAGTGTAGGTACCATTCATTTACTTCTCTGTTGTTGTTGTTTTAGGAAGACACCCAAGACACACCTGTTTTCTCAGGCTTTAAACTGAAATTAATTTTAAACTGACTGTTTTTATCCCATGAGATTGTTTTAACTTTTTATTCTGTGAAATTGTTGTAATTAGTTTTCCTATGTTTTACATTTTTGGTGTTTTAAATTGTGTACACCATCTAGAATTGCACATGTCAGGCGGTATGATAGATAGATAGATAGATAGATAGATAGATAGATAGATAGATAGATAGATAGGATATCAGACTTTTACAAAGTATAAATGGCAAACTGTACCATAGTTATAGGCACAATTGAAGGGGGACAGAAGAGCCAAAGAGTAAATTACAAGTATGGAGCCTGATATGAAGATGTACTCAAGAACCTTCTGGAAGCAGAGGTGATATTGGCTGACCAGCATATTCATACAAAGCACCCCAAACAGCAATCGATTCTAAAGAAATTCTGAATGATTCAGTTCGTTTTACCTTTAGATAGATCCTCAATAGTGGCTCACCCTCAAGGGCATTTTGTAGATCCATTTCCATGATGTCCTGGCACATTAATATCACACTGCTAATAAATGCTGACTTCACCAATGGGTCCTAGAATTTCAAAGGGAAAGACGTGCAGGTCATTCACTAGGATGTTTGTAGTAATTCCTGCTATTTCCTTTTGACTTGCCAATGTTACAATTTCAATGTTATAATTATAATAAAAAATTATATAATACACGTGAAGCTTATCCTACATACTTCAGACATATGTAGTAGTGATATACAGAGGAGAAAGGCTTAAACAGCATTAAGCCAATGAAAACATCTTGAAAAATGTCTCACATATTTAAAAACTATTCCTGCTTTGAATGGCTAGTCATATGGAGTGTTCAGGGCCTACCATAAACTAACCTGACAGTTGGCAGCATTCAGGTCAAATTAGTCAAGACCAAGTCCAATTGAAATTAATTGGACTTCAGTGGCTAACAATGGCTAACTTGTCTCATTGATTTCAATGGTGCTTAATCATAACTAACTTAATCTAGAACCTGTCCATTGTCTAAGAGATTTAATATTAGCTAATGAAAGTCTGCAGATATTACATCTCGCACAGCATTTTTATTTATAGTTGCATTGAGTTTTTAAAACATAACATTCAACAAATCAGAATGTGTGGAGCCCTTTTAACATGAGTGAGCAGGGCTCAGTTGCAAAGGCAGCTAAGGACTGAGCCTCCCTTTCCCCTCAGATCACATGAGAGTGCTGACTGGAGCATTAGAGCCCTAAGGGGCGGCTTTTTCCCTCAGCAGCAGAGGGAGGACCCAAGCAACATGCAGGGGACACAAGCCATTGGTTTCTCTGCAAGAAGCCTTGAGAAAACTGCCCAAAGAGCAGAGCTTTCTAAGGTGCTGGGTCCAGGGCAATCGCCCTGATTTGGGATGACTGCCCCCAAATTGTCCAGTTGCACCCAATTATACAGTTCCAATTGATAGTTCAGATCCCACTGCCTCCATTTACACAAGTCACACAAATTATATCTAGTGATCCTACTGAATCTAAATATCATTTATTTTTCATATAAATAATATGTTTAAGTCATAACAGTGAAATCTTATAAATCTTTACAGAAAACTAAGCCGCCCCCCCCAATTCAGTGTAGGCGTGTACACAGACCATTTCCCGTGGTTCGGTCCCAATTCGGACCGAATTCAGACCAAACCACGGGTCTGGTCTGAGGTGATCTCCCAAGGGAGACAATTGCTTGGGGAAGGAGGGCATTGATTTTCAGCATGGTTCGCTTGACTGAATCCAAGAGTCTTATCTGTGGGAGGGAATCTGTCCTTGGTTCCTTGTCTTATATGGGTATTCGCTCATTAAGAAAGATAAAGTGCATTCCAAACTCAGTACTTTGACACTTGGTATATTTTTCTTTGTTGTCATTTATCTGTTTTAAGTAATGTTTTAATGTTTCTGTTTTTTTGTAAACTATCCAGAGATGTAAGTTCTGGATGGTATAAAATATGTCAAATAAAAATAAAATAAATAAATACTCTGGCACCTTCCGTGCATGTCCAAGGAACAGTAGCTATCAAAGTGGCATTTCCTAGTCCCCTACAATCCCACTAATGACCTGAAGGCACTCTAAAAAAGCCTGCCCAGAGTGACTCATTTCCTCGAATCAGAGGAATGCACTCCGGCATTCCTCATTACTAGAACCAGTGATACAGCCAAGATTCAATCTCGGGGAGCTCTGGGATGCAATGGGGATCAAGCAGGCATAGCAACAATGCACACATGAGAAGACCGGGACAGTTGCCCATGAGCTCCTGGCACATCCCAACAAGGCATCCTTCCATGCGTGTTTCATTAGTCAGGATGTCAGCCACTATTTCTTACCAGATGTGATACCCAACCCAACAATTAATCAGCCTGAGATCACTGATTAAGGCAATATAGTAATATGACAACCTAACTAACTAGATAAATAAACAAATTTCAATATTGTGTTGCGCTAATGCTCCATGTTGAAATACAAAATGTAGGGACTTTGGAAGCTTCTGCTCAAAGGCAGTATAGAAATGTTTTACATAATATAAATAAAATAAATAACTCTATCTAGGAATGTTCCAGGGGATAAATTGATCCCTGAAACTATTCTACGGCATTCAAGAGGGGTGAGCAAGGTCAAAGGTGTAAAAAGACAATAAGGCTCTCCTCACCAGCAGCCTAACTCAGGCTAGGGAAGCCCAGCCTGGGTTAGGCTGCTCATGTGCAGCTTCAGGTTCTGCATGGATCCCAGCACTACTCGCCTGCTGAACACTTTAAAGCCCAGCCTTTAGCTGAGGTTAAGGGCAGAAGCGTGCCCTTAACCCTGGCACCAGGATTCTGTGTGTGCTTGCAGCCCAAGTGCACACAGAGACAGGTGCCAAGAGCACCCATCTCACAGGGGTATTCCCCAATGTACCACACCATTGTGTGGTGCATTGAGGGATATCCAGAGTCCAGGAAAATGAGCCCTGGCCTAAAATGATCCCCTCTGCACAGAATAGTGTGGATCGTCTGGGTGTGCGGTAGAAGACTTGGCAGAGGATCATCTGGGGGAAAGGTGGGTGACACTCTGCCTCCTCCACCCACCCACCCATGCGATCATGTGAATGGCCTCAGTGTTTCATGGAGAACCTAAAAAAATTTTTAACTTCAGGAAATTAAATTCTAGTTATTTAATATTGTACTGGGGCTGGGAGTCCAGAATTGCTGCATTTCACTAATCATAGTGTTAAAACAATGGAATATATTAAGTAGTTCATTCCAATATGGAAAAGGATGCAGTAGAGAGAAAACATATCACTTACCCTTATGCAATGTGAATAGTTCTGGACAATGACTTGAAATATATCTGGCTTAATTATGGGACGGATCAACTTTGCAGGGGCCAGAAGAGCCACAAAATAAGAGCTCAGGAGAAGGACGCTCCTCATTTGTTCCTTAGTAATTAACAACTAGGATTTTGAAAAAACAGTAATGAGAAAAGTCTGTTTTCCCAAGTGTAAGAAGATGTATCACTTCCTAGCACAAAAGGTTATTCAGAAGATGAATTGCTCTGTTCACAATAGACTCTAATGTCCTGAAAAATACGGTTGATGGGAGTTCTTTCTTTCCTTTATTAGGAGTAGGGATGTGCACAAAACCAGCTTGGTCTGTTTGGCTCCAATTCAAACCAGCTTTGAACCAGGGTGGGTAGGTTTGGTCTTGGTTTTGCTTGAACCCTCCCCCACGGTTGAGTTTGAATTCGAACGCAATTCGAACTGGTTCTAAACATTTCTACATAGAAATCAATTCGAACCGGCTCTAAACCTTTCTAGATAGGGTATAATGGGGAAACGAACCAGCCGATTCTTACCTACGCAGAGCACCTAGGGGCACAGAACTGGAGTGGGTGGTAGGCACTGAACCCCAAAGCAATTGGACACTCCTGTGATTTTTAATGATTTTTTGAAGATTCCTTTTCGATTTTTGCAGTTCTCCTAGGAAGTAATGGGGATTTGAGGCAGCCCCATTCCTCCTTTTGGTGGGGTGCCTGGGCAACCCAAAGTTGGTTTGGGAGCATAGCAGGTTGTAGCACAAGTCCCCCCAGGGAACCCCAAGCCAGAGGGGTTTATGTTTCTCTCCCAAGGACTTTTTTAGTTTCTGGCTTCTTAACAATAGTCTATCAGACTGTTGGAGAGATCTCGATAGGGATTCATTGAGAGAACTCATACAGCCACCAAGAATCCAATTGGTGTTTGTACTTGCTGTGTATGAGTTCTCTCAATGAATCCCTATGAAGATCTCCCATACACACATATATATGCAGACCAGAGAAGCTACTCTGATAGAGATAAACTTGTTAAAAGGACAGTAACTGAAAAAAATCCTGGGGGGGGGACCATGAACCCCACCGGCTTGGGACTGCTTGGGGTGGAGTTGTGGTACAACCCCACCATGCTCCCCGATCCACTTTGGGGTGCCTTGGCACCACTCAAAGGGGGGAATGGGACTGCCTCAAATCCCCATTATTCCCTATGGGAGAAATGCAAAAATTGGAAAAATCTTCATAAATTCATTAAAAATCGTAGGAGTGTCTGATAGCTTTGGGGTTTGGTGGGTGGTTGGCACCCCTAGGTGCCTACCAGACAACCCAGATTTGTGCCCCTAGGTGCTCTACATAGGGAGTAATGGGCTGGTTCATGTCTCCATTATACCCTATGTAGAACCTTTAAGAACTGGTTCAAACTGGGTTTGAATTTGAACCAAACTTGGGGGGGGGGGGGCAGTGAGCAAAACCAAAACCAAATCTATCCACCCTGGTTCAAAGCTGGTTCAAATTTGAACCAAACAGGCCAAGCTGGTTTTGTGCACATCCCTACTGGCCAGGATGAGAGAGGGGCTGGTGGAGAGTGTCAGGGGCACCCAGAGAGGAGCAAACACAAGGAACAAGCAGCCTGGGACAGAGGAGGCACAGAGTGACACTCAATCCCCTCCCTGTCCCTGCTCTGAGGCCAGTCCCGATAAGACTAGCCAGGCTAGATAAAGGAGACAGGGACATGTAGCCGGACATGGGGATTTAATCAGTTATAAAAGGTAGAAGGTAACAGGGGGAGCAGGGTCATTCCATCTGCCTTGCTGGGACTCACCATCTAGTCCCTCTGCCTCCTGTGGACATTCCAGCACAGACGGAGTGCAGCCTGCTTGTCGGCTGCCAAGTTCCAGCTGGCTGGTTGCCAGCCTCCCAGATTGCTGAAGATTGCTGAAGGTCCATCACTTTCTGCCTGTCCTGGGAGCTGCTTGTGTGAGGAGTGGCTTCTGGGGCTTGCAAGCTTAAAAGCAAGGAGGCTCACCTCGAAGCAAGTGGGAAGGTAAAAAGGGGAGCAGGGCCATTCCATCTGTCTTGCTGTGACTCACCATCTAGCCCCTCTGCCTTCTGTGGACATTCCAGTACAGACAGAATGCAGCCTGCTTGTCGGCTGCCAAGTTCCAGCTGGCTGGTTGCCAGCCTCCCAGATTGCTGAAGATTGCTGAAGTTCCATCACATGCTGCTTGTCCTGGGAGCTGCTTGTGTGAGGAGAGGCTTCTGGGGCTTGCAAGCTTAAAAGCAAGGAGGCTTGCCATAGGCACAGCCATTGGCGTGGCCGTCAGGCCGCCCATAGGCGGCCGCCAAAGCCGGCCGCGAAAGGGGGCCGGGCCTTTGGGAGTGGGGCTGAGGGCTGGGGGGGGGGTGGGTTTGGCCAGGCTTCATGCAGACATGTGTTTAGGCTCTCTTGAGTGGGATGGTGCTGGGGGTGTGCCTAGCAGTTCGGAGGCAGCTATTACTGTAGTGGTGGGGAATAGAAGAATTGGTGCTGGCAGAGCAGCTGGCCATTACAGGGGAAGGGAAATCAGTAATTTAGTAACTGTTTCCACTTCCAACTGTTCTGTCAACTCTTTGGCCTCAGGGAGCAACTCCAACGACCCACAGAATCTGGCCTTGCTCCTCTGAAATAGGGGTGTGGAATTTGGATTTTCTGTGTTTCGATTTGTAACCAAATCAAAACAGCCCTGATTCAATTTGGATCCAAATCTGACCAATCGGATTCACCCCAAATAGGGTGATTCGGATTCTGATCTGATTCGGATCCGATTCAGATCCGATTCGGATCCGAATCACGGTTGATCCAAATGGAATTGATTCGGGTTTTGGATCTGTCCTATTAATTTCCCCAGATTCCCAGCTTTCTTTTTTTAAAAAAAAGCTAAGCTCTAGCCCTTATAGAAGTGGAGTTATGGAGCAAAATGTGTGGTCACTATTTTTTAAGTGTTCAGATTCTTTGATGTATAATAACTTTCACTCAATGAATCCTTATGAGGATTCATTACACACCTTCATTTCTTCTATTCATTTTGACTGTCTTTTAGACAGTGCCAATTGTCAACTGCCATGTGCCAACTACACCCCACTCCCACCCACAAGGCAGTGAGGTACTACACAGTTTAAGTTAAGTGCCTAATGGGTAGAGGCTACCACGCAAATTGCAGAAGAATTGGACAAAGGGCTGTTTTTTGGTGAATTGTTGTTTAGTGCACATCAGGAGGTTTGGTGCAGGGTGTTATCAGTATGATGACACCCAAATCTACTTCTCCTTTTCATCTTCAGGAAATGGCACTCATTCTCTAAATGCCTGCCTACAGGCAGTAATGTGCTGGATGAGGGATAACAAATTGAAGCTGAATCCAAGCAAGACGGAGGTGCTCATTGTGGGGGCTCAGAATCTGAGGGGTGAGTTAGATCTTCCTGTGCTGGATGGGGTTACACTCCCCCAGAAGGAGCAGGTGCGCAGCTTGGGAGTACTCCTGGACCCAGGCCTCATCCTGGTATCTCAGGTGGAGGCCATGGCCAGGAGTGCTTTCTATCAGCTTCGGCTGATTCGACAGCTGCGCCCATTCCTTTAAGAGGATGACCTCAGAACAGTGGTGCATCAGCTGGTAACCTCCCGGCTTGACTATTGCAATGCGCTCTATGTGGGGCTGCCTTTGTACGTAGTCCGGAAACTTCAGAATGCAGCAGCCAGATTGGTCTCTGGGGCAACCCAGAGAGACCATATGATGCCTGTTTTGAAACAGTTACACTGGCTGCCGATATGTTTCCAGGCAAAATACAAAGTGCTGGTTATTACCTTTAAAGCCCTGAATGGCTTCGGTTCGAGATATCTTAGAGAGTGCCTTCTTTTACATGATCCCCACCGCACGTTAAGGTCATCCAGGGAGGTCCGTCTCCATTTACCACCAGTTCGTTTGGTAGCGACTCAGAGACGGGCCTTCTCTGTAGCTGCTCTTGGGCTGTGGAATGCACTCCCAGCAGAAATTCGTAATCTTAATTCTTTACTGACCTTCAAGAGAGCCCTTAACACCCATCTGTTTGGCCTGGCCTTACAGGGTTTTTAATTAGTTTTAATTGTTTTAATGTTAACCTGGTTTTCAGGGTTTTAATTGTTTTGATCATTTAATTGTTTTTAAGATTTTTTAAATTGGTGTTTATATTTGTATTTCTGTTGTAATTATTTTTCATGATTTCTGTTTTTTAATTGTAAACCGCCCTGAGCCAGCTTGGAAGGGCAGTATAAAAATCAAATAAATAAATAAATAACTCCCCGGGGGGGCACCATGGTGGCCCAGAGCAGGTTGTGGTGGGTGGTAGTGCCCAATGGGTGCAAGCAAGCTACCACCCAGATTTCAAAGAAATTGGGGAAAGGGGTGTTTTGTTTTTTAAAAAATTGTGGTTGGCAATCTCTTTGTGGCAGATTCAGGGCAAAAAAATTGGGTTTCAGGGGCAGAAGAGTGGATCAGGTGGTAATGCCCCAATGGGTGCCTGCTACCACCCAAATTTCAAATAAATTGGTGAAAGGGGTGATATTTGATTTTTTCCTGAAGTTTGCATGCCTTTAAGCTTTCCCCCCATAGGGAACAATGGGGAATTTCAGTAGCCCCATAACCACTTGTGGGGTACCAGGGTGGCCCAGGGTGGGTTGTGGTGTAGTACACATAGGGTGCCAACCACCCCAGAATGACAAGCCCATGCGGCACTGGGTTTTGTTGTTTTCAATGAATGAGGTGTTCTGAGAGTAGATTCTCTGGTAGAGAATGACTCTCAATCCCCATTATTCCCTATGAGAAAAAGCTAAAAGACATGCCAGATTTTTTAAACAATTACCCATTTGCCCAATTTATTTGAAATTTGTATGGTAGCTTCCACCCATAGGGCAGTACTACCCAACCCACTTTGGTCACCAAATGGAGGTCTGAATATCCAAATTTTTGGGGTCCAAATCAGGATTTGTTCTGTCTACAAATCACCCGAATCAGCCAGATTTGGTTACACATCATTTTGTACCCCCCACCCCAGCCTCCAACACCAGCTTGGGGATCCCTCCCACCTCTGCTTGCCACAGGGTGCTCAGTTGAGGGAGGGGAATCTAAAAAACCATATTAAAAAAACCCTAGTTTTAAAAAACATACCCACCCAGAACAATACAATACAATGGGGGGGCAAACTAAGGGGGAACCTGTGAAAACAAGAGACAACCTGTGAAGAAAAACCCCCACAAAAAATATACCTCCCCACACCCAAACAAGAAAGGAGGCCCTATTTAAGGAAAACTAAAGGGGGCACCAACAAGAAACCACTTACCCCTTCGTCATCCAGCCCCGCACTGGTCAGGGGAACAAAAAAGCTTTCCTGGCTAGTGGCAGGGGTGGGGGAGGTAAGAATGAGCAGCTTTTCAGCTGCCCAATACAAGTTAGTATTGCCATACAAACAAACAAATTAAAATAATCACTTAGGTAACTTAAAATAAAAAAGCTGGTGCGGGAAAATGAGCTGTGGGGAATAGGTGAGACAAAAGGAAGGGAGGGAAAGAGGACACAGGACACAGGGGAGGTGCTGCTCGAGTACTCTGGTCTGCAGCTGGTGGTGTGCTAAGCAAAACAAGAAAAGGTTTTTTTTAAAAAAGAAAAGCACCTGCTCCAGAGAAAACAAGACACCCCCCCCCAAACCTAAAATAAAATAGAGCAACTGGCAACTGCTGAGCTGAGGACTCTTCAACTCAGCCCAGAAGTAAAAGCAGCCGCCAGCCAGTACAGAAGCAAACAAGGAGGAGGGGAGGGGGGACTGGGGGTTAGGGAAATGGGGCACAGAGGGCTCAGGCCAAAGGGCCTGCCCCCCCCGCCCCAGTCCAGAGCAGGAGAGAGAGAGAGAGTCACTCACTCACTCTAAGGGGGGGGCAGCAGCAGAGGCACACTCACACACACACTCACACCAGGGGAAAAAAGATTTAAAGCAGAGGGGAATGGTGGGGAGACAGAAAAACAGGCAGACAGAGGGGGGCTGAAGAGAAAAAACACAGCACAAGCCTGCAGGCAGACTCTCAACAACAAGCAGCAGCCAGCAGCACTCAGCAAGCCAAGGACTGCAGCAAGAGTGATTTTGCAAGGCCAAAGGCTTGCCTTTATTTATTTATTTGTTTGGTTGTTTATTATTAAAACTTTTATACCGCCCTTCCAAAAGACTCAGGGCGGTTTACATTAAAACAACATTAGAATCAATTAATTAAAACAAAAATTATAAAACAGCATACAACAATAATTAGCAATTAAAAACATAAAACAACAATTAAATAATCAGAACAATTTAAAAACAAGTTGTAAAAAGCTGATAAAGCTTAGTTGAAGAGATGTGTTTTCAGAAGTTTTTTAAAAGTTCAACGGGCAGAGGGGCTCATAACAAAGAAGACGCTCTCTTAAATAGCCAGGGCCTAAGCCGTTTAGGGCTTTATAAGTTATAACTAGCACTTTGTATTTTGCCCAGAAACCTATTGGCAGCCAGTGTAGCTCCATCAACAGAGGAGTAATGTGGTCTCTCCGAGGAGTAATGTGGTCTCTCTTTAAATAGAACTTGAAATTCCCTCCTTTTGGAGCCTCCACCTTTGCCCTCCCCACTGGCCAATAGGGTGTCAGTTCTCAAGGAGAGGCACCATGGCAGAGCCTACCAGAGAGCCAGACTCATCTGGCCAATCGGGGAAGCGTGAACTTGGCAAATAAAATCAAGTAACACAAGTGGCACAAAATGGAGAATAGCACCTAAATTGGAGTTTTGAGCCTTAGAACCAGTTCGAACCAAATCAGGCTTGAGTGGTCAAACCCAGACAAGCGTTGCCAATGCAATGCCAAGTTTGGTTCGAATTTGAACCGGTTCAAACTCAAACCTGTTTGCACATCCCTAATTAGGAGATGTTTTGCTTATCCTCCTCTGTGCCTGCCCCTCTTCTTTGGAACACTCTTTTCCCCCCCCCAGATTCGATGAGCCCCCTCCCTGGCTGCTTTTAAGGCCCTTCTTAAGACCCACTTGTTTCGCCACATGTTTGCCCTTTAATAATAATAATAATAATAATAATAATAATAATAATTTTATTGATTATTTTAATTAATTGTTATTGGTATTGTTGTGGAGGAAGTGGTATATAAGAAAATTTAAATAAATAAATAAATATTTATTAGCAATGGAAAACAAAACATCTACCTTTGTACTTTCCATTAGATAATAATCGGTTTTTAGGTTATCAACAAAACACTGGTATTCTTCCAAAAGGGGGAAAATTTCCAGATGGTGCATAGAACAAATGCCAAGACCACAGGCAAGCCCCTGCAAAGACAGATGGAAAGCCAAAAGGTAAAGAGGCCAGCAGAGGAAGTTCTTTATAACATGTTTTGCTGTTGTCATTCTGGATAGAAAATACATTTGGAAACCTGTTGTCATGTAGGACAAGAAGTTCTGACAGGCAGAAGGGAGTAGCAACATGATGTGCAATGAACTCCCTAAAGACAACAGCAATACCTTCACTTCATCTTCAGGTGACTGAGAGGAGCATTGATCAAAAGTGTCATTTATAGAAGCATAAAGTCTTAATGGGGAAGGAGCAAGAACAGCAGTATTGTCCTTACTTCTCTTTCTTCACTCTCATCAAAATTGATCTCCTGTACCATTCTCCACAGGCTGGACTGAATCAGTGTCCCCAATGAAGCTTTCATTGCTGCTCCCCAGCATTTGTAGATGAAGTTCTGTAGAAAGATACAAGTGCTGAGAATCACAGAGCATTCCCCCCATAAAGAGGCAGCCGTTTCTGAGATAACTTTATAGAGTGAGTAAATGCCCTTCTTGGCTACCTGCTTCACTGCTCAGGAGCCTGCCTGAGCAGTGAACTTGATTCACCGCTTAGGCAGTGAAAATATTGCCATTATATTGTATACGTATTTGGATGGCTAGGATTTAATATATTCTTATGGATCAGGCCTGCTCAAAAGGACTCACAATCTAAAAAGAAACATAAGGTAGAAACCAGCAACAGCCATTGCTGTAGAGTTGCCATGCCCCCCAAATTCCAGGTTTTACCCAGTTTTTAAGCATCTCACCCAGATTGCTTAGCCCACCCAGATTAGCCCAGATTTCAGCTTTCATTTTAAAAAATAATTTAAAAAGCTAAGCTCAAGCCCTTGTAAAAGCAGAGTTATGGAGCAAAATGTGCAGTCACTATACTGCTCAAAAATTATTTCCAAGCCAATTTACATAATATGCAAATTAGGCACCCAGATTTGGAAAGCCAGAATATGGCAACTCTACATTGGAGGGATGAAGTGCAGGGGTTGGATAAGGGACAGTTGCTCCCCTGCTGCTAAATAAAGCGAATCACCACTCTGGTGCCTCTTTGCTCAATTAGCAATGGCCCTAATTGTTTCCCATTTACTATTTGTTTCCAAGTTAGAATGTTCTTTCCTTTGTTAGAATGTCCCTCTTTGGCTTACATTCTAACTAACAAAGGGCTGCTGATCCATGGGATGCAGCCCTCAGGGACATATTTAGGGTGACACACAGTTCTTCGAAGGGAAGGGGAGTCATAGAAATTTGCTCCCAGGACACGAGTGCCAGAGCTAAGTTTGTCAGCAGTGGCACATCTCACAGAACACTAATGTTTGGTTAGTTAGGATGCTAGCCATTGTGTCTGGGGGCTCTCTGGTGTCTTGAAGATAACAACTAACAAGAAGAACAATCAGGCAGCAAGTAAATGAACCAAAATAAAAACTATCCAGAAATTTCATATTTGAGAAGAAAGTGTATGGAGAAAGCTTAGCAAACAGGAAACATTTAGCTAAACACCTGACAGAAGAAGCTGCTTTGTATCTAGTAGTCAGACCATTAGTTTATAGGAAAATAGGAAGAACATAGGAAGCTGCCTTATAGAAAGGCAGGCCATTGGTCAATCTAGCTCAGTATTGTCTACACCAGGGATTCTCAACGCTGGGTCCCCAGATGTTATTGGACTTCCACTCCCATAATCCCCAGTCAAAGGCCACTGGGGCTGGGGATTATGGGAGTTGAAGTCCAATAACATCCGGGGACCCAACGTTGAAGATCCCTGGTCTACACAGACTGGCAGCGGCTTCTCCAAGGTTACAGGAAGGAATCTACCTTATCTGTACCTTACCTTGGAGATATGAGAGAGAACTTGGAACCTGGCCAATCCCCTAAGGGAAATATTTTATAGCACTAGTTTCCCATTCAAATGCAAACCAGAGCAGACTCTGCTTAGCAAAGGAGACAATTCATGCTTGCTACCACAAGACCAGTTCTCCTCCAGCATCTAACTCAGTCTATATTAATGGGCAGCTGCTCTCCAGGGTTCCAAAGAGAGGATCTTTCCTAGCTCTATCTGGAGATGTTAGGGATTGAACCTGGGTCACCTTCATGCAAATAATATGTTCTACCACTCAACTACAGCCACAGTCTTAACATTTTTAGTCTGAAGCTCTACTAGAACTGTATTCTGGGAACAGACCTTCTCACGGGGAGAGCAGTATGAAAGTTGGAGAATCAGAGTTTGCACAAAATAATTAATCCAATGTTCATTGCTGATCTGGGAAAGAGTGTCCTCAAGAAACTATAACACAAGACAAAGGGAGAAATGATAATTAAAGATAAAATGAGACACTTGAGGATTCAACATGCATCAGATACTGATATGGGGTGCAGCAATCTGCACTTTTTAGGGCATTGCTGAATTCAGTGGGGTTTTTTTGGTAAATCTCGGGGTGGGAGTGAAAATGGAGAGTCCAGAAAAGGGATTTTTTTCAGGAGGAATGGACAATTTCTTTTCATAGGGTCAGATAAGGCAGGAGGCCTAGCAACAGTACAATTCTTTTTTAAGTTTAAAAATTACTTTGCTGTGGCTATGGGTAGCAGAGGTCCTCTTGAAAGCCACACCTGGTAGTTGCTATTTCTTCTTAAAATCTTCCAGAGGCATCATGCTGGAGCATTCTGGGAAATAATGGTACTAATGGGAACAAGTTTGGTGGGGGGGGGGGGAAAGAAACCCCATTCATACATATTGACTGCATTTGCATTTAACACGGAACCAGAGTTGAATGGGGCAGAGGTTTCAGGATTATTACATATGAGTGTATGTCCGCCCCTTGGAATTCTAGTTCTGCATGGAGAGCGACACGAGGTTCTGCTCTCCAAACTGTAATCTGTATCCTTGGGTTTGAGTTTTGCCACTCCAATCTGAAGTTTAGTGCAGCCTGCAATGTGTCTGAATACATAAACGCAGGCTGTGTTCCCTCAAACTGGAGTTGAGGGAGGAAGCTCATCCCCCTCTCCAGTTGTTATTGGCAGTATAGGCCGTCCTTCATGAAAGAAGGAAGCCCACACAGCCAGTTTCCCCTCCTCTCTGTGGTTCTGCGTTATGTGCGAATGCAGCCACTCATTCAAAAGTAAAACATTTTAGAACAAAGAAAAATGGAATCAAATGGGCCTGATTCAACTAATAAGTTTCCACTCATTCTGAAATGAATGCACACACCCATCATTTAGCACAGTTGACCCTTTCTACAGGCTGACAAATTTTAATCAACCAGTAAGAATGACAATGCTCACCAGAAGCAACTTGCTCTCCCATTCCTTCTGCTTGAAAGTGTCAGGTCCTCCTAAAAAGAAATATGTGCTAGCTTTTTACTGAGTGATTGATTGATAGCTGTTTCTTATCACAAAGCTTCCAGGTATGCAATTAATCAAGAACATTGATCCTTTTCATTGGTTAGGTTTTGTGGTTGTGATGGTTGTTGATTGTTGATTCAAAAGGTTTGGGCTATATCAAAGCCAAGAGCTTGCCAGGTGGCCATTCAGCTGCTAAGGTCAATATCTGGGGCATCAGATTCATTCACATTAAGAAAAATCAATATAAATACAACACTGGGGTTATATATTGAATGTTACAATTTTAGCTTATGTGATTACAAGAACCTAGACAATCTGGAGTGTGTATAATCCTTGTCTCTAAGGCCATGCCTAAACTGCAGTTTTGCACACGAGGGTTAAATTAGGTCCTGTTTAAACTGGTCTATGTGAAACCTACATTGGCCAGAATATACATTGCAAAGAAATATAGTTCTCTGTCACTTGCAATGCAACACTGACAACATTCCCAGATGGCACAACAAGCCCAAATGAGACTCCAAGCTGCATTTTAGAGTCTCGCAGTCTCATAATTTCCCGTTTCCCTTTTAGTAAGATGAGAGCTGTCATACTTTTCAGGTACTGCAGCAATGGAGTAATGTATCTGAGCCACAGATCCACAATATCTTCATGAATCAGGGAATCCACTAGACTCAGAAGTTCCAGGGCAGCAACACGAACTCCTGATATACGTTGAGTGCCAGCTAAAACCTGAAGGAAGAAGGCATGATGGTAATTCTTTTGGTGCAGGATTGATAAGGTTGACAACACAAGGGAATGTAAAGGAAAGGGGAAAGTCCAGTGGCAACCAGTGGGCATCAGGGCTGGGGGGTGGGGGCAGGGAAGAGTTTAGTCACTGAGGCAGCCCCCTCCATCTCTGCTTCCTCTATGGCTGCATCCCCAACAAAGGTTTCCCTGACCAACCAACAGAACAAAAAACAAAAACAAAAAACAAAAACAAAAATGCTTGCCTAGTCCACCAAACAACAACCACCCCGCCTGGAAAAAATGCAACCCCCTCCCACCAAACCAAGAAATACAAATGCTCAAGGGGAAAGTCGACTCTTTTGCTTTATTGACCAGATTAGCTGCTACTTAAGCGATTCCACCTTCTGATTACTTGGGGGGAAGCTCAGTCTATTGCCCCAAAGAGGAAGAAAAAAAGGAGGGAAAATACCTGCACCATGGCAACCAGCATGTGCATTTCCCCCATATTTTTCTTCTTTTGGTGGCAATGGTTTGAGCCACCCCCAAGGAATCAAAAGCTGGAATAGAGAGCTGATCTGGTGGTAGCAAGCATGACTTGTCCCCTTAAACTAAGCAGGATCTGCCCTGGTTGCATATGAAAGGGAGACTAGAAGTGTGAGTGCTGTAAGATATTCTCCTTAGGGGATGGAAGAGCATCTAGGCTCCAAGTTGCTTCCCTGGCATCTCCAAGATAGGGCTGAGAGAGATTTCTGCCTGCAACCTTGGAGAAGCTGCTGCCAGTCTGTGTAGACAATACTGAGCGAGATGGACCTATGGTCTGAGTCAGTATATGGCAGCTTCCTATGTTCCTATGTAATAGGTTGAGCAGCAGCTATTCCAGCCAATAAGGCATCAGAGGAAGCTGTCTACAACAATGGGGAGGAGGGGTGCTGCAAGCTCCTCATTTCAGGCAAAATGCTCCCCCCACCCGTGGTAGTTCCTTCTCTTGGAGCTCTCTCTCCATAATTTTAAGTTTCCCCTACAGCATGTTTGTTGGTGGGTGGGTGGGTGAGAGGGTAGTGCAGCCCAGCCCACCTTTAATTATTGGACTTCCCTGGAAAAGTCTTAATCTAATACTGAATTTGGACAAAATAACTTTAATCCCATGTTTGACCTCATTAGTGCAGAAGTTGTGTTACAAGTCTGTGGTGTAGTACTAATATACTCTGGAAAAGGGGAGCAGTCAGTATTCTGCCCTATATCTATGAAGAATATTGAGCGAAGGAGATCCTGTGAGTTTTTATTTACTCACCAAAAGTTTGGTTAGGAGTCCTTGCCGGTAATCATGTGACTCCACTACTGTTTGGGTGAATGTGGCAGCTGGTAGGCCTGTGAAGAAAAACACTACACATAGAATGGACTTAAATAAATAATGTATATCCATTTTGCCTAGCACTACATGATACCACTACACTGAATCTGATTGGCTCAAGTTAATTCCATCTCCTTCCATCCAGTCAGATAAGTATTTATTTACATAAATTGTTTGTGACTAAATTCCCAAGGAGATGGAATGTGTATAGTTTTCAGCAAAGACTACAATGCCTGGTTATAAATGCTAACTGGGCAAAGAGGCACCTTTTACCGTGGTAATTCTCTTTATTTAGCAGGGGGAGAGTAACTGGCCCTATCCACCTCCAGCGCAGTACCTCCAGTAACTGTTGCTGGTGTCTATCATGTGTTGTTGTTTTTTTAATGTGAGCCCTTTGGGGACAGGGAGCCATCTTATTTATTTACTAGTAGACATGAAGCCCGTTGGTTAACGGGCGCTAGTGGAGCTCTGCGCTCCAGACGTTCGCCGCCATTCCCTCTCCCGCCACCCCCCGGCGCCCGCGGCTCCGGCCGGGCCCGCCACCCACCGCGGCTCCGGCCTGGCCCACCGCTGCCCGGGCCCACCGCCGCATTGTTTTGTCAGCCGCCTCATTCGGCGGCCATCCTGGGCGGCCAGAAGCGGCCGCCCCGAAGAAGCCGGGTAAGCGGCAGCACGGCCAGGCCTCGGCCATGGCTCTGCCGCCTCCTCGGCCGCGCTGCCTCCTCTGGCCGCCGGGTGCTGGCGGTCCTGCCAAGATGGCCGCCGGGTGCTGGCGGTCCTGCCTCCCTGGCTCCTTCTGGCCATGCGCTTCGCGCATGCCCAGAAGAGGCCAGGGAGGCATGGACACACGCTTGGTGTCCGTCCACGGACGGACACCAAGCCTTTTATTAGATAGGATTATCTCTCTGTGTAAACCGCCCTGAGCCATTTTTGGAAGGGTGGTATAGAAATCGAATTATTAATAAGAAGAATAAGAATAAGAATAAGAATAAGAAGAAGAAGAAGAAGAAGAAGAAGAAGAAGAAGAAGAAGAAGAAGAAGAAGAAGAAGAAGAACCTCAACTCCATAGGGGCCACAGAAATCACCATCAGCCAATTACAAAAAGCAGCTCTACTGGGAACAGCCTATATTCTGCGACGATATCTATAACAATTGACAATAAAATTCAGCCATCCCAGGTCCTTGGGAAGGACTCGATGTCTGGATAAAACAAACCAGTCAATAACACCTGTCTGACTGTGTAAACAAGAAATAATAATAATTTTTAAAATGTTACTAACCAGCAGCCATAACCTATCTTGGATATTTGTAGAATATCTTACCATTAGCACGAACCAAATCTTTCATGATATTTATCGTGTGGAAGACAAGTACTCTATCCTTCCACATCTCATCAATTTTTTTCACTAGAAAGTTGAAAGTCTTCCTGGGGAACACACTGCCTTGGGTAGAAGAGTAATATCACATTATCAAAATAATACACATTGCTGAGAGTATTGTGCTACTTATGGAAAGATGCCAAAGAAGCTTCTTTATGAATCGAAATAGAATTCTCACCAAGAGCAATCAGACATTTGAGGGCCTTTTTCCGTCTACTTGATTCTCCAGAGAAAGTAGAGCACTGATAAGAGAAAACAACAATACTGAAAAGGTTAGAACAGGAGATTCTAAAAAAAGGGCTGATTCATAACTTCTCTTTGTGATGTGGTTGCTGCTTCCCAGGAGCTAGGTAGACGCCATGCCTGCTTTAGTAATGTTTGAATAATGGAATCACATTGAACAAATTGATCACATTTGTCTAACTTCACCCTGGGGAGCAATGGTGTTGACACAAAAACCTCCCATGTGATCATCCCACCTCAAATTATCACAGTATTTAAGAACTGATGGAATGATGAAGGATCCACCCAGCAGGGATCAGGGGCTACCCTGCACTGATACCATATGAATCATGCATAGATCAGCAGCCCAGGATATAAGGCTACATTCAGATATTAGTATTGTGCCCCCATTCCCCAATCCTTTAAAAGACTCACCTTGGATGACTCACCTTGGATAAAAGACTCACCATAATAGTGGGGACAGCCCTCACATGTTGCTTTTCTAAAGGTCCTATCACAACTGTCATAGGAACATAGAAAATTGCCTTATATGGAGTCAGACCACTGATCCATTCTAGCTCAGTATGGTCTATACTGAGCAGCAATGGCTCTCCAAGTTTTGAGACAGAAGTCTTTCCCAGACCTACCTGGAGGGACTGAAGCTGGGACCTTTGGTATGTAAAGCAGATGCTCTACTACTGAGCTATGGCCCCATCCCCCAAGGGGAATATCTTACAGCAGATAGTGCTCACATGTAGTCACCCATCCAAATTCAAAGTAAGATAAACCCTGCTTAGCAAAGTGGTGTTCATGCTTGCTACTGCAAAACTGATTCTCTACCCCGGAGACTAAGGAGCCAGCACCTTATTTATTTATTTATTTATAAGTATAAATTATACTTATAAGGTTTAGCAAATTTGTAGTCTGCAAAGAATAATTGAATGTCATCTATCACACATCTGGATAAGATGAATAGCCCCTGGCAGGAATTTCAAGATTAAAGGGAGAGAAAGGGAGAAATTAATTGTTCTGCCCCGCAGCAATTGCTAGCAAAGTCAACAAAAGGATTGGCACAACCACAAAGCATTATGTAATATTTTTTTACTATGTCTGGACTCCTTATAATATCAGAAATGGGCATTGTGGATTCTGCAAGTTACTCAGAGCCTCCCTTACCATGACGTGCAGCTCATCTAGAAAGGCATGAAGTTGTGGGCTCAGCAAGTCCTGGTACTGCCTCACGTGAGACATCAGTGTGTTGTCTGGTCCCTTCATAAAGAGGAAGGTAGAATGTCAGTTAGAGAGAGGCAGGGAAAAAGGGGATCCTTTCTGAGGAGGCGAGAAATATGTGACACTAAGAGCCAAAGTAGATATGAGGTATACATTCCATGAGTGGAACGCCTGGTGTTGTTAAGGGAAGTGCACAAATTGAATTTTCAGATTTGATTCAAATTCAAATTGAAACTGGCTGATTCAAATTCAAATCAAATTGGTCTGAAACAAGCTGATTTAATTCAAATTCAAACTGAATTGCCCTTTTAGCGAGCGGTTTGATTTTAATCTTAATTTTTAAAATCAGCCAGGTTTGAGTTGAATCAATTTGAATTTGCACATCCCTACTGTTGTTGTTTTTTATTTACTTATTTATTTAATGTATTTTTATACTGCCCAAATCTTACGTCTCTGAGCGGTTTACAACAAAAAATGAAAACAGTTTTCTTTTTCAAAAAGTAGCCATAGGGCCATAGCAGAGGAAGGGAGGCTAACTGAGGGCTGACAGAGGTTGCCATTGTTGGGCACTTGTTGAGGCCCATACCCAAGCTGGGAGCCCTATGCCAACCCATGCTGTTCTTCCTCTCCGCTGTAGCTTCTTGTTCATCTCCATTCTGAGAGCAACCTCTTCTACTCACATTGACTTCTGCCTCTGGGTGGCCATATAGATTGGATTCAGAGGGAGAGGGCAAGCAAGAAAGGAGGCAGAGAGAGGAGGAGGAGTCTCGCTCAGGGAAGCAGGCTACCAAAACTGTCTTGCCCAAAGGTCTCCCTAACCCTGAGCTGGCACTGTGCAAATCATTTACCCTGTACCACAGCTCTGATCCAAATTAGCCCAATTCAGACATAATGCTGTGCGAATGTACAGATGTCTGTACACTTGTACATGTGTTTGTGTGAGTGTCTGTACCTGCATTCATATTAAAAGTGAACTTGGATACAGGCCCCTCAAATGCATGTTACAGATAGGAAATGTACTTCTGTACCTGCGTTCAGCATAACGTGTGAATGACTGTACCTGTGTACAGATACGTACCTGTGTATTCTGTGCAGTTGTACAAGTGTCGAGCATAACATGTGAATTGGTTTATTGGCTCACCTGAAACTGTGATTAGCTATGGAGGAGGAAACTTGCAGGCACAAACAATAAGTTGCCCCTTGCATGGTAAAAGAATGGGGAGAAATTTAAACTGGGAAGTCAGTGCAGAGGTAAAGGGACTAACCATCTCCCTGCCCTGCCCTAGCCTGAGGCCTCAATCCAAATCCTCCACAGCTGCTTTTTTAACAGGACAAAAAAAAGGTCAGGTGTATGAGCTGCAGACCACCCATTTAATAGGTCCACTTTCATGACCAAATGCTGGAGGAGCATCCAGGCAGGCTTCAAGTGCCATGCACAATTCCAAGAAATGGCCATGTGTCAGCAAAAATCAAGGTAGGAGAACAGGAAAGTGATCATGTGCTAGCCACAATCTTGGTGGAATGGTAGTGCCAACCAACATTGTCTACCCAGCATTGTATTGAGGGAGGACAAAAGGCATGTCCCACACTATCCTACCCAGTTCAAGACTAGCACATGATCATTTTCCATCCCTCCAACTTTGATATTTGCCAACACACAACCATTTCTTGGGAGTTTGCTTGGGGCTTGGAGCCTGGCCGGACATTCTTCCTACCCAGCTTCTAGTCATGAGAACAGGCCTAATGTCTGCTTTGTCCCTCCGCTTTCATTCAAGATCACTTAGGTGCTAATCCTATACACAGTCATTTTGAAGTAAATACTATTGCATATTAATTGTCTCTTTTTATTTAATCAATATCTTGAGCATTTGGACTGGCAATACTGAAAAAGTGGTGAGCACATGAATTTTTGGTACTATTTCAGTGCAGAATTATTATTGTTGTTATTGTTATTATTATTGATATGTATGTACCACGTTTCAACAAAGAAGTTCTCAAAGTGGTATGTGTGCAGGTTTTCTAAAAGATTATCTATATTTGTGATTGCCAGTGTTTAAATATGAAAATATTCTAAAATACTAAATAAAGAATGGAAAGGCATGATCTCATGTTGCATGCTAATTTTTATTGTAAACCACCCAAAGACACGAGTTTTGGGTGGAATATAAATATGTTTATATATATTTAAGGAATGAAGGAATAAATGAGTTAAATAAATGAAAATAAATCCTTAAGGGGGTATGTTATAATGTTTGAACTGTATGGCACTTATAGAGGTGATGGGAAAGCATTGGCAGATGAAAAAATACTGGAGGAATCTTGAAAAAGATTTGTGCTTGAGAGAAAGGGAATGAGAGAGGGTGCTTATGGGAAGGGGAGTTGTAGACAATGAGGTGACTGATTTCTGTGAGGAGGGTGCAGCATTTCAGGTACTTCTTGAGTATGTAGGGCTTTGATACCACATCATCACTGGCCATGCATATCAGTTTCTCAGTGGTCTGCTCCTCTTGTGGTCCATCTGTGGTATTGTCAAGAGGTCCTTCATCATTAATGGAGAGTTCTTTTTCAACCAAATTGGTGCCTATAGAGGAAAGCAAAGTCCAATGAACCAAGTTTGTCTGATGGGACCCTCTGTTAAAGATATCAAACATATTCATGGGGCCAGGTAATGGCACTGCAAGCATTCTGTATAATGATGTGCAAGACAGAAGAGAAGGTGGTTCTGAAAAGATCCATGATGGCTCTCCATTGGTTAGAGCCATCAGACCCACCAGAATGAAGGAGCTAGCTTTCAGGCCTCATTCTATAGCTTTTGACAGTCCATGGATCATTGGTCACCCCTGCTGCATCTAAGCGAAATAAGGTGAATAATGCTGCCTCTGAGATTGCAAGAAGCTTACTTAAGAAAGGTGATGCCACTTTCCTAGTAAGATAAGAATTAGGAGCATTGGGAACATGAAAAAGGAAGCATTTCCCCCCACTTCTATCAACCAACAAATGTGCCTAATCCTCTTCCATGGATCAAAAAGTGCTGTGGCAGGGCAGCTGAAGACATTTTGTTGAATGAGGCAAAGGACAACACATTGCCCCTTCCTCTGCGGTGGGTGCTCAGCATTCTCAGGCCATCCTGCTGAGACAGTGGCAGAGACATGCAAGCACTCTCAGACTATGGTACTATACCAGGCAGTGGTGCCAGGGTGGTGGTGGTGGTTACTATTTCAAGCTGGGGAATGCATAGAAGAGGCCCACTCCAGTGGAGGGAGAAATGAACAGCATGCTCCAGTGGGGCAAAGAATGGCGGTGGCAATGGACAGTGGGGTAGCACCCATGCTGGCAGGGGCCTGGCATTTGCCACCCTCCCCACACCCTTCCTACTATGCATGATGAAGGTTGACCATGTCATCCTGCCTCATGTATGGACTATCTCTGATAGTGGGCAAGAGGGTGCATAAAATCCTTTGAGAAATTTTACTTTTGTTGAAACTTTTGGCTTCCCTCAAAACTCCTCTTAGCTATTTTAAGAGCTAACCTTCTATGCTTACCTCCAGATGATGGCTGTGATGTTCCTACATATGCAGTGTTATCCATGATGGCAGCTAAATCAATAATCAACGGGGAAGGAAGGTCAAAAAAGCCAAATTATCATTTCCTCTTTGAACTCTCCTTTTATTAGAATAGCCAAAATCATTTTTTGTTCCAGAACTGGAATAAGGAGGAAGATGGAAGATGAAGGAATCCAAATGCTGCTGTTATAAAATGAGCATAAGAGAAAGAAAATAGTCACTAGAAAACACTCTTCTCTCGTGTGCATTTAAAAATATAAACCTTTGAGATCAGAACCTTTTAAAGACTCTTGGAGGTCTGAGGGCTGAATATTCATGGCAATCCTTCCCCTTCATTTTTTCATCAGTTGGAAGATACTGTTTGCCGGTGTTGATGTAGACCTTTTTATGTGTGAGGCCTGGGACAGTTGTCCCCATTGCCCCCCTCCAAACGACCTATTTGGAGTCATAGTGTATTGAAAGGGAACAGGAAGACATGCTTTTTACAGCAATACTACATCTGCCCTCTCAATTTTACTGTTCCTTTTTATTGATCAGATGCAGGGAAGAGTTTCCACAGGGGAGCACCCCTCTTGCCTCCAGCCACTTGTGACATTACATGTTTATTGAGGAGTGTGAAGACAAGAGACCCTACTTAGTTGCCCAGCAATTACGGGGGGGATCTCTCCTGTGGCTTGGATGCTACATTATGTTCTTGTCAGAGGAACTCTGCAGACTCAAATATTTCTTCTAGCGTTTGGCAAGAAAAAGAAGCCTAAAAGTATAGAGATAAAACTGATGATCATCTAGAACAATTCCTGATTTAAGGAAGAATATCCCATGCATGACAATTTTACAGATTAAACCATCTCATCCAGGTTATAGTCTACCAGTGAGAAGAAACAAACAGGATACATCCTGCCAGAAATACCAGTAGGAAAGGAAATTTTTTGGGAAAACAGATGGGTTGGGCGAGTGAGCAGAGCCAAACCAAACAGTCTGAGGGACACATTAAAAAACCTTCAGTTCACAAACCAGTTTTATTGAATGACTATTATTTCCTGCCCTGAGATATAGTAATTCAAGATTATATGTTAGAGCAGCAGTAGGCTCACTGCCAAATGACATTTCCTAGGGCAAGATGAAAAAAAAGGACATTGTAGAACTGGGAAAGGTGCAAAAGAGGGCAACAAAGATAATTAGGGGCCTAGAGCACCTTTCTTATGAGGCAAGGCTACAACACCTGGGGCTATTTAGTTTTTTTAAAAGACGACTGCAGGGAGACATGATAGAGGTCTATAAAATCATACATGGTGTGGAGAAAGTGGAGAGAGAGAAAAATTATTCTCCCTTTCTCATAACACTAGAACCAGGGGTCATCCCATGAAATCGATTGCCAGGAAATTTAGGATCAACAAACAGAAGTACTTTTTCACACAACGCATAATCGGCTTGTAGAATTCTCTGCCACAAGATGTGGTGACAGCCAACAACCTGGATGGCTTGAAGAGGGGTTTGGATAACTTCATGGAAGAGAGGTCTATCAATGGCTACTAATCAGAGGGCTATAGGCCACCTCCAGCCTCAAAGGCAGGATGCCTCTGAGTACCAGTTGCAGGGGAGTAACAGCAGGAGAGAGGGCATGCCCTCAACTCCTGCCTGTAGGCTCCCAGCGGCATCCTGTGGGCCACTGTGTGAAACAGGATGCTGGACTAGATGGGCCTTGGGCCTGATCCAGCAAGGCTGTTCTTAGGGTCATGTTCTTAAGGGCTTCATACCACTCCTATAACAAATATATGCACTCTCAGTATGTGGATTAGTATTAGTAACACTGTGATTACTACTGTATTTACCCAAATCGAAGATGGCTCTGAATTTAAGATGATCCCCTTAAAAAGTAGAGGTTAAACACAGGTTATACCTAAATTTACTTGTAAGGAACACAACTCTGCATTTAAGATGACCTCTTTGATTTCAATAATCAAACAAGTTCTTCTAGTAAGAAATAAGTCTACTTCCTTTTACTATCCCTACAACTGCACTATATTTGGTCCAAATTGGTTAGGTAGTCATAAGTTAGCCCACATGCACCTCAAACATTCATGCATCTGCATCTTGAATTGGGATGGATGACATCACAAACCATAAGTTTGAAATGTCTCTATGTGTTCCTATGACTCTACCAAATTTTGTCCAAATCAGTCCCTGCTTGCATCTCAAATGTTCACATGTCTGCCATCTGGAATCATGGTGGATGACATCAGTACAAACTATGTCCTTGAGCCGTCCTTGTGTGTCCCTACACCTGTAGCAAATTTAGTTCAAATCGATTAGACAGTTCACAAGTTAGCTAAGTTGCGCCTCAAATGTTCACATGTCTGCCATCTTGGATCAGGGTGGATGCATACTACACCACTGAAGCATTCCTATGCGTCGTTCACTACAACTGTACCAAATTTGGTTCAGATCGGTTAGATGGTCCAAAAGTTAGCCCACTTGCGCCTCAAACACTTACACATCCACCAACTTGAGCTGGGGTGGATGATGTCATCACAAACTACGTCACTGAGGTGTGCCTATGTGTCCCTACATCTGTACTCAATTTGGTTCATATTGGTCCAGGCATTGTGAAGGTGATAGTAGGGGACACAGAAACACAGACACAGACACATACATGGAATGCTGGGTAATCTCAAAAGCCTACTGGAAAGTAGCCCAAAAACTTGGACGGGAATTAGTCTTGGATATGGGTAAATTCAGTATTACTACACATCTCTGTGCTAGCTTTGCATTTTTCAAATGATGCTAGCATAGTTATTTTCTTTGTGATAGCACTGATGCATGTGTTGTGCACCTTGCAGGCCCAGCCCAAGCCCTGCCAGTGCCTAAGGTAGCTTGGGGAGCCCCATCCCATTCCCAATCTCCTCTCCCACTGCCCCTCCCGAGAGCTGATTGCCCATGAAATGTGAAGCAAACCACAGAGGACTTTTCATCTCTCTTGCCCTTTCTACAAAGATCCTTCTCCTCCTCTCTCCAACACGGCCCCATCCCCTCTACCCATTCTTCTTTCCCCACACTCCCTTCATCACTTTAATTTATGGTGCCCCCAGGATGTGTTATGGGTTATAGGGGTGTGCATGGAACTGGGAAGCCCGGTTTGATTTGTATCAAACTGTTCTCAAACTGATCCAGGCCCAGTTTGGTTCCGTGCACATCAAGCAGGGCCCCAGTTTGGCTTGAGGCCAAACAGATTTGGGCCCAGCTCGAAGGAGTGGGGGTTGGAAATAACCTTTTTAAAAAATCTTAGCGCCCAGTTTGGTGGCCTCCAGGGCGTGCTGCCGTGGCTGCGGGGAGGGTCTCCAACATTACCCCCCCGCCAACTTCCCCCTAGTCTTTTTAGGGCTGGTTTGGCCTGTTTATGGGCATTTTCTGCCTTCTTCTTGCTCACAGTGGCCATTTTGAAGGCTGCTGCATGTGCACACTGGCCATTTGTATACCTAGGCCATTTTCTAAAAAAATTCAACCCCCCCAAGCTGGCCCGGGGAGTTCGGCTCAAGGTTGAGCCGAACTGAACTGGGCCCAGTTTGGCTTGAGGGTGAGCCATCGAACAGGCCCAGTCCACAGACCTCGAGCTGGTTTGCACATCCCTAATGGGTTATACTTTTCATTTCTGACCCGATGAGCTTGCTTTAATGGGATCTCCATCCATAAGCAATAATAAAGACATATCTTTTCCACAATGCAAATATTTGAGAGAGTTATGGCTTTATACCTCTTGATATGCCTCTGCTGCTTTATTTTCCCCACCCCACTCTAATCCCATTAATCTTTTCCCACTGCTATCATTGTTGGAAATATCAAGCCAGAGGGTCGCTAATGAAAAATATGTCACTTCATTCCAGGGATCTAATGTCTCCTCGCCCACTTCATAGAGAGTTAGTTCAACCTCTACTCCCTGCTTAGACAATATTTATCATTGTTTTGTGTGTGCCACAGTATGTGAGAATACAATCATGCCTCTGTTAGTGGTGTTTTTGCACACAGAGAGAAAAAAAGGAGCATATTGTTAATGAATAGTCAGAGAATACCTCGAAGCAGGTCTAGTGGGATCAGGGCTGAGTGGGGTATTAAAGAAGGACATTTGGGAGGGGGAGAAGACAGGTCAAGAGATATGAGAGTCATATACCTATCAAATATTTGCACTGAGAAGGGGTATAGCATTTTTACTACTCTCAAACCCACTTTAGTTTCTTTAAAAAAAAAATCTTTATTTAAAATCCAATAAGCTATGTTTATGCCAACACATAAAATGGATCTAGAGTTCCCCATACAGAGGTTTCCCTACATTGCATCTGAATGTGTGCAACTCCAGTTCCTCTCATCCAATGACCCAAGGTTTCACTCGGCAGACTCCAATATGAACCCTCAGTTTGTAGTGAATTTCACTACTCATAACTGGAGTTCCATTATGCTGCCGTTACGTCCAAATGCAGCACTGAAGGCTAAATTTGGTTGGACTGGAGTTGAGGGAGGAAGCTCCTCCCGCTCTGTGTGCATGTTTGGCTGTGTGGGTTGTCCTTCAAGCAAGAAGGAAGCCCACACAGCCAGTTCCCCCTCCTCTCTGCAATCTCCTTGACTGCAGAGAGGGTGCTCTTGGTTTCGTCCAATGTGGACAGGAGAGTTGAAGCGTGGGGAGCGGAACCCGCAGTTACGTGTGAATGCAGCCATATCACTAATAGTCAATACAAAAGAGAAAGCACTTATTCAACAGTTACAATGTGGTATTAATAAATGTTTATAAAATAATCATACTAGTTTTACAAAAAACCATCTTACTATAAAAGCCATATTGTGTTTCACCTACTAGAAGCCCAAAAGTGGACTCCACTGAGTACAAAAAAATCAATCTTTTTTGCCTCCTTCCCCACCCCCCATCTTCTAAACTCTGTTAATTTCAACATTTAACCTGGCTGTCTCTCTAGCCTTTTTTCTATTATTTGGTGACAGAGAGAGATTTGGAGTCCTTCTAATGTCCTGTAATTATTCTAGCAGAAAGAAGGCCCAGTATAAGGGTCTTCACTTTGGGAGGAATATTTTAAAAAATATTCTAACATGACCATACCATGTCAAACAATTTGGGAGGCATCATGGCGTACAATTCTGATAACAAGTGTAAATAGGGAATAGGTAATAAAGTACATATGAAGCACATTTTTCGAGATTACCAAAACAGATGAGCTAAGCCCTTTCCCTCCAACATTTTAAGTCCAGATCTCTGCTCCTGAGTCCTGAGTACAATGAAGCAGGGGCCTGTACTTCTGGCTTTCTTAGGGAATTCAGTGAGTCTTGTACTTCGCTTTGTAACCTTGCATCTTATACAACCATTCTAACTTTTCTGTTCATTAAAAGACTATTTGATGCTACCATTCACTGGGCCCAATTTCCCCATTTGAAAATATAACTCACCTTGACTATGCAAGAATGTGGAAATGAAAAAAAGATGAATTGATAGTCTAATATCAAAGTGTTGGTTCTCAGTATTTACACTTACACTTAAACCTACACTAAAGGTGGGGGGGATGAACAAATTTCACTAGCAAAGCTATAGTCTTCACATCTCAGTATTCACACACAAGAGTGACAGTGAGTGATGCAGCTGGGCAGAAAACCTTGGCCAGTCTGTTGTGATGTCATGAGACCAGGATGGACTTTGAGACAAGATGTTGGTTACCCAGGACACTTTTTGTCCCCTGATAGTAAAGGCTTCCTAAAAAGGATCAGGCCAGAGGTTTATCATACTTAGTAAACAGAGGTTCCAGGTAGACAAAAGCTTACATTTTAAATGGTTTAAATGTCTTAAAATGTCTTAGAGCAGGAGTTCTCAAATTTGGGTCCCAAAATGCTTCTGGATTATAACTCACATCATCCCCAACCACAATTGCCGGAAGTAATTATGGCTGGGGGTGATGGGAGTTGTAGTCCAACAACACCTAGGAACCCATGTCTGAGAAGCTCTGTGTTAAGAGAGATGGTAAAGCTTAGTGGTTAAGGCATTGAGTGACAAAACAATAAAGGTTCCTGGCTTAAACCTCATGTCCTCCATGAACATACTAGGTGGCCATAGACAACCACTTTATCTCACCATTCGCCTCCCTCCTCCATATCTGCAATAGGGCTACAATAATATTGACCTACCTTCCAAGGCTATTGTAAAGTTTATAAGGTAAGTATGTCAACCTCATCTCTGTGACTCTGCTTGACTAGAAATGCAGCTGTAAAACAATGTTGAACTCTCAGTCATTTTTCCTGTTTACAATGGGTGTTTTCTGCTACGAATATGAATCACAGTGGGGCCATTCAGGCATAGAGTGAAACCTTGGGTAGACAAACCTGTGGTTAATCCGTGAAGTCAGGAATCATCCTGCAGATGATCGTTCAACTACAGTTTCACAATCCCTGGCTCCTGAGCAGAGACCCTTCCCTCTTCCCGGTCCTCTGAGGAACCAGCAAGCTCTGTACCGCACATCTCCAGACTGCAGGCAAGGCATCAGGACATCAGTAAAGTGGCAACCATTGGCCACAATCTTTGAGGATGCATGCCCAATGTAATTATGCCTTTTCAGCATTGATTGCTCACCCTCAGCAGGGAAAAGACATTTTAACCCTTTCCTCACACCACTTGCACCACTGCCCTTGCAAGAGCTCTGTAGCTATACAGTCTCGCATAAACACAATTACTGATAATGGGAGATAGTGAGAGGCACTTGTTTTTTGTAACTCTGGCAAGGGATCATGATGACTTCCCCAGGAGGGAATATGTATATGAGGGCAGGCAGTGGATCCTCATGTTTGGTCCACTGTAACAAAGGATGCTCTTGGACTCCTTAACTCAGTTCAGCGAGCCCCAACACATTCCTGCCCCCATGTCAGCTTGCTGGCTGGAGATTAGCCATCTCTTTAGAGGGCCAGTCAACTGGGGAAAACCAGAGGTACCATGTACTTTGGATCTCCATTGTACTGCACTCTCATGAGGTAGGCCTTTTAACTATAGGGGCCCCCACTTCTGTGGGGATCCCGATATCTCTGGTTAATAATAGAATTCATACTTGGTACCTTCCCCTCTCCACTCAGTCCTTCCAGACTTCCAGATAGTCCAGTCCATTTAATGTGTCCAAGCAGTTTTGGCTGGGCAGAGTTAGGAAAGACCAGGGATAGATTCTACGTCCACAGCAAAACCGGCCAGGCTGGGACCAGTGTTGTGGAGTATGTACATAGGCCACCGCAGGGCATCCCAGGGCTGGGCACCCATGGATTAGAGTGATCCCTGGCAAGCCAGGTGACCGTGCAAGGCAAAAAAAGACATGGCTATGTGTTGCGGGGAGACAGGACTGTCAGAGGGAGTGCTTGGACTCTTGATTTGTGGCAGTTGCCAGGACCGGGAAAGGTGTTGCTGGGGTACCCTTCTCCAGGGCTTGCATCAAACTAGGAATTGGGCTGGCATGCCTTGGCCTGCATCCATGTCTCCATGTCCAGGCACTCTCATAAGAGAGTAGTCCTTGGGAGAAGGGCATAAGCATCTATTGCACATTTTATCATCACACAGGGCTCTCAAGCTCACTCCCTTTGTCCATTGGACAGTTCTACTCTTGAAGTATGGCTGAGACTGCATGCCTGCACCCATGGAGAAGGGGCTGGGCTCCTCTTCCCCTATAAACTGGCACAAAAAATATTATAGTTTTAAATAATTTTAATATGGGGTTTTAAATGTTTTTAATCTTTTAAATGATGTTAATTGTTAATTGATTTAATCTTTTAAATGATTTTAATTGTAAACTACCCAGAGATGCAAGTTTTGAGAGGTATAGAAATTATACATACATACATACATACATACATACATACATACATATATATATATATATATATATATAAATACACACACACACACACACACACACACACACCACCGAAAAAAATCAGGAGATTTTTCCATTGCTGGTATGCATGATACTGGGTACCTCCAAGCTGGTGGGGGGAAGGCTGAGTGCGTGCGCGCGCACACACACACACACACACGCACCCCTCTATACAGTTGGAGGGAGCAACACAGGAAACTTAAAAATAAAGACACTGTTCAAGCATGCCAGGCAATCAGTGCCCTGTTGCCCAAACATACAGCACATGCAACACCCTTGAAAGGGTGCTTTGCAGATCTGCCATGCTTGATCAGGTGTGTTTTTAATGAAAAGTTTCCTTGCATGCATGCCCCTTCTCCTTCCCCAGCTGGAAGCTTTCAAAATGTTTTGTATGGTAATTCTAAGTAAAGGTTCTGCATACCGGGAAACACACCAAGGTATGAATTGCAGGTTGCTCGAGGAATCCAATCCAATGGACAGAGACAGACACCAGATTTGCGGGGCTACACGTTGTCTCTTTAATTGATCAGACCATAGGAAGATTGCCATGCCCGGGGTTTCCGCAGGTTGATTCCCAATGTAGTATTGATGGGAACGCTGCTGTGCATGGAGTCAGCACATTGGTATTTCTTAAAAGCACTGTGTTATCACTCCTCCAACAGCCTGGCATGTGCGCCCTTTGTGGTGAAACAAATGAGCCATCTTATTTATTTATTATTTCTCTATGTAAACCACTTTGGAAACTTTTGTTGAAAAGTTATATAAATATCACACACACACACACACACACACACACACATATATCTTGTTGTTAAATTTCTGGTGGCTCATGGGTCATGTGAACAACCCCAATATGATCTCCTCCTCTTCTTTCCCTCAGGGCACTAAGGAGTTGATTAGACCCTGGGTAGGTCTACCCCAACATTTCTCTCAGGCAACCATTGAGAAGTCTCCCAACTCACAAGGAATTCTCTTGTGAGTTGACTCATGACTTTTGTTTACTGCACTAGCTTGCAGGACAGGTTCTGCAATCAGGAGGGGGGTCCTCTTCTAGCATCCTTCATAATCTTTATACTGACTCAACAGGAATGAGGTTTTATAGTGTACTCCAGTAAAGGTTGAATGGCAGCACCTTCCAGAGCTTGTACCAAGTTCAGGAAGAAAGAGGGTCATTTGATAACCTATCACTGGTTTGCCTGCCTCTTTTCTGCCTGGGCTATAGACTTAGAAAATGCTAAAAACTTAGAAGATGGTCACATAGACTATAGGAGACACTAGAATGACTAGTTTCTTCTATGGTCTATGGTCCCTTTCAGTTCTGTTTTTAAAGCCTTAGCTTGCTCACAGAGCACCAAAGGAGGAAGGTGAGAAGGACATTGATCCGGCAATTGAAGGGGCCCCAGGCAGGGAGACTTGTCCTGGCACTCTAGGTACTGAATGATGTGAGAGTTTAGCTTTCTTCCTCTGGATCGGGGAATCCTATATAATAAAAGGCTAAGTGAGTGGCCATGGCTTTGGAACGTTGGGGATCTGCGTCCCTGCCTCCCTTGGCTGTTCTGGGCCTGTGCAAAGCACAGGCCCAGAAGAGCCCAAGGGACACAGGACCTCAGACACCAGTGTCCCACAGTCACGGGCGGCCATTAGCCGGTGTGTGGCGGCGGGGGAAAGTGGCCGAGGCGGCGGCGGAGCCGCCGCCTCGGCCATGAACTGCGGCACGGCGAGAGGAGGCCGAGGCAACCAGAAGCGGCCGCCCTGAAAAAGGCGAGGGCAATGGCGGCGGGGGAAGACCGAGACGGGGGACAGGGAAGCTGGGCGAGGTGGCGGCGAAGCCGCCAACGAGGCCCCCACCCGCTCACAGCCGTCGCCGCCGCCTGCTCACCCGCCCTCCCAGCTGCCCAAAATGAAGCTGGGCGAGGTGGCGGCGAAGCCGCCAACGAGGCTCCCGCCCGCTCACAGCCGCCACCGCCGCCTGCTCACCCGCCCTCCCAGCTGCCCAAAATCACCTTCCCCGCTCCCCCCAAAAAAAGATTAAGGGCCAAAATGGCCCATGAGAAGGTTGCCGCCCCCGCCTATCGCCCTCCCAGCTGTTGAAGACCACCTTACCCGCTCCAGCCCGAGGGAAAAGAGAGGAGCTCACGAGCAGAGCTCCTCTCTGTGCTAAGTCACTGCTCAAACTGCCGCTATGGACGCAAAGGACGCCTATTGCGTCCATTGCGACAGTATATGCAGCAGCTTAACACAGAGAATAGCTCTGTTTCCGAGTTCCTCTCTTCTCCTTCGGGCTGGAGCGGGTAAGGTGGGCTCCGGCAGCTGGGTGCGTGGGAGGGCAATAGGCGGGGGCGGCCACCTTCTCATGGGCCATTTTGGCCGTTATTCATCCACCCCCCCCCCCCAAAAAAAGTAAAAGCAAAATAAGGAAGAACAAAAACAGAGAACAACAACAAAACAAAAAACAAAAAGAGAGAGGGGACAAGGGTGGGGGGAAGAGACAGAAAGAGAGAGAGAGACAGAAAAGACGGGATAGAAAGCTAGCGCCCGTTATCATAACGGGCTTAAAAATACTAGTGTAACATAATGTATTATCCTGTAGATTATAGCAAGGCAATGGCTGAGGATGATGGGAGTTGTAATCCAACAACAACTGGCAACCTAAGTTTGAAAATCCCTGCAATAAAGATGCTTCATACAGATCAGATGTTCTTCAGATGCTTCATAGAGCAGTAAAGGAACAGGACAATGTGGAGCATCTTTTCTGTTGCCAAGTACTCCATCCTCTCCATCTTGATTTAGGCCTCAAAGACCAAGGAAAAGTTTGGGTTTATGGAGGACAAGTTGTAAGCGAGGACAATTTATGACATTGCATGGCATCATTACTGATCACATGGCATGTCTGTTAAGGCAGCAGCCTTAGGTTCCAATTCCTTGGCTTTGTATAGCCTGAACCAAAATGAGATAGCTTTAAATCTGGTATGAAACCAGCACATATTTTTTAATCTATATAATAGAAGTTCTTTTCTGTAACTTTCTAATCCTTTGCTGAAGGAGGTGGGGTGGGAGAAGAGAGAGAAAAAAGCCCCAAGTTATCCTGGGATCCTTGGTTCCTTTCCTATACAAGTTTATTCAGAAGTAAGTGAAATCATTCCCCCCACCCCTCAATAATTTTTTGTGTGTTTTCCAGAGGGACAAGATGGGAAGGAAGAGAAAAGATGGGAAGGAAGAGAAAAGACGACCCATGTTCTTGCCTAGGATCACTGCTGGGTCTGATCCTATGTGATCCTATGTGATGCTTACAGATCTTATGCGATGAAGTAAGCATCAGTGAAATCAGTGGACTTATTCCTCAGTAACTTCTTCATGACGTTGTTGAGGAGCTTTTCTTCCCCTTTTGGTGAGGGTGCGAGAAAAGAAAAAGGGGGCAGAAGCAGAAAACAAAAGCCCCATCAAAAGAAAAAGAGAGGGGAAAGAACAGTTGTTGAACTAGACATGTGCCTGAGTGCTCATGGGCCTCTTTATCAGACACCATACTCTGAACCAAGAAGTCATTCTCTAGAACTTGCCCTCCCAACTCTGGCTTCAAATCCTTCAATGATCAATCTGTAAACTGTGTCCTTTGATGACGCAGTGATGGGGAGGGTTTTAGGGAGGACTAGGCCTCACTTAGAGCAACTGCCGGGAGGGTGAGCTGTTCCTAATAAGGGGGAAAGCCCCAGGAAATCAAACCCGATGGACCACCAGAGGACTGGGTGGGAACTACACTCCCAGCCATCAGCAGAAGAGGAGAAAGCTTTGTTCTGTTTGTTCTGTCCCAAGAGTGCCTGAGGAAGTAGGTGGCTGAAAAGTAGGCGTGTGAGGAACTGGTTCGAATCAAACATGGTTCGATTAGAGCTGGCTCAGTTTGTCCGGTTCTAGCTCGACCTGGACCAGCCCCCCTTTTTGCTTTGGCCCAGTTCAACTGGTTTGGGATGCTTGTAAAGGAGAATCCAATAAAGATTCCCCTTTACAAGCATCAGGGATCCCTAGGAATTTAAATGAGGTTAAAAATGTGGGGGAGGTGGGCAAGAGGTCACCTTACCTTAGGCTCTTTGGTGGTGGCGGGTTGGAGGTGGCTCCCCTAGGCCCCACCAGTGCTCACTATTTCAGCGTGGACTGGCCTGCACTGAAGGGGGGGTGCTGGCGGGGTCTAGGGGAGCCATCACCACCATGGTGTCGCTACTGTGGAGCCACTGCCATGGAGCTGCTGCTGCATGGAGCTGCTGTTGCAGCTACTGCAAATAAGGTGACTTCCTGCCTGCCCCCCGCTTTGAACTCATTTTCACTTCCTAGGGTTCCTTACCAGATTATCCTTTTCAAGCATCTTGAACTGGTTCGACCTGGTTGTAGCACATGAACCAAATCAACAGCCAGTTCGAATGAACCAGTCATGGACTGGTAGTTCAGTTCAAATTCAGTTTGAATTTGAACCAAAACGCCTGAAGTGGTTCCATGCACACCCCTACTGAAAAGCTGCTAGGGGAATCGGAAGGTCAAAGTATGGAGGGTGGCGACAGCAGAAAGTTCCCTGCCTGTGAGTAATAAGATAGGAACCAGTTCAATTAGATGCATGAGGGAAGTTATTTTCTTTTATTGTATTGTTTGAATCTGAGTTGCCTGGTTAATGGAAACCTCTCTCTTACAATCTGCTTTATGAAGAGACAATTGTTATTGCATACTCTTGCTTTTCTTTTAATATAATACTAAATCCTTGTTGGTGAAGTGTGCTACTCTTCATTTTGGGTCTGCCTTAGTCACATGCTTCTAGAGGAGAATGCTCAGCCCTTTCTAGGAAGAGTTTTGCCACTTTCTACCCCCAACCTCCAGGAATCTTATAGAGAATCTATACAGAGAGAGTGGTTTGTCTCACATCAAAATTAAGTGGATTGTGGCAGCCTACTGTGAATCCCTTACAGTCAAGGATATGCCCCAGTGAACTCCCCCCACCTCCTATGGCTCTGGTAGGAGCTATGCCAAATGATGACCCTATTGTTATGGGACCTGTGAACCATAGTGGACTTGGTTCAGCAGTTTATCTGAATGTGGGATTCACATAATTGTGAGTGGAACATGGAATGTTGAAGTAAGAGGGAGGGGCAGAATGCTCGGAGGGTTGGAATGTTTGGGGAAATGGCAGTTGGGATTTGGGGACCATTATTGTGTGATTGAGGCTTGGGATGAGGGTAGAGGGTGGATTAAATCCTTAGGTTGGGCAGGGATAGTTATCTGTTAAAAGCTGTGTTGTAAGATAAAAGAGAAATAACTCAATAAGTATAACTGGAACATCTAGGAATGCTTCTCAGAGTTTCCTTGTTCTGTTCATCATTAAAACCATAGCATCTGGTATATATGATTTTATGAGACCCGCTTGCATTAAAGGTTTGAACACCTACCCGAAAATATGGAGCAAGTATAGCTGCACTGTGACAGAACTCAAAGACCTTGTGAAATATCTGAGTCAGATATCAAGCAAAAGGCACTAGTTTAGCATAGCTTTGGATTTTTGGAGAAAATTAAAGGGAACAAAAAAAATTTTTAAAGGCACATTATCCATTTTTTTAGTGGATCTGTCCCAAATTTGGATGGGGAGTGGTGGTGGTTTTTGTCACCTAGTTAATATGTAAAAAATTTCAAGGGGATTGAGTGGATACTACATACTTTATTAGCAAATAGAATGTTCAGGCCTACTCTGCCTATATAATGAGATGGTATATTGAAGCTTTACTATAGCCTGCTTCAGACATTATGCTGTATGAGTGTATGGATGCCTGTACACTGATAATTGTGTGTGTTTGAATGACTGTACCTGTGTTAATTTTACAAGTAAATCTGGATAAAGGTTCTTCAAATGCATGGTACAGATAGGAAGTGTACTTCTGTACCTGCGTTCAGCATAACATGTGAATGACTGTGTCTGTGTATAGCTCTTTACCAGTGTACACTGTACCCATGTATAAGTGTTAAACATAATGTGTGAATGGGTCATATGTGAAATAACATGAGAGCTTTGAATTTCTGATTATGTCTAATTTTCCCAATCCAACCTTTCACAAGCCTATTAATTGGTTCTCTGAAGCAAAACACTGAGCAGGTAATTATTCTTCCCACAGTTTCTCCTCTTTTCCTTCATAGTGCTGACTCAGAGGCAGAAACCAACTGCTTCTTGAAGGTGCCATCTTAGCAGCTGGACCAACATTGTGACATCATCATCAGTATCTAAGATGCGCCAAAGGATAAGAGACAGAGGCCTCATTCACATGTAATGGCAAACCATGGGTAGAGAAACCCAAGGATGATTTTTGTAACTGTGAATTGCATCACAGACATTTGTCCAACCATGGCCTGGCAACCTTTGGTTTCAGGGTAGGAGACCCAATCCCTTTTCCTGGTCCTCCGAGTCTGCATCCCACCAAGCTCCAAAGCACTCAAATCGCCAAACTGTGGGCAAAGCATCAGAACATCTGCAGGGTGGCAACCATTGGCCATGATCTTCAAGGAGGTGTGGCAAGCATGATCATGCCTTTTCGGAATGGACCACCCACCCTCAGCAGGGAAAGGGGATATAGTCCAGGAACACTCCAGCACACTCCTGCCACCGTGTTGGCTTGCCAGCCAGGGATTAGCCCCCTCTCATGAGAGGGCCAATCCATTGGGGAGGACCAGAGGCTCAGTGAACTTCGGTCTTCCATCAGACTGTTCTCTCATAAGTTATGCCATCCAAATCAAGGGGTCTCCTCTTGTGTGGGCTCCCATTCTCTGTGGTAAACAATAGAACTTGTACACCATGACCTCCTTCTCTCCAGGCAACCCTTTCATGCTCCCAAGGAGTAGTGGCTGCTTCATATGTATGTGTGGTAAGGGTGGGTAGACAAGAGAAGCACTGGGACCAGGAACAGACTTTTAATCTCATTCAAATTTCCTGGGTTTCAACTGGCATTGCATATTATGCAGATTGGCCACTGAGGGGGATCATGGGAGAGGGGAGTCCTGATTATCAGTGACCCCAGGAAAGCAGGGTTGCTGTACTGGTTAAAACAAAAAATGGATGTGTGCCAATGGATGGCTGGATTAGCAAAGGGCCTGCTTGGACTGCTTCTTTATGGCAGTCACCAAGACAGCGAAAGGTGTTGCCGGGATACCCGTCCCTGCGGTTTGCTTGTGTCAAGCAACCAGGCTGTGCAACATCTGCTGTCCAGCTTGAATATGCATCTCCATGGCCTTTCACTCTCATGAGAGAGCACTCCTTGGTAGTGTTGGAAATTCTCTGTGGTGAGAGAATCCCTTTCTCATTATAGCAGAGTGCACAGAGGCACAACACAGCGGATTTAATTAGGCATGCATGTATGCTGAGAGTAAAGTAACTTGGAGCCAATTCATAGTTTCAAATCAATATGAAAGGCATTTATTAAGGAACTCCATTCTAGATAGGAAAGTGAGGAGTCAGGATCTCTAATCTATCTATCTAGCTGGATGAAGATGGATTCTGCATCCTCTCTGCACATATGGTGCAGGGAGAGAAGCTTGCCATGTTGCAAGGTAGAAGGGCAGGCAGGGAAGAGAGAGAAAGGAAGTTGATCCCTAAGAGTAGCAATCTACATATCAAAGGGATAGCATCAGAGCAGTGGAGAAGTGATGACCAATGTCTTGACCTTCTAGCCCTCTGACTTACTAGTCTGTCCTCCACTGTCTGAGACAAAGAGACAGCGCAAAGTCCTTTAACTTCCAACAGGTAGAAGGGTTATTATTGCACATAATTAACTATTCTGCCCCATCCCTGTGTACCCCTGGATGGTTCATCTCATGAATAGTGCATAGGTGTATCCATGGCCTTTCACTCCCACAAGAGAGCAGTCTGCTCTGAAGCAGGACCATCACCATCACACAGGAGGAATATCTCATGTGACTGGAGGCAATACTGCTCATGTTGGATGGTTCTCCTCATGAGTAACACCAGAGACTGCATGCTTTAACCCCAGGGGAATGGACTTGGCCCCCTTTCCCCAACTTTATTGTACAAAGAATAGAGCACAGCCTCTAGAATTCCTGGGTGGATCTCCCTTTTAAAGCCAACCTTGAGTATCACTGCTCTGCCATATGTTATCTTTGCAGTGATCTCGTCAGGTTGCCTGGTTTATGGTGCCATTGTGAATGCATGTGCTTCTGAACATTCTTCTTTATTGACTTATTTTTGGTGAACAAAACACATTGTGCCCATCTTGCCATCCTGTCCCCCTTCTGAGTGTCAGGGGGTGGAGGGAGAGACACAGTAGAAAGCAGGCATTCCCCTAATGTGACTTTCCACTTTGACAGGCTTAAAAAATTGGTATGGTACAAGTTGGCATCCCCATTACTGGGCAACTGCTTGAGGAGCCCAGTCACGGGGTGGAGCAAGCACTCAGAGAGGCAGGAAGTGGGTGCATTCCTGGATGGGTCTGGGTCACCCTCTTTATGATTTCAGTTCCAGAAACAGCATGAAACCAAGATTAGGGTGGTGTCTGCATTCAGATGTAACGCTGCTGCCTTCAAATCTCAGGTTGGAGCAGCAAAACTCTCTACAAACTGAAGATTCAAATTAGGGGTGTGGATGGAACCGGCTGGTCCAGTTCAGTTTGGGTCCGAACCAGAACCAAACTGGACCAGGCCCACCCCGTCCTGGAGGCGGCATTGCAGAGGGACAGGGGGTGGCAGGGAGGTATCCTGCCGCCCCAATTACTACAGAAAATACGGGCGCTGGAGGGGGCAAAATGGCGGGAGGGGTAAGTAAACCCTCCCCACCCTTAAGGGAATCCCCTCCACCTGGACCGGACCGGCCAGGTCCGAACCGGTCCGGACAGTCCAGAGGCCTTTACAATGGCCTCCGGACTGGTCCGGACCCATCCCTAGGTGCGGGGGTTCTGGGGTGGGGGGGTGGGCTGGTGTCAGACCAAAAAGGGGGTGTTTTGGTTCAATCCCAAACTGTCAAACCGAAGCAGTTCAACGTTGAACACGTTCAACATCAAACCTGTTTGCACATCGCTAATTTAAATTGGAGTTTGGAGAGGAAAACCTGCTTTTGCGGTTTCATGCATTCATATGTACATAAATTCTAACCTCTGCCCCATTCATCTTTGGTTTGGATTTACTTGCAGATGTGGCCAAAGCCTGTCATATGTTGGTCATTGCCCTCAAACATTCCTTAGCCCTGCAGCAATTGTAATCTTTTCAATGGCTGCTGCCATGGAATGTTTCTGCCCCACACTGGAGCTGCACAAGTCCTGATGGGAATATATACCAGCAAATAACGCTTATTATTTATTTAAACCTTTTCAATTTTGTTTATAAAATTCTCATATCATATAAAATTCTCATTCTCATATAGAATTATAAAATTCTATGTCATAGCATGATAACCAAAGATTTATGGCCATTTTTATTATTCCCTCTCTCAGTAATCTACCACCTGTCTAGTGATCGGCCCACCATATCACTATCTGCATATCTTTCAGCCAGCCACTATACTCTGTGTCCTTTCTTAGAAAAAGTTTGCTCCCTAGCTCAAAAGTTTTCTAGAAGTCCTTTTACCCAGACAAGACAAAGATGATTAGAAACCTCAGCTTAACACTTTTGACACCTCCTTATTAAGTCAGCATGTGTCTAACTGTAGTATGCGGAAATGGCTCTTTTTTCCTCATGTCATACTGTTCTCCTCAAGCGATGCTGTCACATTTCAGGTCACAACTTCCATTCCATTAAGGGCATGTCATCAGTGGGAGTTGTGCCTTGGCTGCCTTTTTGACACACAAAATCTGTAGCTCAGCAAAATTATGCACCTTTCATAGCTTTAGTAAATGTTTTCTTATATGTAATGTCTGAAATTTGATACGTTTGGCATTTCTGATTAGCCCTTTTTCCTAGCACATGTACAGACCAGTCCATTATACAATAGTTACCGGAAAGGCTGCAGTCCTAATTTTATATGCAAATAGTCCATTTTATTGCTTTTCAATTTTGGTAATGAGATATCTGATCTGGGAATCAACCTTTAGAATTACAAGCGGCCACATCTTATAATTAATTAATTTCAAGTTCTCTGTTCTTGGAGATGGGAGGTGAACAATATATACTAGAATATAAAGCATGGCACCTTTTAATATGTAAGACTGTTTTTGAGCAGCACAAGAAGATCAAATAGAATAAGCACAAGTACAGCTTCTCCAAATTAGGAGTGGTGGCCTCTAAACCTCATTCAGCCCCCAAAGCAATTCATCAGGCCCTGGTTGCCCTCCTAAATTTGATTATGTAAAAATTCAAGAATGTTTTCAAGCAGTAAAAAATAAGATTTTGTGTTTCATCTCTCCTTTGAATCTTGAATGCAGTGCTTAGCTGTGCCTGAGCACATTTCCATAACTGTGAAACTCTTCCTGCTAGATGCTTCCAGCTCCATCAAAGAGACTGATCATTTATGAGCAGGTCAATTTGGGTGGCATAATACACTGCTGGTATCTAGATCAGTGCCTGGACTTTATAGCAGGGTTGACTTGAATGCCCTTCTCCATTTTTGCTAAAGTTTTCATTGGGAATAAAATTAGGAAGGGGATTGGACACTTTCTTGGGGGCTCCCACCAAAGTATATTGAATGTCAAGCAGGGGGTACCTAAGTCAGTCGTGGGGTAGCACGAGTGTTTTCTTCTTGCTTAAACTAGAGCTTGTCTCCTACAGGCAGCAGCAGGCATGGTAGTCTTAAACGAGCTGCTCTCTCACTTAAGTAAACATCTCCCAACACCTGCTCAAACTCATGGGTCCCTCCACAAAAGTGTGAGTGGTTTCTAATCTCTACCAGTCTCCCCCATCACTGGAATTTTGGTTATATTTTGGTTATATTAGGAAGTTTGAAAACAGTGCCACAGCTCCTAGGAGAGGAGAGCTGGTCTTGTGGTAGCAAGCATGACTTGTCCCCATAGCTAAGCAGGGTCTGCCCTGGTTGCATATGAACGGGAGATTTGATGTGTGAGCACTGCAAGATATTCCCCTCAGGCGATGAAGCCGCTCTGGGAAGAGCAGAAGGTTTCAAGTTCCCTCCCTGGCTTCTCCAAGATAGGGCTGAAAGAGATTCCTGCCTGCAACCTTGGAGAAGCCACTGCCAGTCTGTGAAGACAATACTGAGCTAGATAGACCAATGGTCTGACTCAGTATATGGCCGTTTCCTATGTTCCCTATGTTCCTAGTTAACAACAATGACCCCAAGATTACAGAATCTGATTGAAAGGAAAAGGTAAAGTGTGCCGTCAAGTCGGTGTCGACTCCCCTAAAATATTGATCAGCTACAAACAGCATGAGATATAGATGAATTTGATGCTAATAGCAATGTCAGTTAATAACGACAATGAACATTAAACTGTAACAATTATTATTTTAATAAGAGTTATAGCAATGACTGCAATGTCAGTTAACAGTAACGACAATGAACATTAAACTGTAACAATGGTTATATTTAAAAGAGTGGTGGTAATAATAGCAACAATCAGTGTAAATAACAACAATGTGAATAATGGTCATATATGGCAATAGAATATGCTACTACTGCAGTGCAATCCGCATAATCTCTGGCCAAGAGAGGGAAAAGATCAGATAGGCCTGTACAGTGGAACTGCACCCACCGTACAGAGGGCAAACACAACTACTGGTAGATCTCCCTTGTTATTTCCCCATCTCCTGGGAAATGCTTTAACAAAAGAAAAAGTGCAGTCATCTATGGATCTCAGTGGGATCCCTCTCCTTTTCTTGAAATGTCTATGCTTCCTGTATTGCATTTTTCAACACCAAATCAGAAAAACAATGAATATTTAGTCAGCGCTAGATAGCAGTAATTGCAGAAGTCATCAAATTCTATTGCCAATGTGCACCAGTGTGAAGTGATGTGCTTCTGCTTGATGCAATGTGGTGTCTGCCAGATGAGCATCAATAGAAGATGTTTTGCCTCAGGATTGCTTTGTCACCCTTGAGGCTTTCTAAAAGGCAACTTGAACCAGGTTCAGAAGTGCTGATTTTAACTGAGGATGTTGGTGGCTATATAAAAGATGCAGGTAGAAATCCATAGCTTTCTGCTATGAATGTCCCTCAAATCTAAAATGTTCCTGAATGGGGGGAACCGCTTTTCTCCCGGGATGAGTGCAGGATGACTGCTTTGTGCATATTAGGAGTACCCATATATGTATACAGGTCCTGCAGGTTCCCACGGGAAGTGTGGACAGGGTGATTGCACTTCTGAGGAGCAGAGGCGTATCTAGGGAAAATAGCGCCTAGGGCAAGCACTGAAATTGCGCCTCCTGTCCAAACATCTGACACCCATCTTTCAGATAACTTTACCATAATATCAGCTGAAAAATACAAGTCAAGCTCGTTAATCTTTAATATCATCTTTTAATATTTCAAAAACTATTTAGCAGTGGACTTAGCCAGACCAAAAAATGCTGGAAAACTACAAATTTCAGTATACTGGGATTCATGAAATACCCAAATACTATGTGGAGGTGTACTTGGAAAACTAAACAGAAGTGCCTGTCTAATTCTTTACTATGCATTGTAGCATCACTATTACATAAGTTTAAAAAGAAATGGAGAATTTGACTTTTCCCAGATACTCTGAAAATAATTAAATGATATGCAGAGTAAACAGTTTCATTGCTTGGAATATATTCTAGTATTCCAGAAAGACAGTTAAAATGAGAGAAAGAGAACAAGAAACCCCCAGTGGGCCTTAACAGTAAGGATTTCACACTGATTCAAAGACAAACTCACCATTAATAGCCATATTATTAAGACATCACATTTAACTCACTTATCACAAGAAGCAAAGTAAGTGCAAATGAATACAATCCTAGCTCATAAGCTTCAGCTCAGTATTCACAAGCCCTTATTCTCTGTACATAGTGCCAAACTGAATATGTGTACAGTGACTTATATTATATTATTTTTTTAATTCTTTAAATTTTTTTAACCTGTAGCCCCTTTGGGGGGCCTCATAAGGCTATGGGGGGGTCTGCAAAGGTTTCCCCTCCCTCCACTAGCCTCTAGGGCCTCGCAGGTACCATTTGAGCATGTGCAGTGGCCATTTTTAAATTATTATTTTTTTAAAAAAATGGTCGCTGAAAACAAAATGGCCACCGTGCATGCTCAAATGGCCTCTGCAAGGCCTGGCATGGCCTAGGGCCTCACAGAGGCCATTTGAGCATTTGCAGTGGCCATTTTGTTTTCAGTGGCCATTTAAAAAAATTTTTTAAATGGCGCTCCCTTCAAGTGATGTCCGGGGCACATGCCCTGCCTGCCCCACCCTAGATACACCCCTGCTGAGGAGGGGGGAAGGGAAGGGGAGGAGTTTTTTCTACATTCACACACACCTTTCCCCTACTCTTTTTCTGGTCACCTATCTTAGATGGTAGTAAGTGTGTTGGCTGTGTTTGTCTTGTTCCTTCCCCCTATATAAATGAGAGAGAAGACAGAGAAAAGGCAAGTACTAGGAATCAGGGGAAATCTCTCTCTTTCAATCCCCCTGCCTTCCCCCCTTCTTCAATCAGCTTGTGCTACTCATCAGGTCAGGGCTAGCTAAGACTTCAGGTAGGTGTGTGTGTGTGTGTGTGTGTGTGTGTGTGTGTGTGTGTGTGCAAGAGAGAGATCTGCTCCCAACTTTCCCATCTTACCACATGCAAACAATATTTTAAAAGCAAAAGGACAGCCAGCTGTGCTGCTGCTGTGGGAATGGGATATGAACCCCTATAAAGAACTCCCATAAATCTCATATCCCCTCCTCTTCTTCCAGTTTGCAGAAACATATTCTGCTCTGTTCTCCCTCCCTGCCCCACTTCTTTATGAAGCACTTCAGTGCACCACTTCATTGGCTTGGAACACTTGAAATGGCCATCTCAAGCTCGAATCATTTCAAGCACAAATTGTTTTGCACATCTCTAGTTTTGCACTTTCTTCCCCTGTGAAAAATGCATCCTCTTGATACATACACACACACACACACACACACACACGTACACACACACACACCGTACAGGGGAGATAGGGGCAAAAGTGTTTGAGGAGCAAGAATACAGCCCTCAAGCACTTCACCCCCTCACATTTCCCATCTGTGGTACAGTGCAAGTGCCTCCAGAATCAGCCTCTGTGCTGCCAAAATTGGCTGCTGCTATAGTGCCAAAAAAGAAAAGAACAAGGAAAAGCATCACAGCCAGTTCAGGCTATAAACAGCAGGCAACTATTAGCAAACCAAGTAAGCTTTTGGAAGTCTTGGGAAGCTTTTCTGCAAAAATGTTTGCTGCTGGACATTCCTTGTAACCCTTCAAATAAGGCTGAAGACAGTAAAGGGCTATCCTTTCTTTGTATTTGCTGCCCTTTCTAACCTGACAAATGGTCTCTGTGGCTCTTTGTAAAAGGTTTTTGCTCCGCTCTCTGGCTAAGAGACAGTTCGAGAAGTAGGACTCCAAGATTCAGGCTGAGCTTCCAGCATGCAGCAATAACAACATGTTATGTTTCTTTTTGATCTGGAGTTCAGAGGCAGAACTGAGGTATAAATGGGAATGTTAGCATGCCCGTGCACTACTTATATATGGCAGGTGGACCAGGATGTGGGCCAAGATCTTCTCAACCTGCTTAGAGAAGATCTTATTGCTCCAAGAAAAAAATGGCCTAGCTGGCCCAATATTTCCAGGGCACTCTGTCTGAGAAAGGGGTTTTCCTTACAGATGAAAGCACATAAAGGTTAGCAACAAGAGGCCTTTCCATCTGCCCGAAGCAGCCTGCTCTAGGGATGTGTATAAACCTGTTCGGAGGCTCTTTTACAGGCCTCCAAACAAGTTCGAAAACCAAGCAGTTCAGAGAGTTCGAAGGCGGGGGGGACAAATTAAGGGTGGGGGAGGGTTCACACACACACACACCCCAGTTTCCCCCCACCAGCGCTCACTGGAAAACCGGTTCGTACCTCCCTGACGACCTGTCCGCTCCTTGGACCGGAAGTGACCAGAAGTAATCCTTGCATGTGTGCACACTGGGCACATGCACAAGCATGCCACGCTCATGTACCTCGTGTGTGTGTGTGACACGTGCATGAATGTGTCGATGTGAGCATGCACACATGCTATTTCTGGTCACTTCTGGTCTGAGGAGTGGACGGGGCGTCAGGGAGGTAGGCTGCCACCCTGCTAGACCAGTTTTCCAGGGAGTGCTGGGGAGTGCACCCTCCCCCACCATTAACGTTACCCCCCCCGCCTTTTAACTGGCCCCCTTCAGTTCTGTGCACATCCCTAGCCTGCTCCTTCTCTAGGAGTGTGTTGCTTTCTGTGAATCTCTAATAAGAACAAACTCCTACTTTGAATCTAAATGGTTTATTCTTGTGAATTTGTAGCTGTCTAGTCAGCTCTAGAGAAGCAAAACATTTGCTCAGGCTTGGGAGACTGGGAATTTCCTCTCTTTACATTGGAATATGCCTCAAGACTCCCCCCACCCCCAGTTCACTTTGCTATATTGCTGTAACTGCATATATTCACATGTATTAACTGTGGGCATTAACCATGAAAATGTTGCCAGAGATGGTGCGTATTGTTAAATTGTATTCCCTATCTTGCCTAACATATTGCCTTACAGAGCCTATGACACAATTTGAGATGTGTCTGTCTGTCTGTCTGTCTGTCTGTCTGTCTCTCTCTCTCTCTCTCTTGGTTTTCTGTTCACATCATTGAAATAAGCTCAAGCCTCCATAGTGAGCTGCATGCCAGTGGCTGTTCTTATGGAAGAAAGGTATGGCAGGATCTTCTTGGTTGCTGCCATAGCCTCTCCCCTGATGCTTGGGTACCACAGATCAGACAAAGCCCCTGTGGAGATGTCCAAGATGTCCTCGTGTTTTTTTGACCAAGGGGAAGAAAAGGAACCAGTTTTGTCAGGTTATCCCATTGCATGTCCACATTGTGATCATTATAAACAGAGACTAAAGTACAGTTGCTGACATCCTGAGGCTATTCACATGATGGGATGAAAATGGGCTAGCCTCCGCTAGCCCAATTTCGTCCCACCGTTGGAACCATTGGGCTCGGCTGCAAGCCTGGTGGTTCCTGAGCGGGTAACCTGCTCAAGTAGCCCACCCCTTAAACAGGGTTTGTGGAGCAAGTGCAACGCAAACCCGGTTTTGGGGATCATAAGTAGCTCCGAGTAGACCCCCGGCGGGAGGGTGAAAAGCAGCCTCCCTGCTCGAGGGGTCTCTCCAGTATGCCCTGCGCACTCGCACTCATTTCATCAGTTTTATAATATTCTGTTCCATATCTATCCATGTCTGGGACTTCATTTGTCTCAATCCTCCAAATTTCAGTCCTTACTTTCTGTAAACTGATAGGAGCATTATATGTTTTCCATTTATTGAGAAAAAGAATTTGCCTCCTAACCACAAGGGGGCAGCTCCAATATGTCCTGGGTGAGGTAGGAGATATGCAATCTACAGCATTAGGCAGACCAGAGGACAGCTTATTGCTTTGTTTTTCCTTTGGTCCTTCTCAGAAATGTTGCACGTAGAAACACAGAAACTTTCACGCAGGGGTGTGTATGGAACCGTTCAGGCAGTTTGGTTTGTTTATTGTTTGTTGATTTACATACTGCCCTTCCAAAAATGGCTCAGGGCAGTTTACATCCAAGTAAAAACAATTAAAATCAATTAAAAATCAAAATCAAAACTATAAAAACAGCATAATATTAATTAACAGTTAAAACATTTAAACAGTTAAAAACCCTGGAGAGCCAGGGATGGGCCAACTCTCTGCAGCCAACTCACTGTGGGACACCTCAACATGTCCAACTCACTGCAGGGACAACTCAATGCAAATCTCTGACAAACCCTTCAAAGCAGCTCCCTGCTCTCTCTTTGTTCTCCAACAAACCCGATAGTGCCTGCACTTGAAAGCAGTTTGGAGGGTCTTATCTTTCCAAATGGGGTAGAAAACAAAACAAACTAACCTCGCCCCCCTTATGTAGCATGGGGTTGGTAACTGAACCATGTAGCATTGGTATTCTTCAAGAATGCAAAATATTTCTTCCATGTGCTGCATGGTACAAATACTGAGACCAAAGACAAATCCCTGCGGGGGATGATAGACATGAGATTAGGAACCAGTACAAAAAGGCCTTTATTGTCATTCTGGATATGAAATTCATTCTTTCTAAAAATCATTAAAATCTAAGGGTGAAACTATACATTATATTAAATGTTTGATCCTCCATGTTTGCTTGTTTTTTCAAATCTAAAAGGCAGCTACAGTCTCCATTCAGGATTGGGATGGTAGCATGGGAGAGGAGGAGATTTAACTAATTTCCCTGCCATGCTACCAATCCAGATTATGACCCCCAGTGGCTGTTATTTACCCATAAGGAAAGTTACCATTGGGTTCAGTAGGTGCTTCCCTGTTAGGAGAAATAGCCGCTGCAGAGGTCCCAGATCATGTGTGTGTGTGTGTGTTTGTTTGTGTGTGTGTGTGTGTGTGTGTATTTTTATGCATTTGTTACTGTCACTCATTAACTCTCAAGGCAGTTTACAACAAAAAAAATATAAATGATTAAGACCAATTAAAACTAGTAAAAATAATTTAAGAATTTAACTAAAAGACTTACAAAACATGTGTTTTCAAGGCCACGAAAGATGTTAAACCTTGTATCTCAGCAGGCAGCGCATCCCAAAGATCAGGGCCAGCTATGGGCTCAACCCCGAGTCCCAGATGACCTCAATGAGCAGTGGGGATCATACAGAAGGCAGCATTCTCTTAGGTAACCCAGGCCCAAGCCAGTTAGGACTTTAAAGGTAATCACCAGCACTTTCTATTTTACCCAAATTCCTATCAGCAGCCAATGCAATGATAGCAATATGGCCTATTCAAGTTACTCCAGAGACCAGCATGGCCACTGAATTTTGTACAAACTGGAATCTCCAGACTATATTCAAAGGCAACTCTGCAACTGAGCCCATGACAGAGGAAAGGGTTAAAGCATCCCTCCGTGTTGCTATGTTTCTAATACTGATTGGTGCCCCCTTACTGCTGCTATTTGCATTCTTAATAAAACTGGAGGACTAGGCTACACATTTAACATAACCTGTAGTCAAGGACAGGCAAAGCACAGCGTTAGGGCAATGTACCACAAATTCCCTCAGTGGAATCACCTTCACTTTAGCTTAATATGATTGAGAGGAATATTGATCAAACGTGTCATTTATAGGAAAGTAAAATCTTGATGGGGAAGAGATGAGCAGGAACAGCAGTTCATCCTTACCTTTCTTTCTTCACTTTCATCAAAACTGATCTCCTTTTCCATTCTCCAAAGGCTGGGCTGAATGAATGTCCCCACTGATACTATCCTTGTTGCTCCCCAACATTTGTAGATGAACTGCTGCAAAACAATGCCAGTGTTATGAGAATCCCGGAGCATTCCTTCTATAAAGGGACAGAGCCACAAATTTTTGAGATATGTTTTATGGGAAATATGGGAAGCAATGTTTTAAGGGGAAATGCGCCTTTGGTCTATCAGGTCCATAGAAGCTGCACTTTCATTTAGATAGATGGGAGTCCTAGGGAGAGAGTGGGCTATAGGCAGTGCTTCATCCATCTCTGTCAGTGCCCTTGCCTTGCACAGCAATTTTTGCACCTTGCTCAGTGAAACAAAGGAGCTCAACTGGTTTACCATGTGCAATATTGGGGGAAACACATCCCTGCATTACTGCTTCGGAGTGGTTTGCTGTCACCTCCTGCTTTCCTTATCTAAGCATATCATGCCTACATTCTACTCTGCAAAATCCTGCCTGAGATTATCTTGCCCTATAGAAGGTTCAGAAGGCATTCATATTTGTGGTATGACAAAAGTAAAATACATAAAGATTTTTTGAATCACTATGTAAGAAGGAGTCTAATTAGAGTGTGGGTAAAGTATAAAAAATGGCTGGAACCTAAAACTCTGTTATGGTTATCCCCGATTGAAGCTTTAGTACGTAAAGAGACAAATATGCAACCGCAATGGGGTACCTATAGGGATCTGTTGTTTTTTCAAGAAAAAGGCTGTAAGTTGAAAAATCTAATTGAAGTACAAAATTTCGTTAGTAATTGGTTTCAGTTCCATCAGTTAAATGTTTTTAAGAAGGATGTCAAACTTGGATTTGAGGATCAAATGTCGAGATTTGAGAAGGAGCTATGTGAAAATGATGAAAAATTAGTGTCTAAGATGTATAAGCTGTTGCTTTTGGAGGAGACAAGAGATGAAGTGGTTAAAACGTCTATGATAAAATGGGCTCAATATGTGGGTTATAATATAGATATGGCAGCTTGGGGAAAAATAAGGAAAACTGATTTAAAGTTCACTGCATGTTACACTTTAAAAGAAAATTATTATAAGATGATGTATAGGTGGTATTTGACGCCTAAAAAACTGGCGATAATGTATAAAAATGTTTCAAACAAATGTTGGAAATGTGGACATTGTGAAGGAACTTTTTTTCATATGTGGTGATCTTGTAGGAAGGCAAAGGCTTTTTGGGACATGATATATAATGAGTTAAAAAAATTTAAATGACATTTCCTAAGAGCCCAGAATCCTTCCTGCTGGAAATAACGCAAGGAGAGTTCTCCACAAGAAATTTAATATTCTTCATGTATGCAACCACGGCGGCCAGAATAGTATACGCACAGAAATGGAAGGACAATGAACTGCCCTCAAAAGAAGATTGGCTGATAAAAATTTTGGAATACGCAGAGATGGCAAAACTTACAGTACTGATAAGAGATCAAAATTTGGAAGGTTTTACAGAAGATTGGAAACCATTTTTACTGTACTTAAAGAACTATTTTCCTAATATTGATTTTTCAACAGGGTTTGAAATTTAGCAATATTAGCAGGTTGAGTAGACTAAAATCGAGTTTGGTAAGGTATAGGATATATGTTTTGAATTATTATAGCAAGGGTTAATTGTATAATTAGTGATTCGCGCTGATTAGTGAGCTGGAATTCAATTTTGTTTAATGTTTGATGTAATGAGATTCTTAAGATATTGTTAAAATCAATAAAAAATTTAAAGCAAAAAAAAAAATAGAGAGAGAGATTATCTTGCCCTGTTTAGGTCACCCATAGTTGGGACCAAGCTTTTGATGAAGGCGTTTCCAGCTTGCTCACTGGATCTGGAAATGAGACCTTTTTTGAATGGGCTTTTCTTCCCACATTAATGCAGGGGCTCCAGGCGCGTAACAATGATAGGGCAAGGGGAGACAGTTGTCTGGGGGCCCCACTGCCTGGAGGGGCACCCCAGGGGCACCTCATGTGACTCCCCATTGCCCCCTGCCCAGCCCCAAGGCCCCTCAGCCACTTGCCCTCTTCGCCGTCTCTCCTGCTTGTTCTGCTGGCCCGCAATCGAAGCAGCAGGCAAGCTGCAAAGAGCTCCTTTTCTCCCGCCTCTCAGCTGATCGGCGGGTGGGCGGGGCTTCCACGGAGGCCTCGTGTAGGCCGCAGTGAAGCCTGAACTCGAGTAGGGCCCAAGCAAGCCAGGAAAGAGGAGGCAGCCAGAGTGTTCTCTCCAGCAGAAGACCCCTTGCTGCCCTGCTTAACCCAGACCAGCATTTGCCAGGTAGAGTGTGAACTCCTTTTTGTGGTTACCTTTCCCGCCCCCCCCCCCCCAATATATAGGGATCTGCTTGCCATAGGGCTTGGATATGGGGTGGGGAGGGACCGAGAAGTCTCTGAATATTTATTTTGAAACAGCTTGGAAAATTTGCTGACTTAAAAAAAACTATCTAAAAAGTCCTATAAGTGGCTTGTTTCATGGCAGAAAATTGCAAAAACTTCTGGAACAGTATTTTATTAATTTTATTTATTCATTCATTCATTTATAAATGCACTTATGTTCAAGTTGTTTTGCAACCCAGAAGGTCTGAGTGAGAACTGTGAAGCATGTGTGGTGCTTTTATTTTATTTTTCTTGTGTGTGAACTGCTCCCCAATAACTTGCAGGGACTTCAGGGTCAATCTGGCCAACATGTGAATGCAGCACCTCCATTCCAGAGGAGATGTGTCTTAAAGGGCTTTAAAAGCCTCCTGTGAAAAACCTCCTGCAATCAAACTTGACTGAATTTGTTCAGAATTCTGAGAAAACAAACATAGGTTTACCCTGCATGGTTGAAAGTCTCCTTTGCTAATCTGCAGCGAGGGGCCCATTTTAATAATTCATCTTTCTAGTGTGTTCTAGGCATTAAAAGTAATACAAATGTATAGTACTCAATGTCTATCACTATATATTGTGACGTGTGTGTGTGTATTCAGTGAAATGTATTTGCAGGCAGCATACTTATTTTGGAATATCAGACTTAAATCCTTGGGGGCCTGGGGTGTGCGGAGGCCCTGGACTTTGGGGGGGGGGCATTTTAAAATCTTGTCTCTGGGCCCACTCCAACCTTGCTACGCCCCTGAGGGGCTCTTAACCTTTTTTGCACCTATGGACCCCCCAGATCCTCAAAAATTACCCAAAGAACCCCACTCCACTTATAGTTTTCTAAATTATAATTTTGTAATTAAAATGCAAGGGGAAAGGGACATCATGCATTTGACTATAAATGATGTTTTTAGAGAGCTACCTTTAATTATATATTTAATTTTCACAGGCCACCCAGACCCACCCCATGAATTCCCTGTGGGTCCTTGGATCCCTGGTTAAGAAAATATTTTAAATCTGAAGTTCTACTAGTACTGAGCACTGGGAACAGACCTTCTCATGTGGAGAGTAGCATGGAAGCTTGATAAGCAGACTCTTGACAAAATCATGAACCCAGAGTCCATCACTTATTTGGACAACAGTGTCGTCAGTGAACTACATGAGAAAAAGCAAGAGACATTGGGATTAAAGCAAAAAAATGCCCCTCCCCTTGGCCTCGTGCAGAGCAGAGGGCAATTTGTCCCAGCTACGCTCTGCACGAGGCCAAAAAGCAGCCCCATTGGTTGAGGACTTGAGAGGGGGCAGGGTTTCAACCATTGGCTGCACAGTCCCTGCCCCAAACTCTCAGTTTGAGCCAGGCATCCCCCCAACCCTCCCTTCCCTGGTACAGAGCAGGTCTAGCGACTGGTCACCTTTTGGGGGGCTGAGTAGGATTTTTTTGCTCCCAACGCATTTGCCACTGTTGGAATTTTTTTTCACCTACTCTGTTCTGTTCTTGGGTGTGTAGTTGAGTTAGGTAGGTCACAGTTTGGCAGGAACAGTGCGGGCTGGGTGGTAATTTGAGGAATAGAACATCGATGAGCACCTTTGGATATTTAAGAGGTGGATTGGTCAATCGCTCCTTTGTGGTTTGTGCTGCCCAGGGAGAATGATTTGCCATGATATTGGCTTTGAGACTTCACCAACCCTTGGGCTGCACGGTCCGGGGTGGGTGAAGGCCTAGAAGTATTCAGCCCCCCTTTGCTGAGGGGGTTGGCCTTGAAGGTAAGGGGCAGGTTACACCTGCCTCTTTCCTGAGCCAAGGTGTGTCACCCTTAAAGGCGCGGGGCAGGATTACCGAGTCCCGCACTATTACTTGAGGGTGATTAATCTCCCTTTGTTTCAGTCCGCTATGCCTTTTGCTATTGGTTCAATAAAGTTGTGGTCCTTTCACCCAATGTTATGTCTCTGTGTCTTTTGGGGCTGGGTTCTGGGGACAACTTAAGGATTCAGCATGCATAGAATTCTTGATATGGGTGTAGGTAATCCCTATTCTTTGTTCCCTTCATTCCCTGTTGGGCTATGCAAGCACAGATAGATCATTCATATGGCCAGACCATCACTCTTAAGGACTGCTTGTCTGTAACAGTTACCATTTTTATGAATGCACATGCCTTCTTCACCAATTAATCTGTTATATTAGGTTTGCTCTGAAGTGCGGTAGTTACCAACCTTCATGATTATGCTTTGACGTAATGTGGGGAATTTAAATCAAGTTAGTGCAAACCTGCATACAGCCAAATTATACACTGAGGTATCGGGAAAGCTGATTGTGGATAGAATACACCCATGTTAGAGCACTCAGAAGGGCACAATAAAGTACAAAGACATTTCTTACTTGCAAAACTGAGTGTGATTAAAGAACAGAGATTTACAAATGAAAAGCCGTGGTTAGTGCCTCAGCAGATTTGCTGGCTATGATCTTCCCTTAGGGGGTTAATGTGCTGAGGATGGCATAGACTTGCCCCTAATACATATCTGCAGGTTAGCATGACTCACTTCATTGAATCTAAGAGTTTTATCTGTGGGAGGGAATCTGTCCTTGGTTTGCTCATTGAGAGAGAAACTGCATTCTATTCTCAGTACTTTGATGCTTGGTCTATTCTGGCACCTTCTGTGCATGCTCAAGTGGCAGTGGCTATCAGAGTGTCATTTCCTAGTCCCCTACAATCGCATGAATGACCTAAGATCACTTAAGAAAAGTCTAGCCAGAATGACCCATTTCCTCAAATCAGAGGAATGCACTCAAGAATCAATATATACAGAGGAATGCACAAGGAGGCTTCCTTATTACTAGAAACAGTGATACAGCCAAGAGGCAATCTGCGGATGCCCTGAGCTGCAATGAGGAACAAGTGGGCATGGCAATATAACTTCATCTGATTGAGTTGGCAGCAACATTAGAAAAGAGCAGAAGAGAAGAGGCATCTATTGATTACTGCAATGCACTCTATGTGTGGCTGCCTTTGTACATAGTCTGGAAACTACAATTTATTTATTTATTTATTTATTTATTTATTTATTTATTTATTTATTGTTACATTTCTATACCACCTTTCATTAAAAACAATCCCAAGGCGGTTTACAAAAGTTAAAAAACATACAATAAAAATGACAATAAAAATATTAAGTTAAAAATATAAAACCAACCTAATTTAAAATCTATAAAATACAAACATAAAAAATATACGTGAGTAAAACACAGAGAAGCAGCAATAAAACAATCATGTAAAGGCATGGATAAAAAGCCAAGATTTAACAAGCTTTCTAAAAACTGTGATGTAGTCAGAGGAGTGAATGGCCACTGGGAGAGCATTCCAAAATCTGGGGGCAGCAACAGAGAAGGCCCTGTCCCAAGTGCACGACAGCCGAGCATCCCTCATTGTCGGCACCCGGAGCAGAGCCCCCTCAGATGGCCCAATTAGTAAAGAACACAGCAGCCAGGTTGGTCTCCGGGTCATCTTGAAAATACCATATTACTCCTATATTACAGGAGTTACACTGGCTGCCAATAGGTTTCCGGGCAAAATACAAAGTGCTGGTTATAACCTATAAAGCCCTAAACAGCATAGGCCGACAGTATTTAAGAGAGCGACTTCTTCTGGATGATCCCCATCGTCCACTGCGTTTGTCAGGGGAGGTCCATCTGTGGCTACCTTCAAGTCATTTGGTGGCCACGCAGGGACGGGCCTTCTCAGTTGTCACTCCAAGACTTTGGAATGCGCTTCCCGCTGACATAAGACTCTCTCCATCTCTAGCAGTTTTTAAAAGATCTTTGAAGACTCATCTTTTTAAACAGGCCTTTTAGCTCTTGTAATTTTAAATATTGTAAATTGTTTTCGTTTTAGTCAGCTTTTTGGAGTTTTAATTGATTTTAATGTTTTGCTTATTTGTATTGTTTTATTATTGTGAACTGCCCTGAGACTTCGGTTTGGGGCGGTATAGAAATGTATCAAATAAATAAATACATACATGCATACATACATAAATACTATTCATTTACAAGCAATAAGAACTTAGCCTTCCTCAAAAAATTCTTCTGAGAATAAAGTTGGACATCTGTCTATCTTTCCATCTGCATAGGTATATAACCATGAACACTGTAAAGTCTGTAAAAAGGGGAAAGACAAAGAGCAGGAAATGTTGCCCTTCCTTTCCAGCTTTCATTGTGAATTTTCCAGTTTTCACCATAGGGACAGGTACTACTACTACCTGTCTACCTCAGCCAGAAAGCATCCAACTTGAGCAGGAGGGCTTCAGTGAGTCTTCTATGGGAGAAAACTAGACTTGGACAAGGATCTCTGGAACTTCTTCCATTCATGAAACTACTAGCCTGGATGTTGTCCATTACTAAGGACTTTTCACTGCCTGTTGTATTTTGCTTTCATTTACTCTGTAGCAGTGTGTCCTGAGCTGACTTGAATGCCAAATTGGTTTTTCTTCTGTTAATGATACACTAGGAAAGCATAATAATCCTACCAAATGTTATCAATAAATTCAGTATATATAATCCACATAACATCTGCAGTGTGTGAAATGTCCAGCTATGCACAATTTGGTGCCATAGTGTTCATGCACTTACATTTACTATCATGTGTGACTCACAAAAACAGCACGGCAACAAAGTGTTCAGTCCAAATGGAAAAATAGGGACAAAATAAAGACACTGATTTTATCAGGGGCAAGTATCAGAAGATAGGGGCTGCCCCTGATAAGTAGGGCCAGTTGGAGGTATGCCCTTAGATGTCATCACTTCTGAGAAACATATGGGAGAACAGAGACCTGTCTGTGACTTCATAGTGGTAATTTCTTAACCTAACCAAAGTCTTCTTTGCCTATTGGCCAAACTACAAGAGGTTATCAAGTGAATCTTGAAAACCATAGGGGAAAGGGAAAGGAAGCAGGTTCAAAGAGACAAGGAAAAGTAGATATTACAGTCAGAAAAATGAGAGGTCACTATATAAATGGCAAATACAAAGGCAGATTTGCAAGTGCCAGGTTCCAGTAAACACATAGTGAGGATATTCTGACGATCAGACGAAATTGGGCTAGAAGAGCCTAGCCTGATTTTGTCTGACTGTGTGAGCCACCAGGCTCGCAGGTGAGCCCGGTGGCTTCCAGGCAGTTAACCCACCTAACTACCCCTCCCCTTAAACCGGGTTTGCGGAGCGAGTGCTCAGAAAAACCCAGTTTTTAAAATCTTGAGTAGCAGTGTCGTGGCTCTGCACTGCAGCTACTCACGAGTATACCCCCAGCTGGGAGGCTGAAAAGCAGCCTCCCGGTTCGGGGGTCTCTCCAATACTGGAGCTTCCGGGGTCTGCATGGCCCCCGATCCTCCCAGCCCCTGCCGGCTCTGTCACAGAGCTGGCAGTCATGTGGATGGCTGATCCGGCCGCCCAGGGCTCCCGCCCTGCTCGTCTGCGGGGAGTGTGGGCTTAGCCCGCTCTCCCCACTTACCCTTACAAAGCATGTCTCACTGATCATGAGACTCAGCTCAGTGAGTTCATGAGAAATAGCCATGAACCAAAAGTGTGATTTCCCCCCCACAGATAAAACATCATTTCCAAAATTTAAATTCTCTGAGCCATGAAGATCAACCTTTGCAAAATGGTAGCATGGGGGGGGGACTACCCCCCTCAAACACCCCCCCCCCATATATGTCAGATAAAAGGGGCAGAAACAGATGAGCACACCATATTAATGCAATAATAGAACAGCAACTTTGTCCATTTAATTCTCTGGCAGACTTATTAAAATTAAATACATTTTACACTCTCTATTGCCCATTGACTTTCAATTAATTTGGCAACTTTATTAAAGTAGTTAAGTCATATATAGCAGAGTACCTTACAGGGTTTACTCAAGCTTCAAATGGATAACATTTGCTGCCTGTGAACCAGGTAATTACAGTATAATTATTTCTTCATACTTTTTAAAATGTAGGCTCTCTTTCAAATATAATTTAATTTTAGATATTAATTGTCATCCAACATCCAGCTCTTCTAACTGCAAGTATAGAAGGCTGGATTATAATTAACTGTGCTTCCAGTATATTTATCTTTGTAAGGCTATCGCCTTCTCATATGAACCAAAGGGGACAATTCTGTACTGTACATACATACATTATACAAGGATACAATACAGTATCTACTTTTTGCTTACCCAGGCAAAGATCTTTATTAGTGTTATTACCTGACAAGATATCAGTGTCTGTGGTATCAAATCAATTTGAAGATCAGCTGCACCTTACATTCTTTGCTAATGAGAATTTACAAGATTGTTTTTTACTGTAATTCCCACAGAGTATCAGAAACTCTAATTAATAGAACCCCAAGTATTCTCTTAGATGGGTTTTAATGAGTGGAACCATACATGAATGAAAAAGCTTATTAGATTGTACAAGTTCAACCTATTTACTTGCCATTAAATTATTTTGAAAGGTTTTCTGAAATTAACCAAGGGCATTTTGACTTTCTTGTGACCATGTCGGTATGATCTTATCTGACAATCTCTTTATGAAAGTATTTCAGTTGTTCCTTAGATATGTGTATTGAAATGGAGATAAAATCCAAGTGTATCCTGCAAATACAGAGGAGCTGAAGGCTGCAAGCCTTACTGTATTTATCTGAATCCAAGACTAGGTTTTCCCCAGGTTCTTTGATTTTAGAAATTGGGGGGTTGTCTTAAATTCAGAGTCATTTTCCTTTCAGTAAATACAGATATATCCTGTTTTTAACCTTTATTTTTAGAGAGGGTTGTATTAGTGTCATCTTCTATTCGTGTAAATATTGGTAATTCTGTTAGGCAGGTTACATCACTGAAGTCCATGGGATTTAAGTCACCTAGCTGTGTGAAGGACTGCAGTCAAAATCAGGGCAGATATGCAAGAAGGTTTATCTTAAATCCAGAGTTTGTCCACCAAGAAGTTGAATAACAGACAAAAAATAAACTTCATTGGCTTAATTACAATTTTAATTAATTAAAAGCTTCATTAGCATTGTTGGCTACCAGATATTGTTTAAAGTGGCTGTTATTCTGCTGAAATATTTCAAAACTAGAATTAGAAGCCAGCATGATTACAACATAATTAGTGATGGAGTGACCATTCAGAGCAGAGGTATTCAAATATTTGAACTTCTGTACTTGAATGCTTGCAAGCAGAATTAAGGCTGGCTCAGATTACTTCAAGCAGCCCCCGCCCCCATCAGTTCTGCTTGAAATGCCCCAGCAGCTGCTGCTAACCCCTCCACCACTATCCCCTTCTCTTTTCCTTTTGCTCTGAGGAAGGGTGAGGGGGTACCAGCAGATGAAATAGCAGTGGCCATCAGGGCTTTGCAAATGTTCCATCGGAATGTTCGAAAACCCCTCAATGCTTCTTGAGTGTTCATTTGGAGTTCTCAAATTGCTTCTGGGGTCTACTGACTCATATTGAATAAGAGGAAACTGGCTGGATCAGGCCAGAATTCTATGAAGTCCCTCATTCTATTTCCGATAGTGGCTAACCAGATGCCACTCAAAAGCCCACAACAGTTAGAAAGGCAATAGTTGCTCCTGCTGTTAGAAGGAGAGAAAAGTGCCTTGTACCAAGTTGAACCATTGGTCCATCTAGTTCAGTATTGTCTACAAGCAGTGCATCTACAAGGTTTAATGCAGGAGTCTTTCCCAGCCCTACCTAGAGATACCAGGAATCGAAACTGGGAATTTCTGCATGCAGATGCTCCACCACTAACAGATGTTCTACCACAGAAATATGGCCTCATCCCCCCCAAATGGCAATGAGGAACATGGTAAGCTGCCTTATCCCAAGTCAGACCATTTGTTCCTCTAGCTCAGGGAGGGACAAATTGTCTACATTATCTACATTGACTGGCAGTGGCTATCTAAGGCTTCAGGTAAGAGTGTCTCTCACTCCAACCTGGAGTTCCCTGCCTGGGAACTTCTGCATGTTAGCAGGTGCTCTGTCACTGAGCTATAGCCCCATTCCATAAGGGGAATATCTTACAGCAAACAGTGCTCACAAGTAGTGAGTCACCCAAATGCAAATCAAGCAAGCCTGTCTTAACATAGGAGACAATCCATGCTCACTACCACAAGACCAGCTATCCTCCTTGTTCCTCTTTTTACCAGAACTGCCCAGAGTGCTGACTAGACTCTCAAACTATGCTTTTGACCTAGAGTGGGGAATTAGCTTGGCTAGGGGAACAGTTCTGTTACAGTATCAATTTGAGCAGCTTTTGCATTTTGGAAATGATGAAGAGGCAGAAAGGCAGTTTAAAAGTTTTATTAAGGAGAAATGGGAGGTACAGGAAGACAAAATATATTTATTCAAAGCAATAAAATCTCTTTGCACCTGCTAACTGGGCAAAGAGGCACCTTTTACCGTGGTGATTCTCTTTATTTAGCAGGGGGAGAGTAACTGGCCCTATCCACCCCCAGCACAGTACCTCCAGTGACTATTGCTGGTGTCTATCTTGTGTTTCTTTTTAGAATGTGAGCCCTTTGGGGACAGGGAGCCATCTTATTTATTTAGTATTTCTCTGTGTAAACCGCCCTGAGCCATTTTTGGAAGGGCGGTATAGATATCAAATTAATAATAATAATAATAATAAATAGTAGTAGTAGTAGTTTCAACGAGCATTTTCCAAGGGGACTCAATATCCCCTCTGTTGTTTGTAATCGCCATGACCCCACTTTCACAAATACTAAACAAAACAGGCCTCGGATACCAAACATCTAAAACATCAAGTAAAATCAACCATCTGCTGTACATGGACAATCTGAAGTTGTACGGAAAGTCCTAGTCAGAAATTGAATCACTGCTAAACACTGTCCATATATTCAGTAGCAATATAGCAATGGAGTTTGGACTAGACAAGTGTGCTGCATTAATAATGAAAAGAGGAAAAATAACAAAAACAGAAGGAATAGAACTACCCAATGGAAGCAACATCAAGAACCTGGAAGAGAAAGAACATTACAAATACTTGGGCATTCTCCAGGCTGATAACATCGCACACACTGAAGTTAAAAGAAAAATTGGAATTCAATACATCAGGAGAGTTGGAAAAATCCTAAAGTCCAAACTCAATGGCGGGAACACCATACAAGCCATAAACACCTGGCCTATACCTGTTATCAGATACACTGCAGGAATAATAGACTGGACCCAGACAGAGCTAGAGAAGCTAGATCGTAAGACCAGGAAAATAATGACCATCAATCATGCTCTGCACCCCCGCAGTGATGTAGCTAGGCTATACCTCCCTCGCAGCTCAGGTGGAAGAGGAATTATGCAAGTCCATCAAACAGTAGAGGAGGGGAAAAGAGGCCTTGAAGAATATATCAAGAGCAGTGAAGAAGATGCACTTAAAATTGTCAAGAATGAGAAACTATTCAACACCAGTGAAAGAAAGCAGGCCTACAAGAAAGAAAAAGACAAGAACCGAGCAGAAAAATGGAAAAATAAGCCCCTGCATGGTCAATATTTGCAAAATATAAGTGGACAATCAGCTACCTGAATTTTTTCAAAGGATTTGGGCAGAGAGCTGATTTTTGGTTAATTGTTGAAGTTTACGCGCCTTTAAGGTTTTTTCTCATAAGTTATAATAGAATGGAGCTTTCAGCAGCCCCATAAGTGCACTTGGGGGGTGCTGGGGTGGCCCAGAGCGAGTGGTGGTTTAGTGCACATAGGTTGCCAACCACTCCCATGGGTTTCTAACCCATGGCGTACAGGGTTCTGTTGTGTCTGAGGTATTCTGAGTGTGGATTCTATGATAGCAAATGAGATTTTCAATGACACACCATGAATCCACTCTAATTTGCTATCATAGAATCTAAATCTTAAAGACATGAACTTCAACAATTATCCAAAAATCAGCCCTCTGCCCAAATCCTTTGAAAAAATTCAGTTAGCTTCCTTGCCCCTACCCAGCACTACCACCAACCCCACACCGCTCTAGGCCACCCCTTTTCCCCTGACGTGAAGCGATACACCCCCCATTCTACCTAATGGGGGAAAACCTTAAAAACGTGTAAACTTCAGAAATTCACCAAAAATCAGCCCTCTGCCCAATCACTCTGCAATTGGGGTGGTAGCCTCCACCCATTGGGCACTACCATCCCACCCCACCCTTCTAGCCCAGATCCCACTTTCTGCCCTGATCTGCCCCAAAGACACTAAAACTTCAAAAAATCACCAAAAATCAGCCCTTTGCCCAATTCCCCTGAAATTTGGGTGGAAGCCTCCACCCATTGGGCACTACCACCCTACCCCACTCTTTTGGCCCCAGGACCCATTTTTCTTACCTGAATTGATTCAGATTAAGATTCGGGTAAATCCAAATCCGAAACGAATCGGGGGTTATTCGGGTGAGCAAAATTCAGGCACAGAACAGAGCAGGGGTGTTTCAGTTTGGGTCTGAACCAAAACACTGAAAATACCGAATTGCACACCCCTACAAGCTACCTCTAGCCAAAAATTTGTGGGACCATAAAATTGAAAAAGTTGAAGAAAATGAAGATATAAAAATATTATGGGACTTCCGACTACAAACAGACAAACATCTGCCACACAATACACCAGATATAACTGTAGTTGAGAAGAAAGAAAAACAAGTCAAAATAATCGACATAGCAATACCAGGGGATAGCAGAATAGAAGAAAAAGAAATAGAAAAAATCACCAAATACAAAGATCTACAAACTGAAATTGAAAGGCTGTGGCAGAAGAAGACCAAAATAACCCCAGTGGTAATTGGTGCCCTGGGTGCAGTTCCAAAAGACCTTGAAGAGCACCTCAACACCATAGGGGCCACAGAAATCACCATCAGCCAATTATAAAAAGCAGCTTTACTGGGAACAGCCTATATTCTGCAACGATATCTATAACAACAGCAACAACATTGACAATAAAATTCAGCCATCCTAGGTCCTTGGGAAGGACTCAATGTCTGGATAAAACAAACCAGTTAGTAACACCTGTCTGACTGTGTAAATAAATAAATAAATAAATAAATAGTAGTAGTAGTAGTAGTTTCAACAAGAATCTCACTGGAGGTAATTTAGCTTAGGGTCCAAATTGCAGGTTAAGGTTTGCTGTAGAAATTGCTTGAGAGTGGGAAGAGAAGGAAGAGAAAGCAGCGAGGAGACTGAAAGAGGCAAGATGTTGGTTTTACCTACCCTTAGTGAGTGGGAAGAGAAGGAAGAGAGAGGAGAGAGGAGACTGAGAGAGGCAAGAGGTTGGTTTTACCTACCCTTAGTCCAGTGGTGCATTTGGTGCATGTACAGGTCTCCTCACAGAAAAAGGCATGAGGGCCCGAAGAAGAAAGAGTGAGGAGCAAAGGGCTACCACCTGCATGCTTGAGAACCATCAGGGTAAAGATCCATACAGATTCTGAGCCATATGGCTTGGCTAGCGGTAAAGTAAAGTAAAGTAAAGTAAAGTTGTGTCATTGAGTCAGTGTCGACTACATATACTTAAAAACATGCCTGGAGACCATTCCCAAGAGTTTCTGGAAGGGCAGAAACTCTGGTAGAACAATGAAGTTCATAGTTACATGAACTAGTCAGACTTGGGTGTGACTTGCCAAACAAAAAGCATGAGTGGCTTGTGGAAGTGTACATGTAGGTGTGAATAGCTAGGCTTAAGGCTTATTTTGAGATGGAGATGACACTCCAGGCACAAAGATATACGATTTGGGATTTTAATGGGCTACCTCTGCTCTGGATGTTGCCAACCAATCGAGCTATTAACGGCGGGTTGGGAAATCCTTGCTCTTATCTGAGTTGCGGCAGAGAGTGCTGACAAGGCTATCAACAACAAAGGCTATCAACAATCCCTCTTGCAGAAAAGGAGTATTTTCTTCTCTTGAGATGTACCTTTTGAATTATGTCTATGTGTTGGCTGATTGCCTTCTCTTGAGATAAAGAGAGAGGTTTGGGAATGGCCCCTTGCTGTCTTAGCTATTATGACCTCGGGGTGCATTGCCCCATGCTTTGCTCAAGCAGCCAGCTGTGAGTCTGTGCCAAATATGGGCCGGTGAAAAGTTCATGATGCCATGAACTGAAGTATCCAAAATGGAGACTGTGAACCCACATTTCCAATAGCATTGAGGGGTGCTCTCTGTGAACCCAAAATAGAGTTGTTCCGGCAACACTCTGAAACTGGCATCAGAGTCGTATTGTTTCACAACTTTGAGGTTTCATATAGCCATCCTTACTAATAGCCATATATAATTCATAGTGAATACATTAGAAGGTAGTCAAAGTTAGCTGCACATATAATATTCTAAGTAGTTTTTTGTTTAAAGGATGCTAAATTGTCCTGTTATATTAGAAGCAGGGAAAGAAATGAAAACATTGATATTTTGGGGTATAAATTGTATTTTTTTTCCAGTAGTGGCTTAAGAGGCTGAAGTTCAATAGGGGCCCATATAATGTAGTGTGTGTGTGTGTGTGTGTGTGTGTGTGTCCCCGATTAAATCCACTAGTGTAGCTGTTGTAATATAATAAGATGTGGTGGACATAATGAGAAACCATACAATTGTTGAGAGATATTGGGAGTTTTGACAGTTAAACCATAATAAAAAAATTGTACACAAATGCACAAAAAGAAATATTCAGATTAAACAAGTAAGTTGGAGGAAAAACCTGCTACACTGTTGCAAAATATACTCAAATTCCCAGTAGTGGTATTTATTAATCCAAGGATCTGCTTTTCATCCTAATGAAGGTAAAATTCAACTTGACATTAGCAGGAGCAAGAAATAGTCCCAAAAGGTTCTACTAGGGGAAAAAAACCCATCTCCAGCAATCAGTGTCAACTGCATGTCAAAGATGAGAAGTAAACAGATACATTATAGTAACAAAAATAAGCTCTCTATAGATACAGCTAAATAGGAGCTCTTCTGCTGTTGATAATATATTAAGGCTATCCACATGAGCTATCCGGGCTTGTGCATCCCTACCAGGGTTGCTCATGCGAAGCACTGGGATCGAGACCAATCCTGACACTACCCTGCCAGGTTGTCCGAGGTTTTACCTCGGGCTATCACCTTGGTAGAAAGGCATAAGCATACCCAGGTATCTGGTTGTGTCAGCATAGCATAGTGGTTAGAGTGTTGGACTATGATCAGGAAGACTCACTGGGTGACTCTGGGCCAGTCATGCATCTCTCAGTCTAACCTACTTCACGGGCTTGTTGTGAGGATAAACATAACCATGTACACTGCTCTGAGCTCCTCAGAAGAAAAGCAGGATATAAATGTAAATAAATAAATGAATAAATAAATAAATGTGGGCTGCCGATAGCCTGAACACAAACAGAGCCAGGCGGCAAGCGTGCCCAACTGAGGGGGAATCCCTCAATTCACCACACTCCTGGCACACTGCATTGAGGGATGCTGGAGGACTTCCTCTTTCAGGTGCCTGCTCTGCCACTCTCTGTGGCATGGCTTGTATGCCATGCAGGCAGCAGAGCCCTAAAACTCATTTTCATCATGTGTGGGGAGGCAGCTAGGATCCTGCCTCTCCGTCAACCCTCCCTCCTCCTCCACCAGGGTTTTTGGTTGTGTGGACAACATTTTTCCCCCTGCTACTTGAGTCATTTGTTGAGTTGTCAGAAAAACCAACAAAAGTGGCTTGAACTAACTTAGGACAGTATGATGTCCACCCACTGACAAAGAAAAGCAAACCAGATCTTGAAACATTGATGCTTTTACTCCCTTTCATTGTACAATTCATTATTTTTCATTTGTCCCTTATATGGAAATCTTCATTTTTGGACAAGGTACATTATGTATTTATTTTAAATAATACAGTTTTAAGTTTTAGAATTTTTATCTGTATTTTAAACTGTTTTAATTGTTATGTTTTTAGATTGTGAACTGCCCAGGGACTTGCATACGGGGCAGTAAAATTGTGTTGAATAACAACAAACAGTAATAATAAAGTAATGTAACTTGTCCAGAGATGGAGATGTTTGAATACAGTGACATCACCTTTGAATACTCAAAAATGAACGTATGCAGACGCACTCATGTTCCTTTCAGACTGTTAACAATATACATGATCAATTTGGTGTGATCTGATTTCTTAAAATTTCCCAAAGTGAGAGGCAGGAGCTTGGCAGTGATACAAGAGAACTGATGGGTGGTTGTTAGGAGACACACAAGTTTCCCTTTCACAATAATTCCTTATCAGTACACTGCAGAAGCCTGTCTGCTCCTCTCCTCGTGCTGATTGCTGGTGTCAGTGGGGCAATCCTCTTTTTTTTGACGTGGTTGACTGAAGAATGTATTTAGAGAGAGTGCGGATGTTACAATAACACTGCTCACATGAGCACCATAATATCCAAAGACAGAACTCACACAGCAGCACGGTGTATTGTGTGAGCAAAATGACATCAGAAGACCAAGCTCATACAAGATACTGGGGCTATTCACATGACCGCCAGCCTATCCTTCCCCAGATGAGTGCTCCGGATCCTTTCAGTGTGCAAGCTGTGTGCCCACATGAAGACAACAATAATGGATATTTATATACTGCTTTTCAACAAAAGTTCCCAAAGCAGTTTACAGAGAAATAAAAATAAATAAAATTGGATGGAGCACCATGGAGGAACAGAGATCAGGACTCATTTTCATGGCCTCCACATATCCCACAAGGCACCACATGATGAATGGGGTGCCTTGGGGGCATTCTAGGCACTCATTTATATCTCCTTGGCTCCGTGGAGCCGAGGAGACACACAAGCCTGTCAGCAGGGTTAAGGGAGCTGCAGTATCAAGGGATACTGTAAAAATAGCCATGTAAACATAAATGCATTTTAAAAATGTATTATGAACATAGGTGTGCATAAAGAGATGGGCAGGCATCAGTTAATCTCAGGAAGGATTCGCACATGCCTAGGTTACAGGTAGCCAATTTGTGACTTCCTGGTACAATGTATGCTGTATGCTTAAGAGATGTTATGAAAGCCCAGAGGTATCTGAGCTATAATGGCTCTTCAACATATGCACTTTGTCATCATTTAGCAGCAGCCATCCAGTGATGAGTATGCACATATGAACTCATCCTTAGAAGCAGGCATTATAAAAGGATTTCCTGCATTGAGAGGGCTCTCCTAAAGCTAGTGATCACTGCCACACCCTGCAATAGTGAATTCTGTAAGTTAATGATGAATCAATAAATAACGAGTGTTGCATTGCTTTGCAGAGACGTATCTAGGGAAAATAGCGCTTAGGGCAAGCACTGAAATTGCGCCCCTTGTCCAAACAGCCAACACCCATCTTTCAGATAACTTTACCATAATATCAGCTGAAAAATACAAGTCAAGCTCGTTAATCTTTTAATTTTTCAAAAACAATTTAGAAAACTACAAATTTCAGTATGCTGGGGCTCATGAAAAAGCCAAATACTATGTGGAGGTATACTTGGAAAACTAATGTCTAATTCTCTACTATGCATTGTAGCATCACTATTACGTAAGTTTTTAAAAGAAATGGAGAATTTGACTTTTCCCTATTTACTCTGAAAATAATTAAAAGATATGCAGAGTAAACTGTGTCACTGCTTGGAATATATTCTAGTATTTCAGAAAGACAGTTAAAATGAGAGAAAGAGAGCAAGAAGCTCCCAGTGGGCCTTAATACTAAGGCTAATTAATACTAATTTCACACTGATTTAAGACAAACTCACCATTAATACCCATATTATTAAGACATCACATTTAACTCACTTATAACAAGAAGCAAAGAGCAAATGAATACAATCCTAGCTCATAAGCTTCAGCTCATTATTCACAAGCCCTGATTCTCTGTACATAGTGCCAAACTGAATATGTGTACAGTGACTTATATTATATTAACTTAAAAAACAAACACCTGTAGCCCCTAAAGGCTGTGGGATGGGTCTGCAAAGGTTCCCGCTCCCTTCGCTGGCCTCTAGGGCTTTGCAGGGAACATTTGAGCATGTGTGGTGGCTATATATATATATATATATATATATATATATATATATATATATATTAGCCACTGAAAACAAAATGGCTGCCACACATGCTCAAATGGCCTCTGCGAGGCCTGGCATGGGGGCCTCACAGAGGCCATTTGAGCATGCACAGTGGCCATTTTGTTTTCAGTGGCCATTTTTTTTAAAAAAAAATTAATTTTAATAAATGGCGCCCCCCTTCAAGTGGCGCCCGGGGCATGTGCCCTGCCTGCCCTACCCCTAGATACGCCCCTGTTGCTTTGTAAGTGGTGCAAGAGAACTAGGGCCTGAACCTATTCCTCTGTTTGTCTCTACAGACATGGAAAGTCTGGTGGTGGAGGAGGGAGAGGAGCAATTCAGAGCTTGGCATAACACAGCATAACAGCAAATGTGAGGCCACTGGGCTCAGACCCCTCTTCTGCCTTGTATTCATTTGCAGCCAATAAGACAAGCCATATGTCTCCCAGGCTCCAAATCACCATCAATACAATTAAACAACTTTATCAGTGTTAGAAACATCACTCACAGCAACCAAAAGGTTTAACTTAATCTTCCTGCTAAGTACTGCTGAAATGGCTTTCTTTCAGTATTGTATGTGCCAGTTCTTATGATCAAAATGATGCTGGTTAGTGGTGTTTCCTCTAAGGTGTGAACATGTGTAATACACACGGGTGTAACATAAACACATTTTTTGGTATCCGCTCAGTTAATTTTAGATCCCATTCAGATTGAATCAGGAAGGTCCCACTCTGAATATATGTGTGCACACATTGCTATGATACTGCCTTAACCCAGAACAAAACTAATTCAGCACACAAATGAAAAAAAATAGTAGAGAGGACACTTCTGGTTAGATAGAAATTATACATTCCCATGGAGTGTACACTCCTGATACTGGTTGTGAGAAGCCAGACATTTCCCAGTGTTGAGTTGGCAATGCACTATTTAACTGACACTGACAACTGGAGTTCAAATCTTAGGTTAACAATAAGGCTATTCACATGACCAGAGGTGGGGAGGGTGGTCGGGTGGCAAAGGCTGCACAAAACCTAACTCCCCCCCTATAAGATCTCCATGCCCTTCATGCCACTTCCTGGCACACATAAGTGGCTGGGAGCCACATGGCAATGAGCTTCCCAGAATCCCACAATGCACTACGTGATAAGCAGCCCAAGTGGTCTCACAACCGTGTAACTGGGGTTAAGGGTGTGCTGCTCATTCCCTTAACACTGGCTAAAAGCCAGGCTACAGAGCTGGGTTTGGTGACACAGCAGTGCTGGGATCTGCATGGATCCCAGTGGTTTCCAAGCCTGGGCTTGGCTGCTCATGAGAACAGCCTTAATATTGGTTAAATATTGGGTTGGCATGTTGCCAACCCGATATCACAAACAATGTCTCAGTTCTCATGACCAAAAAATGGGAACACATGCCATTTGGAATGTATAGATATCCATGTAATTAACATTGTTTTGGTCATGAGAACTGACCTTCTGTTATGTACCATATTTACCTGAATAGAAGATGACTCTGAATTTGACTATCACTTAAAAATACAGATCAAATACAGCTGTCAGGGTCCCACTGCAGCGTCCTGCCCACCAGAGACCTTGGGTGGGCAATGATGGGCCCCTTCCTTGGCATCCGGAGACTGCCCTGTTACCCTCGGATGCCACGACGGGTCCTTGGCCAAGCCCAGCCGACACATCCTGGCCTCCTTCTGATCCTGACGCAGTGTCAGCCTCGAATGACAAAATCTCACAAGACCCAGAAATGGGCTCATGAGATCTTGCTCTGAAGTCTCGTGAGACCTGGACGTCTCACGAGAGTTCCTGTGAGACCGGGAACTCTTCTGAGACTATCAGTGAGATCTCAGCCGTATATAAAGACTGGCAGGTCGATGATGAGGGGTCAGTCTGGTGAGAGTTGCCCAGTGAGTGGGAGCTCTAGGATCCAAGGGCCAAGGGGAAAGAGCTTCACAAGAGGCAGCCTGTGGCACAAACAGGCTTCTGTGAGGAGGCCTGAACTGACTTAGGCAGGATTGTCGCGAACACGGGCGACAAAGGGGGCCTGACAACACATTTTACCTGCATTTGCTCTACAAGCAGAGGACTCTGAATTTAAGACAACTTCCAAATTCCTAACATCAAAGAACTTGGGGGAAAAACTAGTCTTGGGTTCAGGAAAATACGGTATGTATTTAAAACATTTTAATCCTCTCTCTCAGTTAGATACTGAAAGTATTCTCACGAATGAGCAAAACCAGGATAAGGGAACCCAGCCCGGTTTTGCTCACTCGTGAGAACCACTGGGCCCGCAGGCAAGCCCGGTGGCTCCAAAGCGGCAAGCCCACCTTTGTAGCCACCCCCTTAAATGAGATTAACAGAGGGAGCGCTCCATTAACCTCATTTCTGCAATCGTGTGTCTGCTGCAGCTGCTCGCAGCCATGGCGGGCACACTCAGGAAGGGGGGAAGAGGGGAGGGGGATCCCGGGAATCCACCATGCACTCACGCGGTACATAACTGGGGCTCCATGGGGCAGGGCACCAGACGGTGGTGCTTCCCTTTCCCTGACCCCTGGAGCTGCCAGGCAAGCCATGACCAGGCACAGGAGCACAGGAGCCAAGCCATCGATCATCTGGATGGCTGATCCACTTACCTCAGGAGGGGTGAGTTATCATCTATGGGGAGAGTGGGTCAAGTCTGCTCTCCCTGCTGAACCCCTTTCGGCTCTGCACAATGATTATGTGTAGAGCCTTTCTGTCAAGGTGGCACAAACTAGTCCTGTCCAGACCACATATACTTAGTGACTGATTTTGCATGGGGGGCAGTGAGATCATAGTTGCCGACCTTGACCTCTATATGCACACTCATCTGAACACAGTATATATACTCTATGCACACACATGGGTGCTCTCCATTTGATCCGGTCACAGCTTTTTGCAGTTTTTGACAGCATGTTCAGCTTCTGTGTGTGTCCTGTCTGCACATGCATACACTCTTTTAAATAGATATGACGAATGCATAAGAGGAAAAGTTCACATGGCAACTGTGACCCAACCATTTCTTTTATTTATTAGATTTATATACCACCTTTCATTAATAAAATCTCAAAGTGGTTTTCAATAAATTTTTAAAAATCACAAAACTATTCAACAGTTTTTTTAAAAAAAACCCAAATATTATATTAGAACAGAAGGAAAAATACAAATCTATTTTAAAAGTTTTTTTTTAAGCATACAGTATACATAATCAAACCATAAAACACAGCACAGAAGCAGCAGCAACAAGAAAACACTCTATATGAGTGTTTAAAAGCCTGGTTAAAAAGCTGTGGTTTTACTTGTTTTCTAAAAGTTGTAATGGAATCTGCCATGAAGAAAAGGTGCTCTTCATTGCTCTGGTGCACCCTAAACCTACGGTTGGAAACAAGTTCCAGGAAAGAGCTCCAATTAAGCCCTGCAGGTATTAGACTCTCATCGCAGGTTGCCACCAGCTTTCCTGCATGAGAAATGGGGTTATTCGTTCTCATCTCACTTGATATCATAACTCCATTCCCACTTTAGCAAGCAAAGAGGCCCTCTTCTCTCCCACAGGCTGGGCTGTTTGCCTTCAGGCTGTGTGCACTTCAAACAGATCTGCTCCTGTTCAGCTTTGTGGTTTGATTACTTGAACAGCACTGGGAAGGGAATGAGGAGAAGGAAACTGTTTTGCTTCTGCCTGTGGGTTCAAGCATCCATTTGTTTCCTAATGGGGCAGGCCACTGCACAAAATGTAGCTACATCAGTGGAGATCTCGTTGACAGAATCTACTCACAGATAGAAATTGAGAGCAAGGAAAATGACGGGCATCAGCATTGTTGGGCAGCGGCTGAGGGCTCAACGCTGATCTCTAAGAGACCTGGGTCCATAGAGTGGTGGTTGCATCACAGAGACTTTTGAGGCCCAGCAGAGGTCAGTTTGCCAAAGGCCTCTTGAAACCTGGAGCCAGCCTGTCCTTTGGTCAGCAGGATTAGTAGCCAATCGGCTGGTGATCAGGTTCCAGAGCAGGCAAACAAAGAGCCAAAGATAGACAGCTGTCTAAGGCAACACAGTGGTTTGATATCTTCCCTCATAGACAATTTTGTAAGATTAGGGAGCCATGAATCCTCTCTAATAAAACGCTTGGTGTCCGTCTGTGGACGGACACCAAGCGTGCGTTCATGCCTCCCTCGGCGGTTCCGCGCATGCCCAGAACCGCCGAGTCAGAAACGGACAAAGGGATCAGGCGGCCATGTTGGCCGGTTCTCCTACCGCCGCCTCTGCCCGCCCGGAGGAGGAAAGGACTGGGAAATACAGCGAAAGGGAAAAACAGCGGGAAAGATGGTGGGGACGGGAGGGAAAGACGGCGGGGACGGGCAGGGAAAGGTGGCCATGCTGGAAAAACAGCGGGAAAGACGGTGGGGACGGGAGGGAAAAACAGCGGGAAAGACGGTGGGGACGGGAGGGAAAGACGGCGGGGACGGGCAGGGAAAGGCGGCCATGCTGGCCGGTTCTCCTGGCCCCCGCCTCTGCCCGCCCGGAGGAAGAAAGGACAAGAAGGAGGACGGGGAAGCTGGGCGAGGAGGCGGCAAAGCCGCCAACGATGCCTGCCACGCCAGCCAAAACAAATTGCAGCGAAGCAATCGCGCCCGCTCACCCGCCCTCCATGGTGCCCAGAAATCACCTTCCCCGCTTCCCCCCTCCCCACAAGATTAAGTGCCAAAAACTCCCTTGGTAATTGCGCCGCCCCCGCCTATCGCCCTCCCGCCCAACCAGCTGCCCAAACCCAAGTTACCCAATGCAGCCCGCGGCAATCGGCCAGAAACAAAAAAAGAAAAAAGGTTAAAAAAAAACCTCCAAGAAGAGGTGAAGAGCTTACAAAAACAGCTCCTCCCTGGGGTTAGCCTCTGCCCAGACTGCCGGTATGGACGTGAAGTACGCCTATTGCGTCATTAGCGTCCATTGTAACAGTCTGGGCAGCAGCATAGCATAGAGAGGAGCTCTTTTTGCGAGCTCCTCACTTCCTCTTTGCAAACAGCTCTGGAAACTAGAACAACAATTAGAAAAAAAATGTTACACTAAGCACTACAAGAGAACCCTAACAAGACAAATAGTGACCAATAGTAACACCAAGCACAACACACAACCCAAAGACAACACTACACAACAGATATACACAACTTAGAACAGCGGCCACTGCCGGTCCCCACAATTCCCCCCCCCAAGAAAAAAAAAGGTCACAACCAGTCCCCTACCCACAGCCCAGGGGCGGGGGGGGGCAAAAACCCGTTATTTGTGCACGCATCCACAGACTGGCAGAACAAAATGAGGGAGAAGGAAGAGCGGGGGGGAAAGGGAGGTAAGAAGGAGAGACACAGGGACAAGGGGGGGGAATTATGGAGGAGAGACAGACAGGGAGAAAGAAAGAAAAAACACCAGGGACACAAACAAACACAACAACAACAACAACAACAACAACAACAACAACAACAACAAAGAGATGAAGAACGCAAAAAGGGGGAGCTAGCGCCCGTTATTATAACGGGCTTAAAAATACTAGTCTTCAATAAACACAAATATGATGTCTGAACATGATTAAGCTCTCTTTTTAAACAATGTGTCTTTTTCATTAATAGTTCAACGAATAGATGGGCTAATTGATATCAGCAGGTTGTTTTAACAGCTGATCAAGCCACATTTCCCATGATGGCTAATTAATGCTAGATAAATCTGCAAGAGTGGAAACCTGTTTAAATTAAAATAGTGCATACGCCCTTAATTAATACATTCATTGCTAATCAGACTTCTGGAAAGTAAATGCAGCATATATGCTGTTGCAATTGTGGGTGCATTTTACCATTAACTTCTATAAGGAGAACACTTATATCTTATATCATTTTACAGGATCTCACTACACTGGATAGAAGCAAAGAGAGATCACATACAAAATGTTAGTAAATGTAGGAAAGTTTTAATAGTACAAATATAAAAGGAGTAAACTTCATAGTTGTCTGAGTGGTACCATTAATCAGCATTTGGTTTTTATGTTCTATGTTTAGAAAGCAAGCTGCTACAGAGCTACCCTCACTTATAAACAACATCCTCAGAAAATGTCTATATCATGTTTCCCGAATGAAGTTAACTAAATTTAGCTAATATGTATAGATGATAGATTGGCAGGAATTTGTTACAGATATTTTTGCAAATGCTCTGAAGTATAATTTCTGCATATCGGTTTATTGCATCAATACAAGTTATCAATACAATACAATACTCGATACAAGATACTGATACAGGAATATGGATAAGTGGTGCAAAATACCTGGTCACAACTTTATTAATATGATGATATACCACTGCTTAAAGGCTTTGTAGCTGGATGACACAAGCTATATAATATGACCCCATGGGAAAGTTGCTGGAAGCTTCCTGGAGGTTTTTCCACACATGGCTCTATGGGTATCTGAAGAGCGAATCTGCTTTGCAGCAGATTCGAGGCATTTTAATTCAAGGGATTCGGTGGACCATTGTCAGCACCTCCATCAACACCTTCGGAGAAAGCAGAAGCCCAGGACTTTTTTCCAAAAGCTGCTGGAAATAGAGGATTTTTTTTTACCCTGGTCATAAATTGGGCTAAGTCAGAATTCACGGCCTCCCTTTGGAGAAAAAGAAAGCCCTGTCTGTCCTGGTCCCTGATAGCACACAGGGTGGTCGAGTTAAATTTAGCGAATATGTGGACTGGCACATTTCAATCAGGAGTGGATTCAGGGGGGAAAGCCCTGTCTGTAAAACCTCCTGCTGATGTATTGTTCCCCATGCCCTACTTGGATCTAGGCTATAGACTCTCTGATCCTGAGTCCCTTCGAAGAGGAGTACGGTAAAAAGAAGAGCAGTAAAGCCCTCAGTCACCTGGGGCTTTTACGCACAGCAGGTTTTACCACGAGTTTACGGGGCGGCTTTACTGTGGACTTGAAGTTGTCCCAAAAAACTGACACAAATAGTGGATTTTTTTTACCCTGGATATAAATCCGGTTACATTCTGGTACACAGCGAAAAACCAAAATTGTGTGTGAACTACTCCCAACAGCTCACAGGGACTTTGGGATAAACAGAATCCTGTATGATCCTGGTCCTTAGGGGTTTTCTGCAGGAAAGTACTTTTTCACAAGTTTCCTCTTGCTGTGGATGTATGGAAACATCTCCTTCCACAGGGTTCATTGGAATATAGGAAGCTGCCTTATACCAAGTCAGAACTAGGGATGTGCACAGAACCAGCTGGCCAGGCCAGTTTTGGTCCAACACCCCCTCAACCTGCCCGCCCCACCCCGGTCCGGTCCGGGGGGGGGGGGTGGGTTGCAAACCTTTTTTTTTTAAACTCAAAAAAAATTTTTTTAATGTCACTTACCCCTTATGGGAGAGTTGTTTGAAGTAGCGGGGGTGTGTGTGTGTGTGTGTTTCCCACTGAGGTTCCCTCTCCCCCCCGCTGGCCTCAATGCAGGCCTCTCAGAGGCCAATTGCAGAGGCATGGCAGCATCCAGAATGGCCACCTCGCCGAGGGGGAAGGCCCGAACGGGCTGGAAGATCCGGCCAAATGGGCCAGTTCTGGCTGCATTGAGGCTGGCAGGGGGAGGGGGAACATCTGCTGACACCCCCCGCCACCTCCAACAATTCCCCTCGAGGGGGTAAGTGACATAAAAAAAATTTGAGTTAAACAAAGTCCGTGAACCCCTGAACAGTTGGAGGGTGTTCAGTCCAAGGTCAGACCGAACAGGAGGTGGTTCGGTTCGACCCCTGACTGTCGAACTGAACCAGCTCAACATTGAACCTGTTTGATGTTGAGCTGGTTTGTACATCCTTAGTCAGAACATTGATCCATCTAGCTCTGTATTGTCTACACTTTCTGCCACTGACTGGCAGTGGGTCTCCAAGTTTTCAGGCAGAAGTTTTTCCTGGCTCTATCTGTAGATGCCAGGGACTGAACCTGGGACCTTCTGCATGCAAGCAGATGCTCTACCGCCCTATCCCCTATGAGGAATACCTTGCAGCAAACAGTGCTCACATGTAGTCACCTATCCAAATGTAAACCAAGGTGAAACCTGCTTAGCAAAGGGAGCAATTCATTATTACTACCGCAAGACCATCTCTCCAGCCCATGTTTGCTCTATAGTTTCATTTCCTTTCAAATTACAGCTATTTTTAAGGGAAACCGACTAAACAGCCTATTTCAGAGACAGCCCATTGCAATGTTCTGTCACATGCCTGGGAGATATATGTCTTATCAGCATAATGAGAATATGATTCCTTCATCAGTCTCTACTAAAAGGGGAGTAGGAGCTGACCAGGCATTTTTGCTTGCTGATAAGAAGGATCTCTGGATATACACATATATACATAAATAGTCCATTGTGGAAACATACCATTGCAGCATGCCACTCTGAAACAAAGATGCTCCCATTACATTTATGTGATAAATATCCGCCTGGCTGGCTGAAACTATCAAAGGATTTGATTAAGGGATTGATTTGAATACAAACAGCATAATTGACCCAGGAGGAAAGATGAACCGATATGGACAACAAAGCTTTCTGAATAGGCTTGTTAGATTAGGCAGTATCTTGGGGAATGTCAGCAGTCATGATCTATTATTCTGCAGTTATATCTTGGCTGAAACAGGGAATTTGTTTTTATTATGCAGTTGATGTAATTGTTTTTATTATGCAGCTGATGTAATATCTGAGTGCCATTCGCAGCTTGTCCTCAGGAAACTTAACCAAGGAGTTTTTGAAAAGCCTATATGAAACTGCTGCATATGGGTCACTAACCTGAAGATCACAAGCACACTGACTTTTTGTTTATGGCTATGGAAAAAAGAAAGACTAATCTTGTATGGCGTGCAATATAACAAGCATGTGAAGGTTCCCATGTGTGTACAAATCTCTGCACAAGCTGTGAATGCCTCTTTGACTTCAGTTAAAGAAGTCAACTCCTCTTCAGTTGGAGAGGAGAGCTGGTCTTGTGGTAGCAGGCATGAATTGTCCCCATAGCTAAGCAGGGTCTGACCTGGTTGCATCTGAATGGGAGACTTGAATGTGTGAGCACTGCAAGATATTCCCCTCAGGGGATGAAGCCGCTCTGGGAAGACCAAAAGGTTTCAAGTTCCCTCCCTGGCTTCTCCGAGATAAGGCTGAGAGAGATTCCTGCCTGCAACCTTGGAGAAGCCGCTGTCAATCTGTGAAGACAATACTGAGCTAGATAGACCAATGGTCTGACTCAGTATATGGCAGTTTCCTATGTTCCTAAATGGATTGTGTACATATAGGAGTCCTTCAGAGCTCTAGATCACAGGGATAAGTTTAGGTTCAGTTTGCCATTATCCTTCAGAATAAAGATGGTATACTGGAAACCATATGACACACACTGATGCTGAATTCAGACATAACAAGAAACCAGGGGTCCCTTCACCTCCGGTTTCCTAACCCGCACATCCAGATTTGGGGAAATTGAGTTTGTGGGGGGAAGCGAACTGCAGTTTCCCTCCCCAAACTCCAATCTGAGATGTTGGTTCAGAGTAGAGTTTGGGTGCCTCAAATTCCATTTCTCAGCTCCAGCAAAATGCTGGCACCGCAGTTTTGGCCCTATGGAACCGGAGTTAAGGGAGGAAGCTCCTCCTTCACACTGTCCCAACTGGCTGTGCAGGCTTTCTTTCTGTCACGAAGGAAGCCCTCACAGCCAGCTCCCCTGCCTCTCTGCAATCTTGCCGACTACAGAGACAGCTCTGCCCAATTTCCAAATGCAAATGGGAGAGCAGGGGAGGTGGGCATGGTCCTCCAGTTCCATTGGACCTGCGCCTCCGCATTACGTCCAAACAGGGCCTTAGGGTGCAATCCTGGACACATTAGTTGACTTCTAGATTAATGTTGTACTGATGTGTACTGACTTTTCGGTCACATAAAAAGGGATATTATTTTGGTGATTCCAGCAATCCTCAGGGACATATTTTCAGGAGGCACAGAAGGCTGCTGAGGGAAGGTAGGTCACAGAAAATCACTGCTCCCCTCTCACAATGGAAAACCCTGATGTGTTGAAATGATATGAAGCTGGACATTAGCCACTTACATGGAAGTAACACTCCATGGGGCTTGCTTCTAATTAGACATGCCTAGGATTGCACTATTAAGTATCCCTTGTTTTTTATTGCTCAGAGAACTGTAGATGAGGTTCGTGTGTTGCTGGGATGCACTCCAGAGCATGGCTGTGCAGCTTGTGAAGGCAGAGCTGCTCCGTGCCTACTAAGCAGTGCATTATCATGGTTGTGATGCTGCTCACACTGGGAATGATAGAAGGAGCATTGCAACTGTGATTGCAGACTGCTTGGTAGGCATGGATCAGCCCCAACTCTGCAAGTAGCACAGCCATTGAACACTGAAGCTGTTCTTACAAGCAGCCAAAACCGGGCTAGGGCAGCTAAGCTCTGGAATAACTGCTCTTGGGAACTGCCAGGAGCCAACCAGCTCTCGGCGGTGCCTCCACGGCAAACCCACCCAGGTAGCCTGCCTCTTAAATGAGGTTAAGGGAGCAAGCATTCCCTTAATCCCATTTACCTGACCATGTGTCAATGCCGGCTACTTTCAACCAGTGCTGAAACACTGAAAGGTGCCCACCCCTCACTGATGGGATCCCCACAATGCACCACACACTGGTGCAGTGCATTGTGGGATTTCTGGGGGCCGGGACAATGCATACTAACCCCCATGCCTCCATGTTGCCAGGGGAAGCAGTGGAGCTTCTGGCATGTAATCCACATGCCCAGTACCAGCGGGATGATCGTCTATGGGGAATGTAAACTTTCCAAGGCTTCCTCCATGCCCGCCTGCCCACCCTCATGCTTGATCGTAAGAAAGGCATGAAGCAGAGCTGAAGGATGGCTAGTTTTTTCTTTTTTTCTTTTTTTGCTATAGAGATAGCAACATGAGTTATAGATGTAGATTAGAAGGAAACAGTAGTGTCTTTGGGACTCTAGAGCGCCATTCAGAAGTTTAGGGCAACTGTTGTTTTACACTTTTTTGTGTGTGTGCCAAAAGCAGGTTGGAAGTCCTTCCCCAGCACGTCACTTACCCCATCCAGCTCACTGCATTCATCCGCAGAGGCGAATGGAAGTGCCTGCCATCATGGTTAAGTTATTTCCTTCTGCAGACAGATGATGTCTTAATTGTGAGTGGTGAACTGGAGGAGATGAGTGATGTGTTACCGGACTTGGAAGGCTGTCGCATGGAAGAACAAGCCTTAGTAGAAGAACTCGGCACAGTATGTTGTTGTTTAACAGATGCCACCCAGCGGCAACTGGTGTGGGCGCTGCCAGAGGGGTTGGTGGGAGGCACCTTTAAGGGTAAATTCCTAGGTGCTTACCTCTCCTCCCACCACACCTGAAAGTTGTTTGGAGCAGTAGCACACCACCCAGCACCCTCTGTGACAGAGGATCAGCTCCGCCACTCAGCTGGCAGAGGCCATTTGCATGGAGGCCAACTGAGGCCAGCTGAGTGGCAGAGATGATCCTCCTCTGCAGCGGGTGCTGGGCAGTGCACCCCTGCTCCAAACAGCTTTCAGGTGTGGTGGGAGGAGAGGTAAGCACCTAGGAATTTACCCTTAAAGGTGCCTCCTGCCCACCTACCCCAGTGGTGCCTGTACCAGCCGCCACTGATGCCACCATCAAAGCAGAAAGCTTGTGTGTGCATGTGGAAATGTGAAGTTTTTGGAGAGGATCTGGCCTCAGAGAAAGCTAAATTGATCACAGAATTGGCTGAGTCTAGTGTCTATTGTAGATCTTACCTAGCTTTAGAAAATGAGATTAAACAGCATGTAGAAGAGCTAGAGAAAGAAGTAAATAGTCTTAGGTCAGATGCTAGGTCCAACCCACTTTCATGCTGAAACTGTTGAAATAGTTTTTGCCCTACATTTCTGAATAGGGTTTAAATGACTAGATATAATTGTATAATCTCAAGATGTAGAATTGTGACCTCATCGTGTTCATCACAGGATTCCTGACTGGATGGGATCACCCATGTTATAATCCAGGAATGAAATCTTTTTTCTTACAAAGGAGAAAGTCAAAAAATAAGACAAAGGCCTTAGTAATTTTTAAAATCATTTTAAATGCTATGCTTCAAAAAAAATCAAACTATATGCTAATTGGGGACAGGGTTAAAGCCAAAGCCATTTAAATGGTTTTACTTATACTATGCAAGACATTCTAAATGGTTATCTTTCACAGTCCAGTCTGTGAACTCACCAATCAAATGTTTGCTTTCAGGCATATAGAATTTTATTACGCCAGGCACAATGGAATACCCCAATCTATAAGAAAAAATTGTACCCAAACTAAAGTGAATTTTCTATTATTAATCATTGTTGCTGTTATTGTTATTGTGTTGTTACTGAAATTCAGATACTGATAAGGGGAAGTGGAGTGGGGCTCCAGAAGAATGTTTATTCTAATGAAAATGCATGAAACCCAATTTATTTTGAATTATCCCTATAAGGAGCATCTAACTATGTTGCTTTGTTTGTTCACTGCATTTCATTTAGAATAAATTGCCATTTAAAAGCCTATTATCTCATTCACACCTGGAAATAGTCTTCCCTTGTGCTACAAATACAGCACGCCTTCATGCAAAACCATCTGTGGCTTATTATTACAAGTTTTAAAATAGCTTGCAACCCAAGTTCTTGAACAGTGAGTTGAAACAGGAAACAGATCTCTCTCTCTCTCTCTCTCTCTATTAGCTTTGATAAATGGATGATTTTATTTAGCATTAATATGTTGGTCCTTGTTTAGTGCACCATTTTAAAAGCAATACATAATATTGTTAGCCAATGCTGGCCTTTTTAAAAAATTGACAAAAGACGAAAGGTTAGTTTTTCTTATGGCTGCTTTCCCCTGTAATAGGTATGCTACCCTAGATTGTAAGCTGCAGCATTCATTGCTTACTAGAAGTATTTCAATATTGTAGAGATCTGAGGACAAAGTCTGATGTTAATTGCCCAACTAAACAATGAACTGAGAGAAGAAAATACAACCACCACCACTACTACTATTTATACTGCTTTTCAAGAACAACAGAAGTTCTCAAAGTGGTTTACATTTTAAAAAAAATATGGATATTTATAATACAGCTGGCAAAACTAAGATGCAGATCTGAGACTTTTGTCTAGAAAACCCTTCCCTATCATGCTCATACCACAGCCTGCACATTAGTATTCTCTCCAATAAGGCATCTCACCTGCTCCTTCATTCTCACTATACTGAGGATGCTCAATATACTGAGCTATTTCAAGTGTTCCAATCAAATTCTTTTCTCTGAAGCCTTTGATTCAGCTCCCTAGTCCCCTTATTGTAACTAAGCCTAGGTAAATGTAAATGAAATAATCACATATTATTTCCCATTTTATTTCCACCTCCGTTTCCCATACTCTGTTGTGTCAATTTTACATCATCACTGTTGTCTTTCTCATTCTGTGTAAAGTGAAAGTAAAGTGTGTCGTCGAGTCGATTTTGACTCCTGGCACCCACAAAGCCCTGTGGTTGTCTTTGGTAGAATACAGGAGGGGTTTACCATTGTCTCCTCCTCTGCAGTATGAGATGATGCTATGCAGTATGAGATGATGTCTATATCGCTGCTGCCCTATAGAGTTGTTTCCCATAGTCTGGGAAACATACCAGCGGGGATTCAAAACGGCAACCTTCTGCTTGTTAGTCAAGCATTTCCCTGCTGCACCACTTAAGGTGACATAAATGGTGTGATCTATGGTATGGTTGTTGCAATCTATGGAGGTTTTTCAGGGTGGATGTTGTTTATGTAAAGAAAGTGCCTGACATTCTATACAGCACCCCACTGATCAAAGAGCAGGGCACATGCATTGCTTCCATTTGACCCAACACTCTGCCCATGCTGCAAGTCAAAGCAGAGAGACTCCATGGCTATAAAGGATAGTAGTAATGATTCTCCCTTCATTCCCAAATTGGAGGTGTCACTGGAGCAATGACACTATCCTTATTAAGCATGGTATCCCTCTGCCTTCACTAGCAGAGTGATCAGGCTTTGAAGTACCATGGAACAAGGGCATATGCCCCACTCTTGGATTGGTGGGATGCAGCAAAGTATATGAGCTACCAAAAAAAATATCTACCTGGGAGGAATCCTGATATAGGGTTGTGCATTTTGTTTTTTTCTGTTTTGTTTTTGGCCCAAATCTGAAACCCTCCCATTTTGTTCTTTGTTCGAAATCAGCCAATCCAAAACACTCCAGTTTGGTTCATTTTTTGAAACTGCAAAATCCTAATCTGAAATGTTTTGGATTTTTAAAAAACACAGCCCGGGGTAAAACTAGTGGGTGGAGGTGGTAGTGCCCAATAGGTGGAAGATACCACCCAAATTTCAGAGGAATTGGGCAAAGGGCTGATTTTGGTGAATTTTTGAAGTTTAAGATGTTTCCCATAGGGAACAATGGAGGTTTCAGCAAAAATGTAGTTTCACACTAGGGGGAAAGGTGATGGCCCAGAGCAGAGTAGGGTGGGTGGTAGTGCCCAGTGGGGGCTAGGAAGCTGCCAGAATTATTTTAAATTGGGCAGAGGGCTGATTTTTAAAGATTTAATGGAGTATACACATCTTTAAGGTTCTTCCCCATTGGGAATGATGGAGGTTTCAGAAGCCCTGTAACTGCATTTGAGGGGGACTGAGGTGTCCCAGAGTGAGTGGTGGTGTAGAGCACATAGGGTGCCAACCATCCCATGGGTTGCTAACCCATGGGGTACTGGGTTCTGTTGTTTCTGAGATGTTTGGAATGTGGATTCTCTGGTAGCATATGAGAGTGGATTCATGGTTTGTCAATGGCATGACATCTCTCAAGGGGGTCAAAAATATTCTTCTGGAACAAGAAAGCAATGCAGCAGATAAATCCATTCCCAGGCTGGCATGCAGTAGCCATAGCAGGCTGGCAGGCTGGGCTCAGGCCGGCAACAAGGCAGGCAGGCATAGGCAATGGCATGGCATCATCATGGCAATTTGAGGCATGCCATGCAATGCAAACTAGTTCTCTCTCTCTCTCTCTCTCTCTCTCTCTCTCTCTCTCTCTCTCTCTCCAATGAGGCAGAATGGCAAATGAGTAACTAACTTGTTGAATGAATTGAAAACCCCTCCTTGAACTCCCCCCTACCCTTGTCCCTTCTTCGACCCTTCCCCTGGCAAGTATGGGGTCAGTAAAGAGTGGCAAGAGGCCAAAGAGCCAACGGGGAACAAGGAGGGAGTTGTCAGCAGGTCAGCCCATGCTTTAGGTCACTGATTGGAAGGCTGGAAGGGCGGGAAATTCAATGAGATGTCAAACACAAAATGGAGACTGACTCAGAGATCGCCACAAAATGGCGGTCCGAAACAAAATGTTTTGTAGCTGAAACATTGATGTTTTGTTTTGTGTAAAAAACGTTCAGATTTGGAAAATGGTCATTTTGTTTTGTCTACAAAACACTCGAAATGGCCCATTTTGAGTACAAAACATTTTGTACCCGAAACATTTAGCACATCCCTATCCTTATATTTGCCCCAACAGCCCCAGCTGCAAGGACGATACAAACACCAAGCACTGGATGAAAAGGGCCACAACTTTATCAAATGTTTCAAATTAGGGAATAGGATATTGAACCTCCATGCCTTGCAGTGCAGGCCTAACAAAGCTGGAGGTCAGACATTATGTCATTCCCCAAGCTTCCTATGGGTGACACACCCTGGTTCAAAGGTAGAAGCAGTGCAAGCCTGCTTCCTTCTTCTAGGGCTTCACCCCCACACACACACCAAAAAAAGCCACACAACCTTTAAGGTTTGTGAAGCCCTGAAGTAGGTGTAATGGCCAATTGTAGACCCTGAGCCATGACGATTCTAAAGACAGATGGACCACTCCACCCTTTCAAAATGCCCAAGGTACTCACCGATACCAAACCTTTCTAAACATCCACCCAGTCCACACTGCGCCTGCCAAGTTGTGACCAAACCACTAAGAGGGAAGACAGAATAGAGAAGGTGAAAAAACTCTCCAACCCAGCCAATCAGTTGGGGAGCCAAAAATTCCTACTCGGCCCCCAAAAGGACAATCAGCAATGCCCATTCTGTGCCCCAGGTAGGGAGGGTGGGGAAGCCCAAACAGCAGCAAACTGAGAGAGAAGGGGAGAGATGGCCTGACAGCATCAGTGCCTGCCCTCACCCCCACCCCCACCCTCTTCTCCTCTTATCAGGGTGGCCCATCCTGTGGCGGCATACGTGAGGTTGGGGCAAAAAGCCCACCCCCCAAATGAATTCGTGGGCTGTCTCATTCTCTTCAAATTTACCCCTGCTAACTTGGCAAAGAGGCACCTTTTAATGTGGTGATTCTCTTTATTTAGCAGGGGGAGAGTAACTGGCTCTATGCACCCCCAGCACAGTACCTCCAGTGATAGTTTCTGGTGTCTATCTTATGTTTTTCTTTTAGATTGTGAGCCCTTCAGGGATAAGGAGCCATCTTATTTATTTATTATTCCTCTGTGTAAACCACCCTGAGCCATTTTTGGAAGAGCAGTATAGAAATTGAATTAATAACAACAATAACAACAACAACAACAACAACAAATTCAGTTGCTCCCTGAAGGATTCCTGGAATTCTGTTTTGAATTTCACTTTGTAGACATTTCAATTTCAACCCTAGGTTTTTGGAGTGTTCACCTGAACACTCAAATCACCCCACACAGTGTTCCCATCTTCATTTTCTTATACTTTCTATGTTAACCACTTTGTGAACTTTGTCACTAAAAACTATTTATCACCACCACCACCACCACCACCACCACCACCACCACCATCATCATACTCATTCATTCATTCATTCATTTATTAGCTGGAGATTATGGGGATTTAAGCAAGAAATAAATGACAGCCTTCATAAACCAATAATAGAATGAAGTTTTAATTTAAAAAAAAAAAAACAAGAAGTAAATTTTCCTTTAAGGTAAAAAGGGGAAGAGGGGTGAGGATCAGGGATGGTAGGTAAATATGGAATTGTTCTCAATCTCAGATTTAGATATGCGCTGGAGAAGAATTCTGGTACTCACAATCCTCACCTCTTGTTTGAAGTGACTGTTATGTGCACCCAAAACTCTTTTCTGAGCCTGAACTCATTTAATTTTGCCAGCATATCTATTTAAAGATATGTTCTAAAATACACACAAAATAGTGGTAACTTAAACAAAAAAAATTGCATTGCAATTCTGTGCATTGCAATACTGTGCACTCTACTCTGAAGCTCACCCCATGATGTTCAGTGGGGTTTAATCTCCAGTAAATGTGCATAGGATCACAGCCCTAATCCCCAAATGGTATTTAGCATACTCTTAATTTATGCGGATGCCTTCTTCTTCATGAACCACCTATTAAGATAATCTGGACATGTCTGCTTGCCTTTGCCACTGGCTTGGTTGGTGGTGCCTCAAAACCAGGCCTTTCCTTGGGTTGCCCCAGGCTTTGGAACACACTTTTGAACAAAACTTGAGCCTCCCCTTCTCTGGATGCTTCTAAGAAGGACCTGAAAACATACCTGCTTAGTCGGGCTTTTAGTTTATAGCTTTGAAGTTTTATGTTCTAGAGTGTTTATCTTTATTTAAACTGTTTTAATTGTGTTAATGTTTTAATGGTTGTATTTTTAGATTGTGAGCCACCCAGGGTCTTATGGACCACCATATGGGACGGTACAAAAATGTGCTAAATGAATGAATGACTGAAAATAATAGTAATAAACCACCAAAGGCAGAAGATTATGGGCTAGATCAGATTATACTTTGTCCCTTGCTCCAGCATATGCAATAAGGATCTGCATGCTTGGTGCACACACATTCTTCCTCTTCTCGATGCACTCATGTACCTTTCCATAATAATGTGGGGGAGCAGTTCATCCACACCACTCCTCTACACATCTTGTATATGCTAGTTTAAACTAGTTTTGAAAGTGTATGTAGAGCAATTCAGACAAACCTCTCCCCCCATGAAGTTATGGGACGGTGCCTGGGTAAATGCAGAGGGGAGAGAAAGATGTGTGCACTCATACATGAGGCACTCATAAGTATGTAGTACACCGCTCTGGGCTCCTTGGAGGAAGAGCAGGATATAAAACATAAAAATAAATAAATAAATAAATAAATAAATAAATAAATAAATAAATAAATCTCATGTGTTGGACCAGTGGATGATCATGTCTTTTCTAAACCAGCCCCATAATGATATGAAAAAGTTAACGTCATCATAACTCAGCATTAAAGTCAGTAGGAACTGAGGTGGGCCTGGTTATCAGTACTCATAGGGACATAGGAAGCTGCCTTATGCTCGGCTCTGACAAGTCAGACCATTGGTCCATCTAGCTCAGTATTGTCTACGCTGACTGGCAGTGGTTTTCCAAGGTTCCAGGAAGAGGTCTCTCCCAACCCTAACTGAAGATGCCAGGGAGTGAAACTGAGACCTTCTGCATGCAAAGCAGATGCTCTTCCACTGTTGTATGACCCCATTCCCTAAGGGGAACATATCACAGTGCTCACATGTAGTCATCCACCCAAATGCAAACCAAGGTAGACTTTGCTTTGCAAAGGGGGAAATCCATGTTTGCTACCACAAGACCAGCTCTCCTCTCCTCCCATAGATGAACAGGAAGGAATCTAAAAGCTTGTAAAATATCCTTCGTCAGCTCTGGCAGCACATTCCTTCTCTGTGCCTCCATTTTGACCTTTCAATAGCTGTTCCGCACAGAGGCCCTCCACACATTCTTCCCCTCCTGATTGACACTCAGCAGGCGATCCTTTTCTCATCCAGAAACCGGCAAAGCCATTCAGTTCCGTTCGTTGATGCTGCAGTTTGAAGCATCAGTCAAAGTCAGCAGTAGATAGCAATTGACATCAGCTGTAGCTCATTACTGGAAAACAGGATTGCCATGCTGTTCAAAACAGAGTGATCCGTGATTGGAAGCTTGGCAGTGATCAGTGAGACAATTTTATTATCACAGCCATACTAAGTAAATGAGGCAGTATTAATCTCTACTATATAGCTCCCTGTGCCACATAGTACAGATTTCTTGGCATGGGGTGGATAAGCTTTAGGGACTCCTCAGTTCAAAAGTGATAACATAGCTTATTTTATAGGAGCCTCAGGTGGATCATGAATTCTCAGATATTTGGAAATGGGAAATGAAACTGATTTGCAAGCATTCTGAACTGCCTTAATATTATCGCAAATAAGACTGAAGGAGCAGTACCTGCTGTGTTATAATTTTCCCAACAAACAATTATCCACAATAAATATGTATAGTTACAACTCAAGACTGGTGGACGCATAATGGTTAAGGCCACATAGAGCATATGCATGTAATATTTAGACCAACCACGAGCTGAAAAAGGAGATGGTAAAGACTATACTTTGATAGAAACTTTTTATAGGGCCAGTTTAAAGTTGTCACATATTTTTACTTATATACTTTCGTAATGCCATCTCTCTCCCTCCACTCCCCACTTCAAAATATGGGTTTCTTTAGAAGTCAGTGCTCTGAGAACAAATTTGCACATTATGTAGGGAAAAAGTGGTACATTAGGTGACTACCACAAATGGCTGATGGTGGGTCATATTTTAACTCTGTGTGTGTGTGTGTTTGCCTCTTTTTCTCTTTTAGCTTTCCTGACTTTTCCCAAAAGGCACCTCCTGTGAGAATCAATCATGGTTTTGAGTATACGCAAATTGGAAATTGTGACAGGTCTTACCAATTGTGACCCGAGTATCCACAGTTGGTGAGGATTTTTTTAGTGACTTTTGGAAGGTTTCATTGCCTTTGGAGGGTTCAGGGGTTCAATCTGCTCATTCCTCTGGGTGATGCTTGCTGACCTTGCTGTCCCTTGCCAAATTTAAAATGCCTTTGATTGGGGTTTGTTTGTTTGTTTTTGAGGTGGAGTTCAAAACTTTTCCAGAGATTAGATCTGCTCATTCTTCTTGGTGACTCTTGGTGATATTACAGGATTTTTCTTGATTTTTAAGCTCTCTTTTTTTGGTATTTTTCCCTTTCTTTTTAGATCTTTCTATGGTCATGGTTTCCCTAACCCCCTGTTTCCCATATACTTTAATGCCTCACCAACTGCGAGTTTGCCAATGGTGAGGTTTTGCCAGAATGAAACCCCAGTGGTTGGCGAGGGTTAAATGTATTTGCAATTATCTGAGATTTTAAAAACAAAGAAATGAAGTGGTAGAAACCAAGACGTATAGAATGCAAAAGCCAATGCCTAAAAACAAAGATATACAAAATGGAGCAATTCTTTATGCTTGTGGCCTTCATGGTATTCTTAGCTCTGTGATGCAGCACAAGGTAGTTTTAAAAAGGAGTTTATTTATAAAAATAATAATATAGCATTAATGACTAATGAATCCCCTGTGGAATGGGTGTTGTAGAAACTACCCCTCGTGTTATTTTATATTGTAAATTTTATAGTAATGCCTTTTTAAAACTAATTACTCCCCTTTTGGGGAAGTTTCCAGGTCACTCCGATGAATTTTATTTAGAGTTTTTGTTATCTAACTTTTGTAAAGAGATCACTTTCAAGGTGGCTAGCTTTTGCTACATTATTTGTATTATACGCTCTAGTCCTATGTAATTTTGTTTGTACAGTCTGATCTACGATCGTAATAAAGTTTATCTGATCTGACTAATGAATATGTTGAGGTAGGAAAATAAACTGCATATTTTAAACCTGTTCAAAGGTTTGCAGACATCATATACAGGTGAAACTCGGAAAATTAGAATATCGTGCAAAAGTCCATTAATTTCAGTAATGCAAATTAAAAGGTGAAACTGATATATGAGACAGACGCATTACATGCAAAGCGAGATAAGTCAAGCCTTAATTTGTTATAATTGTGATGATCATGGTGTACAGTTCATGAAAACCCCAAATCCACAACCTCAGAAAATTAGAATATTACATGGAACCAAGAAGACAAGGATTGAAGAACAGAACAATATCGGACCTCTGAAAAGTATACAGTGTACTGTGCTTGACTGGCCAGCAAACTCGCCTGACCTGACCCCATAGAGAATCTATGGGGCATTGCCAAGAGAAGGATGAGAGACATGAGACCAAACAATGCAGAATTGCTGAAGGCCGCTGATGAAGCATCCTGGTCTTCCATAATACCTCATCAGTGCCACAGGCTGATAGCATCCATGCCACGCCTCATTGAGGCAGTAATTGCTGCAAAAGGGGCCCAAACCAAGTACTGAATACATATGCATGCTTATACTTTTCAGAGGTCCGATATTGTTCTATTCTTCAATCCTTGTCTTCTTGGTTCCATGTAATATTCTAATTTTCTGAGATTGTGGATTTGGGGTTTTCATGAGCTGTACGCCATGATCATCACAATTATAACAAATTAAGGCTTGACTTATCTCGCTTTGCATGTAATACGTCTGTCTCATATATCAGTTTCACCTTTTAATTTGCATTACTGAAATTAATGGACTTTTGCACGATATTCTAATTTTCCGAGTTTCACCTGTACAGTTAATGAATCATTTATGGAACTGCCCATAGCAGGATTTCAGGAAAAGTATCCTTTCCCCCCAAGTTAAATTTACAGGTATACTTGATTCTCACCCTCAAAAAAGGTTGATTCCCAAGTGTGTCAGACTAAGAGTTACTCATTCTTAGAGGAACCTGCCAACTATATAAGATTCTGCATGAGGGTCATATTAAAACTTTCTTTAACAACATGTTGGAATCCCCTGATTTCTTTTATAATAAACAGCCACAAAAGGATGGATCTGGATCCATAAGATAACATGAGGGAAAGCAAGGTTAACTCCCCCCCCTCCCCGCACACACACAGTTTCCCCACTAAAAAGCATCCCTAAAACTACTGTTTCCTGCCAATAAGAGCATCAGAGTAGGATGTGCCCCAATACAGTTTGTGCCTTCCTCCCAAGATAGCATCCTTTCTGTGGGAGACTGAGCCTTCATACTGGTTTCATCCCATGTAACTTGTGATTATTCCTATGAATAGTAACTCATTGATATGGCCACAGATTGGCATTAGAAACAAAGCATTGTAAGTGAGATGCACAGTTCTTGGGCAAGTACTCCTCCTCTCATTTTCCAACCAGAAAAATCTACCACCCACTCTATTTCTCTGGAGAAAGAGTGACATCTTGTGGATTGATCATATGGGTTTCCCATCTGGAAATGCTAGTTCCTGTCTCTACTCCCCGCTTCCTTCTGTTAAAAAGCTGGCAGTCTGCATTCAAGTGGCATCCACTGCCATCTGTTCAGAGCAGCTCTCAATTTGACAGCAGGATTAACTGATGGGCTGCAGGAATTCTCATGTATTATTATGCCATGGCATACAAAGAAACTTAGTTACCAGGCTTATATGGTTTGGAAAGTAGCATTTTAACTGAAAATTGACTTGTTAGCAGGTATTGCCCATGTCATATCATGAACAGTACAGTGTTCAGTTCGGTTCTACCTGCAGAATTAAGACCAGAATTATCCATCATGCTCTTTATTTTGACATATTTCAGCTTTCTGTGTCTCATCTGGAGAATAAAAACATACCACATACAGGTGGCCTTCATTACCCACAGTCCTGGCATCCACAGTTTCACGTATCCATGGTTTCACGTATCCATAGGATCCCAGTTTATTTATTTGCAGGGCAAATATAGGGTAATTTTCTCCTATCTGCAGTTCTTGAGTGGCTGGAAATGACTTCTGACAGCATTTCCTGATGCACTGCTGAGTCATGTTGTGGCTCTTTTCTGGGAAACCCCCCCCCCACACCAAAAGGAACAAAATCAGAGCATTTGGGAGTATGGCAGGCATTTCTAGAGAGCAGAAGAGCTGGAGAGCAAGGTACTGTGCTTATTTCTGCTTTCCCCTCCCCTCGTTTTTTCTTGTGGTTTTCAGCACACTTCCGTGTCCTTAGGAACCTAATCCCCTGATTAAGCTTTTTTTATTCGCGGTTTCATTGTCCATGGAAATGTGCGGGATAGGGCAATCATTACACCTGTTTAAAGAAGCCTACATTAGATCCCTCAGAGTTGAGCAACTACAGGCCTGTCTTCAACCTCCCATTGTTGCGCAAGGTAATTGAGAGGGTGGTGGCCTCTCAGCTCCAGGCGGTTTTGGAGGAAACTGATTATCTAGACGCATTTCAAACTGGCTTTCGGGCAGGCTATGTGGTGGAGACTGCCTTGGTCGCCCTGATGGATGATCTCCAGTTGGGAATTGACAGAGGAAGTGTGACTCTGTTGGTCCTTTTGGACCTCTTGGCGGCTTTTGATACTACCGACCATAGTATCCTTCTGGAAAGTCTGAGTGTTGGGGGAGAGAGGCACTGCTTTACAGTGGTTCCGCTCCTACCTCTTGGACAGATTCCAGATGGTGTCGATTGGAGACTGTTGCTCTTCGAAATCTGAGTTTAAGTATGGTGACCCTCAAGGCTCCATACTCTCTCTAATGCTTTTCAACATCTATATGAAACCGCTGGGAGAGATCATCAGGGGATTTGGTACGCTGATGACACCCAGATCTATTTCTCCATGTCAACTTCTTCAGGAGATGGCATATCTTCCCTAAATGCCTGCCTGGAAGCAGTAATGGGCGGGATGAGGGAGAATAAGCTGAAGCTGAATCCAGATAAGATGGAGGTACTTATTGTGCGGGGTCAGAACTCCAGAGATGATGTTGACCTACCTGCTCTGGACAGGGTCACACTTCCCCAAAATGAACAGGTTTGAAATTTGCGGGAACAGAACCCCAGCAAATAAAGAGGGCCACTTGTACTTGTTTTTCTGGCCAAGTTATCAACACTGGTCAGAATCCAGATTAAATAAATCATGATTAAGCACTATTGAAATAAATAAGTCATGTTAGTCATGACAGATGTCAGTCCCATTAATATTAGTGAGTCATGTGTAACATAGTCAGGATCCTGTTCACTTTATTTATTTGAGCATATTTATTTGCAGCCTGCACATGATATTATGTGATGGTGAACTTGTGTAGGTATGAGTTTTGATCTGATTTGTTCATGTCATGGATCTGTGCCTTCATATGGTACTTTCATGTCTGAGGAGTTATCCCTAATACTCTTCCAGGGATACTGAATGAGCCCTGACCTGTCTCCACACATTACCTTTCAGTGTGCAACTCTTATCACTTCCAGACTCTTTGAGGTCAGCTGCCACTTGTCATATGAACAAAGCAAAAGCACCCATGTCTTGTGTCAGAGGTCATCATCTTTGGGCTCCCCCTCAGGGCCATCAGAAGAGCCCACTGCTGAGACCACCTCTGTACCATCTGTATGGTGGTGGCAGAGCTATAGGGCATAGCTGGGTAGAAGTGGGAATGGAAGGCAGTTTACTGAGGGCCTCCTGAAGGTTAGGGTTAGGGATGTGCATGAACCATTTGAAACCAAACCAGTCTGGAATGAACTGGGCCAGTCCAATGGTTTGATAGCAAACTGAAGCAGCTTCCAGGAGAGGTGAGCAGGTCTGCAACTGAGCCAAACCAATCCTGGTCCATAGCCTGGTCCTCTAGTGTGACCCAGTTTTATGTTTTGAGGGATTATGCTTGTAAATAATCACTGGATTCCCCCTTACAAGCATAGCCCCTTGGACCATCAAACTGGGTCAACCCAGGTTGAGCTGGTTTGGTCGAACAGATCGGACCAGCTGGTTGGTTTGACCAAACCAGTTTGCAGACCGGCAGTTTGGTTTGAATTCAGTCCAAATTGTAACCGAACCACAAAAATTGGTCCATACATACCTCTACTTGGGGCTGGCCCTGAAAGATCCCTTGAATTTTTAACAATGCTCACCTTGATATCCAATGAGAGATCATTTTACATTTCAAAAATTTATTTTCCCCTGCTAACTGGGCAAAGAGGCACCTTTTAAATGTGGTGGTTCTCTTTATTTAGCAGGGGGAGAGTAACTGGCCATATTCACCCCCAGCACAGTACCTCCAGTGACTGTTGCTGGTGTCTAACTTATGGTTTCTTTTTAGACTGTGAGCCCTTTGGGGACAGGGATCCATCTTATTTGTTTGTTTGTTTGTTTGTTTATTATTTCTCTGTGTAAACCACTTTGGAAACTTTTGTTGAAAAGCGATATATAAATATTTGTATTGAAAAGTAATTTTGGAGAGTTTGGAAAGTGGACTTAATGGAGTGACTGGATTTCTTTGGCTTTGGTGACCTTTTGTATTGCTTTGTTGCATCTGATGCTTATTTTAAGAGGACATCATCATCACCAATTTGGATATTCATTAACTGAGCCTTTGTATTTAATATCACCGTGTAACCTGATTCTTTTTACAACATTCTTTAAAATACATTACATCTAAACAGCATAAAAGCATGAGCATTTGTCTTGCCATATGAGACCCATCTAATTATCATATCATTTCGGCACTCTGCCTCCAAAAGTGGTCAGCTAGATGCCTCCTGGACATTCACAAGCAGGACATGATGAAGATAGCCACTTCCAGTTATCTGTCCCAAGTATATTGCATGCAGAGGTAATCTGCCGCTGAATAAGGAGGTTCTGTTAAGCCAGTCAGCCCTGTGCCATAAAGCAAGAGCATATGTGCTAGCCTTGCTTAGATACTGTATCAAATAATGTATCACACAACACATTGAGTCCAAGATCCAATGCTCACATTTCTTTTTAATGTGGCAAAGTAATTATTGCATGGTCTTTATTGCATCCACTAATTCACAGTGAGCAACAGTATTGTTCTGCACTTTTGTAGGTGAAGCCTTTGGCACCAAATGGCTGACACTGGTGTTGTGGTTTGCTTACTCCTGCAATGAAATCTGACAGCTTAATGAACATTTATGCTGCAGTCCATCTTAAAACACCATCCATCAGAAAAGTGTACCTCAGTAATGAAATCTGACAAGTTAATGAAAAAATTTGGTCTTGTCCATCATAAAACATTACCCATCAGAAAAGCTTGCTCTAGTATTGGAATGTGAATGCATACTGTAAAGAACAAAAATCTGTCAAAGGAATGAAAAATTATGATCTAGTCCATCAGAAAACATTACTGGAAAATACTAACATCTGACAGAGTAATTTAAAATTATGATCCACTCCCTCAGAATTCAGTCCCTCAGAAAACATTATTGAAAAATAATGAAATCTGACAGAGTAATGAGAAATTAGGTTCTATTACATCAGAAAATATTACCCATCGGAAAAGCTTACCCTGGTATTGAAGTGTACAAAGGTGCTGAAATTTTTTTGCCTAATCCATAATAAAACATTATCCATCAGAAAAGCTTACTGGACTCTGACAAGGTACTGAAAACATATGGTCTAGTCCATTGGTAAACATTACCTAACAGAAAAGCTTGCCCTGATACTGAAATCTGAGAGGGTAATGAAAAATTCTGTACTTGTCCATCAGACAACATTACCAGGTAAGGAAATCTGACAGGCTAAGAAAAAAAATTGCTACACCAGCCCTGGGTGGATGAGATTCAGGGCTCTAAGTAATTCACTGGGGGGCCCTGCCCCATGGACAACATCCTAATGACACCCTTCAACTTAGGAATTGAAAAGAAACCTTCACAACACTTTAAATAATTTTAATTATTTAACTTTGATGCATGAAAATAGAAAATTGCCAGGAGCTGCCATTCTCATTCTTTGTATAGCTACTCTGTATGGACATATATTTATCTACCAACATATGGAAGGAAGGAAGGAAGAAAACCACCTGGTTTTGTTAGTTTGGTTGTTTTGCATAGGGCTTCAGGAGAAATTTACTCACTTGTATTTTCCATCAAACAAATATGCTTCTTTATTTTTGAAAAGAAGCATATTCAAAACTGAAAGGAACTTAGAAATTGATAGGAACAAGAAAGAAAGTCAAAGGACAGAGTCTATAACGGAAGGTTTTGGTATTTAACTTTTTAATGACTGTGCTCCTATAACTTTGATTTAATTTATAACTGATACTGAATGAGAGCTCCATGTCCGTCTACATACATATGCAATTGTATTCTTCTACAGGTTATTTGGGGCTTATTTTTCTTCCAACAAAGGCTTAGCCAGGCTCTCTCATCTATCAATGAATTGTTTTCTTGTTAACATAACATCTACGAGAATGAACTTGTTAGAATGAGAACTTTGAATGTGAATGAATGTGAAAGGTAGTCAGAACCCTATAATCTACTAATCTTCTAAAGTGGTAATTCATCAGCAATGCTATCTGTTTGGAAAGATTATAAATCAGATGGCTTCACAGCCCCAGTAACATGTATGGTGCTGGCTTGTTGGTTATTTTAATCTATTAAAAAGAAATTAAGGGAAATGGCATTCAAGCAGTCTATCAATTCTAGAAGCTCATTGTCTGGGACTTCCTACATCAATTCCGTGTTACAAATGCAGTCTATAAATACAGCATTTTTTATTCCAAACGATCTGTTCCTTAATAGATTTCTAAACAAAGTGGGTATTATTCTTTTTGATGCGCAATAATAAAATGGCATCGCTGTAGTAGGAGCTCACTGGACACATCCAGATGAGGATCTTTTTGTTGATCATGTCACAAAATGTCTTCCCTATAGAACTGGGTGGTCTGAAAGAGTCTTTTTATGAATGGCTCTGTTGCTACCCCAATTTTAACCAGCAAATATTTTGTCATAATTTGTTACATATTTTTCATCCTTTAACAATGGCAGCAGGAGATGGGGCTGTGTTCAGTGGTTGGGCACATGCTTTGAATTCAGAAAGTTCCAAGTTCAGTCCCTGGCATCCTAGAGAGGTCTGGGAAAGTACCCTGCCTGAAAACCCCGGTCAGTCACTGCCAGTCACCATAGAAAATACTAAGCTAGATGGTAGGCATGTGCCCAAAACGTTTCGGAGGCCATTATATAGACCTCTGAAACATTTGGGCGCTGGGCAGCAGTGTTTGGTGTTTTGGCACCGGCGGGGGTAGTACTTTAAGGGTGGAGGAGGGTGTACTCACTCCTCCCGCCACATTTCCCCCACCAGCGCTCTCTTATTTTGAAGCCCCTCGAGGTGGCAGCATTCTTCACTGCTGCCCCGTTTCCCCCAACGGCTGGAAGTGGCCAGAAGAAGCGAGTGCACATCCAGAATGTAATTGCTGGACATTAACTGTCTACATAAATTAGAGCACATCTAATCTTTTGTGAAAGCACATCTTGGGAAGCTAAACTTGAAAAGCATCACTGGCCTTCAAACTGGAATGCAAAACCTTGGAGCTAAATCATGTGTGCCTGTATAAGGTGAGCCATCCGTCACTGTAGGAATGATTGCTGATTGTGTTAGCAGGGATGGCTCCTTCCTGAGGCCAGATGAGTCAATCACCTCTGGCAGTGAGTGCGCCACAGGGTGGCAAGTGCAGGCCCCCTGCCCCACCCCTGGGCATCACTTCACCTGCCTGCTGCTGCTGCTGCCTCATCTTCATTGTCACCTTCCATATCTTGGCTCATTTCTCCTTACTGGCCCTGCCTCTACTGATTGCTGTCCTTCTTCCCCTCTCTCTGGCCTCTAGCAGTGTGCTCTGTCTTCTGGCTGAAATCCTGAATGACAAAGCAACAGGAGAAGCATTGGTGTAGCACCAGTGCTCTGAAGAGTTCCAGACTAATGCTGCACTGGTGCTAATGTGTTGGTAGGTGGGGAATTTCAATGATCTCCTCCTCCCCCAGAAGCCCTCTGTGTCATCCAAAAACATGTCTTTGAGGGCCGCACAACCTGAAAGAACATATTTTTGGGTAGCACAAAGCATTTCCAGGGGAAGGGGCGGTCATCGAAATTTGTCCCCACCACTGAGCCATCTGTGAAGCTGAGTTAGTCAAAATTAGGTTTTCAGAAGCACCAATGCTGCTTCTGAAGTGCTGGTACTTTGTTAGTCAAGATGTCAGCCACTAAATGCAAAATAAGAATTCCACACACAAGGATGACATATTCCAATGAAGTAACAAAAATACAAATAGAGGTATAAAAGATGGAAAGATGGATGTCATATAAAAAACAAATTAAAAGAAGAAAGTTCAACATACAGACAGAAAAAAGATGATTTCAACTGTCTCTGTCTCTCTCTCTCTCAAAAAAGTAAAAAAGCTGAACTTTTCTAAATCTATACTCCTAGCTAGGCTTCAAAGAGGATGTAGGGCAAGATCCATACTGTTATGGCTTAGTCCATCCCACTGAAATTAATGGGGCTTAAGTTAATCATGTCTCATTTGTTTCAATGCTGCTTAGACTTGATGAAATTAATCTGGAGTCTACCTGTAAATTAGCAATGCTTAGATCCTTCTTCAAAGAGCAGAAAGCCTGTTTCAGCCACAACATGAGTGAAATCAAGAGGCATATCTCTGTCTGAAATGAACCCTTTGCAATGTTGAATTCCTAACACTAAACTACTATGAATGCACCTGTCTGCACTTACCTGGCAGCATGCCTGCCATGTATCAGACTGATACCTGGTGGGACTGCCAAGTTTTAATCTTCAAATCTCAAAGAGGGGAAGGGAAATATGGAAGAGGGTTCTTCCTCAAGTATTCTGGACCCAGACTTTAATCTGATTTAAAAGCATGCACCAGCACTTTGAACAGAGCCAAAATAAATATTAACTTGGCGGCAGCATTCTGGATTAATTAAGATTTCCAAACTGTTTTCAAGGTCAGTCCCACATAGAACATGTTATATTGTGTCCATATTACAGAGAGGTTACCAGGACATGCATCATAGAACCCTCTTTTGTGGGAAGAGGCATAGCTGGAAAATCAGCCAAAGCTGGTAAAATGTGCTTTTTGCCATAGCCTCGGTTTGGACATCCAAGAGGAGGCCTGGATTCAGGAGCACTCCCAAGCTATTGTTCTGACCATTGTCTTGTGTCCCCCAATCCAGAGGTCAAAAATCAGCTATAAGCAAGTGGAAATGAGCCAGTAGGTCCCATCCTGATCACAAGCCCATTTCTTACAATTCTACAGACACAGGACACACTTCTGACCATCTCCAATACTAGCTTCAATTTAAGTTAATTTAGTTTAATTCAGTTTATTACAATCAATGATCAGCACACAGATCAAATCCAGATACAAGAGTCTCCAAAAGTGAACATCGATACCAGTGCATGCATATACATACACATACACATAAAATATACAATTAAGAACTATTACATAAAATATAAAATGGAATAAGATAACAAAATACAAACAAAACTAATACAGAGCCTGTATTAACCATCTCCGACATACCATATGTGGGTCTTAATCACAGCTGTACAGAATTTGGCCACCAGATGAGAGACATCGGTATACGTATCAGAAAGAGATAAGTGTATATAAAACTCATCAGAATTATTTGGATATCTAAAAAGAAGAGGACCGATAAATCTAAGATGCAGATCACAATAAAATGAGCAATACAAAAGCACATGACCTACTGTTTCAACATCTTCATTCCCACAAGGACACAATCTCTCCAAAAAAGGAACCCTCCTAAATCTACCCTCTAACACCACAGAGGGCAACACATCCATCTGGGCTAGCATCAGGGCTCACCTATGGGTTGGATGTGTCAGATTATACAGATAGTTGGCTGATTTTTGGCTGGTTTTTGCAAGGGCTTAACTGCTCTAAACCACCTGTACCTTGATGCCCAACCTAAATCTGTCTGGTGTTCCATATCGATAGTACGCTGCTTAAGGATCTCTCCGGCATTATCATAGCCCAGGGGGAGTAGAAATTCTATTGACAGTCCATATCCTTTTAATTTTTCAGTGATTAAGAGGGTCCAGTCAGAGGAGTGTTCATCCTTAAAGATTAAGGGAGCTTGCCAGAAGGGAAAAAAACAATTTCGGCCAGAAGTTAAAAATATAAATCCAGGCAGAGGACTCTAAGCTTAACAAACCAGCTTCCAATCGCAGCTTGACATTTGACACACAACAGGGGGTTGAAAGAATAGCCCTGGGAAATTTGGACTAGATCCTTTCAAGTGGACAAAAGTTATGATATATGCAAATCTGTTAATTTAGGTTGATTTACATTATCGTAATAACAAAATATACAATGATATAATAGCAAAATATACACACATTTAATGTTTCACTATTTCTTAAGTCAATTTCATACCAGCTCACATTCTATGTAGCTAAGATAGGTGGTTCAGCAAGTATCAAAACACCACCAGTAGTGTTGCAGGACAGCTGCTATGACTTAAAATGGCACAATCACAGTTGCTCAATGTGATGTCTAACAATTTCTAATGAACATCGCGTTGAGCAACTTCAAATGCAGAATTTGAAGTTGCAGCAGAACAGGTCTGTATCATGACACCACTGGTGGTGTTTTAACTAGGGGTGTGCAGAACCGATTTGATGGTGAGCCAGACCACTGTGAACCAGGCCAGTTGGAGCAGTTCACTCTCAGACCGCTTTGAACCAGTTTGAGCTGGTTTATTGAACCGACCAACCCAACCAATCAGTTTGACCAAACCAGTTTGCATACCTGAAGTTAAGTCCAAATTCAGCTTGAATTCGGACCAAACTGCACCAAACAGTCTAGTTTTAACATTCAGAGCAGCATGGGCGGTGATTATGATGCATTATTTATGCTGTGCACACCTGTATTAATTATGCTGTGCAGAATGTAAGCCGCTATTTTTATTTTATACATTCTAGAAAGCTTAACTTCTTGGTCCTAAGAAATGGTACCATTGTATGAGTTTTATATGTGGAGAACATCCCGCCCCCCACCCCCTCACCATGCCAAACTTTACAGAAAGCTGAATCTGAAGCATTTCAGTCCAGGCCTGCATAATAGCACCATGGTTAAATAAAAATGGAGAGTAAGACAGGGCCAACCCATGGCCTCATGCAGCAAGCTGTATGCCCCACCGTCACTTACAGAGCTGCAAGATGGGCCGCCCTGATCAGAGGACAGGAGGGAAGGGGTGAGTACTGATGGGACATCACTCCCCTCCCTTCTCAGTTTGCTGCTGCTTGGGCTTTCTTACCCTCCCTCCCTGGGGTGCAGAATGGGCATTGCTGGTTGTCCTTTGGGGGACAAAGTAGGAATTTTGGGCTCCACAACTGATTGGCTGAGTTGGGGAGGTTTTTTTGCCTTCTTCATTCTGTCTTCCCTCTTGGTAGTCAGTGGTTTGGTCACCACTTGGCAGGAACAGTGTGGCCTGGGTGGATGTTTGAAAGGGTTTGGTATCAGTGAGCACCCTTGGGCATTTGGAAGGGTGGAGTGGTTCATCGGACCTTAGAGGCTTCGCAGCTCAGGGGCTATGATTGGCTATTATCTCTAATTCAGGCCTTCACATACCTTAGAGGCTGTGTGGTTGGTGGGGTGGGGTGAAGTCTAGAAGTTGCCCTGACCTTCTGGGTTGTACTGATTCTACCTTTGAGCCAGGGTGTATTGCCCATAGGAGGTTCTGGAAAGAACATAAAGTCTGACCTCCAGCCTTGTTAGGTCCGCATTGCAAGGGATTGAGTTTCAATATCCAGTTCGCTAATTCAAAACGTTTAATAAATTTGTGGCCCTTTTCATCCAATGCTTGGTGTGTCTCATCTTGTGGATGGTGGTGTGGGGGCAAAGTTTCCTTAGCAGGTTCTCATTTTTTATTTAATGTAGTACAACAGAGCTTGGCAGAATTGAAGGCAAGGGATGGGCTACATCAAGTGGAAGAGCTGTAAATCCATCTTCCCTCACAAACACAAAATGGGGGCTGTTGTTACAAATCAGGTGCTGTGCTTTTTAAAGGACTGGGGATCTCTCTATGTGGATTTATCCCTTTGGAAAGGAAGAACTATCTCCTGAAATTCATCACCATCCATCAGTTCCATTCTCTGTTTCAGCTGCTTTGTTGAAACACAAAGACAAAAAACAAGAGAACCTTGTTAAAATGTTTCACAGCTCATTGCTAATTTAAAAGGCTGTGTTTTGCTTCAGACTATATCCATTATAGCAACATTAATGTCAAGTGATAAAACTAGCTTGCATATTTTACATTACAAAAACATGCACCAACATATTTTGTGTAACTTCTGATAATTACCTGTTTGGCTTCTGGGATTCATTCAAGTGAACTGAGGGTTTTAAAAGCACTCTTGAGATTTATGCTAAAACAATGTGCAAAAAGAGATATAATGGCTTGCTGATTTAATATCAGAAGTATTACATATGTATGGTAAATCCTCATTTGGTCATGAAGTGCACTGGTGAACTTGGGATAGTCATTATCTCTTGGACTAACCTACTTTACAAGATAAAATCTGTGAGGTTAAAATGGGGGTGGGGAGAACCTTTTACAGTCTCTTGAGCTCTGTGGCTGAGGGTGGAATATAAATGTAACTAACTAATCTATTGCTTCTATTTTACTGCCCAATAACAGTTCATTCAAGTTGAGATAATACATAAGGTTTAAGACAATTCAGGTTTATGGCAGTTCAGGGTAATGCTGCATTATTTGTGAAGTTATTAAAAATTAAAATGTCTGGACAAATTAATCCCTGGCTTTATCTCATTAATGTCTATGGAATTATGCTAAAAATTGGATTTGTATCCATTCTGTAATACTAGATTATCTTTTCAAAAGAAGGCAATTGATGAGGCTTATTTGCAGATGATGATTTGACTCCCGGTCTTATCTTCCTTAGTTTTAATTGGTTTTCTGTTTCTCCTATTTTTAATTTCTTTCTCACAATAATGTATAAAATTCTGGATGTCTGCCTGACATCCAGACTAACAATATGCAGGTATTGTTAACACTGTGAGAACTACAGGAGAGCAGCAATTTTTGTCAACCTCCCTGTAATACAGGAGCCAGCTAGAGTTGTCGGCAGCATCTGGTACAGACAGATGTGTTGATACCAGATGTGATTTTTATACAGTCTACACCTTATCACTGTAATTTTTGATAAGGTCTACACACCTTGAGATTGAAAATAGGTGATAGCATTGAAATACTTTAAGCTTTCAGTATGTTATCATGCTTTTATGGTCCTGACCATCAACTCTGCAGTGGTCAAATTTGCAATGATGTTTTCAAAGCTTTTAAACATTTAAAAATACACAAACTAATATAAATTTTATCAATGTTGTCCAAGTAATGGAAATGAGAATTGGCAGGGATGTCCTCCAAAGATTAGTTCAGGGAGAGAGAACAACAATTTGTTCTTTTACCCTAACTCTTTCCTCTGTGCAAAAATGACTCCAATTTTACCCTAATTGTTGCAATGGTAAACCCCTCCTAATTTCTACCAAAGAAAACCACATGGTTCTGTGGTCGCCATGAGTCGACATCGACTTGACACAACTCTACCTTTATTTTAGTTATTTATTATTTTATTTATTTCACACATTTATATATCACCCAAAACGCAAGCCTCTGTTAACAATGTTAATACCCTGTTAACACTATTCTTTAGAGATAATGGACCGGGTCTCACGATCAGTGAGACCCGGTTTCTTCAAATGCTTGGGGACAATGGGTTAAGCCCGCTCTCCCCACACACGTGTGGGGAGGGAGCTCTGAGTGGCTGATCCGTACACCCAGGGCTCCCTCCCTGCTCATGTGCGGGCCTCAGCTTTTCGCCTCCCCTCCAGTGGTCTCCTCGTGAGTAGGTGTGGTGCGAAGCTGCACCGCTGCTACTCATGATCTACAAAACCAGGTTTGCAGAGCACTCGCTCCGCAAACCTGGTTTTAGGGCAAGTGTACTTGAGCGGGTTACCCACTCTAGAACCACTGGGCTCGCAGCCAAGCCTGGTGGTTCTTACAATCTGCAAAAATCGGGCTAGGCTCTCCTAGCCCGATTTTTGCAGATCTTGAGAATAGCCCCAAAGAATGGGTGTTAGCACAGAAAACTGTAAGTGCACCAATGCTGTCACCTATTTCCAATCTCAAGGGGGACAGAACATTGCCAGAAATAACTATGAACATTCATCCCCTGAGATGGTACTGATGGCCAAAATGTGTGGGCCTGACTCATAGACTATCTTCTCTCTGAAGTCCATTGTGTCTCCCAAAAATATGTCTCTGAGGACTGAAACCCTAAGGAACATATTTTTGGGAGTCACAGTCATCTTTAGAGGGAAGGGGAGCTCTATGAACATCACCCTTCTGCTGTAGCATCAGTGCAGCATCAAGATAGCTAGCTACCATTGTTTGGTAGAGGTGGCAGAGGCCATCTTTCTACATAAGGGCAAACCACGGGTCCTATGGACAAGCAGTTTGCCTCGATTCCATGCTCACCCCTGCGCGCTCCCAGATTATCCAATATGCAGTCTGGGAGACTGCAAAGAGGGAGGCACTGGCTATGCATGGGGCATGAAAGACAATTGACAGCAGCCGATTCATTAGGAGAGGGGGAGGAGTTTCCTACCCTCAACCCCGGTAGGAACATGGTGGCAGAATTCAGACAACACAATATTGCATTCAAACCTGAGGTCTCGGTGGCAAAACTCACTGCAGACCTAATCAGGCAACAAATCAGGTTTGGGGGCTTAAAATGACTCACAGTTCAGTGACAAAACCACACTTTTCTGCATTTGGACTAGCATGATTTTTAACCTCTGGCACGTTTGCCTCCTGTTTGCCATTATGTGCAAAGGTGGCCAGTGTGTCTCATTTGTCTTTTCTTTCTTCTAGAGTTTACTCATGCCTTCACAAGTGGTGGTGGCATAGTCATGACATATTGACTGACATACCTCAAGTGCTCCACGAGCGGTTTCTCTGCACCACCTGCACTGTTGCAGAATTGTACTAGACTGCAGTTTCACAAATGCGTAATTGTACAGATGCAGTTGCTCAACGCAACAGCCATTATTTCCAATGGCCACAATGCTGCTCTGCCACAAGTACCAAACAATATTAGCCAGCACCTTGAAATTTTTCAAGAAATCTTACAAAAATGTTTTTCCTTCTAAAAATCTCTGATCCTGAAGCCTTCCAGTGCCTTTGAATTTTGCCAGGCCTTCCACCCCCAACTCCCAGAACTTTAGCACAATCATATTTTTCCAAAATTGCTTCTCAGATCAATTTCAATCAGTTCTAGTCCAGGGGAGGGTGGTCTGGATTGGGAATGTGTCACAAGTAGAGAGGGGGTTTGCCCTTGCATCTTTTCCGCACCCCACCAGAAATAACCACCAATGTGCTCCAAGCAGTTTTGGATTATGCAGATTATTTAGAACCATTTCAAACTGGCTTTCATGTGGGCTATGGGATTGAGACTACCTTGGTCAGCCTGATAGATGATCTCCAACTGGCTATAGCGTGACTCTGCTGGTCCTTTTGGATCTCTCTGTGGCTTTCGATACCATCGACTATGGTATCCTTCTGGACCACCTGGGGGAGGTGGGATTGGGTGGCACTGTCTTACAGTGTATCCGCTCCTATCGCTCTGGCAGATTCCAGATGGTGTCACTTGGAGACAGTTGATCCGCTAAGCGAGAACTGAAGTGTGGTGTCCCACAAGGCTCCATACTGTTGCCAATGCTTTTTAACATCTACATGAAACCGCTGGGAGAGATCATCAGGAGGTTTGGTGGTGGGTGTTACCAATATGCTGATGACACCCAGATTTACTTTTCCATGCCGACCACATCAGGAAATGGCATATCTTCCCTAAATGCCTGCCTGGAGGCAATAATGGGCTGGGTGAGGGATAACAAACTGAAGTTGAATCCAAATAAGACGGAGATACTGACTGTACAGGGGGGACCCACAAGAAGCTTTAGATTTGCCTGTTCTGGATGAGGTTACACTCCCCCTGAAAGATCAGGTATGTAGCTTGGGAGTGCTCCTGGACCTAAAGCTCTCCTTGGTTTATCAGGTTGAGGCAGTGGCCAAGAGTGCTTTTGATCAGCACCGGTTGATACGTCAGCTACTTCCATTTCTAGAGGTGAATGAGCTTAAAACAGTGATACATATGCTGGTAACCCTCAGGCTTGACTACTTTAATACGCTCTATGTGGGGCTGCCTTTGTATGTAGTCCAGAAACCACAATTGGTACAGAATGCGGCAGCCAGATTGCTCCCTGGGACAACACGAAGGGACCACAGAACACCGGTTCTAAAAGAACTGCACCGGCTGCCAATGTTTCCAGATGAAATACAAAGTGTTGGTTATTACCTATAAAGCCCTTAGTGGCTTGGGTCCAGGCTATTTGAGAGAGTGCCTCTTTTGTCATAATCCCTGCCGCCTGCTACGATCTTCTGGAGAGGTCCAATTATGGTTGCCACTGGCTTTGTTGGTGGCGACCCAGGACTGGGCTTTTTCTGTGGCTACCCCAGGGCTCAGGAATAAGCTTCCTGCTGAAATAAGAACATCTCCTTCTCTGTTTGTTTCCAAGAAGAACCTCAAGACCCTCCTGTTCTCTCAAGCATTTAATTAAAATTAATTTTAATAATTTTAATAATTAAAAAAACTTGTTTTAAATAATTTTATTCTCTTGGTTTTATTATCATGTATTTTAATTTGTGAATTTTAAATATTTTAAATTTTGTACACCACCTAGAGATATACATATTCGGCGGTATAAAATATGATAAATAAATAAATGATAAATGTGGCTATTTGCCCTCAGTGATACCATTTACTGCAATGACATCATTAGGGGCAAACAGCTGCTTTCGAAACATTTTCATTCAGAAAATGGTGTGGGGTCAATGAGTTAGGCACCCTCCACTTGTGGCAGACTCTCAATCTGGACCTCAGTTCCTGCAGCTACTCTTTTACACAGGAGAACATATATGCAAGAGACAATGGTGTGTTTAACAACTTGTCTAGTGTGCCCCTAAGTTTTCTACACTCTCAGATCAAAACTGGAATTAAGTGAATTTCAGGAAAAATTGCTTATTTACTTCTCTTTAATAATTTGCCCTGCATCCACTGGCCCAGATACTGCACAATGAACCACCAAGCTTGCTGCTTCTGAGTCATTCCACAGTTGGCCAGTGCTGCATCTGATGGTGGGGCTGCTCCATGGTTACTGAGGAACATATCATCACACTTCCACTGCTACTCCCATTGTTCCCAAAGAAAGTGTGATGATACACTCCTTAGTAGCCTCAGAAGAGCACCATTGGGTTTGGAGTGGCTTGGAAGCAGCGGCCGTGCCTCTTCCTTTTATTGGTGGCTGGGAGTCTCTATCTTCAAACCCTTAAACTACTGGAGGTAACTTGATTATAGTCTTTAAACCAGGGGCTCCCAACTGGTGGTACTGCAGATGTTGCTGAACTACAACTCCTGCCTTCCCCTGCTATAATTTATTGTGGCTAGGGATGGTGGAAGTTGTGGTTCAACAACATTTGGAGTACCAACAGTTGGGAGCCCCTGCTTTAAATATTTTTAGCTGCTATTGATTCATATAAGCTACTCTTGCAACATGTGCAACATCATGCAACAGTGTTTACTGCTGGAGTCATGATGCCATTTCCCCTATTAGCTTTGACTGGGTCTTCTGTTTATACACTGCATATGAATCCTCTCCTCCATTTGAAAGGGACTGAAAAACAGCAATTCATTTTAATGAATGTAACACAAGCCCTTTTCCTTCACATGTATTAAGCTATATTATGCCAAAATCACAGGCAGTGAATCTTTATTTTACTTTATATGGGGAAGCTAGTAGGTCTAAAAACAACACCATAAGACCTGTTTGAGAAGATGAATAATGTTTGCTTCAGAATGTGTGTTCCAGTTAAGCATTCACAGTGCTGTGTCAATCCAACATTGCTTTGGATGCCTGCTTATTTTGTGTGGTATGTGTACTCCTTTGTGTTGCCACTCAGAATTTGTAATGCATTATATTATGTACACCTTGAGGTGTGACTTTTGGTGAAATATTTATATGCTTCACAGTATGAGTCACCTTGAGCATAGCTCCATCTGTAAATAGACAATAAACAGTATTCACAGATACTGCAGCATACTTATTGCCACTTTAGACATTTGGTATCTGTACTTTATGGGGAAAGGTGAACAGGCTTTGCAGTAACTTAGCAGCATGGGTTTTCCTAAAGGATTGTGTGGCAAGTTGAAGAGATTAGGAAGAAAATATAATGTAGCTTTTCATGAGTAGTATTAAGGGGTGTGCACAAAACCACCTAGCCCGGTTTTGTCCAAACCTGACCCAAACAGGACCAAGCCATCAGTTTTGCCCCCCACAGAAACCCCCCCCCAGGTTTGGTTCAGTTCGGGTGTGTGTGTTCGTGAGTCATTAAAAACATTCTTTTAGTACTTAGCTCCTCTGGGAGGCTTCTCTGAGGCCGTGGGGGGAAAGGAAGTCCAAGGAGGTTCCCCCTCCCTCTGCCACCCTTCCTTGTGCCAAAAATCATCTGGTTCGGGCATTGATGCCTTTCCCCTCCAACCCACTTTTCTTCGCGTGCTAATGAGATGCCTGATTACATTTAGGGAGAGTGTCTGAGATAAGAGTGTGGATTTTTAAACAGTGAGACGTGGAACACTTAAGTTGACATTTGCACGTCAAAATGTTTGCTCTTTGCTTGCAGCTTGTATATATTTTCTTTTTAAGTTACACAATAAAAGGTTCTGGAAAGAAGAATTTGGTGTAGCTCCATCACACGTATTATGTCACCAGTATATCAACTAATTTTGACAATTGTTAAAACTTTTCCTATCTCCACATTTAAAAAATATGACTCATTTCATTAATTCCTGGAGATATGATTAATGCCTTATTCTTGCAAAACAGATACATTTCAGGAATTTATTTATTAGATATCTCAACTCTTTATTTAGACTCTAAACTTTAGGCTTTATTGGATTTAGAATTCTATTTATTTATTTATAATATTTCGATACCACCCAAAACGTGCATCTCTGGGCGCTTTACAATTAAAATAATTTAAAACATCAAATCAATTAATTAAAATCATTGAAAACATTGAAAACATTGAAAACCCAGTATTAATTTTTTTTAAAACTAATCAAAAGCCTGGGTGAATAAATGTGTCTTCAGTGCCTTTTTAAAAGTTGCCAGAGATGGGGAGGCTCTTATTCCAACAGGGAGCGCATTCCAAAGACCAGGGGCAGCAACAGAGAAGGCCCGTTCCCAAGTAACCACCAGATGTGTTGGCGGCAACTGCAGACAAACCTCTCCAGATGATCTTAACAGGTGGTGGGGCTAATGGAAAAGAAGACGTTCTCCTAAATAGCCAGGGCCTAAGCTGTTTAGAGCTTTACAGGTAATAACCAGCAGCTTGTATTTTGCCAGGAAACATATCAGCAGCCAGTGTAATGCCAGTGTAATATTTGCAATGAAATTACTAGAATAACGGAATCCATATGCTCTAGTTGCAATTGCTGGTAAGTGACAAAACAAAAATAATGATATAAGATTTATACCACATGTGTGACTAATCAACCTAAAAGTATCGAACTATTGTATCTAGAATCAAACTAGAACATGATATTTTGGAGATATAGCAAATGGATCACAAAAAGCCCCTTTCCACATAGAGTTTCAAAATAATGGAAACGAGCTAAGGGAATCAGTAGATGGAATTGCTAGTCATATATTTTAAAACCCTCTGAGGGAGGGCCTTAAGGAGGCAATCATTAGACCTCTTTTGAAGAAGTCTGTGTTGGATCCCTCAGATTTAAGCAACTATAGGACTGTTTCCAACCTTCCGTGGCTGGGCAAGGTAACTGAGAAGGTGGGGACCTCCCAACTCCAGGCAGTCTTGGATGAAAATGATTATCTCTAGACCAAATTCAGACTGGCTTTTGGGCAGGCTATGGAGTGGAGAATGCCTTGTTCAGTCTATGGGATGATCTCCAACTGGGAATTGGAAGGGGAAGTGTGACTCTATTATTATTATTTTACACAGTCAGACAGGTGTTATTGACTGGTTTGTTTTATCCAGACATAGAGTCCTTCCCAAGGACCTGGGATGCCAGAATTTTATGGTCAATGTTGTTGCTGTTGTTATAGATATCATCACAGAATATAGGCTCTTCCCAGTAAAGCTGCATTTGTAATTGGCTGATGGTGATTTCTGTGGCCCCTATGGTGTTGAGGTGCTCTTCAAGGTCTTTTGGAACTCCACCCAGGGCGCCAATTACCACTGGGATTATTTTGGTCTTTTTCTGCCACAGCCTTTCAATTTCCATTTGTAAATCTTTGTATTTGGTGATTTTTTCTATTTCTTTTTCTTCTATTCTGCTATCACCTGGTATGGCTATGTTGATTATTTTAACTTGTTTTTCTTTCTTCTCGACTACAGTTATATCTGGTGTATTGTGTGGCAGATGTTTGTCTGTTTGTAGTCAGAAGTCCCATAATATTTTTACATCTTCATTTTCTTCAACTTTTTCAATTTGAGGGTCCCACGAATTTTTGGCTACAGGTAGCTTGTATTTTTTGCAGATGTTCCAGTGTATCATCCCTGCTACTTTGTCATGCCTTTGTTTGTAGTCAGTCTGTGCGATCTTTTTACAACAGCTGATTAGGTGGTCACGGTTTCATCTGCTTCTTTACAAAGGCGGCACTTGCTGTTTGTTGTGGATTTTTCGACTTTTGCTCTTATTGCATTTGTTCTTAGTGCCTGTTCTTGTGCAGCCAGTATTAAACCCTCTGTTTCTTTCTTCAAGTTGCCATTCTTAAGCCATTGCCAGGTCTTGCTGATGTCTGATTTTCGACTTATATTGTGCAAATATTGACCATGCAGTGGCTTCTTTTTCCATTTTTCTGCTCAGTTCTTGACTTGTTCTTTCTTGTAGGCCTGCTTTGTTTCATTGGTGTTGAATAGTTTCTCATTATTGATCATTTGAAGTGCATCTTCTTCACTGTCCTTGATATATTCTTCAAGGCCTCTTTTCTCCTCCTCTACTGTTTGATGAACTTGCAGCATTCCTCTTCCACCTGAGCTGCGAGGGAGGTATAGCCTATCTACATCACTGCGGGGGTGCAGAGCATGATTGATGGTCATGATTTTCCTGGTCTTACGATCTAGCGTCTATAGCTCGGCCTGGTTCCAGTCTATTATTCCTGAAGTGTATCTGATAACAGGTATAGCCCAGGTGTTTATGGCTTGTATGGTGTTCCCGCCATTGAGTTTGGACTTGAGGATTTTTCTAACTCTCCTGATGTATTCACTTCCCATTTTTCTTTCAACTCCAGTGTGTGCGATGTTATCAGCCTGGAGAATGCCCAGGTATTTGTAAGGTTCTTTCTCTTCCAGGTTCTTGATCTTGCTTCCATTGGGCAGTTCTATTCCTTCTGTTTTTGTTATTTTCCCTCTGTTCATTATTAATGCAGCACACTTGTCTAGTCCAAACTCCATTGCTATATTGCTACTGAATATACGGACAGTGTTTAGCAGTGATTTGATTTCTGACTGGGACTTTCCATACAACTTCAGATCGTCCATGTACAGCAGATGGTTGATTTGACTTGATGTTTTAGATGTTTGGTATCTGAGGCCTGTTTTGCTTAGTATTTGTGAAAGTGGGGTCATGGCAATTACAAACAATAGAGGGGATAGTGAGTCCGCTTGGAAAATGCCTCTTCTAATGCTAACCTGTCCAAGTGTCTCACCATTGCTTGTCAACTGTGTGCTCCACATGCTCATTGCTTTTTAAAATAAATATCTGAATGTTTTTGCTGACACCAGTTGTTTCTAAACATTTTAGTATCCATGTGTGAGGCAATGAATCGAAGGCTTTCTTGTAGTCAATCCATGCAACACTTAGATTGGTTTTTCTTCTCTTGCAGTTTTCTAAAATCATTTTGTCAATCAGCAGCTGGTCTTTTGTGCCTCTGGTGTTCGGACAATTTCCTTTCTGTTCAACTGGAAGCTGTTTGTTAGTTAATAAGTGTTGCATCACTTCATCTGCTATTATTCCAGTTAATAATTTGAACATGGTAGGCAGACAGATTATCGGTCTATAATTATTTGGAACTGCACCTTTTGCTGGGTCTTTCATGATGACATGCGTTTTCCCAGTTGTTAGCCATTGTTCAATATCACCTCCTTGCAAAATGTGATTGAACTGTTTTGATAGCTGTTTATGAAGGCTTGTTAGGTGTTTAAACCAAAAGCCATGCAGTTCATCGTCGCCTGGAGCAGTCCAATTTTTAATTTTCTTTGCTCTTTCACTTATTAATTCTGGTCTTATTATTAGATCTTGCATTTGTTGGTTACATTTTTTGACCTCTTTCATCCAGCCTGCTTTTTTATTATAATCTATTGGATTGTCCCATAATTTCCCCCAGAATTGCACTGTTTCTTCTTTATTTGGTGTTTCTACCTTTCTTGCAGTTTCTCCTTCTATGCTTTGGTAGAAACGTCTCTGATTTGACTGGAATTGGAGATTCTGCCTGTGTTGTGTAATTCTGGCTTCGTATCTGCTAATCTTCTTTGACACTGCTGTTACTTGCTGCTTTATTATTTCCAGGACTTCTCTAATTTTCCTTGAATCTAGGTGGTATTTTTGGATCAGATACTGTTTGGTGTTTTCATTCTTCAGCTTCTTGTCTTTCATATCTTTCAGTTTACTAGCATCTGATTTAAGCCTGGAGATTTTATTTTCTAATCTAATCTTCCATTTAGGTGATGTACTGCTTTCTTTTTTTACAGGTCCACTGATCTTATGTCCGAGCTCTTGTGTTGTTATTGTTGCTGAACTGCACATTAGTTGGTTTGTTTCTTACATATTATTGGTTGTTATTTCTGCAAGTGCAGCATTGACATCTTTTAATGCCTGGGCAAGTTGTTTTTTGGCAACTGTTTTTAGAGCTGGAAGTCAAAACCTGGTGGTTGTTTGGTTCATGTGTTCAGTTATTTTTTGCTTTAGTTCTTGTTGCTTTTCTTTTAAACTGCATTCGGGGTTTTGAGGTGAAGGCAAAGGGACAGTTTCCTGGTTTTGATTTTGATACAGTTCAGTAACAGTGGCATCCTCGATTTCCAACACCTCCTCCACCTGCACCTGAGCCACTTCTTCAATTGGTGGTAATTCTTCTTCCATATCTTGAGCCTGTGTTGCTCTTTGCAGTTCTTCCAGCTCAACTCCTGTGAATAATTTATTTCTTATTATGTATCTTCTCTGGTCTGCTAGCCTTTGTTCTGTTATTTCTGTATCTGGATGCTTCTCTTTCCAAATTTGGTACATTCTTTTTAAATAACCTCTTCTAGTTGGACTAGACTTGTAATAGCAGATCATTATTTCCTTGTTGGCATTTTTCGTATATTTTTTTCCGGTTAAGTGACGTTTCTTCCAGTAACCTTGCAGTCTCCAGCCCTGGTTGCTCAACTGAAGATCCTGAGTCCTGTTGCCCACCTGCCACCAGATGTCCAGGGACTCCAGCACCTGGCACGGTCCTTGTTGACCCAGTTGATGACCGATCCGGTATAGATCTATTAAAGTTACGTCTCACCATATTGTTGATGGGAGAGACATTCTTTGTCTGGCTCTTCTGGTAAGACCTATCCATTATGGTTGGACCTCTGGCTTAGCTCTCACCTTCCTCAGAGTACACAAGTCTTCTTCTCAGTCTGATGACACAAGTAGAATTAGATGTGCTGGATTGGAAAACCAGGAAAATAATGACCATCAATCATGCTCTGCACCCAAGAAGTGATGTTGATAGGCTGTACCTACCAATAAATGAAGGTGGATGTGGAAAGTTGCAAGTCAAACAGTCTGTTGAAGAAGAAAAATGAGCATTGGTGGAATACATCAATGAAAGCCAAGAAGAAATGCTACAGGAAGTGATTAGTTAGTTAGTTAGTTCTTTTATTTGCAGCCATAGGCCAAACAGAAACAAAAGTGACAATATCACAACCATTCAAAGTTACAGTAAAATAGAGTAAATATAACAATACATATACAGATGATACTAAAACTACCATAAAATCAAACCTATAAAAGACCGTGGTGGGATGTCTGTCTCATCGCCCCATAAATAAATTTGGCTGCCACTTTGGTGACTTCATCGTTAGTATCAGCCAAGCAGTAGTTAAGATAGAAGGAATCAGACCTACCAGGGAATTGCTCTAGTAATGGATACAGTAATTCACTCCTAGAATCATGATAAAAGGAGCAGTATAGAAGAATATGAGTGACTGTTTCCAAGCTACCCTTCCCACATGGCGATAGCCCTGAAACAGAAGGTTCTTTAGAGAACCTCCTTTGAAGCAAAGTCAAAGGTAGTACATTTAGCCTAGCCCTAGCAAAGGCTGACCTAAATTTAGCAAATGAAGACTGGTTAGATATCTAGCAGAAAAATGTGAAAGGGAGAAAGCCCCATGCCCAACATTTTATTGGTTACAACGGACAACCATGGGTTAGGGAAGGTGTCTCTCCACATATATGGGACATATGAAGGTCGCTGAGGGTCCAAACAGAGTTTAAGCCAGAGTGTCAATGAGGCCTCCCAAGCTAAACAGGAGATCGGATAGGAACCGGTCTCCAAACATAGTGCAGCATAAGAGACACATGGGGACTCCAAAAATAGCTCTGAGGAATCTAGACTGGATCTATTCAATATCCGAATAGACCCCTTGGCTCTAGATAGTGACTCTGAAGAGCGTTTGAGCCACAATCTTGGCTTGAAACACTCGCAAGGCCATAGGTATAAATTGGCCACCTTTTCAATTAAAAACCCGCAAAAAGGCATATAGTGTGTTATGAGCCAGGGAAATAGTGTGTTGCCGCTGCAATTTCCAGTTCAAATTGCATTGAAAATAAATCCCACTGTATTTGAACTTGGCGACCTGTCCTATACTGGTCTGGTTGATCCTCCATTTATAAACTTTCCTAGAATTCGAAAATACCAAAACCTTTGATTTGTCAAAATTAATGGAAAGTTTATTTGAATTGCATTACTGGGCAAATGCCTCCAAAAGTCTCATTAAACCAAGCTGAGACTGAGATAGAAGCACCGTGTCATCAGCATATAACAATGCCGATATTTGTACATCTGCCAATTTAGGAGGATGGGCATCCACCTTTCCTAAAACCTGAACCAGTTCATTAATAAATAAATTAAACAGTGCAGGTGCGAACAGACAACCTTGCCTGACTCCTCGGGTGGTAGGAATATGCTCAGTTAAAGCCCCTGAGGGACCGTATCTAACTCGGATTGTGGAGATAGATGTTTCACTAAGTTTAGCCCATAGTAGCTCTCTTGGTATGGAATCAAAAGCAGCATGCAAATCCATGAATGCGACAAAGAGTTTACCTTTAGAGGCCTTTGTGTACTTCCATGCTAAGTGGTATAATACCATACAGTGATCTAGCGTCGAGTGGCCAGCCCTGAATCCTGCCTGCTTGGAGCCTTAAGTATGATGCTCCAACATCCAACCCTCCAACTAATCCAGAAGATAACGGGCATAAAGTTTGCCTATCACCGATAACAAGCTTATGGGTCTATAGTTGGAAGGGGTGGAGTGAGAGCCATGTTTATAGACTGGGACCACAATGGCCTCACTCCAAGAGGAGGGAATAGCACCTGTGTTGTTAATCGAGGTAAACAAACTGGCTAGGACATGAGCCCACCAATCAAGGTTATCTAATACTGTCTCTGGGAAGATGAGATCAGAACCAGGCACTTTCCTTTTCCTTAGACCCTTAAATAGATTAACTATACCATCTGATGTAAGCGGTGGCCACAAGGGCAACCTCTCAGGAGTGGAGAGATCATTCCCAAAGGGGCCGAAGCTCAATTGAAATGAGAATGGAAATGGGCTACCTGAGCAGGGGCAGGAACCTCAGAAAGCATTCTAGGATAGTTAGAACCTGAAATAATGTGCCCAAAGGCACCACTATCCTTATTGTGAGTGGCCAAAATTAATCTTCTCCAGATATTTTCCTGTGCCTGGGAGCTGGCAGACCACAAACATTTTTTATAAGCTTTCTTGATTATAAAATATTCTGGAGGGAGCACTTGGTTGGAACTAGCTCTATATTCCCTATACATGCCCCTCAGTCTGGCAAGCAAATCCCTGCACTGAAAGTCGAACCAGTCATTAGAGTTGTTCATCCTACCTCTCTTAGAGGAGTGCAGTTGACCTGTAGTCAGGATATTTTGCGAGGCCTCAGCCTCAAGCTTCTCATAACAGGAGATTGCTAACACTCCTGGAGGGGCCTGCACGACAGAGTTATACAGCTCAGTGCCAACTGCAGAGGAATACAGGGTATTCAATGCCCTTTCCACATCAGATGACCATCTTACCTTTCATCCCATTTTGGTAGGGAAGGATTCAACTGAGCTAGGAATAAAACAATCCTTCCTAGATTGTGGTATATCGAGGCAAAAAAGAAGAGGCAGGTGATCGCTAAAAGCTTGATCACCCACTTCAAACACTATGACCCGATTAAGCAGCAGGGGAGAAACCAAAATATAATCCACCACACTGAGTGAGTAAGACAGGACTGTTGAAAATAAAGGAATCAAGGGATAGATATCAAAAACAGCAGATGAGGAATCGACAAGAAAAATGGCACAACAAAGCATTTCACGGTCAGTTCTTTAATGACATAAAACCCCTGCTAACTTGGCAAAGAAGCACCTTTTTACGTGATGATTCTCTTTATTTAGCAGGGGGAGAGTAACTGGCTCTATCAACCCCCAGCACAGTACCTCCAGTGACTGTTGCTGGTGTATATCTTATGTTTCTTTTTAGATTGTATGCCCTTTGAGGACAGGGTTCCATCTTATTTATTTATTGTTTCTTTGTGTAAACCGCCCTGACCCATTTTTGGAAGGGTGGTATAGAAATGAATAAATAATAATAATAATAACAACAACAACAACCCCTCTGCCAGGCAATACCTTGGAGGGGCTTGCGAGCTTTGAGGATGCAGAGGGCTATGCTGGAGGGCCACCCAAACCAGACAGGCCTCTGCTGAGAAGTCAGACTAAATGTGCCTAATCCCATAACTATGGTGAGAACAAGAAAAATGAATTCTATACCAGATTGGTCATTAGCCAGGTCAACAAGGGCTGTGTCGAGTGCTGGAGTACCTGGGCACTTGTCGAAAAATGGGTTACAGGACTCAGGATCTTCAGCTGAGCAACCAGGGCTGGAGACTGTAGAGCTACTGGAAGAACAAACTCAACATTGAAAGTATACGGTTGCAAAAAACTGAGAAATTATGATTTGTTACTTTAAATTGAACCTGTTGAAATGTGGATTCCAGAAAAGAATGTATGAAATTTGGAGACAAAAACATCCGAAGTCGGAAATTATGGAGTTTAGATTAGCAGATCAACGTCGATTTACAATGCAAAAGAAAGTATTTACTGATGTGGAATTGGATTAACTCCAGCAAAATATGCAGAATGAGGATATCAACCATGAACCACTGATAAATTCTCCAGCAAAACCAGCAGATTCTTCAGCAGATCCAGCAGAATATGAAGTGAAACACCTCTGTTGATTGTGCCAAATTCTCAAGATTATCAGCTGAGATGCAAAAATAACTGAAAAATTGTTGAACATATGGAATTGCACCTAGGGCACCAGTTACTACTGGGATTATTTGGGTCTTCTACCACAGCCTTTCATTTTCAATTTGTAGATCTCTGTATTTTGTTATTTTTTCTATTTCTTTTTCTTCTATTCTCCTATCACCTGGTATTGCTATGTTGATTATTTTGACTTGTTTTTCTTTCTTCTCGACAACAGTTATTTTTGGTGTATTGTGTGGCAGATGTTTGTCTGTTTGTAGTCGGAAGTCCCATAATATTTTTGCATCTTCATTTTCTACATATTTTTCAATTCTATGGTCCCACCAATTTTGGGCTACAGGTAGCTTGTATTTTTTGCAGATGTTCCAGTGTATCATCCCTGCTACCTTGTCATGCCTTTGTTTGTAGTCAGTCTGTGCGATCTTTTTACAACAGCTGATTAGGTGGTCCACTGTTTCATATGAGGATGATGATGATGATGATTTTTAGTAGTAGTAGTTATAGACTGCTTTTAAAGTTCTTAAACTAGTTCATATAGATAAAGGAATAACATAATACATCCTTCTACATAATCATCCTTTTAGGAGCACATACATACTAGTCCACTTTCCCCTCAACAGAATGATGGTGCAGTTCATTGTTGTTCTTAAGAGTACAGCCAAACTTTAACACAGCATATGTAACCTGAATGGACAAGTCTTTAATCATGAAGAATTCAAAGCAGGCGTTTGGGAGGTCCCAGAGTTGGAATCATGCCTGTGAGGATCTGAGAGCTGCCCATGCAGAGAGAATCATGTGCAGACATTTGTGGTATTAGGAATAAGTAGCTATGGAATGAAGGGAACTGATACTGTAATGTCAAGGGATCCAAAAGTAACTATGAATTGGTTGGCTCATACTTCCAGCCATGAAAGAGGCCAGAAACACACTGCTTTGCCATCTGTGATCTGGAAATATCAGAAATTATGGAGTATCATGACAGCTGGGTTATCTAGGAGCAACATGCTAGAGAATTCATTACACTTATTCATATAAATGTAGTTGGTCATAGTCAATCACTTAATGGAGGTAGTGATATCTGTATTTCGTGCTGAACATCTGGCCTTGACATCTTGTGATCTTAAATTTCCATACATCACTTCCAATCTATTTTATACTGACATTTGGGTGGAGGACTGGCTGCTTCCAAAACCTGGATGATTGCCCACCTGGTTGCAAAGGAACTTCGTAGGGAGAGCCAGAAGAACAGCAGCTATGCCTGCAAAGGGAAATGTGGGGACCATATGGCTTGGCAAAAATCCTTTACCTTGGATGGACTGATAGCTTGTTTTGGGAGGGTCCAGCATCTGCAAGCCTGAAATTAAACAGTATATATATTTTTTCCAGCTCAAATTTTTCCATTAACACATTAGGAAAGTTCTCACTAATAAATGTGGACATTCTGCTCAATATTTATCAGCAGAATTTATTCATGAGCTTCTTCTTTCTCCTCTTGACAAGACTTGGAAGCATGCTTAGCTTAAACACATTTCTTAAGCACAAGAGTTTTGCATGAATATTCATATGTTATGAATAAGGCTTAATATGTTGTGTAGTGCTTTTGTGAAGTGCTTTTGTATATAACATGTATGCACATGTAAACTACTTTTGTGCAGATGTATGTAGTCTAATGGCACAACTAAATGTGGCATGGGAAGTCCTTATCAGGGTGTCACATTTTTTAAAAAAAGTTAATACCAGCTATAGAACCCTGAATCAGTTCAGGGCTATGGCACTGAAGGAGGGGAGTTAACATTTACCCTTTGTTTACCAATTAAAATCCCAGCCTCTCAAAGCTGCTATTTGCCCAGCAGGGAAAAACATACAGTTAATAACCCCTCCAAATGTTCCAGTGCTATTAATTTATTTTTTAAAAATGGGAGATCCCGATTGCATATCTCCCATGTCATATGGGATTCTATGTAGCCAAACTCTCTAGTTTTGCCTTTAGGAGGCTTAAAAATAATTGTGTACTAGATTGTTTAATGAGAGCAAGGATAATCCGGTTGGTGGAGTATCAGACTACCTTAGAGATCTGATTATATCATCACCATCAAAATGTATTATTATCTTGGATCATAATAGAGACAAGAATCCACATATCGATTTGTCCTCAACGTCACTTGTTACCCTTTAGCAAGCCACTGTGTTTCAGGGTGAAGATAGTAGGGATGTGCACAAAGTGTTTCATGCACATCTGGGGCAGCAGAGAGTGGGCACTTTAGAGGGAGAAAGGCAGGTCTTACCTGCCCCCACCACCCTGGAGCGGTGCTGTTTGCAGTAAGCAGCCAAGCTCTCCATTTGCCCATGGGCATTTGCTTAGAAACAGGAAGCTCACTGTTCCCAGCAGGAAATGGTGTCTGTGTATGTATGGACTCCATCTTGAGTGGTCCGTTCTGGTCAGTTCTGACCACTCAAGATGGTATTTGCATAGGGTCAAATGCCATTTCCTGCTAGGAACAGGGAACTTCCTGTTTCTAAGCAAATGCAGCCAGGCAAACAGAGAACCCGGCTTTTTAATGCAAACAGCACAGCTCCAGGGCAGAGGGAGGGATCAAAGGTGCAATGGAGGGGCAGGTAAGACTTGCCTTCCTGCCTTTAAATGCCCACTCATTCCCAGCTGAAATGATTCGACAGAGGCAACTTGAAGCATTTTCAGCACCTGGAAATAGAGGTGCTGAAATGCCTCATGCACATCTCTAGAAGATAGACATAGGGCTGCTTCAGATATATGGAACTATTAAAATGAACGCATGTACAGTAATTCACAGAAAAACATGCACATGTGCACAGACGCCTGTACGCATATACAATGTGATATCTGAATACAGCTAGTCTAAAGTTCTGTAGCAGTGCAAAACAATAACAATAACAAGTGTCTTAGCACTCACTGTGTCTTCAGAACTGTTAGATGCTATCCAAATAGCTTGACTTTGACTAGGGGTCTGCATGGACTGGTTGGCACGAATCGGTCTGAATTTGGACCGATGTTCAGTCAAACGGATCAGCTGGATCGGTTGGTTCAAGGTACCAGCCCAAACTGTTCAAAGAGGTTCACGATTGAACCGCTTGATCCAGCCCAGTTTGTGGCGATCCGGTTCGAACGCAAACTGGTTCTGAGCATCCCTAACTTTGACCCTCTTGAATAACTCTGGTACAACTACTATAATCTCAGTAATTTTATGGTCCATCTTGGTTTGCATTTGGATGAGCTACTACATGTGACCACTGTCTGCTGTAAAGTATTCTGCTTAGGGGATGGGGCCATAGCTCAGTGGTAAAGCATCTGCTTCTATGCATAAGGTCCCAGGCTCACTCCCTGGCATTTTCAAGTAGGTCTGGAAAAGACTTCTGTCTGAAACCTTGGAGAGCTGCTGTCAGTCAGTGCAGACAATAATGAGCTAGATGGACCAACAGTCTGACTCGGTATAAGGCAGCTTCCTATGTTCCCATTATACATAAGGAATAACCAAGCTATGGAAGACTCCTGCTCCCAGTGCTATTTCCAAGTGCTGCACACATCACCTGCTTTATTTGAGCTTCTGAGCCATTCTGACAAGATCTTATATATTTCGCTCGTAAAGGTCAAAGCTGCCTCTCACTGAAAAATGAAAATATTGGTGTTTAGAAAAAAATGACATCCATAATAGGTTAATCTAATCTTTATCAACTGAGCTTGATAGGATGCTCTCAGACAGTGACTGGGGATATTCATGGGAAGCGCCATCACAGCTCTGAGAAGCCTGGATTAAGCTTCCCTTTTAAGAGATGATAAAGCTAATCAATGCAATATCTGAAAAATATTGGGGGATCAAGGTTGATGGCTGATGTTTACAGTGAGGGACTTCTTTTAAATTAGTCTGTCTAAATGTTTGGTGGAAAAACGGACTCCTCAGTCATGCTCTTCAAAAAGTCATTTTTACATGTGGCTTGCTATAATAAATGGTCAAGATTATTCTAGGGTACAGAACAAGGTTTACCCCAAATAACTTCAAAATAGCTTTAAAAGAAATCTATATCGCATAATGAATTGCAGCACATGTATTATATCACAAATTTCTTGTGGCATCTTTTCCCATAATAATTCTGATAAATAAATTGGCTGACATGATGAGGAAAATTATGCAAAGTAGTCTTATTGAAATTAAAGGATGTCAGGCATTACCTAGCATTTTTAATTTCAATGGGACTACTTTGAATATTTCTTTTAATCATGCCAGTCATTGTATTGTGACTTTGCCAACAAATTCTCTGACACCTATTGGTTGAGGTGATGTGATTGTATGAAACATTCAAGAGTGTTCCAATTGCTCAACTAACAGAATTGTCAGAATGTTTGCAGTTCATTTTCTGTGAGAGAAGTTAAAATGGTTTGTTGAGCTTGATTGAAGGTCCCACAAACAGCAGTAACTTTGTAGGCAAGCTGAATACTGAGAAGAAGCAGAATTAAAATTTAAAATCCTATATTTATGACTGCAAATTTTTATTTATTTATTTATGACAATCATATGTCCATTTGACAATCCACTCAATTTGATAATCATATGTCCATTGGTTTCCTTGATCTTAAGAACATTCAACACTTATATGAACTCTTTAATGTGCCATACTTCCAGAAATATATACCGGATTTATGGTGTGTGAAAGAGTTCATATATGTATTTCAGAAATGGCACTGTACGATCTCCTTTAGCTCAAGTGTACAGTGGGAACTTTTTTCAGATGTTCGCTCAATGTGGAAGACTTACCTGCCAAAGGTCATCCATCAATGGAAATTCTTACACACAACCATTCTATTTGTCATATGGCTGGTCAACTAAATGGGTAGAAAGGGCATCAAAGAGGACAGAAGGGAGGAGGAAAATAGAATTGGTCAATACCTAGGGTTTAAGGTCTGGGGTAGCAGTGCATTAGTGACAGGAAGGAAATGGACAGACAAAGAAACCTGGAAAGGCTCAGGACTGTGGGCCAGAAAGCCAAGAAGACATTGATTGTTAGGTCTAGAGTTCAGCCATGGAACTCACTAGGTGACTCTCGGCCAGTCACTTGTCTCTCAGTCTAACCTACCTCAAAGGGTTGTTGTGAGGATAAGTATAACCATGTGCACCACTCTGGGCTCCTTGGAGGAAGAGCAGGATATAAATGTAAAACAAATTATAGTACTCTACAGAATAAGAATAGGCCATCAGAGGGGTGTATGACAGGCAATAGAATCTGGCCAAGTGTGTTTGGGTCAAACCAGACAGCCTGGATAGTAATGTTAATGACCTTTGCCATGTTCTGCATCAAGCGATGTGTCTGTTGCCTTAATAAGGAGCTGCTCAAGAGGGGAGAGGGCAAAAAGCTGAAAGAATAAGGGATCTGAATTACATTACTCAGTCTCTGTGCTCTGTCCCAGAAGAGTGCCTGCATCATCACGTTTCCTCTGTGCATCTTTCCCAAGGGCAGACAGAAGAGAAGCCTGGTGTTGACTTTGGGTCTTCTCATTAGTGGGGTCTCCTGCTGAAGCAGCACTGAATAAAAACTTAGAAACTTAAGAACAGCCCTTCTGGATCAGGGCCAAGGCCTATCTAATCCAACATTCAGTTTCACACAGTGGCCCACCAGATGCCTTCGAGGAGCCCACAGGCAAGAGTTAAGGGCATGGCCTCTTTCCTGCTCCACTGCAACTGCACTGCAACTGGTATTTAGAGGCATCTTGTCTCAAGGGTGGAGTTGGCCTATAGCCACCAGCTAATAACCATTGATAGACCTGTTCTCCATGAACTTGTCCAAGCCCCTTTTAAAGCTATCCAAGGTAGTGGCCATCACCAGAGCCCTTGGCAGAGAATTCCAGATTATGTGCTGTGTGAAAAAGTACTTCCTATTATCAATCCTTAATTTCCTGGCCTTCGGTTTCATGGGATGACCCCTGGTTCTAGTGTTGAGAGAGGGAGAAAAATTTCTCTCTGTTTACTCTCTCTGTACTCCATGCATAATTTTATACACCTCTACCATGTCTTCCTGTAGTCACCTCTTTTCCAAACTAAAAAGTCCCAGATGCTTTAGTCTTGCCTCATAAGGAAGATGTTCCAGGCCTCTGATCATCTTGGTTGCCCTTTTCTGCACCTTTTCCAGTTCCACAATGTGCTTCTTAAGATACAGTGAGGTGACCAGAACTGCATGCAGCAAATGTGGACCATATATAAGGGAATTATAATATTAGCATTTTTATTTTCATTCCACTTCCTAATTATCTGTATCATGGAATCTGCCTTTTTCTCAATGCTGCCGTGCAATGAGTCAACACTTTCAATGAGCTTTTTACCAGGATCCTAAGATCTCTCTCCTGGTCACCTTAATTTCTTCTATTCATTTTGACTGTCTTTTGGACAGTGCCAGCTGTCAACTGCAATGTGCCAACTACTCCCCCATCCCACCCACAAGGCAGTGGGGTACTACTCAGTTTACATTCTAGGGATTTTTTTCAAGCGTTTAGGCTCTTTTGGTGTCTAATAACCTTTCCTCATAATGAATCCCTATGAGGATTCATTACACACCAAAGAGTCTAAACACCTCAAAAAATCTTAAAATATAAACTGAGTAGTACCCCACTGCCTTGCGAGTGGGATGGTGGTGTAGTTGGCACATGGCAGTTGACAGTTGGCACTGTCCAAAATACATTCAAAATGAATAGAAGAAATGAAGGTGACCAGGTGAGAGATCTTAGGGTCCTGCTTTGCAGGTGGGTGTCAAAATGAACAGAAGAAATGAAAGCATGTAATGAAGCTGCTCCTTTTCTTGTCCTGATCCTGGGCTGCTCTGCTTGTGGTTCATTCATTCATTATTTTATTCATTCATTCATTCCCTGCCCTGGAAGTGAAAAGTGGCTTTAGCTTTTCTGAAGTAGAATTTGTATCCTGTCTTGCTATGGATCCTAACCTATGGAGGATGGAGTATAGCCATGGCAAGCCACACATTTTGTGGTCACCATGGCTTTGCACAGCCACTGGGGGTGTGCATGGAACCGCGGAGCTGCGGTCTGGCACTGAGGTGGGGGGTTCCATTAAGGGCGGGGGCGGTTTTACTTACCCCTCCCACGCTTTCTTCACTCCGGTGCCATATTTACTTTACAAATCGGGCGGCAGGATACCTCCCTGCCGCCCCTTTCCCTGCTGGCTCCTTGTTCTTTTCAAATCAGGTGGCAGGATACCTCCCTGCCGCCCCTTTCCAGGCTTGGCTGCAAAAGGCTTTAAGAAGCCTTTTGCAGCCAAGCAGGGAAAGGGGCGGCAGGAAGGTATCCTGCCGCCCGATTTCTAAAAGTAGCCCAGCGGGGAAGGGGGCAGCAGGGAAGTCCCTGCCGCCCCTTTTACGCTGGGCTCCTTTTAGAAATCAGGCAGCAGGATACCTCCCTGCCACCCCTTTCCCTGCTTGGCTGCAAAAGCCTGGAGAGGGGCAGCAGGGAGGTATCCTGCCACCCGATTTTGGAAAGAATGAGCCAAATGAGCAAAGGGGCAGCAGGGAAGTATCCTGCGGCCCGATTTGAAAAGAACAAGGAGCCAGCGGGGAAAGGGCAGCAGGGAGGTATCCTGCCGCCCGATTTGTAAAGTAAATACAGCGCCAGAGTGGGGAAAGCGCGGGAGGGGTAAGTAAAACATCCTCCGCCCCTAATGGAACCCCCCACCCCAATCCTTCCGAACCAGACTGCCCTGTGTCCGGACCAGTCCGGAGGCCTGTACAATGGCCTCCAAACCGGTCTGGGCACATCACTAACAGCCACCAGGGACAAATTCAGAAGGTGGAGTCCCAAACATAGAGTTGCAGAAACCTTAAGTTTCAGCCTGTTCAATTTTCATCCACTTTTCCTACATAATGAGGGAACAGGACTAGGAGCAGACCTTCAGGCTCTGTGCTTTCATTCACAACACCACCACTGACTCAACCATGACTGGTTGTTACTGAATCCTACATTGATGAGTGTATTTCAGTTTCACAGATATTCCTCCATCCTTGATTACTTGTCTCGGTTGCCTAGGAATCCTGTATAAACTTTGTGAAAAAGACCCAATCTTGGATGTTCTAATGGTGACATCTGGCTATAACTCTTTGTTATACTATCGTCCAGCTTCCTAGACTTGATTGAGTCTGCAACCAATCTTCTTTTCCTTTCCTTTCCTTTCCTTCTGTCCCATGCTACACCTTTTCTTCAGCAAGGCAGTTTTCTCATACAGTCAGCAAATGTCTAACGAGATCATCCCAGTTGCCAGCACACAGGTGTTTTTCTTGTGACCTGCACACAGGTGTTTTTCTTGTGACCAGGCTCTTGACACATTAAAACTGGATCACCATTTAAAAAAACCAAATCCACCATATGATGGATCACTGCACCATACAATTTAAGTAAAGCAAAAGGAAATAAATATCTGATTGTAAATTATTCCAAAAAGATGTCTAAATGACAGATGGGAAGTAGGTTTGTTTTCTGCGAAGATTACTGTTAAAAAAAAACACCTATAAAATTGTTCTGCCCAGTTTAATTTGAAAATGGAGTCTTTATAGCATGACGTGCAGTCATGTTTCTTGAAAAAGACAAGCAATGAGAAATTGTTCCCCTCCATCTTCCTTCTGTCAACACAATTCAGTGTTAAAATGGTAAATTATTTGATAAAATGTTTTTCCATTATACATGGTGCTGGAAAACATTGGAAATATACTGTGGATCCTCGCTTGTAGTACTGGAAACTTCTCTAGCCATAATTTTGCATTCTATCCCTATTACAGATCATTAAAATCTAAAGAGTAGAATTTGGGGCCAGCTGAACAACAGAGGCTGACACAGTTTACTGTCATACAGAAAGCTTATGCCAGCAGCTTGTTTCTAACTGCTGTCACCAACACATTTCCAGAATGATTTCCATGGTTGTGGAATTCCTTTTGCAGATGGACCCCCCAAATATATCTGGACACCAACACTGGGATACACATGACTGCCACTTGATTACCATCTCTCTCAAAGCATCTGCTTTTCAAAGCCCGGTTCAAATATAGAGCAACATGGGACCTGAATCAGTCTCTACATAATGGCTGGAATTCCCCCCATTCTGAGTGCACCCTACAGAAATATGCCTTCCGTAGCTCTGAGGAAGAGACTTCACTGCTTTACTATTTCAGTGACTTGCTTCTAAGTCTGGCAGCTGTAAGACCCACAGGTACCATTTTGTATTACCAATCTGCTTCTTAATTAGGCTCCTGACAGACTGAGTTCCACATCATCAACATGAGGTGCCTTTCTCCCCTGTCTTTTCCTCCTATCACTGGCTTGAAAATCCATTTATTTCCTCCATTTGGAGGATCCCAGTTGGCTTTAAAGAATCACAGTATGGTTGTCACAAGGAAAGCTTTGATGACTGCAAATGCTTTCCTTTGTCTCCCAGACATTATAACAACACTAGTAGCGGAACTGGATGCCACTGAGCACAAAAAGCATCGGTGAGAAAGTATGGATACCCAGCTGTGGGAGAAATTAAGCAATGAGTTGAAATAATTGTTGAAAATTACCGCAAATGAGCCTTGAGCGCAGCCACAAAGCAGAGAATCCCAAGCGCTGTATTTGCATCCTTATGAATGTACATTAATGTATTGTTGTGTACCCCAGTCTATATTTGTGTATTAGCTTTATCAAATTTAAGTGTTTGTGATACCTCACCGAGCATGAAATGTAGTTACTCGGTTGCACCTGTTAATAATAATTGGATTCCATATTCATGAAGAAGAAGAAGCGCTGAGTAGCCATATGCATGAAGAGCGATCATTAAGACAGGCTTTTCTCACAACCTCCCAAATGCCATTCAGAGAATGATCCGCATGCTCTGTGGAAGCAAATGTTTATTAAAAAGAGGCAAGACACATTGCCAAAGTATGCCCAGGTGATTTGGGGTCACTTCACAAAGACAATACATTGCTGCCTGTTTCCCAACAGGATGACACCTCTGTGCGGTAATTAGGGATTGTTCCAGGTGGAATGGAACACTACTTCAGGTGAAAAGTTCATGGCAAGGTACATGATGACTGCTTGCTGATTTTAAAATAGGAGGTGTCCAGGGCAATGCTCGTATGTTACATTTTGCTACACAGTGAGGCTATTCTCGTGATTGTGAGGGAGCGCGAGCAGGCAGGGGCAGGGAAGGCAGGGTAAACCTTACCTCCCCCACAGATGAGCAAGGTGAAGGTGAGCAAGGTGAAGGCACTCTGTGCTCCCACACAGGCAGCCCTGCTCTTGAAGCCATGAAGCACGGAGTGGGGCAGAAGGATCCAGGGCCGGAACTTGTTGCTCTGGCCTTCAGGCATCCCACAATGCACTGTGTGGCACATGAGTTGCATTGGGGGATTCTCCCATCAGATGGGCACTCTGTGTGCCTGTCGCTGTGCCTCCTTGGGCTGAACTCAGGGTGCATTCCTCGGTTAAGGGTTAAGGGTGTGCTCCTCGAGCTGCAAGTGCACCCTTAGCATTGGCTAACAGCCAGATTCTTTAGGAGGGTTAGGCGGGCAGGTAGTGGAGCGATCCACGAGGCCATTTCTCACGACCAGCCTATCCCAGGCTGGTCTGCCTCAGGCTGGGTTAAGATGGTCGTGAGAACAGTCTCGGTGGGGTAGATGGTGGGATCTGACTTGTTAAAAACAAATCCAGTCTTGCTTGCACCTGTGTAATGGAACATAGAGACATAGGAAGCTGCCATAGACCATGTCAGACCATTGGTGCTTCTAGCTCAGTATTGTCTACATTGACTGGCAGCGGCTCTCCAAGACTTCATGCAGGAGTCTCTTCCAGCCCTACCTGGAAATACCAAGGATTGTACCTGGGACTTTCTGTATGCAAGCAGATGCTCTACCACTGAGTTACAGCCCCATCCCATAAAGACATATCTTATAGCAGAGAGTAATCATATGTATTTACCCATCCAAATGTGAACCAGAACAAAACCTGCTTAGGAAAGGGGGCCATTCATGCTCACTACGACAATACTGGTTCTCCACTCCAAGTATAGCAAGATACATGTTTCAAAATCTATTTCTTTGTGTGGCTTTTGAAGATACAGAAATTTCTCTGAATCTCTCTGAATTTCAGCGTTTTCAGGGTTCCCCTAAAGAAAAACCAGATGCTCTCCAAATTTCAGGATTCTTTTAGAGAAATTTTGAAGAATTTCCTCAGATGTTTCTGCCCCTTTTAATCTTGTCTTATCCCAAAGGCTTGAGGTGGGGCTTTTTTTTTTTTAAATTTGCCTCCAGGCATCCAAATAGTTCATCATCCTGAGCTGTGTGAAGCTTTGAGATGTACGCATGGGTGGGTGGGACCCAAAAAGCTTATATAAAAGTGAAAGTACTGTACACAGTTATAAGAGCTGCATAATATCTTTTTAGAAAAATAAAAATGCATTTAGTCAACTAGGCTTTTCATTAACTTTTAACTGCTAAATGTTTTATTTTTATTTTTTGTGGTTGTATTTTAATTCTCAAGTAAACACCTTGAGACATTAGTAGTAGGTGGAATACAAATACATTGCATATATGAATGAATGAATGTTCATTCATTAAAACCATCCTTTCATGTATGAACTAAATATTTCATTAAGGCAGATTATATCTGAGGGGTAGGGGTTTTTTAATGAACCATACTCACAATTATATAGAGAATGGTGTGGCAGGGGAGGTAGATATGCTCATGCACAGCATTAACCACATGTGGGTGATGCCGGATCACAGGTATCATCCAAGCTTGTCCCCCAGTTACTTGTGTTTCAGGGTAATATACTACTCCTGATGTTGGACAGGTCATCTCAACCAGCTCCAAACAATGCAGCAAGTGGGAATGTAGGCAAGAGTCCAAATCCAGTTGATCAATAGAAGTGGGAGCAACAGCAGCCAATGCTTGACCAAACTAGATATTAACTATAGATGCTTGTAATGCATCTCATCCCAAAAACCTATCTTAAACCAGAAAATACATTTCCACAGGGGCAACCAGGCTCAGGATCAGAGAATCCGTGAGTAGGAGAGGTGCTTAACCCTTTCCTTACTCCATGTCACTACTCGCAGTTATTCCCCCTGTGGCAATAGTTCTCAACCTTGAGTCCCCTGATGTTGTTGAACTACATCATACCCAGCTACAACAGCTTGTGGCTAGGGATGATCGGAGTTTTAGTCCAACAAAATCTGAGGACCCAATTGCAAATCTGTTCCCAATGGAGTTCCAAATGTGTTTTGGCTAAGCTTGGACATAGGCACATTAGCTTGCAAACATTCAAGGCCTCAACACAGGTCATCATGAAGTACTTCATCATGAACTGCCCTGAGCCATTTTGGAAGGGCGGTATATAAATAAATCAAATAAATAAATAAATATACTTTACATTAACTGAAGAACTTCATCAGATGAAGTATTTTACATTAACTGTGGGTATCACCTCTTACAGTACTTTACATTAAATGAAGCCTTCTAAAGCCCCTTAGGAGAGCCCCTTAGAAGATTGTGGTGGAGCAGAAAACTGGGGCAGTCATACACATCCTGATGCGGTGTGTAGGAGGGGCCACATTCTGTTAGGAGGGACCACATAGACACCAGCAAGTTTAACATTGGCTTCACCCACTCTGCCCACATTCTCCACAAATTTTGGGGAGGTACATGAAGGAAAGGCTATAACTTAAGATTTCCCATAATTGCAATGTTCTACTTCTCTCATGAGAGTAGTCTTGTTTATTTGAAAAGCTGTTGATACTGTGTCATACTTTAATTATTAGCTGTGTGCAACATGATTCTATAGGATGAGCTCGAAAATCATTAACCTTTGTAAAAGAGAAAATATCAACAGGATATACATGAGTGAATGCAAACATGTTCAATCTCTTAGAAAACCACTAATCCTTTTTGATAAGATTTCAGGCAGCTGGACTGAGCATAGATCTATAATATTTGTTGCTTTGCTGCACAGATTAAGGATCTGCTGTATTGTCATAATAAATACAGCCACTTCACTTCTAGCAATATACAAAGCATCTCCTAGATTTCTTTTTTAAGTGCAAGAGTAGTGAGGACCACTTCATTTTACTACTGTAGCATGGGGTAAACTTCCCACAGCTTTTCCCCATATTGATCCAAACCCTCTGCCTATAAGCTCAGAACTAGGATCCATAATAGCTCACTCTACAATAATAATTTATTTATAAATAATGTTTTTCAAAAGCAACACAAATTGCAACCCACCAATACGTATGTCATCAAAGCGACTGAAACCAAATTATATATGTTTATTAGATCATAAAACCAATCCATGCATCATTGGGGCGCTTCTTCCCATGTTGTGCTGGCAGAGTGATGCTTCCTGCACACATGAATGATGCTCAGCTTCCAATGTGAATATCAATGAGAAAAATGTTGTTCATATAGGAAACAACAGGGTAATTCAGGGGTAGGCAATGTTGGGATCTCTAGCTGTTATTGAACTACAACTCTGTCACCCCAAGCCATAATTTATTACAAATGGGAATGATGGGAGCTGTAGGTCAGCAACATCTGGAGAGCAACTCATTGCCAACCTCTGGAATAATTGGTTTATTCCATTTGGTCCCTATATCCACACATTATGAGAACATTTTCTTCCCCATGAGCCCCACCACCCATTGAGATCATCAGGAGAGGTCTGTCTACAGTTGCCACCAGCTCATCTAGTGGCTACTCAGGGATTGGCCTTCTCCGCTGCTGCTCCAAGGCTGTGGAATGTTCTCCCTGTTGAAATAAGAGCCTCTCCATCTCTGAAATCATTTAAAAAGGCAGTCAAGACACATTTGTTCACCCAGGCTTTTAATTTGATACTGTTTTAATAGTTTGTTTTAATAGTTTTAACATTGTTTTAAATTTTAAATTATTGTGATGTTTTAACATCATTTGTTGTAATGACTAATTTGTATTGTGTTATTGTAAACTGCCCAGAGACTTAAGTTTTGGGCAGTACACAAACATGTTAGTTGAATGAATGAATGAATGAATGAAATTATTTGTGCAGAGGCGTAACTAGGGAAAACGGCGCCCGGGGCAAGCATTGAAATGGCGCCCCCCGTGCCCCCCGCCCCCCCAACATACTACATTATACTTAGGTTTTTCCTCACAAGTGCCCGCCGCCGCCGCCAAGCCAGGCCACTGACTGGCCGCCAGGCGCCAGCAAAGCAATGGGGGGGGGGCGGCGCGGGCGGCACGGAAGGGACCGCTCATGGGGAAGGGGGCACCGACGCGCTCCCTTGACTGCTGCAGCGCAATTCAAAATGTGATGGTGTCACAAATAAACCAATTAAAAAGGTAGGATGGCTCTCTTTGTGTGCTACCTCACATTTATGGATCTGGGCTACCCAGGTTTGGAACTGCTGGGCTGGGAGGGCTCCCTGTGCCCTGGATGACCACAGATTCCTGGGTTAACCTCCTCTTACCCAGGAATCTTTGCTCATGTGAACAGCCTCATAGCTTCACTGGGCTCCTGGGATTCCTAGTTTCCCAGGAGTCTTGGTGCTTCTGTAGTCAGCATGTACTCCTTACTAATAAGGCCACAGCAGTAATCCTTCATATTGTTACCACCACCTCATAATCTTCAGTGGGAAATAGAAGGAAGGAGTTACAACAGTGGCTCATACTGAAGCAAAACAAATTATGAGCCGAGCCCAAACTGTGGGAAGGACCTGGAAGTTGAACTAGAAGTTGCTAACTGGGTACGTTCATATTCGAACCATTCCAGCATAGTGTTGTAAATCTGGCCATCAGACAACTGTGATTAGGACTATGAATCTGTGTTTTGCCTTAATGGTCACTTGATAAGAATCATGAATCTGACAGAAGACGCTTAATGCTCTGTTGATGTCTGTGTGTCTTCCCTGAGTGGGCAATTCACTTGTACCTCTGCTTTGCAGATTATGTGTGTGTGAGAGAAAATGGAATTTTGCCATTTGAATGCACAAAGGCACAGGAGAGAAGTAAGGTTATCTAAGAGATTTGGAACTAGGGTTGTAGTCTGGGGTATGGGAACTACCCAGCTTTCTCTCTGTGGATATGCTGCCTCTGTCAGGGTGTCTTTCCCTCCACTTATGCCCTGCTTGTATATTTAAAAATATATATATATTGGGAAGGCATAATATTAGGGGTGCGCACAAAACTGGTTTCTGTGGTTGGGTTTGAATTCGAATGGAATTCGAACTGGGCCAAGGGTTCAAGAACCAGTTTAATTGAACCAACTGCTAGTCCAGTTCAAATTCAGACCAAATTCAAACTGGTTTGAACCAGTTTGACCATAGGGAATAATGAACCACCTCATTATTTGAACCACCCCATAGGGACTACTTACCACCCAACCCAGAAAACAATTGGGCAATTGGCTGGTCATTAATGAGTTTGTCAATGTTTTCTGGGTCAGTAGGACAACCCTAACTGAAGGTTGACCAATTGAACAAGGAAATAAATAAATAAATAATTCATTAAAAATCATTGGATTGCCCAATTGATTGTGGGTTGGGTGATAGGTAGTACCCATCATGCCCTACCACCCAACCCATCAGAATCAGAATCAGCTTTTATTTCGATCAATGACCAGAACAAAAAACAAACAAAAAAAGGAGAGAGTAAGACATCATAAAATGGTAATACGCAACTTGCAAGCAATATAACAAAACTTAGCCACAGAGTTAGTACTCATACTATCAAATTTAGACAGTAATAAATCAAGATAAAAGTCATCTGAGCGGCCAGGAAAAGGCTTCAGCAAGGGTGAAATAAAATCTAAACGGGCATCCCTGTAGAGGTCACAGTAGAGAATAAAATGTGCAGTCGACTCAATAGCACCTGAGCCACAGGGGCAGAGGTACAAAACATAAGGAATCCCCTTGAACCTTCCCTTAAGCACAGATGTTGGAAGAGCGTTAAGACGTGCAAGGGTCAAGGCACACCTAAATTTAGGAAAAGTTATGTTACTTAGGTAATCAGCAGGCTTAAGATTGTAAAGCTGGTTACCTATATACAAACCTCTAGGTATTTTGGAGGCTTCAACCTGTAGGTCAGTATCTATTATTCGCTGTTTAATAACCTTCATAGCTGTAGTAGAGCCCATCCTAACAAGTTCTTCAAGTGGGATCCCATAAAGTTGAGATTTTATTTTAAGCGACCGTTTCCATCTCGAATCAAAGGAGTCGGTCATAGTAAGAGGGACTAATCCTGCTTGTGAGAACTTCAATTTTAACCAGAATAGGAAAATACATTTCCAATAAACCGATTCCAAAGTATAGAGGCCTGCCTCCCGTCTAATAGCGGCATTTGAGACACTATTTGGGACCTGGAAGATGGATCTAAGAAATTTTGTCTGAATGGCCTCCAGAGGTGAAAAATTGCAGAAAGGGCCCAATTGTGCACCACACGTAAGCTGTGGGTGTACTTTAGCTGCAAAAAGTTTAATAGCAGCAGGTATATATGCAGCGCCCGTAGTGAAATAAAAAGATCTAATTGAGTTGGCCGAATGCTGGGCTTTCTGTATGGTGTAATTCAGGTGGGCCTGACGGCCTCCCGAAGCATGGAAGACTATGCCAAGGTATTTAAATATTTTGACTTGTTCTATTAATTGGCCATTTATTTTCCATACATGGGGCTTGGGGCATTTGGCAAATACCAGTACTTTAGTTTTCTGGTAGTTTACCTCAGTGGCCTCCTCTGCACACAAAAAAGCTAAGTGATGCAAGTGCCTGCCTTAGGCCTGCCTTAGGAGCCCCTGGTGGCGCAGTGGTAAAACTGCCGCCCTGTAACCAGAAGGTTGCAAGTTCGATCCTGACCAAGGGGCTCAAGGTTGACTCAGCCTTCCATCCTTCCGAGGTTGGTAAAATGAGTACCCAGAATGTTGGGGGGCAATATGCTAAATCATTGTAAACCGCTTAGAGAGCTTCCAGCTATAGAGCGGTATATAAATGTAAGTGCTATTGCTATTGCTATTGCTATTAGGCCGACTGGAGTCAGTGACAGGAGAACCATGTCATCAGCATACAGCAAAATTGATATATGTTTATGAGCCAGTTTGGGCAGATAAATAGAAGGAGCATTCATATGAGTTACTATGGAGTTAATATAGATGTTAAACAAAATGGGGGCTAAAATACACTCTTGTCTGACTCCTCTATGTGTGGGGATTTCAGCAGATAAGTGACCCCGTGCACTACAATGAACTCTTAGGGATGTATTTTCATGTAGCTTATAAATTAATAATAGGAGACGCTTATCTATGGATAAATCCCTCAACAACCCAAAGGCGGCCCCTAGAGATGGAGTCAAAAGCAGATTTTAAGTCAATAAATGCCGCATAGAGGGCAGAGCCAGGTTTGCAAGTATATTTCTCAGCCAGGTGTTGGAGTATAAAAGCCTGCTCAATGGTCGATCGGCCTTCGCGAAATCTGGCTTGTTCAGGAGCCAGGATGTTATAGGCATCAATCCAGTCAGCCAGTTTTGTCAGGAGATGTTTCGCATATAATTTAGAAATAATGCTCAAGAGGCTAATTGGGCGGTAATTTGCGGGATCTTGTCTGCTTCCTTTTTTATAAATAGGGATAATTAAATCAACCCCCCAATCCTGAGGAATTTTCGCAGTGTTATCGATAAATGAGAATAATGACGCAAGAACAGGGGCCCACCATTCTAAGTTAGTGCGTATAATCTCAATAATGATGCGGTCAATCCCGGGAGCTTTACCGGGTTTAGTTTGTTTAACAAGGGCCTCAATTTCTGAACATGTAACTGGGTTCCAATAGGAAAGGTCAGAGGTATTTAATTCTAACTTAGCTTCTGTGGGATCAGTTTGACTGTAGAGTTTGTGGAAATGACGCTCCCATGATTCCGCAGGAACAATAAAGGTCGGCGAGGAGGGAGCTCTCACGTGAGGAGACGAGATCAGTCGCCAGAACCTTGTTTGATTCCTTGATTTAGCCGCATCAATTAGTTCAGACCATTTTGCTTTAGTAAATTGAAATTTCTTAGATTTCAACAATTTCTTATATTGATGCCTCAGATTAAGTAAATCCTGCGAGCTGAATGCAGAGGCACCTTCAGCATGGGATTTAAAGGGCTGAATGAGGGCCCTCTTGGCAGCGCGACACTCAGAATCAAACCATGGACGGGAGGGGGTTTTATGGCGCTGACTAGCTGGTGGACAGGAGTTGGTGAGCATGGGTGAAAGGAGGCTAATTAGGCTATCATAAAGATCTAAGATAGCTGGAGAGAAAATCTGTAATCCTTTCCCAACTAGGGCATCTCGCAGAGAGATGGCATCCTGAGAATTTAGGAACAAGCTTACTTGGTTAAGCAGGAAAGGAGACCATCTCACTCGCTGGAGTATAGGTCCATCATTCCTGCAAAGGTCTTGTCTGCAGTCTAACCTAACAAGGCCTTCCCAACTAATATTCAGAAGCAGGGGGAAATGATAGCTCTCTGGTCGATTAACAACTTGAAAATTCTTAACAGCTGAGGCCAAACCATGAGAAATAGCCACATAGTCAATTAGGGAAGGTCTAGCTCCCACCCAGTGTGTAAACTCTGTGGGAAAATCAGTGTGAAACACTCAATTAAGACAGTGCAAATCCAACTTATTAAATGACTGAAGTAAGGTTAAACCAGAAGCATTAGCTCTAGAATCTTTAGAGCGTCTGACGAATAAAGGGAATGGAGGTTCTACAGTTGGAGGGGAACAGTGAAATTTGGAATAAAGAACTCGATCATCCAAGCCAATGCGAGCATTGAAGTCTCCCGCCAGTACATAATGTAAATTATGCTGTGAAATCTGGATATCAGTAATGAATGCTTCTAAATTTAGCCATATCCCCCTAACACGAGAGTGTGAACCTAAAGGAGGGATATAGATGTTTATCAGCACTAAATTGAAAACCCCCAAAGTAAGTAGAACAGCTAATGCATATGGGTCAAGGGAGCCAAGGTAAGTCAATTTGCATTGCAGGGATGTAGATACAAGGACCGCAAGACCACCCTTCGGTCTACCCCTGCCCCCCTTAGCCTTGGCAGTAGTAGAAAAGGTGTATAACCAGGGAGAAAAAGATATCCTGTTAACCAAGTTTCTTGGATCATCAAAATGTCAAAGTGGGAGACAAAAGTTGAAAAGTCCGGGTCACGACGTTTGCTGTTCCAACCGCCAATATTCCATGCTAAGATCGATATCTGTTCTGGCCCAGCCAAAAGTCAATCAGTTGGAATCAGGGTAGCCGCAGGAGTAGAGTTAGTTTCAGGTTCACATAGTGTGGCATCAGTGGCCAGGGGTTCTGGCAACAAAGAGCAGTTGGGGATATTGGTTGGTGCAGATAATCTGCAAGTAGAGATAAGATCATCTTGAGGAGATGGAATAGTTGAAATACAAATCAGACTTGTGTCATCATCAGAGGAGAGAATAAAAGGGTCTTCTGTAATTCTTGGGGTAGCAGGAGAAGGGGAAGGTGAGGCACTTGCGGTATCAACAGCGTTAGCGGTAGCATCCTTAAAAGTTGGGAATGAAGGACCATTATTGTTGTCATCCGGGAGAGGCCTAGCACCAGTCTTTTTTAAAGCTTTAACAGGAGAAGAGTGCTGTTTAGAATCTAGCAAAGAAAAAATTGCACAGAAATGGGGGTCGTTTGCCAAGCCCGCCCAATCGTCTTCCTCAATTTGGCCATTTTCTTGTAAAGCCATGTGTGCCAATTTCAACATATCCACATCCACAGGAACATCAGCAGATAGATGGTTAACAGGAGAGGAATTCCCAGCTATGGTGTCCCTAGGCACTACCCCTGGGGAATCATGGTATGGGGTGGTTTGAGTACCCCTTGTGGATGAAACAACCCATTACAAAAAGTGCAAAAAGGCAATCTCCCGGCACAGAACACAACATATCGTATGCAAAACACAGTCCAAAAAAGAATCACTGACCCAGACTCTGCCAACCACAGTGCCAGGTAGCCACACTGCATTGGCACAAGTTGCTCTCTCGCACACTGACACACACACACAGAGTTATGACTCCATTGCAACAGCAGCTGAGCTCAGCTAGAACAACCTCATCAGCATCAGCCACATTTTGACTGAGTACACCTGACCTTGTAATGCAGAATGCAGATTGCAGACAGAGCAGACCACCAGAGAGCAACTCCCAGCCACATAAGAGTAGTGCATCAATGACAATAGGGATGTGCAAAAGATTTCGGGCACAGAACAATCTGTGCCCGAAACAAGCAATTTCGGGTGATTCGGGGCCGAACCGAATCACCCCCGATGTCCCCCGATATTTTTCGGGCCCGAGCCAAATCACCTGAATTTTGTGCCTGAAAAATTTGGGTGATTCGGTTCATGGTTGATTTGGGGGGATTTTTTGAAGTTTTAGTGACTTTGGGGCAGTTTGGGGGCATAGCATGGGATCTGGCCAAAAAGAGTGGGGTGGGGTGGTAGTGCCTAATGGGTGCAGGCTACCACCCCAATTTCAGGGGGATTGGGCAAAGGGCTGATTTTTGGGAAATTTCTGAAGTTTTCATGTCTTTGGGGCAGATTGGGGCAGATTGGGGCAGAAAGTGGAGCCTGGGGCAGAATAGTGGGGTGGGGTGGTAGTGCCTAATGGGTGGGGGCTACCACCCCAATTTCAGGGGGATTGGAAAAAGCGCTGATTTTTTGAGAATTTTTGAAGTTTGGGTGTCTTTGGGGCAGATTGGGGGCAGAAAGTGGATCTGCCCCAAAGGAGTGGGGTGGGCTGGTAGATAGTGCCTAATGGGTGGAGGCTACCACCCGTCCCCAATTTCAGAGTGATTGGGAGAGGGGTGAATTTTGGTGAATTTATGAGGTTTGTCTTCATAAGGTGAAGTGTGCTAAATTGATTACTTCCTCATATTCATAGTAATTGAGAGTGTGAAAGTGAAAGTGGGGTCATGAGAGTTGTTTAATTGAAAAAAATCTCATTTGCTATGATAGAATGAGAATTCACACCTCCACCCATTAGGCACTACCACCCCACTCCACTATTCTGCCCCAGGCCCCACTTTCTGCCCAATCTGCCCCAATCTGCCCCAATCTGCCCCAAAGACATGAAAACTTCAGAAATTTCCCAAAAATCAGCCCTTTGCCCAATACCCCTGAAATGGGGTGGTAGCCTGCACCCATTAGGCACTACCACCCCACCCCACTCCTTTTGCCCAGATCCCATGCTATGCCCCCGAACCGCCCCAAAGTCACTATAACTTCAAAAATTCCCCAAAATCAGCCCTTTGCCCAATTCCCCTGAATTTGGGGTGGTAGACTCCACCCATTGGGCACTACCACCCCACCCCAAAATTTTGCCCCTGGTCCCCCTTTCCCCCCCGAATCGATTCAGATTCAGATTCTGATTAAATCTGAATCTGAACCGAATCAAGGGTGATTTGGGTGGCCCATATTCGGGCACAAAACAGAACAGGGGTGATTCGGTTCGGGTCCCAAACCGAATCACCGAATACCCGAATTGCACACCCCTAAATGACAATGTAGAATCAGATAGCAGAGCAGAGCCTCTGCAGCAGTTAGTGAAGTACAAGCCAGACATGGAGCTCTCAGCAGTCAACAAGGAATCTCACACTCAAAGCTGCCACTGTCCATTTCACACTGACTCATCTCACAAACAAAGCCAACCACCACAACTCGGATAAGGTGGGAACCCAACGTTCGGCCTTTCTCCATCTGAGTACCAACAAAACCAAGTCAGCAATAGGACTGCAAGCATATTATAAACAGTGCTAATAAAAGAAAACCACATACTTCCCTGACAATAAGCCTTCTTTCTTCTCTTTGGGTCTGGATAATAAGTTGGCCTCCAAATATTGGCTGGGCCCCCGGTTGTGCCGACAGTCTGCCTGGCTGACACATGTCAGGGCACCAGTCCACCTAATCATCATAGGCTGTGCGTGTGTGTCTGACTGTGTTGCTTGAGGAGGAAAGATTAGCAATAACACACAATAATTTAACAGTAACATAAAAAAAATCACCCTCCTGCCTGCTCCACCATGACCTCCGATTGGTGCTGGGTTTCGGGGCACCAATCAGTCATCATCCTGAGTGGCAGGGTGCGCACGTGCATTCTTGTGTGTGTCAGCAGCGCTAACAGGCAGACTGTGTCACATCTGGTGGCTGGCCAAGATGAGCTGACTGTGGTGTTCCAGCAGAGCGGGGGGTCCAGCAAAAGCAAGGAAGAAACAGAGCAAGGCACATAGCAAGGCAAGGCGGCAATCTTTCTTTCTCCAGACTCTAGAGGCAGAGTGAAGCCAAGCAAGCACTGCCTGGCTTTAAATAAACTTGGAAATTCCCTTCTTTATGCCCCCCTCATCTCCCCCCGCTGCTAATGGGGGCAGAGTGGACCTGACAATACTCTGATATGAATGATAACAAGCCCACCAGGAGAACAGAGATCGTTAGCCAATCAGCAAGGGTGAAAGCTTGTAAACACACCAGACGAAATGGCAGCCACCATGTGGTTGAATGATTGAACTGGTTTGAACTGGTTCAATTTGAGCCAGGCTCCGTTCAGTTCAAACCCAACCTGCCCCCTCTTTTGGGGGGGCAGTCCAGTTCAAGTCTGAACCAGTCAAAGTGGCCTGGTTTGAGTCTAACCTAGTTTGAATCAAACCAGTTGCTTACACCGCTACAATCTATATCTCCATGCTCAGTCACTCAAAGGAAACATAAATACTTCTCCCCTTGTTTCCTTTCCTTTTGAAACAGGTCTTAAAGGATTAGTTTATAATGCCTTCTCTCTAACACATTATGTTACACTGAAGCCTTGCACTTTTCATCTTCTCAGAAGAAACATGTATACAGTGAAAATCTGAGACAGTTTGGTAGACTAATTATAACATGCCATTTCAAATCTCTGAAATTATAGTTTGCTTGAAGGCGGATATTCACACCAAGGGGAGGAAAAATAGACACCAAGTATTATAACACCGACTCACCAACTCATCTCTTTTACATCACTTTTTAATAATGTGCTATTGAAATTGTGTTAATTTCGGGATAAGGAGCAGCAGCACATTTCAGATGCAAACTTCCCTAAAATTAGGCTGCATAGAACCAAATTGTGGGGTATGCCCTGCTAGGTTCAAGATTTCCCATGGTCTTGGCTTTATTTTATATATTTGTCTACTTACTTTCTTTTTTGCTTCTCTGAATTTTCCTTTGTATTTTTGTCATGAAGGTGACTTCACCACCTTCATGTCAAAATGTAGCAACTGATATCTGACAAACTGAGAAAGGCTCTGTACTTTCTCCAGTCCTTTTTAACATCTACATGAAACCGTTGGGAGAGATCATCAGGGATTTGAACCTGGGTATTACCAGTACACCCATACTTCTCCATGTCAACTTCTTCAGGAGCTGGCATGTCCTCCCTAAATGCCTGCCTGGAAGCAGTAGTGGGCTGGATGAGGGAGAATAAACAAGCTGAATCCAGATAAGATGGAGGTACTTATTGAGCGGGGTCAGAACTCAAGAGGTTATTTTGATCTACCTGTTCTAGATGGAGTCATACTTCCCCAAAAGGAACAGGTTCACAGTCTGGGAGTACTACTGGATTCACACCTCTCCCTGGTTTCTCAGGTTAAGGTGGTGACCAAGGGTGCTTTCTATCAGCTCCGGCTGATACACCAGCTGCGCCCATTTCTCCAGATCAATGACCTCAAAACAGTGGTACATCTGTTGGTGACCTCCAGACTTGACTTCTGCAATGCGCTCTATGTGGGACTGCCTTTGTATGTAGTCCAGAAACTTCAGTTGGTTCAGAATGTGGCAGCCAGCTTGGTCTCTGGGTCATCTCTTAGAAACCATGTTACTCCTTTCCTGATAGAGTTACACTGGTTGCCAATAGGTTTCTGGACAAAATACAAAGTGCTAGTTATAATTTATAAAGCCCTAAATGGCTTAGGCCCTGGGTATCTAAGAGGGCGTCTTCTTCACTACAAGCCCCACCGCCCACTGAGGTCATCTGAGGAGCAGAGGCGTAACTATAGGGGGGGCAGGGGGGGCACGTGCCCCAGGCGCCATCTTTTCTGGTCACATGGGGGGCGCCGCCATGACAAAAAAAATTTTAAAATTTTTTTAAAAATTTTGTTAATACAAATGTTTCCTGCTCAGTGCAGCAGCGCTGCAGCAGTCAAGGGAGCACGTCAGCGCCCCCTCCCCCACGAGTGGTCCCTTCTGCGCCGCCCGCGCCCCCCCCCATTGCTTTGCTGGCGCCTGGCAGCCAGTCAGTGGCCTGGCATGGCGGCAGCAGCGGGCGCTTGTGAGGAAAAACCTAAGTATAATGTAGTATGTTGGGGGCGCGGGGGGGTGCAATTTCAGTGCTTGCCCCAGGCGCCATTTTCCCTAGTTACGCCTCTGCTGAGGAGGTCCATATACAGTTACCGCCAACTCATTTGACAGAGATGGGCCTTCTCAGCTGCTGCCCCAAGATTGTGGAATGTGCTTCCTGCTGAGATACGATCCTCCCCATCTCTGGCAATTTTCAAAAAACACCTGAAAACCCATCTTTTCATCCAAGCTTTCTCAGCTTCCTAATTTTTTTTAAGGTTTTAATCTATGGTTTATTTTTAAATTGTTAAATTGTTTTAAGTTTTTTGTATATGTTTTTAACTGGTTTTATTATTTTATTTATTCATTCATTCATTCATTCATTCATTCATTCATTCATTCATTACATTTATAAACTGCCCCATCCAGAGGCTGGGTACAACAACTTTTTAAAAGACATAAAACCTACAATTAAAACAATGCTAAAACAATATAAAAACAATTCAAAAATGATTAAAACTATTTAATCTCAGAGATGAAAGTTTGGGGCGGTCACAAATATGATAGATAGATAGATAGATAGATAGATAGATAGATAGACTTGCATGTTTACTCCACCCCCCAGATCAGTAACATCAGCCCAGACAACCGTAAGAAAAATGGCCATGCCAATTCTTCCTGGAAATGCAGCCTTGCCATTTCTCCACAACTATATGTGGTGCCAAATCATTTTTGACAATTGAAAATTCATATAAAATGTAGGTTGCTAACACTTGACAGAACCTCAAGCTGGAGTGTAGAGACTATTTAACTCAAGCAGAAATTGCCCCAAGAGCAAGACATCTGATTCTTCATGGATTCAGTGAAACATCTGTCTCAATGCTGTCATTTACATCCCTTGAAGACAGAAACCTAGCAAGTGACATGGACTGTTTCATCACGGCAGGATGATCTGAGAACGGTTAAATAGGCAAGAGAGAGCAGAAGATTTTGATAAAATATCTGCCACAGAAATGTTTGTGAATGGTGGATCTTGGATCATAAATTGTTCTTGAAAGAAGGCACATTACTTACATAACATTGGTTGTGTGCCAGGTCAGAGAAAGAAAATAAATACATAACATTTTAAAAAGAGGAGAAGCAAACAGAAAATAAGAAAAATTATGGTTGGCTGGCATTACAGGTCAAAGGAGTAAGACTTTATCCTTATTTATTCAATTTATATGCTGAACATATGCTGAGAGAAGCTGGATTGAAAGAAGATGAGTGTGGTTTTAAAGCTGGAGAAAGAAACATCATTAACCTGGGCTACTCTGATGACACCACTCTGATCATCTGAATGCGGATGATCTGCAAGCTCTAGTAATGAAAGTCAAGGAACACAGTAAAACAATGGGACTGCGACTAAATGTGAAGAAAATTAAACTAATGACCATGGGCACAGCAACTAGCTTCAGAACTGATAATGAAGACATTGAGGTGGTGGGTAGCTTCTGCCTTTTCTGATCGACCATCAACGGTAAAGGATCCAGCAGTAAAGAAATACACTGCAGATTAGCACTTGGTAGGGTTGCAATGAAGGCCTTGGAAAGGATATTTAGATGCTGTGATGTGTCTATACCTAAAAAGTTTAGAATCGTTTGCACAATGGTTTTTCCCATGACACTATATGGATTAGAAAGCTAGAGTTTGAAGAAGCAATACAGAAAACATATTGACACTTTTGAACTTTGACACTGGAGAAGACTTTTGACAGTCTTTCCATGGGCAGCCAGGAAAACAAACAAATGGATCACAGAACAAATCAATCCAGAGTATTCACTCAAGGCACAAATGACTAGGCTCAAACTATCATACTTTGGACACATTATGCGAAAACCCAGCTCCCTTGATAAGTCCACAATGCTGGGGAAAGTTAATCGAAAGAGAAGAAGAGGATGACCAGCAGCAAAGTGGCTGGACTAGATTACGACAGCAATGAATGTACCACTGAGAGACATTGAAGGCCAAGTTAAAGACAGATCATCCTGGAGAGAATCTATCTATGTGGTCATTAAGAGTCGACACCGACTTGATGGCACTTAATCAATCAATCAATCAATCAATCAGATGAGGTCATTGAGATTGCAGTCCACATGCACTTACTAAGGTGAAACATGTTGTGGGGCTATAGCTTAGTAGTAGAGCACTTGCTTAGAATGCAAAAGGTTCCAGTTGCAGTCCCTGACATCTCCAGGAAGGGCTGGGAAAGATCCTTCTCTAAAACTCTGGAGAGCCATTGCCAATCAGTGTTGACAATACTGAGTTAGATGGACCAAAATAAGGCGGCTTCAGATGTTCCTATATGAACACAGAGAAACTCATTTCTGAATAAACAAGCATAGTATTGCACATCATCAAGATAATTGATTAACTATAATGACCACACGGACAGATAAAAAGAAATCAATGCATAACTACCTGCTGGAGTTTAGCACAGCTCAAAATGACATACACGCCCTCCGCTGTAAAAATAGTTGCTGACCAGGATCATACAACCATTGTAGGAAGAAGCTCTCATTGGTTAGTCTTCACTGCCACTGCCTTCCAAGACAGCTCTGCCTCTGGATATATGAGCAAATGTACAAAGAAAGGTATATATGTACAATACAGGATAAACAATAGTATTCCCCTGCAGGGCATTTGTTCTAGCTTTAATCTACAACAAACATTTGCAACGTTAGCACAAGCAAACACAGGCACAGAAACCAAAATTATGTAAGCTTCATTAAGGAGCATGTTCTTTTAGAGAAAGGATCACACAAAGCAAAGGCCAACTGGGAAGGTAATAAAAGCAACAGTAAAGAGTCTCTCTCTCTCTTTCTCTCTCTGCTTCAGGAGAGGGGAAAAGATTTGTGTCAATATGGGTTTCTTCATACTTTTGAAAACTTTTGGCTTGAGGGTATGCAATATGTCTTCTTAATTCTTAGGTTAGTGTCATCAACGTTTGAGACTGGAAAAGAAACTAATGAACACCAACAACAAATGTTAAAAATCAAGAGGTCTACCCCATAGCTAGCTAATTGCTGTTGGAGGCATGTGTAATGATCACAAACAGCATGAAAGAATCTAGTCTTCCCTGCAGGATTATCAGCCTTATTAGGTGGTTCTGACTGATATCAATTGACTTTCCCCTATTCCCTTTTAAGGATTATAAGGGTGGGAAGAGGAGTTTGCTCCTTGGGGATAATCTGGGATGCCCAAACCTATTAGCAGAATCTTTATATTCAAACTGAGGATGCAGCTAATTATTCAAGGATCAATGGAAGATGCACCAGTGTCATGTCATACAGTCACTTTGCATTTAGCCACCTTTCTTGTAGCCTCTGTTCCCTCCCCCCCTCTTCTCATGGAAGCTCATTACAACAAACAAGAAAGAATTAGAATAAAATGCATAGTTTTCTTTCTCATTTTTCAGTTATATGTCACTAGCTATTCTATTTGGAACATAAAGCCACAGAAATAGATCTTTGCTTTAAGTACCCTCTCCATAGAGATGTTATACTCTGTGGAATATGTATATTTAGACTACATGCATACATGCACAGAATGTATGTAAAGAAGTTCTGAAGGAACTCAAATGTGAAATTGCTGATTGAGCAAAAATATGTAACTTTTCCCTACGGTCAGGCTCTGTACCAGAGGACTGGAAAGCAGCCAATGTAACTCTGATTTTCAAAAAGGGATCATGGGGGTATCCAGGAAATGGCAGGTCAGTTAGCTAAACTTCTGTGCCAGGTTAACTGATGGAAAGCATACTTAAGGACAAAATTGTTAAACACATAGAAGAATGGGCCTTGCTGAAGGAGAACCAGCATAGCTTCTGAAAGGACAAGTCTTGTCTCACTAACCTTTTGGAGTTCTTTGAGAGCATCAAGAGGCATGTGGATAAAGGTGATCTGATAGATATAGTATGCTTGGATTTCCAAAAAGCTTTTATTTATTAATTATTTAATTTATATACCATCCTTCCAAAAATGTTTTAAGGTGGCTAGGCACCGGACCAAACCCTGCCTGCCATTTGTGGGGGAGGGGCTCAAAAATATATATTTTAAATATATATTTTAATTTTTTTGTACTTACCTGCTTTGGGGGGCTTCTCCAGGGCCACGGGGGGGGGGTTCCACGGATGTTCCCCCTTCAAAGTTCCCCACCAAAGGCTGTTGAGTAAACTTAGCAGTCATCGAATTAGAGGCCAGGTTCATGTGTGGTTTGGTAACTGGTTGAAGGACAGGAAACAGAGGGTAGGAATAAATGGACAGTTTTCACAATGGAAGTAAGAAGTGGGGTCCCCCAGGGATCTGTACTGGGACCAGTGCTCCTTAACTTGTTCATAAATGATCTAGAAATTCGGGTAAGCAGCAAAGTGGCCAAATTTGTAGATGACACTAATTTGCAGATAACACTAAACTATGTGGGGCAGTGAAATCCAAAACAGATTGTGAAGAGCTCCAGAAGGATGTCTCCAAACTAGGGGAGTGGGAGACAAAATGGCAAATGCGGTTCAATGTAATAAAGTATAAAGCGATGCATATTGGGGCAAACTTCCATATACTGGGCCAACTTCTCATATATGCTGATGGGAGCTGAGCTGTCAGTGACTGACCAGGAGAGAGATCTTGGGGGTGTGATGGACACTTCACTGAAAGTTCGACTCAATGTGTGGCAGCAGTGAGAAATAGGGATGTGCAAACAGGTTCGATTCCAAACCTGTTCTATGTCGAACCGGTTCAATTTGATGTCTCGATGTCGAGCCACCTCCTTCCCCCGCCGATCAGGGTATGTGTGTGTGTGTGTGTATAGATATAGATAGAGATAGAGATAGAGATAGAGATAGAGATAGAGATAGAGATAGAGATAGAGATAGAGATAGAGATAGAGATAGATATAGATATATGTACTTATCCCCTCTGAGGGGCTTCTCCGAGGCCATGGGGCGTCCGCAGATGTTTCCCCTCACCCCACTGGCCTTCCTTATGTATAAAAGCACCCAGTTCAGGCAATATTTGGCCCTTTCCGGGCCTTGCCTCCATTGCGGTGGCCATTTTGGAGGCCACCATGCATGTTCAATGGGGCCTGCAGGCCATCCAAGCTAGTAGCCATCAACACATCCCATGGCAGAAAATTCCATAGATTAATTACGCACTGTATGAAAAAGTACTTCCTTTTGTAGGTTCTAGTGCTTTGTGTGAAAAATTTATCTCTGTCCACTCTCTCTATTCCATGAATAATTTTATACACCTCTATCATGTCTCCCTGTAGTTGCCAATTTTCAAAATTAAAAAGCCCCAGAGGCTGTAGCCTTCTCTCATAAGGAAGTTGTTCCAGGGCCCTGATCATCTTGGTTGCCCTCTTCTGCAGCTTTTCCGGTTCTACAATGCCCTTCTTAAGATACGGTGACCATAACTGTACGCAAAATTCCAAATGTGGTCACACCATAGATTTGTATAAGGGCATTATAATATTAGCATTTTTATTTTCAATCCCCTTCCTAATGGGATATGTTGCCTAGAGCTACACGTATCAGGCAGTATATAAATATGATAGATAAATGAATGAACGAATGAATGATCCCTAGAATGGAATTTGCTTCTCCACAATTGCCGCACACTGTGTTTACACTTTCAGCTGTGCACTGTGTTGATAGGGTTAGGGTTAACCACGACCCCAAGATCTCTCTCCTGGTCAGTCAGTAACAGACCCCTTCAGTTAGTTATGTGAATTTAGTTAGTTTATTTTTTTTGCCACAATATGCATCACTTTACACTTGCTATCACTGAACCGCATTTGTCATGTTGTCACCCACTCACCCAATATGGAGAGATCCTTTTGGAGCTCCTCGCAATCTGTTTTGGATTTCACCACCCTAAATATTATTGATTGATTGATTGATTGATTAAGTGCCATTAAGTCAGTGCCGACTCTGAGTGACCACATAGATAGAATCTTTCCAGATTATCTGTCTTTAACTTGGCCTTTTAGTTCTCTCAGTGGTGCATTCATTGCTGTTGTAATTGAGTCCATCTATCTGGAATGCCCATTTTCCTAAGGATATTCCACTGGTTGACATGGCCGACACAATTGAAGGACTTTCTGACTTATTTTTGGTGTTCTTTGGCTTTCTCAGTTATCCAGTGTGCATCAGCAGTACTGTCTCTTTTTCCTCAGCATTTTCTGAAACCAGCGTAAACATCCAGCATTTCCCTTTCCACGTAGAGCTCTAATCTGCATTGGATGATCCTGAACATTATTTTGCTAGCACGTGAAATTAAGAATATTGTGTGATGGTTTGTGCAATATGTTAAGTCTCCTTTCTTTGGTACTGAGATGTATGCTGACCTCTTCCAGTCTGTTGGCCACTGTGTCTTTCTTCAAATTTGCTGGCATAGTTTGGTTAGAGCCTTGACTGATTCTTCTTCTGTTGCCTGCCATCTTTCTATAGCTGTTCCATCAATTCCTGCAGCCTTCTGAATTGGTAATGACCGAAGTGCTGATCTAATTTCATCCCGTATTAGAGGTTCTTGCAAGTAGGGGATATCTTCTAGAGTATCTTGGAGGTTGACAAATTTTCAGTACACATCTTCCATCTCTGTTTGATCTTCTCTGAATCAGTTACTATCTGTCCTTTGGCTTCCTTTAACATACCAATTCAAGGTTGGAACCTCCTTCTGAACTCAGAGATCTCTTGGAAAACTTCCCTTGTTTTTCCATGTCTATTTTCATCCTTAAGGTCTTTATAGATGTCACTGTAGTACTGTTTCTTGTTTCTTCTAACAGTTATCTGGATTTCTTTATCTTTTTTGACTTTGGCTTCTCTCTTCTTCTTGGCAATTTCCACTGTCTATTCTGACATCCATTTTGCTTTCTTCTGTTTCTTGGTCTTCGGCAGTCTCTTTTCACATTCGTCCTTAACAACTTAGTTGATTCATCCCACAGTTCCTCTGGTTCCCTATCAATGAGGTTCAGAACTTCAAAGCGGTTCCTGGTGTTCTCTCTGAAAATGCTGGGTACATTCTCAAGATAATATTGTGGAAACTGGATAGCTTTGATTTTCTGCTTTAGCTTGGCTTGGAGCTTGCACATGAGTACTTTATGATCTGATCCACAATCGGCCCCTGGCCACATCTTTGCTGTTATGACTGAGCTCTTCCACCTCCTTGCACCAATAATGTAATCAATTTGATTCCTGTGTACTCCATCTGGTGATGTCCATGAGTATAGGCACCACTTTACTTGCTTGAAGAATGCGTTAGAAATGAAGAGATCATTGGATCTCTAACAAGCTGTTCTGCTTCATTTCTGTTTCCTGGGCCATACAGTCTGACCGTGTTTTCCTCCTTACCATTTCCAACTTGGGCATTCCAGTCTCCAGCCACCACCAGCATATCTTGCTTGCATGTTCTGTCAATTTCAGACTGAACTTGAGCATAAAACTCATCAACTTCCTCTTCTTCTGCATCAGTCATTGGGGCATAGACCTTAAAAACTATAATGTCAAAGGGCTGTCTGTGAAATTTAATTGATATTAGTCTGTCACTGAGTGTATTGTACCCAAGTACTGTCATTGCTATATCCTTCCTGACTAGGGATGTGCATGGACCAGTCCGGAGGCCAATCTACAGGCCTCCGGATCGGTCCAGACACAGGGCGGTTCAGTTTGGCAGGATTGGGGTGGGGGGTTCCATTAAGGGCTGCGGGGCTTTACTTACCCCTCCCATGTTTTCCCAACTCCGGCGCTGTATTTAGGAAAACGTGGGAGGGGTAAGTAAAGCCCCCCCCCGCCCTTAATGGAACCCCCCACCCCAGTGCCGGACTGCAGCTCCACGGTTCCGTGCACACCTCTATTCCTGACTATGAAAGCAACACCGTTCTTTCTTTGTTTTTTGTGTCCTGCATACTAAACAGTATGATTTTCTGACTGAAAGTGTCCAATTCCAATCCATTTTAATTCGCTGATGCCCAAGATGTCAATCTGTCACCGATTCATGAACCATTTCATCTTTCATTATGTTGAGCTTTCCCATATTTGTGCTTCTTACGTTCCATGTACCCACTGTAATTCTGACTTTGAAGCTTTGGATTTTCTTTTCTCACATGGCAACATCAGCAGCTAGATGTCCATAAGGCTTTAACCTGTGTTATAAACACCATCAGTACTCTGAAAGAGCCTCAGCCCTTCCTCAGTAGCATGGCGAGTACCATCCAACCTGAGGGGCCCATCATCCGGCACTACATCGGCAATCATTCTATCTTGTCTATTCACGTGGTTTTCCTGGTAAAATACAGGAATGCTTTACATTGCCTTCTCCTGTGTAGTATGAAATGATGCCTTTGTCATCACTAAAGTTACCATCTGCCTCCAGTACCTTCTTATCTGCTGCCCAATTTAAGTGCCTGCTTGCTTTAGCTGGGCAGCTGGATGACCCTACTGCGAGTATACCAAGATGAACCAAGAGTATAGAGCCATCTGCAAATTTGGCCACTTTGCTGCTTACTTTTATTTTATTTTTATTTATTGTTAAATTTATACCCCGCCTTTCATTAAGAAAATCCCAAGGCGGCTTACCCCAATTTCTAGATCATTTATGAACAAATTAAAGGGTACTGGTTCCAGTACAAATCCCTGGGGGACCTCACTTCTTACTTCCCTCCATTTAGAGAACTGTCCATTTATTCCTACCCTCTGTTTTCTGTTCTTCAACCAATTACCAATCCACACACGAACCTGTTCCCTTATCCCATGAATGCTAGGTTTACTCAAGAGCCTTTGGTGGGGAACTTTGTCAAAAGATTTTTGGAAGTCCAAGTATACTATGTCTACTGGATCACCTTTAAACATATGCCTGTTGACACACTCAAGGAACTCCAAAAGTTTAGTGAGACAAGACTTGCCCTTGCGGAAGCCATGTTGGTTCTCCTTCTGCAAGGCCTGTTCTTCTAAATGTTTAACAATTTTGTCCTTAAGTATGCTTTCCATCAATTTACCTGGCACAGAAGTTCAGCTAACTGGCCTGTAGTTTCTTGGATCCTTTTTTGAAAACCAGAGTTACATTAGCTACTTTCTAGGCCTCTGTTACAGAGCCTGACTATAGGGACAGGTTACATATATTTGCTAGGACATCAGCAATTTTCCAATTGAATTCCCTCAGAATTCTTGGGTGGATGCCATCTTGCCATTGGAAATTTGTTATTTTTTTAGTTTTTCAAGACAGTTTGAACATCCTCTCACGTCACCTCATATTGGTGCAGTTCTTTAGCCACCAAGCCTGAAAAACTCAGTTCTGGAGAGGGTATATTGCCAGTATCCTCTGCCATGAAGACAGATGCAAATAACTCATTCAACTTCTCTGTAATCTGCTTATGCTCCTTAATAATCCTTTTCACACTCTCATCATCTAAGGGTCTAACCTCCTGCCTGCAGATTTTCTGCTTCGGATAAATTTAAAGTTTTTCTTATTCCCCTTGAGACTTCAAGCTATATGCTCCTCAAACTCTCTTATATATCTCTTATTGTCTCCATGCACTTCTTTTGCCAGTTTGTTTGTTTGTTTTTCATATTTGTAGACTACCCCAAACAGAAGTGTTGCTCTTGACACTTCTATCTATATGGTCCTCAAACTCTCTTTTTGCATCCCTTTTTGCTAGAGTTTATGTTCCTTTCTGTTGGACTAGATCTGTACCAAATATCTGCTTTCTGCCTGTTGTGGAGGTATCTAATTTTTTTGATGCACCCTCAGTGGGTGACTGAGTCTGTTAGTGTGTCCCGATTGTCTTTATAGGGCCACAGTGCAACTGACCCACTCATTGTATACCTATAAAGATCAACGGCCTTGTCCTTCTTTAATGTACTTGAAAAGTGTGATGGGGCGGGGAGGGGAGAAGCAACCTGGTGATAGTCCTTGAAAGGTCATAGTACACAGAGATAGCCTGGCAGGCACCATTTCTTCCTACATTTCTCATTTAGTTTAACTACTACATTTGTTCCACTCATTGTTATGAATAAGCACTTGGTCAGTTATAAATCATAAAGTAATCATTCCCCATACCAGAGACATATTAGAAATTGCTGCTGTCAGCAGTTAACAACGCCATTTAGATTGCTAAGCAAATGTGACTAAATGCAGAATTGCAAGTAACAGAGCAGTAAATGCCCTTCAGGCAATGCCTCGTCAATGCTTGTCATTAACTCATTGACTATACAAAACAGCCTCACGTGTATCTATGGTACACAGCAGAACCTTTTCACCATGTGGTGTTCGGAGTATTCTAAAAGAAATGAACATTCTCTATAACTGTGGAATTAGTCCAGGAGTCTGAAGTAGTATTTTTTAAAAAAAGTTTCACCTGCAGTAGACTGTTTTTGCTGCCTTGGCATAAAGTTATAACTTCAGTCCATTTGGAAAGAAAAACATGACTTAAAAATTGGGCATGGGTTTTAAGGGTGTTCTAGAGGGCATGGGAAGAATCCTGACCTTAATAAAACTGATCATTATTTGAATAAGAAATGTTCCCTGAAGAAATGCTGTAGTTTTATTAACATTTTTCTTAGCAAAGGTTGCCAAATCTGGGTTACATTTGTCCTATTCCCATTTCTCAGAATAGATATTTGTCCTATTCCCATTTCTCAGAACAGATATTAGGAGAAGTCTTTTGCTGACAATAGCAACAAAATGGAAGGGGGGGAAGATGCCGGAGATGGCCTGGATGCCTGTGTCTGAAAATTCTGTGCCACCAGTATATGACATGCACCTTCTTACAAACCCAAGTCCCAGCATTGAAGTTCGCTCACTGAGGCAGCCTATGATGGAAGCATACTCAGGAACTCGGATGATGATGATTTATATATAACAAGAAAAAGGAAGACTGTACTTCTTGTACTTCATCTGGGAGGGAGATCCAAAGATTTGGTGCCTCTATCGGAACATAGGAAGCTGCCTTATACTGAGTCAGACCATTGGTCCATCTAGCACAGTAGTGTCTACTCAGACAGAAGCAGCTTGTAGGCAGGAGTCTTTCTCAGGCCTGTCCTGAAGTTGCCAGGGAGGGAACATGGAACCTTCTGCATGCAAGCATGCAGGTACTTTTCCCAGAGCGGTCCCCTCCCCTAAGAGGAATATCTTGCATTCTCACACATGTAGTCTCCCATTTAAATGTGAACCAGGAAAAGGCCTTGCCCTGGATATGATAATTTCCCCACACTATACTTTCAATGGGCCTCCCAGAGGGCATCTTATGCAGATTTGAATAAATGGGCAGGTTAATATAGAAGATAAACTTTCAGGTGTGCTGTAGAAGTTTAACCGGACCAAATGATTATTTGATCCAAATCCTCTATTGAAGCTGAAAAGGTTTTATACAAATTTATGGAGAACAGACTAACAGTCTACTGAAGGCTGTTGGGTATGATTGCTAAATAGGACCTTCATAAACAGAAATGTGAACCTGAATACTAGATGTCGAGGATGAGCCACAGGGGATGGCAAAAACATCCATGTCCTGCTTGTGAGTTTCATAGACCCATCCCAGTGGAGACAGAATGCTGGACCAAGCAGAATTTGGACAGATCCAACAGAGAAATATTTAATTATGTTCTTAAGCAGGGTCATGTATTCAGAATTCACAAAGACCTTCTCCGATCACTGGCATTTTCTTTGAACTCTGTCACAGCAGGGATTCCTACATCCCTTTTTGCTCATCCAGTCAGTCTCAGTGGTGGAGGCAAGACCACAGGAATAGCATGATTCCTTGGCCATATACGCTCAAGGTGCTTTTTATTTTGAATGCACTCATCCATACACATGTTGCTACATGTATCAAACTCAGGTATTATTGGAAACTGCCTCATAATGAGTTAGACAAATGGTCCATTCAGCTCAGTATTGCCAACATTGACTGGCAGAGTCAATGTTGGCAGTAGTGACGGTTTCCATTCTGCATGGTTTTCTGGCCGGGGTCCTCCTCCGCACCTCTGCCTGGTGATATCAGGGATCAAACCTGGGGACTTCTGCATGCAAGGTATGCACTCTTATCACTGAGGCAACCCCTCCCACAAAGCAAAGACCACATTTGAGGCAGATATTTTTAATGCATTGCTGAGATACATACAGACTTGCCACACTTTTACTATAGGGTTGGGAAGATAGATTCAAGGGCGGGGGGGGGGGGGATGTGCTTGCTACTTTTTGTCTTTTGGAGGGAGAACTTGTTGACCCAGAAAAGCTTTAAACCTACAGGTATTAGTAGAAGCTAAGCAATTAGGAGAATTACCCTTCAATTTTATGCATGTCTACTTAGGAAAACATTCAATTGCTGTCCACGGGGCTTACTACTGAGTAAACAAGCATCAGCTCACACTATAAAACACCATTCTGCAGCTTCAGGGGTAGAGCATTAGATGGAACCAAGGTGTTAACTAAAATCTGTTGAGCAGCATCGTTGCTTCTTCACGAGAGAATACTGCGCATCACATACTCACCATATCTAATCTGGCAGTGGTGACAGTTTCCATTCTCCAGAGCCCAGCTAATGTGGAAAAAGAATTACCCCTGACTCCCTGTGATGGAAAGCTGTGATATCGATGAAGCAGCAAACGCAATGCTGCATCTGCGAGTAATTAACAACTTTGCATTCTAGTCTTTGCAGCCTACTCTTCATACTGTTGATGAGAAGTGTGATATGCAGATGCAATTGCCATGTAACCCAATTAGATGCAAGTTTCCGCGGATTGAAATGCTACTGAGTTCAATGGAGCTTGTTCCCAAGTAAACACAGATACGATAGCTCTGTTGGAGTCTTCTATAGTAGCTGCTTTTAAAAAATATATGCTGCAGTTGTTTTCTTTTATAATGTGTGAGCTACCTTGAGTGCAATAGTATTAAAAAGCAGGCTATAAATTGTCAGGAGTTCTGCGGTACTCTGGATGTGGCTCAATTACAACTCCCACCAATCCCAGCCACAATAAATTGTAGCTGGAGGTGATGGGAGCTGTAGTTCAGCAATATCTGTAGTATCACAGGCTGGGAACCCCTGGTCTACGTAAATAAATAAAGAAGGATACTTACCAGAATCCCATGCACTACAACATTGTACTTGATGACATTTCTGCATAGCTCAGTTCAGAGTGAGGCTCTTCACACGATTAGTGTGAAGAGCCACTGGGGGTTTGTGGGGAGACCGGGCTTAGCCCGCTCTCCCTGAAGACAAGCGGACAGTCTGCTCTGGGCAGCCGCAGCAGCCGCCCACACAACTGCCGGCTCCGTCACAGAGCTGGCCGAGGCTGGGGAGTTTGGGGGCCGTGCGGTCTCTGGAAGCTCTAGCATGCCCTGTGTGAGCGTGCAGGGCATGCTGGAGAGACCCCCAAGCTGGGAAGCTGCTTTTCAGCCTCCTGGCCAGGAGTCAACTCATGAGTAGCAGCAGTGTGGAGCCACACTGCAGCTACTCATGATTTTAAAAACCAGGTTTGTGGAGTGCTCGCTCCTCAAACCTGGTTTAAGGGGCAGGCTCTCCTAGCCCTATTTTTGCTCCTCATGGGAATAGCTTCAGAGGCTAACATCTATATATCCTCTACCATAAAAGCCTTGGACGTGCGGCCGTGCTGCCCGTGTCTTTTTCGCCCGTTCTGGGCATGCGCGGAGCGGAGCGCATGCCCAGATCGGGCGAAAAAGATACGGCTGCCCAGAGACGGGCGGCCATGTTGGACACGGCCGCCGGTGGAGTCCTCGGCCAGAGGTGGAGTCCTCGCCGCCACGGGAGACCGGGAGGAGCAGAAGCGGCAGGCGGAGAGTGCGGCCGAGGCGGCGGCGGAGCCGCGGCCTCGGCCAAAGGAGTGCGGGCCAAGGAGGTGGTGGCCGCGGCGGGGCGAGTGGCCCCGATGGCGGCGGCCGCCGCCATGAGAAACGGCAGGCGGAGAGTGCGGCCGAGATGGCGGCAGAGCGGCCCAAGGTGGCGGCCCAAGGAGTGCGCCCAAGGTGGGTGAGGCGGCAGCGGGAAACCCCCCCCCCACTAGAGCCCGTTATTACAACGGGCTTACACATACTAGTATATATATATATTTCTACTGGGTGTGCCCAGGGAAAATGCGTCCCGGCAGCCCAGCTGATTGGCTGGGCTGCGGAGGTGCCTGAACTTAACCAGTGGCGGGCCAGGCTGTGGGCGGCCATGGTGGCTGCAGGCCCGGCTGCAGAGGCGAGGCAGCAGGCCCGGGTGAGGCGGAGGCGGCGGCGGCAGCGGGCCCGGGCAGGCAAGGCGAAGCGGCGGCAGGCCCGGGAGGAGCAGCGGGACTTGGCCGGCAGCCTGGGCAAGAGGGTAGGGGAGAGGAGGCTGGATGCAGAGGCCAGCAAGCAGCGGCAACAGGCCTGGCAGGCCCGGCCGCAAAGGTGGCACTCGGCCCAGCGGTGGGCCTGGTGGCGGAGGCGCTGGGCCCAGCTGCAGAGGCGGATCAAGGCCAGGCGGCAGCGGAACCAGTCAGGGGGGGAGAGGTAGCCGGCCCCAAAGAGCACACAGATGCTCTGTGCGGGGACGGCTTGTTACATAATAATGGCTGACATGCAGAGTAACATTGCATGCACTGAAAAATGTTTTGCATGTGCAACGGGGAGGGGCAATCTTCACCAACCTCCCCTTCCCTCTTTACTCTACTGTGCATCCTGGAAATATGTCAAGGGTAGTAGCACCCTCAGAGACATATTTTAGGGAGGCATAGAGGGCTACAGAAGGAAGCAGGGAACGGCAAAAATCACCCCTCTCCACTGCACATAGAAAACATTTTTCAGTGTGCAGAACATTACTTACGGAGCAAAGAAATAGCATTGTCTCCCACCCAGTGATGTTTCAGCCATACTTAAGAAGTTACAGCTTGTCCAGCAGGTTTTCTTGACTTGAATTCCATGTTGGTCAATTTTCTTTCAAAAACTTCCTTCCCATTCTCCCCTTTGTATCGTACGATGTTACAGCAAGTTCTTCAATGAATCTGGAGGGGAAGAAGAAGAATAGAATAAAACTTCTCTTCTCCCAATATTTGACAGCTTTTCATTAACTTCCTCTCATTGTAAGCCAAAAAGAACATGTGGCCACTTGTTAATAAATCTCGACAGGGTTTCCAACAAGTGCTAGAAATCCCACACTCATGGAGATTTTGAAGGATGTCATTGTGGGAATGTGAGGAAAGTGAAGGAGTTGTGTGATTTGTGTTTAAAAATAACCACAGAACGAAGTTGGTAGAGATAGCATTACTGGAAATGTGACTCTGTAATGGAAAGTAGCAAATGAAAGCAGAAATAAATAATGAATATATGGAACATTTCTGAATTGCCACAGTGCTCAAGATATTACATAAAAGAAAATAATAGTGTAGCCTCCTACCCTACCCTGCCTTTCATCATGTGAACTGAATTTTATGTAATTAAAAAAAACCCCTCCTACCCTAGATCGTGAGCTGTGCCTGCTCCTATTTGCCAATTGGGAGGAGAGATGGTCTTGTGGTAGTAAGCATGGATTGTCGCTTTTGCAAGCAAGGTCTGCCCTGGCTTGCATTTGAATGGGATACTACATGTGTGTGATCACTGTAAGATATTCCCCTTAGGGGATGGGGCCATTTTGAGAAGAGCACCTGCTTTCATGCAGAAGGTTCCAAGTTCCATCCCTGGCATCTCCATGATAGGGCTGAGAGATACTCCTACCTGCATCCTTGGAAAAGCCATTGCCAGGCTGTGTAGTACAGTTGTTCCCATCCAGGGTTCCTCCAGTTGTTGCTACAACTACAACTCCCATCTGGGCTACTTGGAGGAAGAGCAGGATATAAAAGTATGTATGTATGTATGTATGTATGTATGTATGTATGTATGTATCAATCAATCAATCAATCAACCATACCCTGCTACAATTTATTGTACAGGGCCTTTAAAACTCTTTGACTTGCATCTCCTCCGGAATGCAGGGCATGCATCCACATATCTGCCAGATTCACCCCGAAGTCCCTGTGAGTTATCGGGGAGCAGCTCACACACAATTCGGGTTTTTCACAGCGTGTTAGAATGTAGCCTGATTTATATCTGGGGTTGAAAAATCCACTATATGTTTTGTTTGGGGGGGACAACTTCAAATTCACAGTAAAGCCTCCCAGTAAACTCATGGTAAAGCCTGTTGTGTGTAAAAGTCCCCAGGGACACGGGGAGTTTTAGTTCAGCAACATCTGGAAGAACCCTGGTTGGCAACCACTGGTGTAGACAATATGCAACTAGATGGACCAATGGTCTGACTCAGGCAGACCAAGTAGAAGGCAGCTTCCCATGTTCCTATATCCATCAGTTAAAATCAAGGTGGAGATCCCATCCATGTTCATCTGCTCAGCAGCAGCTGGGTCGGAGGGCTTTTTGTCCTACCTCATGCAACAGCTGAGTACAGCTGTTGCAAATAAGAGAGCTCTCTGACCTTGCTGTTGCTGAGCACACAAATATGGACGATGCCTCTGACCTTCTTTTTAACTTATGGACGATCAGCAAGCAGGAGTGCACACAGCTCATGTGAATCAGCCTGCAATCTAAGTAATGCTTACAACTATCCTGTAGGATAAGTCTATAGTATGTTTCAGATGATGGGTTGAGGCTGAGAGAGTGGGGCTTTCCTAAGGCTACTTAGTGAGTTCTGGGGCCACTAGACTGTGAGTAGATGGAAACTAGATGCTAGCGTTCTTCTGCAAATGCTTGTACAAGAGCTTGCATGAAAATCCATGTTGTGATAGAAAACAAATATTTTATATTGCTTTTCAACAAAAGTTCTCAAAGCCATTTACACAGATATTAAGTAAGTAAGTAAGTAAGTAAATACATAAATGGCTCCCTGTTCCCAAAGGGCTCACAATCTAAAAAAGAAACACGATAGATACCAGCCACAGCCACTGGAGGGATGCTGTGCTGGGGATGGATAGGGCCAGTTGCTCTCCCCCTGATAAATAATCACCACTTCAAAAGGGTTCCTCTTTGCTCAGCAGAAGAATAGATAGGATCTATAGCACTTCCCATGCTTCGGGAGGCAGAAGATCATCTTTAGATTACGTTTCAGTTTTCTTGCCTAGCTTGAAATGTAAAACAGGCCTTCTGTGAGACATGTCCAACTAACTGTATTCTACCTCAGTGCAAACAAAATTAAAATTTAAGGAATCACTCACATACTTGTTCAATGCCCCAATCAGACTCCAGAAGCAGAAGCAAGAAATAAAAACTGACACTAGCAGAAAAGGTGACAGACAGACATGAGAAAATGGTACAAGATGTAGCTTTGAACTTTCCAAAGCAAATTAGTGAAGGGTGTCCAAGAATATACATTGCACTCTGTGAAACAATATTACACATTGTGATTCAGCCAGAACATTGCCTATAAAGTGATGTAGCTTATGAAAGTTATATGTCCTCAGGTGTGCCATAACTGCAAACCATCTGAAGTGGATATTATTGCTTTTCTCTGCTTCTCAGTAAAGAAAGAAAAAAGTTCCAAAATGAATGAGGCAGAGATTTTAAAAGACAAAAAGATCCAAGGGCATTTCCAAGCCATGAACATGTCTGGGTAAAACAGTCAGCTTGACTTTGTGCTAGGTAATCTACACAGCCGCCTGACTAGATGGCTGGGAACCAAGCAAGGAGGGGTGCTGACAGCCTGAATCACATGCCACTCATGCCAGTGCCTCCCACCCCCATGGGTGGGCATGACGTGGACCTCCCATCATTGGAACAAGTAGGCACTTCCAATCCCCGTTGCCCGTCCACCCACCCAGTCATCCACCCACTTGCTCTCCTCACTGCCACTGCTTGCCCCTCCTGCCACCACATCGCATGGCAAGATCATTATAATGTACCACAGCAGGTCAGCTGCCCAGAAGCAGCCAGCAGGAGAAAGCAAGGAGAGCAATTGGGCAGGTGATGGGGACCACCTACCTGCTTGCCCATTGGGAGGTGCCCACACACCCATGCAGGTGAAAGAGGTGGAGGCACCCAAGCCAGGCTATGCATGGGGTATCATGAATCCTTGGGCTGGCCCTGGGGGCAGCATTTGGCACCATGGCTCAGGTGTATAGAGGTCTAGAGCTGCCAGTGGCAAAGACACACCTTTCAAAGTGGTGGTTTTCTTTATACAGTCATCCCTTGCCAACCGCTAGGGTTCCGTTCTGGCAAAACCTCGCCGTTGGCAAATTCGCACTTGGCAAGGCATTAAAGTCTATGGGAAACGGGGTTATGGGAACCACGGCCACAAAAAGACCTAAAAATTTGGGAAATCCCCCCCCCCAATGCTAAAAAAATCACAAAAAATCATGTAATATTGCCAAGCATTGCCAAGAGGGATGAACAGATGAAACCTCTAAACCTCCCCGAATTGCTGAACCCACCCCCCATCACTAAAAAACCTCTCCAACCACAGATCCTTAGGTTGCAGTTGGCAAAACCTGTCACAAATTCCTATTTGCATATTTTATTTATTTATTTATTTATTTATTTATTTATTTATTTAATTAATTTATAAACCACCCCATCCAGAGGCTCTGGGCTGTGTACAACCACTTTTAAAAGACATAAAAACACACAGCTAAAAACAATATAAAAACAATTCAAAAACAAAACCATTTAAAACCAATTAAAATACTTAAAAAAAAACAAACACTTTACAATCCTTGGAAGGCCAGGCCAAGCAAATAAGTTTTTAGGGCTTTCTTAAAGGCCGACAGTGAGCCTAAACTGCGGAAATCTGCCGGGAGTCCATTCCATAGTCCAGGAGCAGCTACAGAAAAGGCCCGGTTCCAAGTCACCACCAGACATACCGGTGGTAACTGGAGACGGACCTCTCAAGATGACCTCAACGAGTGATTGGGATCATGCAGAAGAAGGTGCTCTCTAAGGTAACCCAGACCCAAGTCATTCAGAGCTTTAAAGGCAATAACCAGCACTTTGTATTTCACCCGGAAACATATCGGCAGCCAGTGCAGCTGTTTTCCTCAAAACCACGCCTGGTAAAACTGTGATTGGCAAAGGATGACAGTATTTAGCAAGGGGAGAGAAACTGACCCTATTCAGCAGCCCCAGCACAGTGTCCCTTCAGTGACTGGTATGTGTGTGCGTGTGAGAGAGATGGGGGGGTGAGCTCTTTGGGGACAGAGCCCATTATTGTTCGTTTTCTATTGAAAGTGCTTTGAGAACTTCTTTGCTCAAAGGTGGTATTTAGAACAAGAACAAGAACTATTGATGGAGATCAGAAAGCAAGCATACAACCTGTGTGCTGTAGACAGGAAGAAAGAGCAGAAAGACTAACCCTTCCATGCTTTCCCACCCTGCCTGGAGTCTAGTCTTTCTCCTCCATTCTGTGAAGTCCCTCTTGCGCCGTTGCTGGCTGCATTGTACAGGCCTGAGGAAATGTGAGGTATGGAATGTAAAAGAGGCCAGGTTCAGGCTCTGTGTGTGCTGGTTCTGAGGTCTCCAGTTCCAGGAGCTCCCAGCTGGCAGCCTCTGGTTCCAGCCTGATGTCATGGCTTAGTGCTGACTCTTCATACCTGACTGCCCCCCATCTTCAGGATCAGACTCTATGCTATTCCTCAGGGCTTGCGTCACAACAGATTGCTCGGGAATGGATGGTTTCCCACTATTTCTAATTGTTTTCAGACTTCATGGAATTATTCATAAGAGAGTCTCTATTTCTGGCAATTCACTTGTATTATCCCTGGTATCTGTGGGTATGGCTGGGAAAAACTCATGTCTGGAACCTTGGAAAGCTGTTGTCAGTCATGTAGACAATATTGGCCTAGAAGAACCAATGTTGTGACTCAATATTGGGCAGCTTCCTTTGTTACTATACAGTTGTGCCATTGAGTCGGTGTTGACTCCTGGGGACCACAGAGCCATGTGGTTCTCTTTAGTAGAATACAGGAGGGGTTTGCCATTGCCATCTCCTGCGCAGTATGAGATGTTGCCTTTCAGCATCTTCCGATATCACTGCTGTCCTATATAGGTATTTCCCATTGTCTGGGAAACATACCAGTGGGGATTCGAACTAGCAACCTCTGGCTTGGTAGTCAAGCCATTTCCCCGCTGTGCCATTAGGTGGCTTCCTACAATACATTACTGTCATATAGAAGACTGAGCAGTGACTCATATGCTAGGGAATATCAGTTTGTGGTAGTATTTCAATTTTCTGAATAGCCATTTTCCCCCAATGCAGTTTTGAGAATCTTGGGGGGGGGGGGTTCCCTAAGTCCTGACATATTTTTAATGTCAGTGCCAATATATCATCAAATGATATAAAATGTTATAAGAACTTTTTACAGCTTTTGGAAAGAAAAAAAGAAAAGAAACTTCTTTGAACTTACACCAAGATTGTGAGCTCCCATTTCCAAACAGTAGATGTCTGTGAATGTAGGGGCTTAATCTACACGTTAATCCAGTTTGACGACTATGAGGATGATAGTCAAATTTATGTAGAGTTATCTGTATGTGCCCATAAAGACTGGACAAAAGAAATATGATACCTGAGCACCATAAATGAAGTTTTTCTGCTGAGGAGCTGCTAGTCTCTCCTAAAATTTAATCATATGGCGGTTCAGACCCATACCCAAAGACTGAAACTTTTTGATGCTTCAGCATTATTCATAGTATTTATGCTGGAACTTGTTATTAAATAAATGACTCCCCTCCTTGCTAACTTGTTCAAGAACACATCTCAGCTGATTAAGGTTTTGATGTGTTGACTGATACCTTGACTTGCTTGGGCAGTTTTGCTGTAATAGTATGAGGAAAGGGGAATACTGTGCCAAGATGCTGCACCACATTTCTTCTAATTTATTGCAAACACATAATGAGGTTACAGGGGACATCTTTGCAAAGGACTGATCTATGATCAACTAATGGCCCCAAGTTCAATCTCAATAAAGAAGTTCCTTCCTGTCTTAAATTTGAATTTTCATATTCATCTTTTGGGATCCCGACATGAATTATTCACAGTCATTCTGTTAGATGTTAATAGACAGCCATTCACCACACTTCGGAGACCTATCAGGTGAACAAGGATCCACTGTACCTTGGCAGGAGCTGACCCATTTGACATTGCATTGATGAGCAGCTATATAAAATAATAAAAAGTGCATTTAACAGACAATTTACAAGGAAATAGTTTAGCACAGAACTATTATTGCGATGCCCTCACCAGTTAGGCTTTCCTTTATTATTGAACAGCAATGTAGTGTGTGCCATTAATCATGCAGTTCCCATTAGCTCCAGAGATGCATCTTTAAGAAAAAAGTGTGGAGTGTATTCTTTTTCTTTTAATATCAAAGGGCAATGCAATGTAGCATGGCACAGCTGATGATGTGAATGGGTTTCTAGGGAGATAAATTAAAAGCTGCAAGAGAGTGAAAGCTGACCATTTAGGATGTGAAGTTTTGTTTTCTTAATTAGGAACATAGGAAGTTGCCATATCCTAAGTCAGATCATTGGTCTATCCAGCTCAGTATTGTATTCTCAGACTGGCAGTGGCTTCTCCAAAGTTGCAGGCAGGAATGTCTCTCAACCCTCTCTTGGAGAAGCCAGGGAGAAAACTTGGAACCTACTGCTCTTCCCAGAGCAACAGCTCCATCCCCTGAAGGGAATATCTTACAGTGCTCACACTTCTAGTCTCCCATTCATATGCAACCAGGGAGGACCCTGCTTAGCTAAGGGGAGAAGTCATGCTTGCTACCACAAGACCAGTTCTCTTCTCCAGTCTTGCCAGTCTTGCCACCTGCTCCTGTGTACTGCGAAAGTGAGTACATTTGTGGGAGTAAACATGGAGACATAGGTGTAGCATGATGGTGAGCTAGGGGACTACAGGAAAACAGAGCATAGGAGAAGATAATTGCCAATCATACAACAGCTGGGGTTATTTTTTTTTTAAATGGCTGGCATCCATATGAATATTGTGCACTATGAAAATCATTTGGGGTGAGTAATGGGGAGGGGCAATTTCCATCCTTGCGTACCAGTTGCAGGGGAGTAACAGCAGGAGAGAGGGCATGCCCTCAACTTCTGCCTGTGGCTTCCAGTGGCATCTGGTGGGCCACTGTGCGAAACAAGATGCTGGACTAGATGGGCCTTGAGCCTGATCCAGCAAGGCTGTTCTTATGTTCTGCAGCCCTCTGTGCCTCCTGAAAATATTCCCTCAAGATACTGCAACTCCCAGAGACATATTTTGAGGAGGCACAGTGGGCTGCAGGGGAAAAGGGAAACTGGCTAAAACACACACACACACACACACACACACACACACACACACACACACACACTGCCCCCCACCCCACACCGTTACACATGTAAAATATTTTTTGGCACATGCAACATTAGTCTGGGCATTAGCTGTTGAGATTAGAAGTCTTGAGGCTCTAGCCTCATTCAGCTATTATAAAATCACCACACTGCAGCTATGTATAATGGGGAGAAGGGGAAGCAAGTCCCACCCCCTCCATATCAATCACCCCACCACTCATGCTTACAGCAGAGCTTGTCTGAAGAGGGAAAAACTCAATGCATGATGGTGGGTGCTTCCACAATTGAACAGACTGGATTGATCCAGTCTCGCAATCATGGAAGCATCTGCCACCACACTTTCATCTCTTTCCTCTTCAGACAAGCCCTGCTGTAAGTGTGGGTGGTGGGATGTGGGGGTGAGTGATATAGTGGCTGCTGGACTTCCTCTCCCTTTGCCCTGCTGTACACAGCTATAGCAGTGCAATTTTATGACGTCTGGATGAGGCTTTTCTCTCTTGCACCCATTCCATCCACTGAGTGGATTGGCAAAAAGAACCCCAAAGCCAGAGAGAGTGCCATGACGTCTTCTTGACCTATACATGGCCTGGTGATCCAACTGTCTGTAGTATTTAGTAACCTAGGTGAAAGACCTATTTTCTGGGACTTGCTGAGTCCCATATACTCTTACTAATTAATTGCTATTATTGGTTATACTTTACACAGAATAGGAAAGATCCCTTCTCAGAGGGCTTGCAATCTGTATTGGATGCCTAAGACTCATATAGCCTTTGGATGGGACAGTATAGAAATGTAATAAATGAATGAGTGAACGAAATGAATGAATGAATTCAAGGAGGAGTGGTCAGAGTAAGAAGTACAGGTGGTGTAAGAGAATCCATTCAGCACTGGCCCTGCTATGAAGTCATAAAGCAGGGTAAAGCAAACTACCCGAGGCAGCAGACTGTGGACCAGTTTTCAGTGATAGCATGGCAGCCATCAAACAGTGCACCCATTGATGGGATAAAGAAGGTGGTATGGCACCATGCTGCTTTTCCATTCTTTCCAACTAGAAAAGGGAGGGAGATATTTGAAAGGAGGAAGGAATGGGGGAATGATTTTAACAGGGGTGAAAAATAGAAAGTAGGGAAGAGAGGGGCATCAAGCTCTGCTTCAAATTAAAATTGTCATGGGTTGCCTGTAAATGGTATAATCTATACTTGTATAGTTTATGTTTTTAGTTTTGGACCACAAGAAACTGATTGATCGATCATGGGCTGCCACTGATTGCAAAGAAATCTCAGTTTTGCAAGTACACAGTGATGTACTTGGGACACACAATCAGGGGTGCACCATGGTTATTTGGGCATCCAGAACACCCAGCCATGAGCCTACCCCCACACCATGTGACCCCCCAACCTCCTTTTGGGGGGCTGCCCCACATTTTTATTTTTAAAAAGGATTACCGCGACCAAGGAGTGGCTTCGGGGGGGTGGATCAGTCCTTTCCCCTTCTTCCCCCTCCCCTGGTGGTGCTGGGGTGGAAGCAGGAGAGACATTGGCCCCATCCGTTCGGGCCAGCTTCTTTAAGCAACCGTGAGGTGCACCTGCACAGTTTAGAGATCATTGCAAGGTGTTTTTTTTAATCCTTAAAAAAAAAACAGAGCTGGGGCGGGGCGAGGGCGGGGTGGCTTAGCTGCTGGAAGCCCCTGGCCCCAGCCATTTGGAGGCTCCCCTGGACCTTGGAAGACCGGACCGGGTCCCCAAGGTCCAGGGGTTGGTGCGCTTCTGCACACAATAGCTCAGAGTGGCGAACATCCCAAAACAGACTTAGTAAAAGCTATTTGGGCAGCACCAGAGCCACATAAGAAGGATGCACTTTGCTCATTTTTAGGAGTGAGTATTACTCTGAATTTGTTAGGCAGTTTGCCTGAAAAGTTGCTCCATTGTGTCTTCTTTTAAAATAGTATGTAGCATTTAACTAGGATGCATCCTGTAAGACTCATCTATCAAACTGGCCATTGCTGAAAGCCCAGCTCTCACTTCTTTTGACACCAACAGGCACACTATTGTATCCATGGATGCTTCAGAATGTGGTTTGGGTGCTGTCTTGACCCAGCAATAAGGGGACAGGACAGCAATAAGGGGACAATTGCTATTGCTTCCAGAGTGCTTACTACTTCAGAGAAGATGTATTCTGACATTGAAAAAGAAGCTCTAGCATGTTTCTATTCCTCATTCTACTACTGAGAGGAGGCAAAATGACCATCAAACTTACCCAATGGCAACAACTGATAGGGCTTTCCATGCCATCTCACCCTGAGGATATAGAGATTCGTGATCAGTTAAGGGAGAAGCAACAAAATTATAAATTGTATGTGAATTGGAAATGGGGTGTGAAAGAGTAAATATTTCAGGTGGGGGACTTTGTTTGAGTATGGTTGCTTTATAAAGTGCAAAACATTCTGGACTAAAACAAATAATCAAAACCTAAGGAGATTCTGTCATATTGAATGATGGCAGGAAATGGAACAGCTTGAGACTTTCCAGCATGCATACCATGAGACAAGAGGAAAGGAAATCTGATCTCAAGAGAGGAATGGAAGAGATATTTTATCTTGCCTCTGTTTTGACCTCACAGATGAGACTGATGAAAGTGATGGAGAATCCTCCATACTAGATGAAAATCACCAAAAAAAAACCCACCATTCTTTTGTGCTAGAGAACCCAAAACTTAGGAGACGCATGAGTGACGTGAGCCTACCTAAAAGACATCAAGACTTTGTTTTCAAATCAGTTCAATTACGGTTGCTATAAAGGGGAGTGGTGTGTTGTATTCTATATAGTAATATTTGTGTTTTGTTGTTTAGATGTTTGTCCCAGTGGGGATCCTGTAGAGAGTGTGGCAGGGTGAAGTCAGAAAGAAAAGGGAGGGAAATAAGAAGAAGAAAAATGGAATTGCTTCTGAATACAGTCTTACTTAAACCAGCATAAGATTTCTTCATGTTTACAAGGGAAGCAGTTATAAAATGTTTGGTGATGAGATTTTGCATCTTCATTTCATTGCATTACTGGGCCTATATTCCTGAACTGTTGCAGTCTAATGTTGCTGCTGCTAATTGTTTCTCCAGCTTCCGGGCCTGCACAACCCCTGAAGGTACTTTTTCCTTCTCAATCCTGAACTCTGTTGTTCACCCGAAGCCCACTGCAACGTGGTTCAGATCCCACCAACACCATTTTTCTTGTCCACTCCAAGAGAACCAGCTATTCCTGGGAAACAATGGAGGTCCTATTTCTGAAAATAAAGTACCTCCTCACTATACAGACCCCTGATTTTACTCCAGCAAAGCAGAAGGCTATATTGCTTCACTGCCTGAGTCCTGAAGGCCAAAGATTATATAATCATTTGCTCTTTCTTCCCAACTTGGAAGGGGATGCCAACCCTTATGAAGATGCTCTTGAACCTTAGATGATCATTTCAGCCCTACTTTGAATATGATTGCTGAACGCTACAAGTTCTATTCTAGATCCCAACTGCCTGGTGAATGTATTGATCAATATGTCACAGCATTGTGTGCCTTAAGTGTAACCTGTGATTTTTGCCAACTTTGCAGATGAAATGACCAGGGATCAGATTGTTATGAAAACAAACTGCACCAAACTGTGTGAAAAACTGCTACTGGAGGGGAATCTTACCTTGGGTAAAGTTATAGAGGTGGTTAGGACAGTGGAAAATGCTCTTCACTGTGCTAAATTGCTTGTGATCCAGGAGAGCCATGATTTTTTAAAAGACAAACAAATTTGAAAATAGCCCAGGGAGACCTAACTAGCTCAGGACAGTGGTGCTGGATGAGGGGATATTAGGCCTTTTCTCCTGTGCCATTTGCCCAGTCAAAGTCACTTTCTACTTGAAACCGATGTTAGGCTGGATGGGAGTGGGGGTGGAGACAAGAACCTATATCATACTTATCATTTCCACCATCATGGCTAATAGCCAGTTTCAATTGGGAAAATTGGATGGGGGGAAAGTGTTAAACAAAAGACACATATCCTCACACTGCTGCCTCAGTCCAACCCTACCCCTGTGGCTGCTTTTAGGTCACGTTAAAAAGTCAGGAAATACAATCAAAGTCTCTTCCGTGTCATGCAGCATTTGATCCTCAAAAGAAGAGGCCTCTGCTAACTGAGAAAAGAGACTCCTTTTAAAGTGATGATTCTTTGATTTTGCAGGGGGATAGCAACTGGCCCTATCCAGCTGCAATACACTTTCCCTCCAGTGGCTGTTGCTGGGTTACCTTATGTTTCTGTTCAGATTGAAATCCCTTTTGGAGCAGGGAGCCATCTTATTTATTGATATTTTTCTGTGTAAACCACTTTGAGAACTTTTGTTGGACAGCAGTAAATAAATATTCATAGTAGCAGAGTAAAGTGGTTTGATGAAAGAAGACAGGAGGCAGTGTCAGGCAGAAGGCATGCAGCTAGAACTGTGAGAAGAGTTAATGGGATATTCTCAGCCAAGGCATCCCGGTGGGGAGCATTCCCAGCATTATTTATTTATTTATTACGTTTATATCCCACGTTTCCTCCAAGGAGCCCAGAGCGCTATACATGGTTATCTTTATTCTCACAACAACCCTGTGAGGTAGGTTAGGCTGAGAGATGCATGACTAGCCCAGAGTCACCCAGTCAGTTTCATGCCTGAGTGGGGATTCGAACTCAGGTCATCCCGGTCCTAGTTCAACACTCTAACCACTCATCATGCTTGTTGCTTAACCTTGGTCAAGAACCATTCCTATCTTTAATTCTTCAGGTAGCACCCACATGTGCCTGGAAATTTTACTCCAATATATTATAGGAATCTACATTTACTACACATAGGACCCCCAACATGCACACTTTATGTGGAGCCCAGAAGGGATACCTTACACATGAAGTTGTTCTTGCAGATTGGAATTCATGACACCATTTAGTGTGACTAAATTCTGTGCTGCAGTCTGCAAAGTCAGGCAAGAGTTGATTCAATATATTAATTAAAACTAAAATCTTAAAAAATATAGCATTTCTACTTAGATTAAATATTGTGATGATTCATACATAGAATATAAACATTTTTAAGGTGATGAGTAGTATATATATTCTGTCTTTAACTTGCTGATTTTGCTGTTGATGGCTAGCTGCTTGTTGGTTCTGGTCAATTACCGCAATAAAGTAATCTAATCTAATCTTGTTTGTAAAGAGCTGCAACATCTCAGTGCAGTTCTCATACAGGTTAGTGCACTAGGAGTTATTGGGTCGGATCCAACAGTTTGCTTCCTTCAGAGGAAGGAATCTGACCCAATGGTGCCTAATTGCTAGCAGTGTGCCGTAGGCACCAATGAAACTTATGTCCTTATAGTCTTCATCCATTGGGGTTATCAATTCTATGCTTTAAGTTCATGTGTGCAAAGGCAATGGGAGGGGCAGATTTGTTCTAGATACTGGAAGAAACAAAACACCAATCCTAATGGTGAGATTCTGAGTTCAGAGGTTAAAAAAACGTTGGCACAGTTCACTAGTCAGCAAAAGTTTTACTCATCAGATAGTTCATCTGTGCTATTTTGGTACATTACCCTTCAGGATTTTTTTTTTTAAAAGCAGGCCTCATTTTTCACTCACTGTGGACAAGTAACAAGTGGATTTCCTGAACCCTGCTTATGAACCAACAAGGCAGTCTTAGACAAGCAATCACTCTCTCAACCTCAGCATACCATCTATAACAATACAGAGATAATACTGACTTACTGTGCCATAAGGGTATTGTAAGGATTATAAAGATAATGTGAAATGCTTTTAAAGATAATGTAAATGCTCAATAATTAATCTATCCAGTTAAACATTTCCCATTCTTGCATTCTGTCTTGTTGCCACTATTTGTATTCATTCCAGCATTCTGAAACTGCATGTACAGTCTGTGCAAATGTGGTCATAAACATGCTGCCCTCATGACTAGCTACAAAGTTGTTTTCAGTGGCATTATCTTCTCTTGTGTGCTTCAGCAAGTTGGGTAAGATCTTCAGCTCAGATGTGGGAATTTCCTTTCCCCATGGTAACAATAAGGCAATCCAGAAACACCTGCAAGCACAGTTGGCTAACGTTCCATGGAATGAGTTGGGGGTTGTTGTTTGTGCAGCACCTGCTCATGAAAACACTTTCTAAACATGCTCAAGTTATTGCCAAGCAGATGATCTCAGGGGAATTCTTTTTGGTTTGTTTGTTTCCCAGCTCTCAGCCTCTGCTTCTTGGATTATTTAAGTCATATTATATATCAAAGCAAGCCAAAATATAATAGATTGATGCCAAATAAGTACACACACAGGAAAATAGGAAATTGCCTTATACCAAGTCAGACGATTGGTCCATCTAGCTCAGTACCGTCTACACAGATTGGCAGTGGCCTCTCCAAGGTTTCAGGCAGGAGTCTCTCCCAACCTTATCTTGAAGGTACCAGGGAGCGAACTTGGAACCTTCTGCATGAAAGAATGCATATGCTAGAATTGCCACCAAAATGGAGCAGGAGAAACTAGCCAAGGCTTTGAAGAAGAAAGGAATGGATGATACAAGATGTTCATCTGGGTAGACCAAGACTCTGGAGAGGAAATTGATGGATGATACAGGAAATACATGTGAGTAGACCAAGGCTCTGGAGAGGAAAACACAGGATACGTGTGTGAGTAGATAGATGACACAGGATATATGTGTGAGTAGACCAAGGCTCTGGATAGGAAATGGATGAATTATACAGGATATATATATGAGCAGACCAAAGCTCTGGAGAGGAAATGGATGGATGACCCAGGATGTCAGCTTTGCACTGTCAGCTTTGCACTGTACATAATGGTTAGTGCAGTGTGTTCCACATGCACTCTTGTATGTATACTTGAGAAGTTAGAGCAGAACCATTGCAAAGCTGTGCCTCCCACTCCCAATGCTTTCAGGTACTCCAGAAAGATACCATGACAGCTGCCAAGAGGTCCAAAAGGATAAACAGAGTCACACTCCCCCTGACGATTCCTAACTGGAGATCATCCAACAGGCTGAAAGCCAGTTTGAAATGGGTCCAGATAATCCACTTCTTCCAAGACAGCCTGGAGCTACAATGCTAGCACCCTCTCAGTCACCTTGCCCAACCATGGGACGTTGGAGACAGGCCTATAATTGCCTCATTCTGATGGATCCAATGCGGACCTCTTCAAAAGTGGTATAATCATTGCCTCCTTGAGACAAGGAGGCATCTGGCCCTCCCTCAGAGAAGAGGGAGGAATCTTAACAAGACCCTCTCCAGTAACCTCACTGCTAGATTGTATAAGCCATGTTGGGCAAGGGTCAAGAGGACAGGTAGGAAGGCGAAGTATCCCAAGTATCTTGTCCACATCCTTGGGAGTCACAAACTGAAATTGATCCAGTTTAACCACACAGGATGTAACAGAACTACATATAAGTAGATACTTATCATTGGTTGCCTTAAATGTTGAAGCTTCTTTAAATTATGCCTCTTCATCCAATATCAAAGTAAAAATGGAAAAGATTTGAAATCTTACAAGTTGAATTCAAATTCAGGGGGGGAATGTGGACACACAATGTTACCAACCATTTTCAGTATGAGAAAAATAGGTGGCCTTTCCCCCAGAGATACCTCCTACATTTGGCAATGCAGATTGTACATGACCTACCCTAGTCCTTGTCAATCTTTTTAGCTAACAAAGAGTGGTGTGGCCTGGCACAGTCTCCATCTCTGGGCTGTGGACACTTGAAGCACTGATGCACACATGCCTTTGATTCTGAATTCTCATCATGTACCCTTCAGTAGAAACCAGAACATGATCCACCATATGTTTACAGCTGATAAAGATGTGCATGAAACAGAAGATGCCAATAGGGCATCATTGAGTCCTTTCCCCTTCCTCACTAGCCAGCTGGACATTATTTATATATCACCTTTCTTTCTTTTTTAATTTAATGTTTTTAGACATTTTGTATTTCACATACATCTTCTCCTATTTCTCCCCATCTCTTCACCCCCACCCTATCCCTGAGCCCAACCTTCCCTCCCCTAGCCAGACTTTGCACACTGCGGTAGCTGTGGGGAGGTGGGAAAAGAAAGGAGAGATATGTATGTATGTATGTATTTCATTTTATATCCTGCTCTTCCTCGAAGGAGCCCAGAGCAGTGTACTACATACTTACGTTTCTCCTCACATCAACCCTGTGAAGTAGGTAAGGCTGAGAGAGAAGTGACTGGTCCAAAGTCATCCAGCAAGTATCATGGCTGAATGGGGATTTGAACTCGAGTCTCCCCGGTCCCAGTCCAGCCTCTAACCACTACACCATGCTGGCTGGATAGAGGGAAAGAGAAAGAGGGAGAAGGGGAGCAGAGGGGAAGGAGAGAAGAAGAGAAAGAAATACACACTGTTGCATCAATAGATGTGGGTAAATCAGAAAAGGTTTTTGTTTTCTCTTTTATTTTAAGAATAGTTCAAGAAAGTTATCCCAGATTTCTGACCATTTATCCAGTTTATTTACTTTTATGAGGGCCCATTTTTTATGTGCCACTAACTCGAGCAGATCATGCATCCATTTCTCACTCTTAGGGGGAGTGGGAGATTTCTACTGCTGCAGTATTAATCTCTTGGCATCACATCAGGCAGTAAGCTTCTCCATCAGCATTATTTAGGACCTGATTTTAGTCCCCACTCAGTTGGGATATACCCCAGTACTGCTTTCAGATCCTTCAGTGCAAGGGATGAATCTATCACTAAATTAATACATGTAATAAACTCCCTCCAGAATCCTCACACTATGGCACAGTCCTAGAGCATATGCATTAAGTTGATGTAAGGATTATTGCATCTCCAGCAATTACTATTTGAAGCCATTTTTAATCGCTTAAGGTGTAGAGGGTTCCAATATGCCCTGAAAATAATCTTCTGTTGGATAAGGTGCAGTTTAAGATCCACTGAGCCAAATTTAACACTACCTAAAACATCTTGCCATTGTGCTAGTGACAGTTTATGTGTAAGTTCCAGGTTCCATTTGTCCCTAAGCCAGGGTCCATAATTCCATGCACGAAGGCATACAGATATTCATTTAGTTTTGAAAGAGGGGACATCTTAATGACATGCATTAATATATCTGGAGTTGCTGGGGCCACCAGGGCGTTGGGTCTGAATTGAGCACATATACTATTTTTAAATTGCATATACTGTCAGGCACTGGATGGTGGTAAGTGGAACTCCTCTTGCAGGGAAGCGAAAGTTTTGTTGTTATCCTCCTCATTTATCAACTGTGATAGCCAGCTGATTCCTTTTCCCACACCCAATGCTTCCATAAAATTGGCTGTTTACCTATCAATATGTGCGAGTTTCCCCACAGTGTCATTTCCATGTGGGCATAGGGGGTTAAAGTTTAATTTTCTTGCCAGTTCCTTCTAGGCATGTCAGGCTGCTTGTATTGTAGGAGATTGGTAATGGGTGTATTTAAGATAACTGGAGCCCAGTGCTGGATCGCCAATGTTTAGTTTGTGCAATTAAAAACATGTTATGATACAATCTAAGCTTCACCAGGTTAAAGTGCCCTGTGTTTGGAGCTTGCTGGGGTATGGTATAAGCAATCCAAGGCCTGCTGTTTCTCCAGAGAAACTTCCTCATGACTCTGTCGATTTCTCTGAAATATCTTTGAGGAAGAAGTAGTGGAAGTCCTTTTAGCGTATAAATACATCTGGGCATAACATTCATCTTTATCACATTTATCTTACCCCACAAATTCAGAGGGAGGTCAGCACAAAGGATCAATCTTAATCTGTGTATTTTATCTAAATTTGTCTTGGCTACCAGATTAGTTTGCTTGGTAGGGATGTGCATGAATCAATTTTTTCATTTTGATTTCTACCCGAATCAAATCACCCCTGATTTGGGTCCGAATCTCCCCCCCGAATCACCCCAGATTCGTTTTGTACCCAAATCAATTTAGATGAAAAAAGGGTCCAGAGGCCAAAAGAGTGGGGTGGGTGGTAGTGTCCAATGGGTGGAAGCTACCACCCAAATTTCAAATAAATTGGGGAAAGGGGTGATTTTTAAAGAATTTTTTGAAGTTGGCGCATCTTTAAGCTTTTTCCCATAGGGAATAGTGGGGATTTCAGCAGCCTTAGTTATAGCTTGAGGGGGGGGTGGCACCAGGGAGTCCTAGAGCGGGTTGTGGTGGGTGGTAGTGCCCAGTGAGTGTAAGGAAGCTACCAGCCAGGTTCAAAGGAACTGGGCAAAGGGGTGATTTTAAAAGAATATTTGAAGATGGCATGTCTTTGGGGCAAATTTGGGACAGAAAAGGGGTTTCAGGGGCAGAAGAGTGGGTCAGGTGGCAGTGCTCCAATGGGTACGTGCTACCATCCATATTTCAAATATTTCAAATTTCAAAATTCAAATGAAGTTTTAAGCTTAAAAGCTTTACATTTATTCCCATAGGGAATAATGGGGATTTCAGCAGCCCCATCACTCCACTTGAGGGGCACCAAGGTGGCCCAGAGTGATTGATGGCACATAGGGTGCCAACCACCCCAAACCCACAAGCCCATGGGGCACTGGGTTGTGCTGTTTCTGAGGTATTCTGAGAGTAGATTCTCTGTTAGCAAATGAGAGTGGAATCAATGACAAACATTAATGAATCAATCTGGGGAAGGATGAGTGAGTGAAAGAGACCCGATGGGTTTAGAATACCAAGCACTAGGACAATAGATCTTCAGGCATCAATTTATATCTTTATAATTTCCGCATGTCAGGGCATATGAATTTTGTTAGCTGGAATGTTAAGAGGTTAGGAATGCCACAAAAAAGGACACAAATTCTTAGATACTTAGAGAGACAAAAAGTAGATGTGGCCTTTTTACAAGAAACACACATATCAGAAAAAGATACTCACAGACTCAAACGGAGCTTGGGACCTCCAGCATACATCCAGTCATCATTCTTTTTCTTTTTCTTTTTACTTTAACATGTTAAACCTAAGAGGGAGAGAACCCAGTGCCTTCACCTAGAGAACAAATGTAGCACACAACATACATTATAGAAAGATATCTTGTTACAACTCTGTGTAGTTAAGAGTCAGAGGTTTGCTTGCAATCACTACAGGAATTATTCAGCCTGGGCTGGATCCCCAAAGCGATGCATTTTGCCCTCACGGAGGCAGCATAGAATCGCAGGGTTTTTGAAGAAGCAGGTTATTTTATTTTCTCTTGCTAAGGTCCTACAACACTGGGATTTCTTTCTTTGATCAACAGCTTTGGGAAATCCTGAAATAGATAAATCCGGTCTTCATCTGGGCCCCATGTTAGTGAGCCTTTCTCTCTGGCCCTTGTGAGAAGATCATTAGCTGTAAATCTTAGTAGTTTAAAGACAATGGCCCTTGGAGGAGTACCTCTAGCTGGAGGGTTACCCAGGGCTCTATGCTCCTGCTCAATCTCAAGATCATAGCCTTGTAGGAGGACCAGAACTTGTTGTAAGTGGGTAGTCACAAACTTTATCATATTTCGTTCTCCAGCGCATTCTTTCACCCGCACTAAGTGCAAGTTATTATGATGGTTACAACCCTCCAAATCTGTTTGCTTGTTTCTGAGGATCGCTAATTCTCAATTAGTTTGTTGAAGGGAGGCCTCTGTGGTCTTGGACCTGTCCTCAGCATATGAAACGTGCCACTCTGCTTCATGTATTCTGGAACTGAGGTGCTCCACTGACACACGGAGCTCCCCCATCTCAGCCTTAATGGCATCTTGTCCTTCTTTGAGGCTTTTTATATCATTTGCCATCTCCATAAGGGGCGGAAAGAGAGCTTTTATATCTGCCCCATCCTCTGCTTTGTTGTCCATCTTAGGCATCTTGGGGTCTCGCCCCACCTTAGGGATTTTGGTCCATCTGTTTCTTGTCCCCAGGTTGCCGCTCTCTTTCTTCTCGCTACCCCTCCTGTTCTGGTTATGGAGTTGACGGAGGGTGTGGGGGGCGGGGCGGGGAGGAGTTTTACTGCTCTCTCTCCTGTAGTGAATTCTCCCCTCTCTTCCCTAAGCAGTGTGGCTGCAATCAGGCTTGGCTTGGAGTGCCTCTGCTGTTTCATTTGGCGGCGGCGGGGGATGGGGAAGGGAGAAAAGCAAGTGAGGGTCTTTTGAGCAACAGCATCTTCCAGACAGGGAAGGGAGAGGCCGATCAGCCACAGAGGCGGGTCTCACAATCCATGAGACCCGCTTTTTTAGAAACAGCGGGGAGAGCAGGCTAAGCCTGCTCTCCCCGCAGACGAGTGGGCAGGGAGCCCTGGGTGGCCGGATCGGCCACCCACACGGTTGCCAGCTCTGTGACAGAGCCAGAGGAGGGTGGGGGAGCGGGGGCCGTGTGACCCCCACGAGCCCCAGTATGCCCTGCGCGAGCACGCAGGGCATACTGGGGAGACCCCCGGAGCTGGGAGGCGGCTTTTTGCCTCCCAGCTGGGGGTTTACTCATGAGTAGGCGTGGTGCGAAGGTGCGCCGCGGCTACTCACGATTGTAAAAAGCAGGTTTGCGGAGCGCTCGCTCCGCAAACCTACTTTTAACCAGGGATTCCAGAGCGGGTTAGCTGCTCCAGAACCACCGGGCTCGGCTGCGAGCCTGGTGGTTCTGACAATCAGCAAAAATCGGGCTAGCGGAGGCTAGCCTGATTTTTGCTGATCATCAGAATAGCCCCACAGTGTGCAGGGAGAGATGCAAAGAGCCATGTTGTTTTAAATACAGGAGGCAGGGATCACCAGAAGGCTGCTCAATTGGACCTTACTGAACTTGGCTTTTGTTGACAGCCCCTTCTTGGTTATCCCTCTGTATTCCTTTTTTCTCCTGTCTCTCCGCCAAGTGGCCTGCCCCCCCTCCATCTCTCGCCTTCATTAACTCTCTCCCCTCCCTCCCACAGGCCACCAGGCTCCTGCCAAACCTTTTTCATGTTTCTCTGGAGCTCCAGTAGCAGTAGGGCTCTGCTTTTGTTCCTTGGGGATGGCGAGGGAAGGGGGGCTGGTGGGGATCCAGCAACAAGCATCTGGTGGGCCACTGTGCAAAACAGGATGCTGGACTGGATGGGCCTTGGACCTGATCCAGCAGGGCTGCTCTTATGTTCTTAATTTTCAAGCGGTGAGGGAAGGAGCTGGTCAGCTGTAATATAAGCTCTCTGAAGCACTGGACACGGAGCTGGGGCTACAAGCTTCTCTTCAGCAGTTCTCAGGTGTTCAGGGAGGGAATTAAAGGGCTGGATTTCATTGGATGTGAGTGGAAGGCTTGCAGAACTCAAAGGAGCACCATCATTCCAACTGGAAGTGCCCACTATGCTGTACTGTATAAATACATTATTTATATATCACCTTTCTGACAAAGCAATCAAAGCATATAACAGCTAATGATACAGATTACAAAAGACATCATACAAACAAGACATAATGAGAAAAGGGGAAAGGAATGGAAGAGAAAACAGGCAAATTCAGGTACTCAGTCTTTCACACTGTTAGATAATGACATCCCACCAGATGGAATGGCCAAGGCAGGAGCCAGTTCTTGGAGGGAGGAGCTAGAAAGCAGTTGGGCCCAGCACACCAGTGAAAATGCAGCTAGGTGGAATGGTCCCTGATGAAGAGAGTTCTGGGAGAGGAGGACCCACGTGGCAATTGGTCCCATGCTGGAGTCAATGGGAGGAATCTTGGGGCCACTAATAGAAAGCAAATTCCAAGTACTACCCCAACAGAAGAATCCAGCTCCATCTTCACGACTCTAGGATGCAAGTTGTTCTGACTTGGAGGGGTGGATTGTGCCCACAGTTATCAGACAATATTGTGAATAAAGGAATGAAAATAAATTGCTCTAAGCCCTACATAATATTGCAAACACACATTTCAGCTCCACCGAATGCAGTGCAAATATTCCAGAAATTATTCAGGTGGAAGTAATTAATACACCTTAGGTGAAAAAGAGACACATTTTATCTCTAGACATATACTCACTTATTCGTGCAAATTGTCAAGTGTATCCTGGCTATAAATCTAGGTGGAGCTGAGCCACAGATCTATTAATATAATGAATTAGGGTGAGAAGGAAAAATATCCCAAAGATCTGACAGCCTTATAAAAGTATTCCCAGCATGGCACAATCTTTTAGAAAAAGAATAAATCATACTCTATCTTTTTGTAAATTGACCTGTAAGTTACTGGCAGCAAATCAATAGGCTACAAATGAAAAATAATAATGTAATAACAATGTTGTGTATTATCTTGGGCCAAGATAAAAATGAGTACAGTGATCAATATAAGAAAGATTCAGTGTTGCTACTTTTCGAGAAGAAATGACTATGTAACTAATCCATATTAAGACAGTGCTGTTAAGATTAAGTGTGGCCTTTAAAAAGAAAGAAAAAGGGAACCTAAATATTTATCAATTTGGATTCATGCCTGACAGGTTGGGTTTTCTTATGCTTTGCATAATACTGTTGTAGGGTTTTTGTTGAACACATTTTTTTGAAGATGAATTTATTCATTAAACCAGCTGGATGGTTACATAAAGGGAAAAACCCACATAAATACTTGCTTGTATTTGTTGCAATCAGCCTAATATGGAACCCTGCGTGCTCTCCAATTTAAGCATGGACTTCCTTCACACACTGGCTGCTCCATCCACTTGAATGGATAAGGCAGTAGTGCATTTCACTTCAATGGTGTAAATGATTGCCACATCTGCAGGAAATAATGACAGCGAGACTTTTTCTCCCCCTCTATACCATGAGAATGTAAGGTTTAACAATGAAAATGATTGGCAGGGGGTTCCAGACCAACAGAAGATGTACTTCTTCACACAAGAAAGATTATATTATGAAATTCAATGCCACAAGACAAGATGAGAGCTAGTAATTCCCTTTTCTCTGTCCCCCCTCATTAAGCTAGAGAATCACCATTTACCTATAAAGGGGAACACTAGACAGATTCCCCTTTACAATTCTTACCCCTGAGCTTGCCTGTGAGCTGGCTCGGCCCAGCTCAACTGCATCCGGCTTCGCTGAGCACGAACCTGGACTGGGCTGGATCGGTTCAGATCCTGTTCGGATTTGAACTGAGCCAGCCAAACAGCTGTCTCACACACCCCAAACCTGGAGGGCCAAAGTTGTGCAATCCTGTTTTAGACTCTGAGCCCTTTTGGGAGAGGAGATAATGTTATTTTGCTGTTTAACCATTTTGAGCACTTTGTTGAATATTGTTGAAGAAGAAGAAGAAGAAGAAGAAGAAGAAGAAGAAGAAGAAGAAGAAGAAGAAGATCATCAAGGTGGCCTTTTAATCTTCACCAGGCAGAGTAATTTGTGTTCTTAAAATGTTTCAACCTCAAACTATATTTAGGTAACTTAATACCATATTGTCCCCAATAACCTTTAACTGGACTGTGAATTCATCTTGCTTCTTACTTCTTACTTCACTTTGGAAGTAAGTTTCAAAGTTTTGCATTTCCACTTCTGCCAGTTCAAGCTGCCAGCAGTCTAGATTAAAAAGCCAGGCATTAAATACTATGACAAATCTCTCTCTTTTTCAGTGCTTCTAAAATTAATAGTGCATGATGCAAAAGATTTTATTTAAAGATCCTAATATTTCCCAGGATGCCATCAATTGAAAATGAACTGTGAAATTGTATAAACCTATTTGTAGATTCATATTCATTTAGCTTAAATATTCCTGAGGGCTCCAGAGCTTTGTATTTATTAGAAAATAATTACTAGCTGCAAAACAATCCATCAAAACCTCTCCTATAAACCCACAGAATTCACAAAGGGCCAGCTCTAGCTTCTTTGAAGCCTGTAGAAAAACTTTCTGACTTCATTAGTGGAGATATTAGTCCCATGAATGGTTGTTTTTGAGATGTAATAGATTCATCATAACATATTATACATAATTCAGATTCAGACATCCAAAAACCTTCACTTTAAGATGAGGCGATGCTTTACATTTTCACTCGTGCTCTAAAAAGCATGGAACTTCCAAGTTAAGGTGCCCATCTTAACTTCCATGGCACAAGAGCTGTAAAGACTTTGTACAGTCTAGTATATTATGCTAGCTTTAAAAATGAGGCTCCATGCACCCACACTTTGCCTTGATCTTTCATCTGGACAGTAGGGGGCTAGGGAAGGATACATCCAGGGAGACATTCAACAGGTACAGCTGCCTCAAATACTTGCTAGAGATGCCCCTGATGGATTTATGCCTCATGCATATCTACAAGATGCTTCCCCAAATACGATGTACTATAGTAAAAGTACTGACAGAAATTCAAGCTATATAGCAGTTTCACATATTTTTCCCTCAGTAAGCCTTTCTTTTTCCTACCTTTAGACTGCTAGCAATGCAAGGGCTTGTGTGGAATCTTCTTCTTCTTCTCCTCCTCCTCCTCCTCCTCCTTCTCCACCACCACTTTTCAACAGAACTGTCCAAAGCATTTTGCTATGTTGGGGTTGGCCAGGCCCAGTTGCTCTGCCGCCTGTTAAATATAAGAGAATTGCCACTTTAAAAATGGCTTCTTTGTTCAATTAGCAGGGGTCTGAAAAGAGAGAGAGGCAAGATTGCTAGGATGGAATTCTTCCTGACTTTGTGCTCTCTGTTTAAGGACATTTTAAAGGTAAAGTGTGCCGTCGAGTCGGTGCTGACTCCTGACAACCACTGAGCCCTGTGGTTGTCTTTGGTAGAATACAGGAGGGTTTTATGACTGCCATGATGCCATCTCCTGCACAGTATGAGATGATGCCTTTCAGCATCTTCCTATATCGCTGCTGCCCGATACAGGTGTTTCCCATAGTCTGGGAAACATACCAGAGGGGATTCGAACCAGCAATCTCTGCCTTAGTAGTCAAGCCATTTCCCCGCTGCTCCATTTTACTGCATGTCAATTCAGAACAAGAGATGGGGAGCATTGCCTGGTTGCCTTAGAACATGCTGACACATCCCCTCCCCTAAAAGAGCAAAAACATCTATTTTAGGGGTGATGATTAATAAGTTTGCAACTTATGCTCCATCCTTTATTTGGTGTAACTCTGAATGAACAAATTGTTGCTCTAGTTGCTCAGTGTTCGCTCCTATACTTCAGTTTGTGGTCACAGATGCCACCTCAATTTGCTTTGCTCTTGAATATAATAAGATGAATGTCATTACTATATCAAGTGTCATTGAGTTTCACAGATCAGTTTGCAAAATAAATGGTAATGGCTATGCAATCTTTTCTGTTTGCAGACATGCTATTTAGGGATGTACAAGCCCGCTTGAATCAAACCAGCCTGGTTTGGGCAGTCCCAGTCTGAACCAGACCAGCCCTCACAGTGGGGAGCCGGTCTGAGTTCGAACTGGACTGGCCCAAGAACCAGTTCGTAGGCCTGTTCAGGTATGTACTTATAAAGGGGAATCCAGTTAGGATTCCCCTTTACAATAAAGGGGATATTCCCTGCCCTAAAGGCTAGGGGTGAGCCCAGGCTGAAGGAGGCCGTCAGCAGGCTTGGATGATCTTCTGCCACCGCTGTTGTCTCTGCCACCTCCACAGCAACCTCTGCAAAGATAGAGAGTAACCTTTCTCTCACCCTGTCCCCAGCCTTTAGAATAGGGAATGGCCCATAAATATACCAGACTGTACAAAGTCTTTACAACTTCTATGGCACTGAAATTAAGATGTGCACCTTAGCTTGGAATTTCCATGCTTCTTATTGCATGCATGAAAATGTAAAACATCTTCACTCTCATCTTAAACTGAAAGTGATTGGATGACTAAATTTCCAGGCTTTAAAAAAAGGAAAATCTGACTCCACACTATGGGGAAGAGAAGTGTAACATGTCACTTACCCATGCTTGCTAAGTGGCTCATTCATATTCATATGTATTCTACATCAGAATCTGTGTTCTACTTCATAGATATATGCTTTCAAAAGTCCCTTCATCACCCCACTCCTGCTGTCTCATGAAGCTTCGCAAGGTCCCCCATTACCTTGCTGCAACCTTGTGCTTCCTCATAAGTCCATTTGCCCCACCTTCAGTTCCTTTGCAAAGTCTCTCATGAGCTCCATGCATTCCTTCACAACTTGATGCACCCCTCTTCCACTAACATCGGTATAGTGCTGGGAGGTAGTAGACTCCCCAGATGTCTTTCCTAAAGGCCCTGCCTGCCTTCCCGGTCAGCCCTATGGGCTCTGGGGCTGCAGAAGAGACCTTCCCAGGACCAGGAATGGAATGAACTTGGCAGAGATAGCTATGATGAGAATGGCCATCTCAAGAAGCACCAAAAGGATGCTGCAGATTCATCCAGATTGGAGCTCCCAATGTACAGCCCCAATAGTCAACACTTGTTTCCTAAAGTTTAAGGATTTATTTATTTATTTGCTGCATCTCAGTCTCTTTACCTCAGATCTGCACCAGATTTGAAGGGATGGTATCAGCTGGATGATCTCTCTAAACTTTCAGGCAGTTAGTTTAGATTTTTATCACCAATAGGATGTCCAGAGCTTATAATGTGAGAATGCTAAATCTAGAGATATGCACAAAAGCAATTTTTTGATTTGTTTCAAATTCAAATTGAATTCCAAAAATTTGTTTTTATTTCAAATCTAATCAGAATCTGATCCAAAAATCTGACTTGAATTCAATTCAGTTTTGAATCAAATTGACCATGTTTGCGGTCAATCAGGATGTTTGGGGTCAATCAAACCTATTAGGATGTCTGAATGGCTCTTGAATCAAATTTGAAACAATTCGAGCCAAAAAAATAATAATTAAAAATTGATTTGAATTTGAATCGAATTGCCCTTTGAAGGGGTGATTTGATTTAAATCAACTGTATCACCCAAATTCAAGTTGAATAAATTCAAATTTGCATAGATTTGCACATCCCTAGCTAAAACTCCTCCTCAGAAGGAGTTCTGTTTCCCTATGGAAGCTCCCTCTCAGTGGCAGGATAATTTTTCCCTTTCTACTGAAAAACCTGCTGAATTTGAACAATACTTTTTTGCAGGTCACTATAGTGTCTTAAGCCTATAGTGTGATCCCTCCTCATAATTGCTAAAACAGTGAATGAGGACACCACAAGAAGCAGGTAATTTCTGTTCACTTCAAATTTGTACTTCATTTTTCTTCTTTTTTAAAAAAAGCAACCCTATGAATTTAAAAAAAGAGGGAGATTTGGTGATAGTGATGGTATCACCTTAAGAATTTAAGTTAGCTTTTGGAGGGAAACATCCTGTAATGTGAAGGGGGTGGAAGTAATAGTCTCACTTACCCACACGACCTCAAGAGTGTTGTACAGTTATCAACCTAAACTGTAAATGTAAATAAGTGTAACAGACTTGCCTGGTTCTTCGCAAGAAACATTATGGTTAGTTAAAAACAACTGCTTTAGACTCAGTGTACAAAACTAGTCCTTCCAGAAATTCCCCACAAATCTTAAAATTCTCCCTCTTTATTTAGATCTCTTCAGGATGTGTTGAGGTCAATTTTTTGCTGCTGTCTCCATATTAATATAGGTATCAAGTTAATGCTGTAGACCTCAAGCCAGGCTGTTCTCTGCATCTCCTGATGTAAAACCTTTTGCTTCCCACCATCTGAATTGTGCCTTTTTTACCCTATTTGGTGACTCTGCTTATGGCTAACTTATGATGACTCATAATTGCTTATGTAAAATAGGGGTGTGCGTGCAACCGTTTATTGTTGTTTGGTTCGAATTCGAGCTGAATTCAAACTGAACCGCAAGTCAAACCAACCACCAGTTCCATTTGAGTGGTCAAACTGGGTCAACTCAGTTAAAGGGCTATTCTTGTAAAGGGGGATCTGGTGAGGATTCCCCTTTACAAGCAAAGGGTTGGGGGAATCCTTAAAAAGGCTTCTAAAGAGCCTTACTGGTCTGGTGGTGGCCATTCCACCATTCCTAGAAAGCCCCTGGTGCTCCCCAGCAGCCTGCCTATGTGGCACAGCGCCAACATTGACTGGCCTCCACACATGTGCATGTTGTGAGCTCAGTAAAATATGGGATCATAGCTCAGTGGAAGAGGACCTGTATGCTTGCATACAGAAGGTTCCAGGTTTAATCTCTGGCATTGCCAGGTAGGGTTGGTCTGAAACCATGGAGAGCCACTGCCAGTCAGTGTAGACAATACTAAGCTAGATGGATCAATAATCTGACTCTGTATAAGGCGCCTTCCTATGTCTCTATGGAAGAAAGCATTAATAAAATTACCTTTGTTTTCTCAGATTCCCCAATGGCAGTCTCTTCCACGCATATCACAACTAAAGGAGAAAGCATTGGTTCAATCTTGAAAGAGAACATTTAGAAAAGGCATTCATATGACAAGTATCTGTTGCTTATTAAAGTTCTGCATTTTGCCTTCTCTGTATAAGTTCTTTAGCTTAGGGTAATAGCAAGGAAGCCTGTGGCACCCACAAGATTAACAAATTAACTGTAGCATGTGACTGCTCATAGGCAACAATCTGCTACACTGCATTCAAGGTTGCTATTTACAAAGGTTCATGTCACAAGAACTTTGTTGAACTTCAATTGCCACTGGCTTCTGTGCCGATTTTGCTTGGATTTTGAATATGCCATAGATAACAGAGGTTAATTCATAACATATAGCCCCTGGACTGAATAAACATGTGCCCCATGCAAACAGATTTCTATAATTAAAGACCACCATCATCTCTATGCACAAGAGAGGAGAATTATTTTGCTTTTAATTTCATTTTATGAAATGCTTAGGTCTGCATTCTTGTCAATGTTCCTTGAACACCCTTTGCAGGACATGGCCATCTCTCTCTCTCTCTCTCTCTCTCTCTCTCTCTCTCTCTCTCTCTCTCTTAGAAAAACAAAGCATACAGTGACAGTAAGGGGTTGGGAACACTGCACCATAAGACCTTCACCATTAGGCAGACACAAAAATGGAGCGGCAGCTTGTAAGGACTTGGGCTGGGTCATACCCAGGCAAAGCAGATGCAGATGCTAGTCTCTTCAGAAGAGTGTGAACCAAGGATATCTGGGTGTATGTATCATTTGCTAGTAAATCAATGTAGAATTGCTAGGCTGGCCTGGAATCTCCAAGAATCCGCATCAGTCTCTAGGTGACTATTGGAAACAATCCAGGATGCCATAGGACTGTCCCTCCATCTTTGGAATGCCCTCCTAGAAGGGCTTCATCAGTCTCCCTTTTGCTCAGTTTTTAAAAGAAATTTAAACCCCTCCTTTTAAAAGAAGCTTTAAAAGACTGACTCTGATTTTTTATCTTGTTTTCATTCTGGCTGCTGTTCTACTTTTATCTGCTCTTTTTATTTTTTTTAAGGATAATCCACTGTCTTTTATTGTGAGAGGAGAGATGGTCTTGTGGTAGCAAGCATGACTTGTCCCCTTAGCTAAGCAGGGTCTGTCCTGGCTGGGAGACTAGAAGTGTAAGCACTGTAAGATATTCTCCTCAGAGGATGGAGCTGCTCTGGGAAGGGCAGAAGGTTCCAAGTTCCCTCCCTGGCTTCTCTGAGATAGGGCTGAGAGATATTCCTGCCTGCAACCTTGGAGAAGCCGCTGCCAGTCTGTGAAGACAATACTGAGCCAGATGGACCGATGGTCTGACTCAGTATATGGCAGCTTCCTATAGTCCTATATTGTGTTTTCCTCTCTTTTAAAAAAATCTTGGATTTTATGTTTTTATGCTTTTACTGTAAACTGCCCTGAGCAGGAGTGTACTGGAGGGGCAGGATAAAAATATGTTAAATAAGTAAATAAATAAAAATTATAGTACTTTAATGGCATGATATAATGAAAAATATTGGGGGGGAATGGGGGGGGGAGGAATCTACAGGAATAGCTCCAGTCAGTGTTGGTAACCCCAAATATAATAGTGTACTATACACAGTACACTATGAAGTATAATTAAGTGTGACACAGCAGACCAGTGCTAACTAGTTGGCTAGAATTTGGTACCTATGGTACCTGAGGGCAGCACATTTCTTTACTTCAGCACATTACTGACTACATAGCCCAGGAGGCCTAGTTAATATATTTCTTAATGACCAGTGGATGTTTCTAAAAGGGAGCCTTTGGGTTCAGAAATTCCTTTGGAATAGGTAAAAGCCACCAGAACTGGAGGAGATCACACATCCCTGGTAATATAAGGTGTGCATCTGTAAAGGAATAGCAGCCTTGCAGTGTGCTATAGACTCAACCAGGCTTGCTGAGCTCTGAGCAGTGTTGGAGCTTGGCGTTGAGCTCACCATCAGTGCCACTGTCCATTGCCAGCTTGGTTGCTGCCCCGACACTTCTTGGGGACTGAGCTGCCTCTTGAACGTTGCATTCCTCCACTTGCAGGCAGTGACTCAACTTGTTTGCCAGCTCCTTGGTGGCCATTGCTGTGGGAGTCCAGCTGTGCACTCCTCCTTGCCTCTTCTTGCTTCACTCACATAGCTCAGCTACCAACAGTCCCACCACAGCTGGCACTGAGTCCAGACAGGCTGAGCACACTCTGCTAGTGAGCTCCCATGGGGATGGATGGATGGGCCAGCTCATTCTGTGAGCCAGCCAGAATGGATGCACTTCTGTGCCAGGCTCTGAATGACATAAAGGAAGGGTATATTGTGAATACCTTGACATTGACAGAGATGATGAAATATGAGAGAGAGGGAGAGAGAGAGTCCGTTGAGGACAGGGAATCATCATCATCATCTTTCTCCTCCTTTGCAAACTGCTTTGAGAACTGATTTTCTTTTATATATATGTCATCATAGTAGCAGCAGCAGTAGAATCGGCACACTACTGCAAAAACTCAAAAGATCCTCAGATGGAATACTACAATTTGCTTCCATCAGGGGCGTAGTGCTGCCACCAGCGGCTTGTGCTCCTGTGGCCTCCTGTGGCTCATGGCCCCTAGCAATAGCAATAGCAATAGCACTTACATTTATATACCGCTCTATAGCCGAAGCTCTCTAAGCGGTTTACAATGATTTAGCATATTGCCCCCAACATTCTGGGTACTCATTTTACCGACCTCGGAAGGATGGAAGGCTGAGTCAACCTTGAGCCCCTGGTCAGGATCGAACTTGTAACCTTCTGGTTACAGGGCAGCAGTAAGATGCAGGTGATGTCAGATGTGTGTGGGGGGGGATGCACGTTGCAAACGGGGCCACATGTCCTGTTTGTGAGTAAAATACTGCCAGCAGCATGTCTGTAGTGCCACGGGGAGCTCCATTTTCAAGGAGCTTCAGCCAGCACTGGGTTCCCAGCCTGTCCGTGAACACATCTCCCTGCCTTTACAAGCAGGGAAAGGTGCTCCCCGCAGAGCTGCAGACACACCATTGGCTGTATTTTACTCACAAATGGGGTGTGTGGCCCCATTTGCAATGCGAACATGGCCCTTGTGTCTCTGACGTCAGATGCAGGGGTGTGGCTGGGGCTCCAGGTGTGGCTCCTGGGGCATGGTGGCCCATGCTATTTGAACCCCTCCGTACAATGGACACTATGCCCCTGGCTTCCCCAAGGGGTGTGGGGCGGCGAATGCCATTGCAAATGCATTTCTCAAGTATATATTCATGGGGTCTCCCACCCTGCTCACATCCCATCATTGTCTAGGCCAAAGACCTGGTCCTACAAAAGACCAGCGGTGGCTAGTGCAGGAGGGGCAACGAGAGGCACCTTTAAGCATAAATTAGTAGATGCTCACCTCCGCTACCACGTCACCTGAAAGCTGCTCCAAGCAGCAGCATGCCACCCAGCACTTGCCGCAGTGGGGGATTGGCTCTGCCAATCATCTGGCGGTGGTCATTTGTGTGGCCATCAAATGACCACACATGCAGAAGCCAGCTGGGTGGCAAACCCTATCCTCTGCCACAGCCGGTGCTGGGTGGTGTGCCACTGCTTGGAGCAGTTTTCAGGTGAGGTGGTAGCAGAGATAAGCAATTACCTACTAATTTATGCTTAAAGGTGTCTTTTGTGGCTTCCCACGGAGGCGCCTGCACCAGCCAGCACTACAAGAGACCAGAATCACACCGAGCTACTAAGGGTAGGATGAAATAACAACTCCAGTGAAATCAACACAAGTTTTTCCATTGACCTTGATGAAGTCCATAGATTACCCACCAAGTCTTGATGCAGAATGTCAGAAATATAGTGTAAACAGACTTTTATGGTAGGCCGACGCAGCTTACTATTTTAAATCAAGAAGTATGTGTACTCAAAAGGCTTACAAGTGCATTTTCCTTATCTGCCATAAAAATAAATAAGTCGCTGCCTTCTGTCTCCAAGGAAGCTGTAAAAAAACAATTATAAATCAGTTTCTCCCTCCCTCCTGCCTCTTTTTTTTCCCCAGAAAAAAAAAATGCTGCAGGCTTTTATAGCTGCTTTATATAATTACATGTATGAATAAACTCACAGGCTGAACTGAGGAGTTACTCAATGTGACAGGAACACATCTAGCTTTACACTGTCCTAACTCCATATAAACTCAGTTAATTTTGCAATCTTTGATCTGATGTGTAATTACCAGCACCTAAATGCTACAGCTGAGGTAACTGATCATTTCAGTAGTCTGCCATAATACTTCAAGTCAAGTGGAACAGCTTCTTAATTTTCAGTTTGGTCCTCAGGTGTTAATATTTAGTCAACAAATTCAAAACTATTTTCTCCCTTTATTAAGCAATAGGCAAGTGTCCAAAATCTAAATAAATATCTTCTTTCTGACAGAAATGAAAAATGAACAGTCACAGGAAACTTTCCAAAGGTTAAAGCCTTGCGAGAGTGCATGTGAGAGTCTAGGGCCTCATTATAATGAGTTTAACGGGGCAGTTTGCCAGCTGTTGTTTTGGGGGTAATTGATGCTATAAGCAAAGTTTTTCTGTCTCCAAGCAAGAATGTGATTTTCCATGGTATGTAACCTTTGTGTGTCTGTACTGCTACCACTGTATCTGAGAAGCTTTTGGAGATGGACAGCATAGCCTTGTGTTTCAAACATTTCACTGATAAGTTTAGCCCTGTTGGTGGCAAAAGCCTGAAGAGATGCTGCAGAGCCAATATTTATCAAGAAAGGAGCTTCAGCATCCACTGAGATTTTTTTTTAAAGGATGCTGGCACTGGAAGTGGTACTAACCCAGAAAGGAACTGAAAACAACCAAAGATGGGGTGGTGGTGGTGGTGGAATGAGGAAGTCCTAATATACCATCAGCACTGCTAGATAAAGTTTGGAGGAATACATTATCCATGGCATCCATCCATATCTTGCAAGAAAAAGGCAAACCTCTTTGTCTAGGGAGAACTGCACGACTTGTGTGAACAGGTAACAGGAGAGCATAACACACAAGAGTCCACATGTGGCTATGCCTCTACCAGCTGATTCATATCCTGCTTTACTACATCACAAAATCACTTTGGATGAGGGAATTCCAGTTTTTCCCAATGACTGAAAAGCAGGAGAATTAATTCCAGGAGCAGATAAAGTTGCCCATATAAAGTCTGTTGAACAAAAGGCTTATTGTGGTGCTTAAATTTTTTTTCTGCGTAACTCTTATTTTATGAGTGTTGATTATCAAAATAATGTATCTGATATGGTTCTAGTGATCCAACCAGTGATGACTGACATGCGTTGTTTTATGTGGAAACAAACAGCCAAATAAAATTGTTCATCTATGCAGAATTAAGAATTTGGAGCAGGGGTATTCGGTGTGATGTCCATAGACCATAATAAAAATAGTCCTCATGGTCCTGAGGCTGTATAGAGAATCATCATCTAACCAATGGGTTTGATGGCATGAGACAATTTAAGCTTTGAGCTAAATCTATCTCTTGCCTATTTTAGCATATGGGACTCCAGATGTTTATTACAAGAAAGAGAAGACAGCTGTACTGATGAAGCCTGAAGCTTAGAGTGTTGTGGATGGGGAATCAGACTTGCTGTGTTTCTCCTTATCTCTAAAGCATTTAAAGGAACAAGAGCTCTTTTTGGATCTTATGGTGGCAATAATAATTCTAGAATATATATAGCTTCATCTTTTGTTTAGTAATGTGGATAGTCTTATTAAAGGCACAGGTCAGGTTGATGTCCAGACGAACGTTTTATGTATGCAACCAGTGAAGGGAGATTTCCATCTTTCCTTCCGCAGCCCTCTTTTTCTCCCCAAAATAAGTATCTGAAGGTCCCTCAGCTCTCAGGGACATATTTTGGGGAGATACTGAGGGCTGCAGAGGAGAGGGGGGAGGTGAACATTGCTCCTCCTCTATGCACATGTGGAACATTATTCAGTTCACACAATGTTAGTCTGCCACAAAACTTAAAGCCTCAAAATACAGACCTTGAAAGCTAATTCATACAGCCATATTTAAGGTAGAAGAGTAATTGCAGAGTGATTTTGACACACTTACCTAGTCACATGGTTAAACTGCTGTAAAAAGCATTGCTGGGAAAGGGTCACTGTTTTTGAATCAACAGTCTTGGGGTAGTTCTTCTTTGGGTACTGCTTGGGTCGTGAAATTTGTTTATAATCCCATTCTCAAAACTACCTTCTGCTGATCTCTATCTCCAATTCCTTGTGGCCTAGACTATCCCTATAAATTATCCTACATCACATTCCAACTCTTTGCTTTTGAGTCCTCTTCTCTCTCTCCCCCCCCCCCTTCTGCCTAGCTTATTCCTTCTGCTCTTCTGACCTTTCAGCATCAACTAAAATCCTGAGCTTGCCCAGTCCAGGCAGGACCTGATTCTGTCAACACCTTCTTGTCCTTTTTCTTTTTCACAACTAACACCCCTTATGGTAAGATAACAATTTCTCAAAAATGCAAAAACACTTGAAAAAAGCAATTATCAGAACATAGCACACTACAGTCATCATGAGGGATTATTCTTTCCAGGAGACTGCTTTACTGCAAATGAGAGGAAAGGTTTCTTCATTAGGGCAGGAGCTTAGTGCAAAAATTGTGCACTTTGAGCTACCAACTGCATATTCAGATGGAAGTTGCATGAATATGAGAGTTTGCCAACCAGCCAGAAGACAGTTTTCAAAGAATCTGTGCTGCATAGGCTAGACATGTAGGTTATATTCAGTTATGGTTCCAACTTGGTGAGCCACTCCGAGAACAATGGTTAAAGGGTGGCTAACATAGAAATGTGTTGTTCTTGTTGCTGTTGTTATTGACAGATACCATCACTGATGGTGTTATTTTACAGGTGAGATAGATAGATAGATAGATAGATAGATAGATAGATAGATAGATAGATAGATAGATAGATAGAAGTGTTGTGCATTTTCACTTCAGTTATAGCACACCATCTTGGTTAAATGGTTAAAGGGTGGCTAACATAGAAATGTGTTGTTCTTGTTGCTGTTGTTATTGACAGATACCATCACTGATGGTGTTATTTTACAGGTGAGATAGATAGATAGATAGATAGAAGTGTTGTGCATTTTCACTTCAGTTATAGCACACCATCTTGGCCAACTTTGTCAACACTAAAAACCCACAAAGACAAGCCAGGAAGTTGTCTTTTCAGACTAGTTCTGTTCATGTTGATGACTCCAAGACAAAGAGAAGAATGAAGGTAAAAACCAAACATGGAGAACAGTTTGTTTTCATTTATTTATTTAACTATCATATATTTCTATACTGCCTGATGTGCATTCCTAGGTGGGGTACATAAGTTAAAATGCAACAAATATTTTAAAAACAGGCTAAAATGGTTAAAACAATTTTATGATCTGAAACCAATTAGAAAAAATTACCCCAGCTAACTTGGCAAAGAGGCACCTTTAATGTGGTGATGCTCTTTATTTAGCAGGGGATGCTCTTTATTTAGCAGGTGGAGAGTAGCTGGCCCTGTCCACCCCCAGCACAGTACCTCCAGTGACGGTTGCTGGTGTCTATCTTGTGTTTCTTTTTAGACTGTGAGCCCTTTGGGGACAGGGAGCCATCTTATTTATTATTTCTCTGTGTAAACTGCCCTGAGCCATTTTTGGAAGGGCGGTATAGAAATTGAATACATGAATAAATGAAAATGAGATGAATTAAAAGCCTGAGAAAACAGATGCATCTTAAGGGTCTGTTAAAAAGCAGCCAGAGATGGAGAAACTCTGATTTTGACAAGGAGTGCATCCTGGAGCCCCAGGACAGAGAAGGTTTAGTCCTGAGTAGCCACCAAATGAGTCAGTGGTAGCTGTAACTGGACCTCCCTAGATGATCTTAATAGGTAGGAGGGTTCATGAGAAAGGAGGAACTCTCTTAAATTCCCTGGACCAAAGTCAACCAGAACTTTGTATTTCACTCAGAAACATATTTTTTTTAAAAAAATATATATATATCTATGTAAACCGCTGTGGGAAATTTTTGTTGAAAAGTGATATATATTGAAAGATATACACTGGCTGCCAATCAGTTTCCAGGCAAAATACAAGGTGTTGGTTATAACCTATAAAGTCCTAAATGGCATGGGCCCTGGGTATGTAAGAGAACGTCTTGTTCATTACGAACCCCACCACCCATTGAGATCATCAGGAGAGGTCCATCTGCAGTTGCTACCCACTCGTTTGGTGGCTACTCAGGGATGGGCCTTCTCCACTGCTGCTCCAGAGCTTTCGAGTGCGCTCCCTGCTGAAATAAGAGCCTCCCCATCTTTGAAAACTTTGAAAAAGTATTTAAAGAAACGCCTATTTAACCAAGCTTTTAATTAAATGTTGTTTTAACAGTTTTAGCATTATTTTAAAATGTTTTAAAAATTTAAATTGTTGTAATGTTTTAACTTTTACTATGTCATTTATTTTGTTTTAACTGTTGTTTTAAGTTTTTCTGTTGTCATTTATTTTAACTAATGTTTTAGCTTTTTGTTTCTTTGTTGTAAACTGCCCAGAGATGTGAGTTTTGGGCAGTATAGAAGTGTGAATAATAATAATAATAATAATGCCAATTACAAAAAGCAGCTTTACTGGGAACAGCCTATATTCAGCGATGATATCTATAACCATTGACAATAAAATTCTGGCATCCCAGGTCCTTGGGAAGGACTCGATGTCTGGATAAAACAAACCAGTCAATAACACCTGTCTGACTGTGTAAAATAATAATAATAAGGTCCTTAATAAGGGCCTTGGGAAACCCTAAATGGTGTGTAACAGAAAAGGAACAAGAACTAAAGCAAAAAATAACTGAGCACATGAACCAAACAACCACCAGGGTTTGACTTCCAGCTCTAAAAACAGTTGCCAAAAAACAACTTGCTCGGGCATTAAAAGATGTCAATGCTGCACTTGCAGAAATAACCAATAATTTGCAAGAAACAAACCAACTAATGTACAGTGCAGGAACAATAACAACACAAGAGCTCGGATATAAGATCAGTGGACCTGTAAAAAAAGAAAGCAGTACATCACCTAAATGGAAGATTAGATTAGAAAATAAAATCTCCAGGCTTAAATCAGATGCTAGTAAACTGAAAGATATGAAAGACAAGAAGCTGAAGAAGGAAAACACCAAACAGTATCTGATCAAAAATACCACCTAGATTCAAGGAAAATTAGAGAAGTCCTGGAAATAATAAAGCAGCAAATAACAGCAGTGTCAAAGAAGATTAGCAGATATGAAGCCAGAACTACACAACACAGGCAGAATCTCCAATTCCAGTCGAATCAGAGACGTTTGTACCAAAGCATAGAAGGAGAAACTGCAAGAAACAGCGAAACACCAAATAAAGAAGAAACAGTGCAATTCTGGGGGAAATTATGGGACAATCCAATAGACTATAATAAAAAAGCAGGCTGGATCAAAGAGGTCGAAAAATGTAACCAAGAAATGCAATATCTAATAATAATACCAGAATTAATAAGTGAAAGAGCAATGAAAATTAAAAATTGGACTGCACCAGGCGACGATGAACTGCATGGCTTTTGGCTTAAACACCTAACAAGCCTTCATAAACAACTATCAAAACAGTTCAATCACATTTTGCAAGGAGGTGATATTGAACAATGGCTAACAACTGGGAAAACTCATCTCATCATGAAAGACCCAGCAAAAGGTGCAGTTCCAAGTAATTATAGTATAATTATAATTATATAGTAATTATAGCAATACCAGGGGATAGCAGAATAGAAGAAAAAGAAATAGAAAAAATCACCAAATACAAAGATCTACAAATTGAAATTGAAAGGCTGTGGCAGAAAAAGACCAAAATAATCCCAGTGGTAATTGGTGCCCTGGTTGCAGTTCCAAAAGACCTTGAAGAGCACCTCAACACCATAGGGGCCACAGAAATCACCATTAGCCAATTACAAAAAGCAGCTTTACTGGGAACAGCCTATATTCTGCGATGATATCTATAACAACAGCAACAACATTGACAATAAAATTCTGGCATCCCAGGACCTTGGGAAGGACTCGATGTCTGGATAAACAAACCAGTCAATAACACCTGTCTGACTGTGTGAATAAATATTAATAAATTGTCATGTCATATCATAATTTGTTTTAATAACTCTTTTATGCTATTTTAATTGTGTTTTGTGGATTTTAATCTGTGACTTTTATATTGTATTTACATTTCTAGCTCTCCAAGGTTACAGGCAGGAGACTCTCCCAACCCTATCTTGAGATGCCCGAGAGTGAACTTGGGACCTTATGCATGCAAACAGATTCTCTTCCATTGAGCTATGGCCTCATCCTCTAAGGGTAATATCTTACAGCACTCACATGTAGTTTCCCATTCAAATGCAAACCACATTGGGCCCTGCTTAGCAAAAGGGGACAATTCAAGCTCACTACCTCAAGACCAGCTCTCATTTCATAGTCCAGCTCTCCCACCATGGAGTTTTCATGAATGGTACATGCAACTTAGTGGGGAAGGCAGTCCTGAGCTAGAATCTCAGTTAGAGTTAATCACTCACACACACACACATGCACTAGGGATGTGCACAAAACACGATTTGAAGAGTGATTTGCAACACATCCACAATACCTTTTAAAGGGAGGAGATCCGGTCCATACCTACTTTTCCTCTGCTCACCCTCAGCTCCCTGTTTGGGCAGTGCACATGCCCCAGCTGCTATAGTGTGCCGGCAGTGCTCCCCCCAGCTGCCCTCACAAGACAATGGCATGCACATGGTTACCACACATGCGTGGAGGTGAGGGGAGCTGGGGAGTTTGCCAGCTGTGCACTATGGCAGCTGAGGGGCATGTTGCCTGAACAGGAAGCTGTGGGTGAGCAGAGGAGAAGCAGGTATGGACCTGCTCTCCTCCCTTTTAAAGGTGTTGGGGATATATATACATATACATACACACATGCACACACTAGAGAAACATGAGAACATCATCTTCACCATGAGCCCCATCGCCTGTTGAGATCTTCTGGAGAGGTACATCTATGGTTGCCACCGGCTCATCTGGTAGCTATTCAGGAATGGCTCTTCTCCATTGCTGCCCCTGGGCTTTGGAATGCACTCCCTGTTGAGATAGGAGCCTGCCCATCTCTGGCAACTTAAGCAGGCACCAAAGACATATTTGTTCACCCAGGCTTTTTATTAGATTTATAGTTTTAATATTTTTAATGATAGGGTTTTTTTAATGGTTTTAATGTTAATGATTTTAATGTTTAAATCAGGCTTCCCCAAACTGCGGCCCTCCAGATGTTGCTGAACTACAACTCCCAGCATCCCGAGCCACAATTTATTGTGGCTGGGTATGCTGGGGGTTGTAGTGCAGCAACATCTGGAGGACCGCAGTTTGAGGATGCCTGGTTTAAATGATTTTAATTGTAAACCACCCAGAGCAGCAAGTTTTGAGTGGTATAGAAATATGTTAAATAAAAATAATTATTTAAAAATATGTTGTTAATCGCTCTTTGAATCGTTATTTGTGCACATCCCTAACACATACATATGTGCATGTATGTGATTAAATGGTAGTGCTTCTGGCTACTATTTGCATAGTTCAAATGGAAGGTGATGAATGCATATAGAATTTTGCAAAGCATTCAGAGGCTATCTCTCACAAATGGAGTGAGTGAGACCTCCCTTCTCTTAAGGGCAACAGATTATTTCTTATTTATAGTCCATGATTTTCAGACTTAATATTTCCATTTCAAACGTTGTTTATATATTTGGAAATACTGAAATATTTGCAGTTTTCTCTGAGGTATTGTTTAATATTCAGTTCAGTTTTGGTGTGTTCTGTGTAGGAACACCATTTAATAAATATCTAAATAAAACTTCTGTTCATTATATTTGTAGTCTGACTGTTTATTGCTGTATTACACTGGGGGAAAACTGAAAGGAACTGGTTAGAAGAAGGAAAACAAAAGCTGGAGCAGGGGCATAGCAAGGTTGGAGTGGGCCCAGAGACAAGATTTTAAAATGGGCCCCCGCCTCACTGAAGCTCAGCTCATGAAGTAAAGAAATCTTAAATGAGGTTGAATAGTGGTAACTAAAAGCATAGTAAAATTTATATATATACATACACCTATGTGCCACAATAAAGCATCATCCTATATTATTTTTACAAGGTTTTGTAAATTGTGGACGATGCAAGTCATTTAATGGTACTAGAGAAAGACGTGCTGTTCTGGTAGCTCCGGGTCTTAACACTCACATCAGTTTCGGCGGATGAATACAACTGAAGGAAGCCTGGGTGGGTGCTCAGCTGGGGGAGTCAGTCATGTGATTTGCCTCTGGGGGGCCCCCAAGGCAGTGGGCCACCAGACAACTGTCTCCCCTTACCCTATTATAGTTATGCCCCTGAGCTGGAGAAAAAATAGGGGCTCCAGCCCATAATAAAAGGAGGTTCTATTTTAACTCCATAATGGTCAGATTACAACAATGTCTCTGAAGATATGGTGAATGCTGTATGATGAGCAGCTGGGAGGGGTGTGTGCATGTTTATGATTAATACTGATTTTAAGGACTGAATTTAAGCACAATAAAGAACTTTGAAGGCTTAAAAGCAATACAACAGAGAATTTCCAGATATAAAAGTCATGCAATTATCTTTTTTAAAAGCCAGAAATATATCCTGAAAGAAAGAGAATGTAGCAATCCAAAGAGAAGCAAGAGTATTTTATTTAAGCTTTTGAAACATCATTATTGGTATGCATACACTTTTTAGATTATGCTAGTAAATTAACCATCTGCTTTCCTAAACAAAGGACCAGGAAGTACTGACAAATCACTGAGAAAATGCACTGGGGTAATGTAGCTCCTCACACTATAGCAACAGAATAGTTCAGTAACTAGTAGCAACAGCAACCACAGAATATCACTAAATCAGTCATCCTTGTCTGTATAGGTGCATTTAGCACACAGGTAAGAAATGGGCAAATTTTCCCCACAGTTAACATGTGAAGAATTTGTTTACATCCCATGACTTGAAGCGGGCTGGAAGGAAACTGATGAGAGAAAAAAACCATTGTATGGATCCAACTGAGAAGATACAAAGGTTTGGATAAGAATAAAGTAGGTTACCTACATTTTGAGACCTCGGGAGGACAAGTTCTTTTCAAGTCTCAATAAAAATATATCCTTTGCTCCAAATTTATTTAGAGGCAACTATTTTGACTGCAGCTGGGAAAGGTGAACTTCTTCTAAGCAAAGTAGAAGCCAATATAGCATAAACCAAAGCATTTATCTGTCCTGTGGTTAAAAACCAAATTAAATTGCATCCCACAAGATATATGCAGATATCAAGAGTTAGCTTCCAAAGATAGCTCAGCTACAATTCATTTGAATAAAGCCATGCAAAAATACAAAAACAAGTTCTACAGCTTGCAGTAAAAAATAAAGACAGGAATCTGATTACAAAGCATCAGGTTTATGATTATTTTGATTATGCTTGTTTGATATTCCTGTAGAACATATTTTATTTTTATGGAAACATACATCTTCAGCAGTCCTTACAACAACCTGGAGAGAAAGTACTGGTGGAGAGATGAAGTCATATAATAGATATACTGTGAGACTTCCATGAATAGAATTATGATTAAAATCAATATGTTCTTTCTAAAGTGAGAAGTACATCAAGTCTGCCTTATCATGTTGTAATGTAAGATGGACCTTCTTCTCCCCTAACTGCAGATTTGTGATGGTAGCTGGTTGAAGCCACCCAGTGATGAAGAAAGGGGACTCCTACACATGCTAAGAGAACAATCTCTTTTCTCTTGCTTCATCTGTTTTTGAATGTTGACCCATAATGTAGAAGACAGGTTTTGGCTGAGCCAAGGCCTTTGTGAACCCTGGGTCAAATTATGCCCCGCAGTGCAGGCATTCTGTGCATAGCTAGTAGATGGCAAGAAGCCAAAGCAACCATCTCATCTCAGAAACTAAGGAGGGCCAGACCTTATTACTTGGATGGGAGATCACCTGAGAACACCAGGTGCTGTAGGCTTGTAGATTCCTGCACTGGCCAAGGGGTTAGACTTGGACTTGATTATATCTGTACTCCCTTCCAAACCATGAAATTTTATGATTCTAGCTCTAAAGGGGTAATCTTCATATAGGTCCAACAAAACAAGACAAACAAAACAAAAAGAATGGGGCCAAAGCAGGGTTTGTAACTGTAAAATATGCCCCCCAACCCAATAATCAAAAAAATGTGTGACAGCTAATTAGGGCTTTAGCAGAGCTTGTCACCAACCAGTCCAACCAACTTAAGAGAGAGCTTCTTTCCTTGCCTGTAAGCTTTTATATGTAGCAGATGTCTGAGATGTCTGGATTAGGTCAGTGGTTAGCAACCATTCAGTACAATTGCAGTTCTTGAAAATATTGGTTTTAGATGTCATCACCGCACAGAGACCGTTTCTCATACATGTGTATTCTGTATATGCTCCGGTTGAAGCATTTCCTTCTACTGACTTTCCTAAGAAGCATTTAAACTCAGTTGTATTCCTCTTGAACATGCTAAAAATGCCTTCACAGAAGGCATTACTCTGTGGAATGAGTAACAGATACTTGGCAAATGGAGAGAGGGCTTGAAACCATGGTTGTCCAGTAGATGGGTCTTCTACTTTGGATAGATAATGCCAAAACTGATCAATCCTGACTTTCTCTGGAGCCATGGCAGGCATCTCTGTGAAACTCTGGTACTGCATGAACTCCACATAAATAGCATTTTATCTACTCTGTGGCAAAACATTAGGAAATTCTTCCAGAAGAGTTTCTATCAGTGAGGAGCTCGGATTTTCTCTCCCTATAGGGTCAAGCACAACTGCTGCCTGCAGTGCTGGTTCATTACATGGGAATTTTGTCTTCATATACAGCAGCATGTTCTGATAAAATCGCCTAGCCTCAGCATGGAACCTGGCAATTTCAGGTGATCCATCAAGATCCTGCTCTTTGATCGGCTGTGATGCAGCAAAACCTATAAAGACGTCTCAGTCTGACCACTGAAAGCCTTTTGTGGTGATATCAAGAGACAATACATAATCTTTGTGCTCAAGTATGACCACTGGTTTAATTAAATATCCAAAAAGGTCTACATATAGGCTGTATTCACACATAATGCAGAACAGAATTTTAAGAGGCCAGAGTTTGAATGCATCTGAATGCGTACAACTCTGGTCCCACGATGCGAGCAACCTGAGGTTTTCTCTCTGGAACTCCAGTTCGAATGCTTGGGTAGTAGTGAGTTTCCTCACTCCAACTGAAGGTTCAACACAGCCTGCTTTGCATCCTGCAGGCTGCACTTCCTTCAAACAGAGCTGAAGAAGGATGCTCCTCCCACTCTCCAGCCATGACTGGCTGTGCAGGGTGTCCTTCATGCAAGAAGAAAGCTTGTACAGCCAGTTCCTCCTCCTCTCTGCAGGCTCCCTGCTCTCCATTACATCTGGACAGGAGAGCAGGGTGTGGAGCGGAACCACAGGTCCGCTGGATGTGCAAACGCAGTCATACTTCCATCATGGCAGGATGTAGCCTGTGGATCATTGGTGCCTCACATTGAAGCAATGCATTGAAGTTCTCAAAGTGAGGTGTAATAACATATAGAAATAGAATGTACAGTTTACAGACTGGACTCATGAATATATATGCTAGTCTACTTTCTCAGGTTACTCTTGTTTTGATGGTACAGGCTCAATATCATCACTATAGTGAGATTCAAAGTAGCATTTGAGGCCATCTCAAATGATTAGTACCTTCTCCAGTGTGCACAACATGCTCAGCCATCAATTAGAACCATGTTTTAAGACTTTTCTGTTTCATCACAAAATGAAATGTCTTCTCTGAGAAGTTCTTTTCTTTTGTCACTTTCCCAAAATGATAATAGATATAAATGAGAAATTCATGTGGAACAAATGAAAGAGCTTTTGCCCCATGTTTTGCTGCTAAATGTGCTAAATGGTATGGACAGCCAACACCATAAATCTTTCCATTCTTCTGTAGAAGCCTCAGGACTCCATTGTGCTGCCAATCATTACCAAAGCATTGTCTGAGGCAAAAGCAACACAGTTCTCTAGGCTGAGTTCTGAATCAGGGAGACATTTTTTTCAATGGCTGCTGCAATATTTTCAGCATCTGCATGGTTTCCTGTGGGCATATCAAGAAAGAGAGCCCTAACTAAGCCTCCTGAATCCTCAAAGGTGACAAGTATTGGAAAGAACTTGTCATCCTTGTCAGAACTGCCATCTGTACTCAGGGGGAAAGTATTTCTTTAATTCACCAGAACTTGATGATAATTGCTTTTGGATGACACTTATGCTCTTTGTTCCAATGCAGTGGATAAGGTGACTGGCTTTTGTGCATCCATATGCATATTTCTTAGGTATTTCAAGGTCTGGAAACATTCTGCCTATCAGTTTACTGAAAGTGTCATTCACAGCAAATGGCAAATTATGTTGCAGTACCAACCCCTGGAAAAGTAGTTCTGCTTTCACTGCCTTATCTGTCATTAGGTTGTGTGGATTGGACCAAGTGCTCATCAGAGCTTGGGAGGACTTTAAGTTATTTTGACTTTCTGCATTTGCCCTGGGCTTCAAAGTCACTATATGCAGTGTTACATTGAATCCCACTGTGGGATACCAAGCAGTCGCAAGCACATGAACAGAAAGCATAGTAGGGATGTGTATGAATTGATTTTTTCATTTTGATTTGTACCCAAATCAAAACACCCCCGATTTGTTTTGGTCCAAATCTGTCCCCCCCCCCCAATCACCCCAGATTCAATTTGTACCCAAATTTTTCAAATCTGAATCGACTTGAATTTTAAAAGGGGGTCCTGGGTAGGGATGTGCCCGAACCGGTTCGGAGGCCATGCTGGAGGCATCCGAACCGGTCCGGATCCAAGCCGGTCCGGAAGCTCAGCACGAAGGGGGGTCGTAGCTTTAAGGGCGGGGGGGTAGTACTTCCCCCCCCCCCGCCGCTCTTCCCCCTCCGGCGCTGTGGTTTTTGTAAAAGTTTCTGGAGTGGCAGCGTTCCTCCCTGCCGCCCCTGCCCCCGTCATTAGCCTGCCAGAGCTTAAGTACGTTACACGCATGCGCCCATTCCGGCGTGCGTGCACACTCACCGCCACCGCGCGCTCGCTCCGCATACATCACACGTCAACGTATGACATATACGGAGCACGCGCGGTGGCGGCGAGTGCGCACGCGTGCCGGAACGGGAGCATGCATGTAACGTGCTTAAGCTCTGGCAGGCTAATGACGGGGACAGGGGCGGCAGGGAGGAACGCTGCTGCCCCATAAACTTTTACAAAAACCACAGCACCAGAGGGGGAAGAGCGGCGGGGGGGGGGAAGTACTACCCCTGCCCTTAAAGCTACAACCCCCCGTTGCAAACCAGACCGGTTCAGAGCCATGCACATCCCTAGTCCTGGGGCCAAAAGAGTGCCAAAAGCAAAGCAAAGCAAAGCAAAGCTCTCTTTCTCTCTTCTCCCACAGGGCGAAAAGGCAGAATTGTGGCTGCTACCTCTTTAAATCTAATTGAAAATTCCTCCTTGAACTCCCCCCCATCCCTGCCCCTTCTTTGACCCTTCCCCAGGCCAATGTGGGGTCAGTCAGGAGTTGTAAGAGCCAAAAGAGCCAATCTGGAACCAGGAGAGAATTGTCAGCAGATCAACCCATGCTTTCGTTCACTGATCTGAAGCTTGGAAAGGCGTTAAATTCACATAGACGTCAAACACAAAATGGAGACTACAAGGAGATCACCACAAAATGGAGGTCTGAAACAACAAAACCTTCAGCTCCGAAATGCAGGTGATTTGTTTTGGAGCCAAATCTTTCAGGACTTGCAGGTGGGCGATTTGTTTTGCGCACAAATCACCTGAAACAGGCAGATTCGGGTACAAATCGTTCTGTACCTGAAACATTTCACACATAGCAATAGCAATAGCAATAGCACTTACATTTATATACCGCTCTATAGCCGGAGCTCTCTAAGCGGTTTACAATGATTTAGCATATTGCCCCCAACATTCTGGGTACTCATTTTACCGACCTCGGAAGGATGGAAGGCTGAGTCAACCTTGAGCCCCTGGTCAGGATCGAACTTGTAACCTTCTGGTTACAGGGCGGCAGTTTTACCACTGCGCCACCAGGGGCTCATTTAGGGGCACATCCCTAAAGCATAGGTGTTTCTCTTTCTTAGATGGCTTTATGAATCCTCTGCCATCTGGGAATGTGGTTTCATGATGTTTTTGCTTTGATTTCTTCTTAGGCATGTGTTTGGAGAGTCTTCAAAATAAACTGAAAGAGTGTTTTTCCAAGCAATTTAGGATAAAGCTCAAATAAGTTTTTATTTGGGATAATGCTCCCAAATAAAATACCTCCCCTATTGCAGTGATGTGGGAAAATTAAATGGAAGGAGTTATTAAGAAGCTGGTGGATAATGCTCCTGAACTAACTTGGCAAAGAGGCACCTTTTAACGTGGTGGTATTCTTTATTTAGCAGTGGGAGAGTAACTGGCCCTATCCACCCCCAGCACAGTACTTCCAGTGACTGTTGCTGGTGTCTATCTTATGTTTCTTTTTAGATTGTGAGCCCTTTGGGGACAGGGATCCATTTTATTTATATTATTTATTTATTATTTCTCTGTGTAAACCACCCTGAGCCATTTTTGGAAGGGCAGTATAGAAACTGAATGAATGAATGAATGAATGTATTCCTTTCTGCACAGATATTAGAAAAAATAACTAAAGAACCTGTGAACAAAGCAAGGTAGATATGGCTCCCAATATCTCCCCTTCTGCAAGGATATATAATATAAATTGAAGAAATTATTCTCAAAAGCAAAGCCAATACTTTCTCAAAGGAACCCAACCCTTTTCTGCAGGGGTATAAAATATAAACTGAAGAATTATTCTGAAAAGCAAAGTCAGTGCTCTCTCAAAGGAATCTGTACCCTTATGCAGGGATATATAAAGATTTATATAAACTAAAGAAATTATTCTGAAAAGTAAAGTCAGTGTGCTCTCAAATGAACCTGACCCCTTTCTGCAGGGATATATACTATAAATGGAAGAAATTATTCTGAAAAGCAACGTCAGTGCTCTCTCTGACCCTTTCTGTAAGGATATAGAATATAAATTGAAGAAATTATTCTGCAAAGCAAAGTCAGTGCTCTCTCAAAAGAATGTGACCCTTTTCTGCAGTGATATATAATATAAATAATTCTGAAGCAAGTGCTCTCTCAAATAGACCAGACCCCTTTCTGCAGGGAAATTCATATGCTCTGAGACAGATAGTGAGACCTTGTGGCCAGAGGTTTATATATTCTTGGCAGCCACACTTACTCCCCCACCCTCTTTGAAAAGCAGGAGAGACACAAAAAGACATCATCTGAGGGAGGCTCCCATCAGAGAGACAATGCTTCTATATATCTTGTTACTCAAAACTAGAGAGAGCAGAGGGCAGAGAGTGAGAGAGTGACGTCTCTCTGAAGTGAGGTGGGAGGAGGTGGAAATCTTGAATTTATATTGCACGGTCATGAGCTGGGAAATGAAATGGCGAACTGTGACTATCCTGGGTAAATTGGGGCAGTTAGCTGGTCTGAGTACATCCATACATTCTGAGTACATACATTCAGAGTATGGCTATTTTTATACTGAAAATGAACTGAATGTTGTATTATTACAATATTAAGCATTAGGAGACCACTTGTTCATTTTATGTGCTTAACCGTAATAAATAATATGCAGTACTGGCAGTGTTCCAGTTTATATGTTATTGTTTCAATATTGTTGGAAAAGAGAAGTTAGCTGAAGAGATATAATCTTTAATTTTATCTTAATGAACAAACTAAAACCTAATTAGGCTTTAAAAATAAAGAGTGCCGCTGAGTCGCTGTTGACTCCTGGTGACCACAGAGCCCTGTGGTTGTCTTTGGTAGAATTCAGGAGGGGTTTACCATTGCTTCCTCCCACGCAGTATGAGATGATGCATTTCAGCATCTTCCTATATCGCTGCTGCCCAATATAGGTTTTTCCCCAGACTATGGGGAACATACCAGCAGTGATTCGAACCAGCAACCTCTGGCTTGATAATCAAGTCATTTCCCCACTGTACCATTAGGGGCCTCAGTTTGGTCATTATTCTAATAACAAAATTTAGAACATAGATTGTGCATGCATACAGGTGTTTTTGTGTGAATGACTGCACATGTTTTCCTTTTAAAAGTAAATCTGGGTACAGGCCACTTCAAATATAGGATACAGATAGCAAGTGTACTATTATGCATGCATACATTGCACACAGATTATTCATGCTTTGAACATAACACATGAATAGAGCTACAGATGTGACATTAATCAAATCCAAATTGGGATTATAGCATGGGGGAGGGGGATTGCAAATTATGCATAACCAGTCTCAGGCTTAGGAATGGGCAAGCTGGGAGGTCACCCAGGGCACCTACTTGAAGGGGGCATCAAACTGAACTTGGTGGCTCACTGTTTGTTGAATGTACTGTCTGCAGTGAGCTATGGAGGGAAAAAGCAGTGTCTTTAGCATTTTATTCAAATGTTATACAAGTTGTATACTAGCTATACAACTAACTATAAAAATTAACTTCCCTTAATTACCCTGGGAGGCACCAAAGACATTCTGCGCCTAGGATGCTATTTATCCCAGGGCTGGTCCTATGAATAACACTTAATTTGGCCTATAGTAAGTCTTTCTTCCTCTTCTTCTCTAGGGATGTTTTGGTATCATCTGTTTTGGTCTCATGTACTCTCTTGACGTTTCATGCAGAGCAATAATTTCATTGGTAGATCACAACATTGCTGGTCTCTGTACAAATGTATATTTCAATGCATTATATAGTTTGCTTGTATTTTTGGTTAAGACTATAAGAACCACCTTGCTAGATCAGGCCAAAGGCCAATCTAGTCCAGCACCCTGCTTTTCACAGTGGCCCACCAGATGCCTCTGGGAAGTCCACTGATCAAGAGATGAAGGCATTCCCCATCTCTTGCTGCTTCTTCTCTCAAACTGGTATTTGGAGGCATCCTGCCTCTGAACCTGGAGGCAGCTTATAACCATCAAGACTAACAGCCACTGATAGACTTGTCCTTCATGAATTTGTTTAAGCCCCACTTAAAGCCATCCAAGCTGGTGATCATCACCACATCCCATGGCAGAGAATTCCATAGATTAATCATGCACTGTGTGACAAAGTACTTCCTATGGTTGGTTCTACATTTCCTGGCAATCATTTTTATAAGATGACCCCTGGTTCTAGTGTTTTGAAAAAGAGAGGAGAAAGAGGAAGAGGAGGAGGAGGAGAAGTTGTTGTTGTTGTTTTGGTCACTGATTATCTTTAGTCATCCATAGAAAAATATGTAGAATATAAACACTGTTCAGGTACTATTACCACCAAATGTGTAAAAGCTTGATAAACTATGAATTTATTTAAAAGAGAAATGATGTGCATGATACAACTGAGTTTTGTCACAAAGTGATTATCATTACTAACCATTCACATACATTTTAAAGCCTAAAATGTGCTCCACAATTAGGGTATTGTAAATTTATTAGTGAAGTTAGGTTGAGAGATAGTGACTTGCCAAAGGACACCACATGGGTCTTTAGATATGGGTCTTCCACTGTACCATAGTGGTTAGCGGTTATTCAACAAATATGTTTTAGTAAGAGCTGTAGTTTCTAGGATTCTGGTATTTGCACAGAGAAAACATTTCATTTCAGCCTGTATATCAGAAATACAACGGGGTGGTCCAGACATCAATATTATTTCATTTAGCAGCCAAATAGGGCTCACATATAAGCCAGGGCTCACATAGAAGATGGCACATAGTGCTTCGAATCAAAATCAGCCCTGGGTACCAATGTTTCTTTTTGAGTTTTTGGACAGGAAATCAATCCTCATGTAAGAAGCATGCCAAAACACTAGCAGTTCAAAATGTTCATTTATAGAAACAGCTGTCCCTGGCTCAGCAGGAGAATAGGTTTGTCATTTAAATAAGAGAAATAACAGACTATGCATGACTGAAATGTATTAAGCAAAACAAAACCCGGGCATCAGAAGAACACTTCTTTGAGAAAGGTCCTGCTGGATTAGACACAATTTAAATGTGTGTGGGATAACAGTTGCTAGGTCGCACATAATAGTAACATAGTCTTGCACCGAGTTGGGCCATTGGTCCATCTAGCTCAGTATTATCTACACAGTCTGGCGATGACTCTCTAAGATTTCAGGTAGGCATTTTTCCCTGCCCTACCTGGAGATGCAAGAGATTGAACCTGGGGCCTTCTGCATATAGAGCAGATGCTCTGTCACTGAGCTACAGCCCCATTCCCTGATCTTCTTGGAATGAGATATTCCTGCTGTATCTTTAAACTTTGTGATCAATTGAAAGAGTGATGGGTTTCCACTAGGGCTGTGTACAAATTGATTTTTTGTGATTCGATCTTGAATCGAATAGCAAAATCCAAATCAATTCATAGAGCCAACAAGTTCATCACAGCAATCACCAAGAATTATTACATATAGACACATAGAGCTGAGCTGCCACTGTCCATTTCTCACCACAATACCATTTCACAAAAAAACCCAGAAAACCACAGCTCAAGGAAGGCAGGCTGGCACACAAGTTCTGCCTTAGTCAATCTGAGATCCAGTTGACAACGTCAATCTGATCCAGTTGACATAGTATACCAAAGCTTTTGACAAAGTTCCTCATCAACGACTCCTGAGGAAACTTAGCAGTCATGGGATAAGGGGACAAGTACATGTGTGGATTGCTAACTGGTTGAAATTCCCTCAAAAAGTGTTTCCCCCTCCCTCCCCCACAGCCAATGGGGGCACAGTTGCCCATGTCAATCAACACTTGATTTGAATGACAATGAGCCAAACAAGAAGCAAGGAGATCTCAACCAATCAGAAGCCAGCGCCAGAAAATCAATCAGCAAGGGGAGGAAGCCCATCAAAATGGCCGCACAAATTTGCATCATTTGAATCAGGGCTGATTTGATTTTACCTTGAATCAGCCCCTTCGTTTAAGGGGCAGTTCATTTCGTGGTCAAATCCATACATCGCCCCCAATATTCGTGCAAATCGAATTGTGCATCTCTATTTTCTTCACCCATTTTCCTCCTAGTCCTTTTGTCCATTTTGTTCCTGCCTGGTACAGCAAGCAGGTGTGCACAAAAAGGAGGAAAGAAATGCATGAAAGGACCAAAAAGAAACAATGATGTAAGAAGTTGCCTTTTGCAACCTGGCAATGCTATCTGCAGCTGAGCTAAGGAAAGATCAACAGCAACCATCAGGTCTGTTAGACTGGAGAACTACAATTATTACAAATTAATGTTGTGTTTAGTGTAACCTTCGGTTTTGCAGAAAAGAGGATTTTGTTATGGAATCTATGGTATATATGCCTCTGCTGACCAGACACAGAGGCATCTTCTAAATTGGTGACCCTCTCACACTTAGCTTCTTTTTAGATCATGAGATTTGGGGGGGGCAGGGTACCATCATTCCTTTTTCTATGTAAATTGAGATATTTTTGTTGAAAGGTAATATATAAATATGCTTAATAAATAAAAAATAGAAGAAGAGGAGGAGGAGGAGGAGGAGAGAAGTCCTTCTGGATTATAACAAAGCTCAATCTAGTCTAGTATCCTGCTTTTGATAGAGGCCAATCAGATGTTCCCTACAAGCAAAGCATGAAGGCAATCATCCTCTGTGCAACTAGTATTCAGTGGCATACTGACTCTGAATCTAAGGTTCCATATGGCTATAATGTAAGTCGCAGCAGTAGCGGCTGTGGCCGGCTGGCTTCTCCAACAATCTCTCCGGCTGAACAGTGTGGCTGCAGTTCCTGGCCTACTGCCACTATTTGTGTTGGCCTGGTGGGGGTGAGCGGAGAGGCCTGCAGAGAGGCCAGCTGGCCAGCCACAGCACCAACCCTACAGGCCAACACAAATAGCAATGGGGCGGGGCAACAGTAGAGAGATTCTGTTGCCCCATCCCTTGAGTCTGACATCAGATGCAGGGGGAATGGCTTAGGGGACTGGGGCACACGTGCTTCATGCATGGTGTGGAGGCCCCATAATAAGATCTTGTCCCTTCCCCCCCTCCCCGGGATCTCACTACTTCCCTGTGCAATGGAGTTGGTGGCACTAGAAAGACCTGGAGCTGGCCAGGAATTCATCACAAAGTCAGAGATGAGGGTCCTCCAAACCATCATTAAAGGCAGAATAATGTCACGATCAAAAATATGTTTGAGAGGAGAAGACAGAAGCATGACATTGAAGCACAGAAAAGGCAAATATGTGAAAATTAAATACAGAATCTTATTCATTTCTTACCTCACAGTAATACTCACATTGAGGAGTTTTATATAACACAGAAATTAGAAGTTTTATTATTTTTTGAACTGAGTTGTAAAGGTCAGGCTAAGACATTTCAAGAGTATTTTATTCACCTCTGAAGTGTGCTTAGGATCACAAACTTAAGACTGTTAGAAATATTATAACTTTTATCAAATCTCTGATACTGAAGTGCAATTATTCATATCTGAGGGATCAGCTGAACTTGACATTTTGATATTGATTTATATTTGACACAATTACAAATTTATGTAAATTAACAAACTAAGTTTGGATGTGCTTATTGCTGTATATGAAATGCTTGCTGTTTTCCTCCTTTGTTTTTGGGAATGTTACACACTAAAAGATATATTTCCCATATGGAATAGGTTTCCTGAAACATCTGCTACCAGAATATGTGTCTGGAACTAAGCTATGATGGATGAATTTTTGACAGGTAATTGCAATTCAGATCAGATGCAGACAGATTTAGGACCTGGAAGCCCCCAGTTTATTAAAATCACTATTGATTTATATAAGACCCCCTCCTCTCCTCCTTTTTCCAACACTGTTCATAGATTGATCACTTGGAGACAGCATCTAAGTCACATCCAGAACCTAAAAGTATTTAATGTATTAGTGTATATTTCCAAACTTTATTCACCCATCAGCATTTTTGAAGTGCCTGTTATTACATTTTCCATTATTGTTAAATTGTCCATTCTGGTCATTGTCAAAACAATCCAGGTGACACTTGTCCCTGTTTGGGGGCTGAAGCAGATATTACATGGGAGATCTATGAATAGGATCTACCAAGGTTTCAGAGGGTTAATGATAGCCATAGTGTGTGGGGGGATTCAGACTGGGACCAGGGCACTGAGGGAGTTTCTCTTGCACTAGCTTCTAAATTAAATTCCTCACCTTTCAAGTTCCAATTTGCCTTTGCAGGCAAAAAATGAAAATATATGTTTGCCCCACCAGGGCAATTAGCAGGTTGAGATGATGATTTTAATTGGGTACCCTTTCCTGTGGTACTGTGGTCCCACTCAAATCCCAGCCCCCAGTGGCTGCATTTAACATTTTAATAAAACAGACAGAACCAGTTCAGGTGATACCCCGACTGGCTGCTGTAAATGCATGGAAGAGGAGCATGGGCACACATCTCCCACATATCCATTGCACCATCATCTAAAAACACACAGAGAGGCTATTCACATGACTGCTCGAAAGCAGGCTAAGGGAGCCCTGCCCGCTTTTGAGCAGTCATGAGAACCAGCAGGAGCCATGCAGCCAGTGGTTAGCCCTCTTAATTCCCCCGCTTAAATGAGGTTAGCAGAGTGAGTGCTCTGCTAACCCCATTTTGGCGATCTTGAGTCACCATGGTGTGACTCCATACCATGGCAACTCATGAGGAGATCCCTGACTGGGAAGCTCCAACAAACCTCCTGGCCTCTGGGGTCTCCCCAGAATGCCTCACACACTCACGCAGGACATTCTGGGACTCCCGGGAACCAGGGGGCCTCCAATCCCTGCCGCACTTACCGGCTCCATGACTGAGCCGGTAGTCATGTGGGCGGTCAATCTGGCCACCCAGGGTGAGCTCCCTGCTCGTCTGCGAGGAGAGCAGGCTAAGCCCGCTCTCCCTGCAGAGACCAGTTAGGCTCTACACACGGATCGAATGTAGAGCCTCAGAGTGTTTTGTCTAAAACAGCCACCATATACATTTCAAATACTACTTCTGTGTGCATAAATGGGCTGTTTGGAGGACCCACCCCTCTGTCCTATTAGGCAACAGTAGAATGGAGATGTGCAGGTCCATGGCTCTCCCCCACATAATTTCCCTGGTCAATTTGAAATATCATTCAAACTGGCCCAAGGAGATCTTTTTCTTACACCTCCCACATTACATCCAGTTTGGCTCTTTGATCCTTCTATTTAAAGTATGATGTGTTAGCAAGTATGAATTGTCCCCTTTGCTAAGCAGGGTCTGCCCTGGTTTGCATTTGAATCAGATATTACTTGTGGGAACACTCTAAGATATTACCCTTAGGTTATGGGGCCTCTTTGGGAAAGGCATCTGCATGTGAACATGCAGAAGGTTCCAAGTTCCCAACCTGGGATCTCCAAGATAAAACCGAGAGAGACTCATGTCTGCAACCTTGGAAAAGCTGCTGTCAATCTGTTTAGACAATACTGAGCTAGATGGACCAATGTTCTGACTCGGTATAAGGCAGCTTCCTATGTTTCCCACTATTTGTGGGAGCCTGGAGACCCAGATGTGGATTGCCATCTTTAATTACTGGTTGAAGATGGTATTCTCTCCAATGGGGCTGGCCCCACTAATAATTGAAGATAGCTTCCAGTCACAGTGGAAGTCAGCTGTTAAAGAAAAGCTTACTCTCTATGGCTTTTCACCTGAAGCACTGTGAAATATGGGCTATGAACAAGCAAAAAACGCTAGTATAAAGCAAAGACTGTGGAATGGCAACAGGAGATAAATAGGGCTCCAAAACAACTCAACATATGGAGATTTATTTATTTATTTATTTATTTATTTATTATTTTTATTTATTTAATATACTGCCTTACTCCAAAGGCTCTAGGCAGTTCACAAAAATAAACAAAACAAATAAGATAAACAGTTAAAAACAAACAATTTAAAACATTCAAAGATTACTAAAAGCCTGGCTTTAAAATGTGCCTTAAGGGCTTTTAAAGAGGCTGGTAAAGATGTTAAACCACAAACATCTATAGGGAGTGCATTCCAAAGCCTAGGAGTGACTACAGAGAAGGCCCATTCCTGAGTCACTGCCAAACAACCTGGTGGCATCCAGAGACGGACCTCTCTCGATGACCTTAATGTGTGATGGGGATCATGGAGAAGATGGCACTCTCCCAGGTAACCCAGTCCTAAGCCATTTAGGGCTTTAAAGGTAATTATCACGACTTTGTATTTTGCCCAGAAATCTATTGGCAGCCAATGCAATTGTTTTAAGACAGACATAATATGGTATTTCTGAAAAACCCCAGAGATCAATCTAGCCACTGCATTTTGGACCAACTGAAGTTATCTGAACAACATACAAAGGCAGCCCCATGTAGAGTGCATTGCAGTAGTCAAGCCTAGAGGTTACCAGAGAGTGCACCACAATTCTGAGATCATTATCTTCAAGGAATGGATGTAGCTGTCATAGCAACCAAAGTTGACAGAAATTTTAATAGGGACTTGTGTGAGTCATTAATATTACTACTGATTAAGAAGCACTCCTGGCCATAGCTTCAACCTGAAAAACCAGAGTGAGGCCTGGGTCCAGAAACACTCCCAGGCTACACATCTGATCCTTTAGGGAGAGTGCAACCCCATCCAGAACAGGAGGATCTATGACGTCCCTCGAAGTACGGTCCCTTACCATGAGTACCAGATTTGCCTTTAGCACTAAGCCATCTGATTAATGGTTTTCCCCGTGACACTCTATGGATGCAAAAGCTGGACTTAGAAGAAGCAAGATAGAAAAAGTATTGATGCTTTTGAAGTTTGGTGCTGGAGAAGACTTTTGAGGATATCGTGGACAGCCAGGGAAACAAACAAATCGATCATAGAACAAATAAAACCAGAATTTTAACTCAAGGCACAAATAACCAGGCTCAAACTATCATACTTTGGACATATTATGTGGAGACCCAGCTCTCTTGAGAAGTCCAAAATGCTGGGAAAAGTTGAAGGAAAGAGAAGAGGATGGCCAGCAGCAAGGTGGATGGACTCAATTATGACAGCAATGAATGCACCACTGAGAGACCTTAAAAGCCAAGTTGCAACCTGGAGAGAATCTATCTATGTGGTCGCTAAGAGTCGACACCTACTTGACAGCACTTAATCAATCAATCAATCAGTCAAGTACCATAGAGTATTTGCACTGGCCCACTTTGATGTATTGCCCTTGGCGGTTCTGTATGGTGGATGTGGAAAGGTTTCTTATTCTGAATGCTACTGCCCATGTGATGCACATGCCATAGAGGATATGGGTCAACATGTTTTATTATATTGCAATTCTTATAGGGACTCGCGTGAGTTGTTAATTTTACCATTGATTAAGGACACACCAGAGAGAGAAGATGAAGTATATATCTCATTTCTCTGGTCAGACCATCAAGCCAATGCTACTTATAACATGGCTAAGTTTTGTTCAATAGCAATGGGTATATGACAACGTCTAATGACGAATGTATATGACATAACTTGCTCTGTCATATATTATTGCTATATTGTTGCATGGGTGTGACATTATGTTCCTTCCTTCATGTCTCTGTGCTGATCAAAGACTGTAATAAAGTTTATCTATCACTATTTGTGGGGATTTATTTTCAGTCTTGGCCTAGTAAATACCACTACTAACCATGAGAATATATCATCATGCTAGTTCTTTGATTTTCACAGAAAGGTGGCAGTTTAAGAGCTTTCCTTTGTCCTATCAGCATTCCTTTCTACTTTCTTACTGACTTAAATAATATTCATCTTGCCTTCCCATATTTCATTGATGGTTAAAATAATTCTATGGATTTGCTTAAAAAGCAAGAGTGCAATGCTTACTTTAGAGAAAACACACATGCATCTTAGAGGAGAAGCACATGGTATGTTATGTACACCATGGGAATGCGGCACCAAATGGCATCCCAGGAGTGCATTTCAAATCCATACACATACACACAAGACTACTGTTTCAAAACTCTTATCTTGTGGAGTGCAGTCACCTACCACACTGTCATAGCCCTATGTCTCCACTCAACATCATTGGCCATGTCAGGAATACTTGCTTACTTACATCAGTAAGACTTTTGTAAAATGTTGACATAAGTTAGAGGTAAACCCACCCCAGAGGTGTGTGTGGAAGTCTACTGTGAACTCCAGCCCTACGACCAGTAGCAAATATTTAAGCTGCATAACTAAGTCATCTGCATAAGCTCATCTTACTAAGTAACCTTGATTGAGTCACCTGCATAAGCTCAAATGAGCTTAGCAGTCATGGGATAAGGGGACACGTACATGTGTGGATTGCTAACTGGTTGAAAGACAGGGAACACAGGGTAGGTATAAATGGAGAGTTTTCACAATGGAGGGAAGTAAGAAGTGGGGTCCCCCAGGGATCTGTACTGGGACCAGTGCTTTTTAATTTATCCATAAATGTTCTAGAAGTAGGGGGAAGCAGCGAGGTGGCCAAATTTGCAGATGATGCCAAACTTTTTCAGGTAATGAAATCCAAAACGGATTGTGAGGAGTTCCAAAAGGATCTCTCCAAACTGGGTGATTGGGCGACAAAATGGCAAATGTGGTTCAATGCTGGCAAATGTAAAGTTATGCACATTGGGATGAAAACCCCCAACTTCAAGTATACACTGATGGGATATGAGCTGTCAGTGACTGACCAGGAGAGGGATCTTGGAGCCATGGTGGACAGCTCATTGAAAGTGTCAACTCAATGTGCGGCAGCTGTGAAAAAGGCCAATTCCATCCTAGGGATCATTAGGAAGGGGGTTGAAAAGAAAACTGCTAATATTATAATGCCCTTATACAAAACTATGGTGCAAGCTCACCAGGAGAACTGCATACAATTCTGGTCACCACATCTAAAAAAGGACATTGTAGAACTGGAAAAGGTGCAGAAGAGGGCAACCAAGATGGTCAGGGGCCTAGAGCACCTTTCTTATGAGGCAAGACTACAACACCTGGGGCTATTTAGTTTTTTAAAAAGATGACTGCAGGGAGACATGATAGAGGTCTATAAAATCATGCATGGTGTGGAGAAAGTGGAGAGAGAGAGAAATTCTTCTCCCTGGTACATAACACTAGAACCAGGGGTCATCCCATGAAACTGATTGCTAGGATATATAGGACCAACAAATGGGGGAATTTTTTCACACAATGCATAATCAACTTGTGGAATTCTCTGCCACAAAATGTGGTGACAGCCAAACAACCTGGATGGCTTGAAGAGGGGTTTGGATAACTTCATGGAGGAGTGGTCTATCAATGGCTACTAGTCGGAGGGCTATAGGCCATCTCCAGCCTCAAAGGCAGGATGCCTCTGAGTACCAGTTGCAGGGGAGTAACAGCAGGAAAGAGGGCATGCCCTCAACTCCTGCCTGTGGCTTCCAGTGGCATCTGGCGGGCCCCTGTGTGAAACAGGATGCTGGACTAGATGGGCCTTCGGCCTGATCCAGCAGGGCTATTCTTATGCTCTTATGTTCAATTCATGTTGCAGTCCATCCCTGATAAAACATTTATTTGATTGCATCACTGTGCATCTGAATTGCATCTCACCACACATTTTTCATAGTGATGCCAAGTTTTCAAAACTGGGTTCATGGTGGCCTACTAAATGTATGGTGATCTGGAAGTGCAGCAGGCTGGCTCTGGAAGTGCAGCAAGCAGAAGGTACTGCTCTGTTGACTGAGGAAGTGTCAAAGAAAAGGCTTCTGCTATTTATAATAGACCTGGCCAGACCACAGACTTCCTACAGCCTGCCCCTTGAAGATGTTGCAATGCGATTCCTTCCCACAGGTGAAAAAGACTCTGAACAGAGCCACAGGTAGGATGCTTTTTTGTTACGGAGAACCAAAGGAGAAGCTTTGTAAAACATGAAGCTGCCTTATGCTGAGTCCACCTAGCTCATTACTGCCTACCGAGATAGTCCATTGGTCCACCTAGATTGATATTGTCTACAATGACTGGCCATTGCCCTCCAGGGAAGCTTTCTCAGACTGAACTGAAGATACTAGGGATTGAACTCAAGATCTGTATGCAAGTCACACAGCATTGGCTTATTCTCTTTCACTGCTTCAAATGAATGGCAACAAGTAGCCTGACCCCATCACAGGCCCCACCCCTGGACCTAAGCCAGCATGAACACTGCCCCACTTGCCCACCCCACCCCCCACACTTCCCTTGCCACCTGGTGGTGCACTCACTTTACCTCATAGTAGCAAGGATGCCATCTTTCATAAATCTATCCCAAGGTGGTTTATGAGATTAAAAATGCAAAAGTCAAGTCCATAAAAATACATGAAAGCACCCCAAATCTTGAAATGTATGGCACAGATTCCTGAGGTGGAAAGCAGGAGACTCCATATCAGGGCCAGCTCAAGATCTGAGGGGAGCTCCTTGGCAAAAACAAAAACCCTCCCATGAGTCCTCCCTATCTGAATGGTCAACAGAAATAGGGTTCTACTTTTCTCTTGCATTCACCACTACACTGTCCATTTAGGTAAGTGTTGCTGGCTGGGCCCAATTCAGTGGGTGCCAATTGCTGGCAGGGTTCAATCCTCCACAAATGTCAGTGGAGGAATCTCCTGGCCTGGGTGTGCAGTCCCTATGCTATCTTCAATTATATGCCTTACAAATAAACACAAACCTCATGTGAGAAGGCCAGACATCATGAGGTAACATCAGCAATAGTTCTATTTGCAACTAGGCTGTCAACAAACACATCCCATTAGTTCCCAAAGGCATAGAAAATTTACTGATGAAAGAGACCTTAGAGGTCTTCTGGACCAAGCTCGGAGCAGGAAACAGGCTAAACAAGAAGCAAGGATGTAACATTGTGCTTTATCAAGCTTCAAGACTATGAGGCTCTTCCCACGATTGGCAAAAGCCTAGCCTGATTTCTCCGAATCGTGAGTAGCAACGGGAACTGCACGGCTCCTGGCGGCAGCTTGGTGCCAAGCCCACTTACAGAGCCCGCTGCTAAACCTGAGTTTGGGGCATGAGAGAGCCCGAAAAGCAGGTTCCTTAATTGTGTGTCATTGTGGTACGTCTCCGCACCACACCGACTCACAAGTAGCCTCCCAAGTGGGAGGCTACAACAAGTCTCCCGGCATCAAGAGGCTTCCCAAAAGGCACAGTACATTTGCGTGGTGCCTTATGGGACTTCTGGGGGCCAGGAGGCCTCCGAACCCTGCCGCCCCAACCAGCTCCGTGATGGAGCCGGTAATCATCTGGGCGGCCAATCCAGCCACCTGGGGAGGGCTCCCTGGTCGTCTTCTGGGAAAGCTGGCCAAACCAGCTCTCCCCGCAAACCCCTTTTAGGCTCTTCACACAGCTCGTGTGAAGAGCCTTTATATCTTCATGAACTTCATTTTGGTGAAACCAACATGATAAATCTGAATACACAGGGTTAAATTTGTCTGTTGGCTGAGCAATTGCATTTCCATTGTGTCACATTAAAGTAGGGGAAAGGCCCATTATTTTCATTTCACATAAAGCAAAGACTGCTGTCAAAACTGCAAAGAACTTTAATTGAGATATATTTAAATTTTGTCTTTCCTTTACAATTAACATCAGTTTTAATATAGAATTTTTTGCATTAAAAATGTTGAACCACACAACACATCACTTTGGGCTATTTATTTTCCCAGCAGTTATCATAAGCTGATTGTGGGCAATGCACAGCTGAAATGCCTACAGAGAGTATTCTGGTAATGTTTATTTCAGTAGTGAAAACACTTCTGGGTATGGTAATTCTAAATACATACTAAATAACAGCATTAGAAGCTACTGTTCTGTCTGAGATTTTCCCCTCTGTCTGAAAGTTTAAGTCAGAGTTTTGCTCAGTTCTGATAATTTAATTGCCAAGGAACCTTTTAGGTTAGAGCATTGTGGAAGCTTGCGGGATTTGGTTGCTAATTTATTAGATTTATTAGATTCCACTTTTCAACATTAGTTCCTTACAGTAGTTATAGTATTCTCAAATAGTGCTAACTACTTCACACACATGCCATGTGTGTGTGTGTGTGTGTGTGTAGAGAGAGAGAGAGAGAGCATAACTGCTTCACACATGCATATCTATCTATCTATCTATCGATCTATCTATCTATCTATCTACACACACACATGCATGTGTGAAGTAGTTATGCTATATATACATACAACACACACACACACACACAAACACAGGGCCAAGCCAGCTAGACCTTGACCCTGAAGGAACCTCTGGTGATGGGAAGATGAGCCAACCCCTGCAGAGCCTCTGGAGATACAGCCAGAGCCAACCCTGAAGGAGAAAACTCCAATGTCAAGGGACATGATGTTTGCTCCACCTGGACCCTGAGCCCTGCTTTAGTCCCTTCCCAATCACCCATGGAACCTTGAGCACACTGGCAGCTCTGGATTCAGGCTGAAATCTAGAACGGCAGCAGGAGTGCTCACCTGGCTACCTGAGGCCTCCCTTCCATTGGGCCTACTGAGTAAGAAGAGGAAGTCCATTCCAAGTCCCTTGCTCCAGCCTTCCTCTTGGACTCTTGACCTCAGCCTTGTTCCAATTCCTTTCCCCAGTTCCTTTTCCCACTTTTCTCTCACACGCCTCACTTCAGTCTTGTCCCTGTTCCTACTTCAGCTCCAATTCCTGATACCACCCCAGCTCCAATATCCTGCTGGAAGCTTTACTTGCTGGAAACCCTGATGGTTGTCTCACTCACCCTTGTCCTAGCCTTGGCAATTGCCTGGGTCACAGACCAAGCCCCTATACCACCTGCCTTGTCTAGCTTTGCCTTCCTCTGGCACTGATTTGCAAACACCATTTTCACAGCTCTGCAGGTTATAGTTACTGTAGCCCATAGCTCCCCAACACCTTATAACTATCCCTCCCCCTCCCCCATTGTGTAATAGGGATGTGCAAACAGGTTCGAATTCAAACTGGTTCAAAATTGAACTGGTTCGGTTTGAAGGTTCAGACTTGAACCAAACAGGGCATTGAATTGGCAATGCCGGTCTGAGTTCAAACCAAACAGAGCCTGGTTCTATTCGAACCGGTTTGAATTGTTTCGAGGCTCCAAAACTGGGTTGGAAGGTAGGCACCCATGGGTGCGAACTACCACCCAAACCCCAAAGCAATTGGACACTCCTACAATGTCTAATGATTTTCTGAATTTTTTTTTAAAATTCTCATAGGGTTAGGGGACTCGAATGAGCCCATTATTCCCTATGTGGAGTATCTAGGGGTGCAAAACTGGGGTGAGTGGTACCTACTGTGCCCCCACACCCAATTTCGGGTGCCCAGGTGCCCAGAGGGGGGGAATGAGGCATCCACAAATCCCCATTATTCTCTATGGGAGAAGTGCAAAAACTGAAAAAATCTTTTAAGATTCATTAATTATCACAGGAGTGTCTGATTGCTTTTGGGTTTGGTGAGTGGTAGACACCTCTGGGTGCCTACCACCCACCCCAGTTTTGTGCCCCTAGGTGCTTCACATAGGGAATAACGAGCCAGTTCACATTCTCATTATACCCTATCTAGAACCTTTTAGAACCGGTTCAAATTGGGTTCGAATTCAAACCAAACCAGGGGGGGTGGTTCGAGCAAAACCAAAACCAAACCTACCCACCCTGGTTCAAAGCTGGTTTGAATTCGAACCAAACAAGCCAAGCTGATTTTGTGCACATCCCTACTGTGTAATTGTTTTTTTAAAAACCCACATTTCACTGTCTCTCAGTTCCATAGCATTTTTATCCAA